>NW_017728906.1:142729496-142741151 GCF_001723895.1 Crocodylus porosus
AACGATCCTCCTTAGCTTGTTGAAGTCAGCCCTCCTAAAGTCTAGGGCTGTTGCCTTGCTGCAGCCCTTTGCCACCTTTACGCTGGATGGTGAATTCCAGCAAGCGATGATCACTGTCTCCCAGGTGGCCCATCAATTGTGTGGGACCTTTCCTGATCACCATGAGTTTTCAAAGATAATAGCCAGTGGCTCTGGAGTCACATCAGCCAACTCCCACAGCACCCACAGATGTATCACATATGGCCCCATGTCCAGTTTTTCTAAAGAGTTCCTTGGACATAGTTGGCTTCTTACCTCCTTCCCAAACTGTGCTGTCAGATTCACTAGTCTGGGAGCTGACCTTGTATGTGAAGACTGAGGAGAAAATAACATTGAGTACTTCAGATGTTTCTGTAAAATTTGTCACTACATTGCCTCCCACATTCAGTAAGGGACCTGCACATTTTCTCTTCTTCATCTTAATGCTGATATACTTGTAGAAGTTCTTCTTGTGACCGTTCATGTCCCTTGCTAGCTGCACTTCCAGTTGTGCTTTGGCCTTCCTGATTTCATCCCTGCATGCCCAAGCAATTCTCTTATACACGTCCCTGGTCATTTGATCAAGTTTACACTTACACTCTTCTATTTTGTGTTTTAGCTCACATAGCAAAATGGAAGATGGATAGTGTTCACTGATATTTGTTCATGATCTTCAAGCTTAAATTACCTATTTTAACAGATGGGTGGGGACTAACCTACCCTCTTGGGACAAACAAATTGCTAGAAACAAGAATCCTCAGTTAAATATGCTTCCTATCATCAGCAATCCATGCAAGAAAGAAACTATTGAATATATTTTGTATGAATTCTGTAATTTTTTCTTACTTTGTCAGAAAAATGATATTCTATTTTATGTATTATGATTTAGGTGATGTTATTTATAACAGTGTTAAAACCAGTTGTTTTATTTCTTCTTATTCTTTCAGCACTTTATGTTCTGTGTCATAGTGTGCCTTAATTGGATCCCAAAAGGCAACCTTTATTCTCATCAAAGTCCAAGGAATTTGAAGATTTGAAGATTTGTCATCAAAGTCCAAGGAATTTGAAGACTTGAAGATTTGTCATAGTTACGTTCCTGGCAATGCAAAGGACCTATCACTAGGACCTGTTCCCATAATATGCTGAGAAAGCTTCCAGAATGTTTATTGGAAAAGGAAAGTGTCATATGAAGGAAAAGAGTATACCAATCAGTATCAGTGAAGAACTTCTCAGGAGTATTTTCTCATGGAACTTCTTAGAATTGTGGAAGATCAACATGTGGATGAAGACCTACCTGAAGAAAAACACTAGAAAAGAAACCCATTCTGTAGGCATGTCTACATGTGCATATTCATGTAAAGAAATAAACTCCAGGGCTTATTTCTCTAGATTTTATTGTTCTGGGTGCATCATTTGCACATGCTCCCAGGACTGCAGCATGTTGAGTTGGGTCAGAGCAGGCTTGGTGGATAGGGAGCCCCAGGGGTCAGCCTGCTAGCTTGGGGCTGCTCCCCCAGCTCAACTTCCTGTAAAGGGGCTAGATTGGGCACAAGGGTGCCTGCCAGCAGCATTGAAACACCTTGTGCCCCAACCAGCTAAGGCAACATCTACATCTGCACTGCTGCAGAATCAAAAATCCTGCAGCGGGATAGTACTTGTATTTACTGTCCTATTGCAGAGTTAATTAGATTACTGTAGCCTAACAGGGTGCACATGTAAAGGTGCAATGTTTACTGTTCAGTAAACATCTAATGTAGACATGCCCTTTATCAAGCCACTTACTACCTTCTCCGATATGGGGGCTAGACTCAATGAACATCTGAGGTCCCTTTCAGCCCTAATGTCTATGAAATCTATGAAATCCTATTCAGTCATCCATTTTTTTCCAACCTAGCCGGGTAAGTAGATAGAGTCACTGAAATAACTATCTGGAAATGCTTTACCAGCTGTTTGCAATAAACCTTTGCTGAGACAAATATTAAATGTGGATTTAATTGGATTGATATACAGTCTTTATAGAAAAATACATTAAAGATGCTAGTCTAAGAGAAATTATGGGATTCGTTCTTCAGATCTGTTTGCAAAAGTGTCCTACAACAGAGGTTTGAATAGTGGAGAAACTTTCTCCACATCTACAAGCCAGACTGTGAGTAAATTCTAGTTGTAGTAATATAGTGAATAAATAAGGGAAGGGCTGCACATTAACATGGCAGTTGGTTTGTCTATTGATGTCACCTCCATTATAGTCTCATCCTAACTGTGTGCCAGATAACTCCGGGAATACAGTCAGCACGGTGAGCCTACATTCCTGGGCAGATAAAACCATATTCAACATACTTTTGTAAAAGAGAGGCTGAGAAGCATCTGATTGTGAAAGGATTTTGCTTTTGGTGTAGCCAGTGATGGACAGAAAATAATACAGTAAGCAGTTACGGCCTCCAATGGGAGAAGGTGATCTTGTAGAGAATGCACTTATTGTGAATATGAAACAAATAAATACTCCCCCAAAATGGTAATTTTAAAGCACTCATTTCTAAGCACATGCCAGTAGGCAAGAGTGTACATCCAAAATGCCTTTTGTAGGTTCCATGTTATAGACTTAGTTCAAGATATCCGTAAATTCTGGCTGAGGCTCGGTGGTGAAGAACACAGATGGGTGTGTGTTAAGCTACAAAATGTGATTTGTGCCAATTGCTAATAGGATTTTCTAAAGAGATCCTCACAGTTGGCTAGTTATATAGGATGGAATTATGGTTCCAACCCTTTATTTGTGTAATGCATGTATTATTACAAGCTATTAGCATATGCTCATGACATTTTCATACTCAACCCAGGAGTTTTAAAAGCAGCCAGCTGATGTTCAGCAGATATGGTCAAACTGCTATTATGATGTCAAGCACATGTTTCAGGGAATGGTTCCAGGACAGATAGTATGCCAGATTCAAACTGAAGGAGGTAGAAATATGAATTGAAGTGAGCAAAGATTGTTGGGTTTGTCTCTTTGGGACATAGTTGGAGAAAATTTACCCACAGGGAGAGACATTGAATGAAGAAGTTGGAAAGGGTACATACTTGTTGGAGGTCTTGGGGGAGTTGAAGAACAATAGATCCATTGGGAGGCAGTCACAGATCCTGAAATTAGGATTTCCTAATGGAAAGAATAATACTGGTGAGTTCAGTTGCAACTAGGAAAACATACAACAAAAATGCAGGATACTTTACCAATATTCAATGGTAGAAAGTAGCAAACAGTAACAGGTGAATGAATGGCAGCAAACAGATGGTCAGAACAGAAATCCAAAGTTGAAACCGGTGCAATAATCCAGAAGGTCAAATCTGAACAGGTAGGGAAGTGAGAAGGCTGTAGGAGACTGGGCTTAAGTGGATATGCTTGTCCTTCTCCACAAAGAGAATTGTAGACTCTACACTCATAGTTTCATAGTTTGTAAGGTCGGAAAGGACCTGAGCAGATCATCAAGTCCAACCCTCCGCCATGGCAGGAAAGAGTACTGGGGTCAAACTACCCCAGCAAGGTGTTCATCTAGTCTCCTCTTAAAGACACCCAGGGTAGGAGCCTGCACCACTTCTCTTGGAAGTTGGTTCCAGATCCTAGCTGCCCTGACCGTGAAGTAGTGCCTCCCGATAGCTAACCTAAATCTACCCTCTGTCAACTTGTGACCATTATTTCTTGTCACTCCTGGGAGTGCTCGGGGGAACAGGGACTCCCCCAGTGCCTACTGGTCCCCCCTGACTAGTCTGTAAACTGCCACTAGATCCCTGCTCAGCCTTCACTTGTGGAGGCTGAACAGGTTCAGGTCCCTTAACCTGTCCTCGTCGGGCCTGCCCTGCTGCTCCCGATCATGCAAGTGGCCCTCCTCTGGACCGTCTCCATGTTGGATATCCCTCCTGAAGTGCGGCGCCCAGAAGTGGACACAGTACTCCAACTGAGGCCTGACCAGTGTCGCATAGAGGGGGAGGATAACCTCCTTGGACCTACTTGAGATGTATCTGTGGATGTATGACAAGGTGCAGTTGGCCTTCCTGACCGTGTCCCCACACTGTCTGCCCATGTTCATTTTGGCATCAATAATGACTCCAAGATCCTTTTCTGCCTCTGCCCTGACAAGAAGGGAGTTCCCTAGCCTGTAGGTATGCTGCTGGTTCTTCCCCCTCAGGTGCATCACCTTGTACTTGCTAGTGTTGGAATCCATCCTGTTCTCATCCGCCCAGCCCTGTAACCTGTCTAGGTCTGATTGCAGCCTATTCCTCCCTTCTGGTGTGCCCACTTCCCCCCACATCTCCCCTGCTGGCCCCTCTTTAACATACAGTATGATAATTCTCTCAAAAAGCTTCCCCAGGATCAAGGTAAGACTAACTGGCCTATAGTTTCCTGGGTCCTCCTTCCTCCTGTTTTTGAAGATGGAAACCACATTGGCCCTCTTCCAGTTCTCTGGCACCACACCAGAGCACCACGAGTGCTCATAAAGCTGTGCCAGGGGTCCTGCAATGACCTCTGCTAATACCCTCACCACTCTGGGGTGGAGATTGTCAGGATCCATTGATTTAAATACATCCAGTCCCTCCAGAAGTTCCCTGACTAGGTCCTCTCTAATCCTAGGTCTGGGTGCACCTCCCCTTGGGCCTATGGAGGTCCCATTGGGGGTTGTGACGCGGTCCCTGCTCAGGAAAATGAAGGAAAAGAAATTGTTAAATAGGTTAGCTTTGTCGTCTGGTGTGATTACCAGATTTCCTAGCGTGTCTTGCAGAGGCCCCATGTTACCCAGTAAATTATTTTTACCCACTATGTATTTAAAAAAGGACTTCTTGTCACTCACTACAGTCTTACCAAATAACCACAGCCAGGCTCAGATCTCTCTTACTCTCTGATTTCACAAGCAACATAACCTCTCAGCTTCACTACCCCCCCCGACACAACACACAAAAGCACCAAAATGTGGGTTTATATTGGCTTCAATCACACCTCTTTCACTAACCAATCAATCTAAGGTAAAAGGCTGTCAGTCAACATCAATCACAAATCTTCCAGTCATCTACACTATCATCTGATACATCCACCTGTCCCTGAAGTCCAATTGCTCACCTTTAACTCAGAACCAGTGATACCTTTTCTGCTACACACTCATAGACCCTACCATGTATGGCCAGACTAAATGGAGAAGTGGGTCAAAAGAGGTGTGCCCTATGAGGAGAGACTCTGGGTACTGGGCCTGTTCAGTCTGAGTGAGAGAAGACTGAGAGGAGACTTGATAGCCGCCTACAAGTATGTCGGGGTGAACACCAAGATGTAGGGGAGCAACTCTTCAGAAAGGCAGCCCTCAGGAGGATGAAGTCCAATGTGCGCAAGGTAATTGATGAAAAAATTAGATTAGACATAAGCAAAAACCTCTTTCCCATATGGGTAACTAGAATCTGAAACACACTCCCGGCAGAGGTGGTGCAGTCCCCATCCCTGGAGGTGTTCAAGTCAAGAGAAGGCTGGACAAGCACCTCATGGAGTTCGTTTGAACCCAATTACCTCCTGCCCATAGCAGAGAACTGGACTTGATGATCTTACAGGTCTTTTCTGGTCCTTCTACTCTAGGATTCTATGAAAAGCATACTGCTTTATTGGAGGAAAAACATTTCACAGGCATATACTGGTTTTGACAAAGGTTCTGATGGGAAGTTTTTAAGTTCCAGGTCTCTCTTATCACTGCTGAATGGTGATAGTGAAAGAAAGAGAGAGAAGGTATAAGTGCTGAACTGACATTTTGTCAAAAGTTCAAAAATGTTTCTTTCCTTTCCAGTGCAGAATAAAAATAAACTTTTACAACTTGCAAGTTGTCAGGCAACAGATTTTTTTGCCCTCTGGTTTGCTTTCTGGCAGTGGTTGGAAAATTCATTAAACTACTGCCATATACCAAAAAAATTGTGTCCATGTGCAGTGAGAAAGCACGTGAAAGAAAATGTATATGCTAAGACCATCAGTTTCAAATACTCCCATTCTCAATTGAAAATAAGTTTGCTTATAAATTTGCCAGGCTTCTGAAGGAAAGTTTTAATTTAACTGAAATCTTTATAAAATAATTGTTTACATTTATGATTTTAAAATTACTTCTGGTTGGGCTCTGTTGGACAGGACTATAACTTTTTACTGATATAAAATATTGTTTGTCAAATTGCTAAAGACTTGTATTAAAAAACTAAAGTTCTATATTGTTACACAAGAGCATCTTCCCTGAATTAAGCCTTAGAATGAATTTATTATTTTGTGAAAAGACTTGGTTTAATTAATTAACACATTTAAACTTTGTAGGCACAATCATATAACCATCTTTAATTTACTATTGGTCTTATCTTGTTTATCTTTAAATTGTATTTTGATAAGAGTTCTGAAGTCTGTGTTTTAGCTAAACAATCAAATGATTAAGACACATACATGAGACATATGCTACGGTTAATTGGCTAATTAAAATTATTTAACAAACACGTATATTTTATATTTTATTTACCTTACTGTTTTTATACCTTGTAACATTTTCATACATCCTTGATTTATTTGGTCATCTTAGACTATAGAATATGATGAAGCATTGAACCTTAATTTGATGGTATAACAGTATAACAATAAAGGAAATTGTGTGCAATAGTTTCACTGTTTCTTAGATTATTTTCTAGAAAAACAGAGTGAAATAAAGAGAAAGAGAAAAGGAGGAGGGAGGGAATGGGAATGAGAATTCAGAAAGAGAGAAACCAATTCTCCTTATTATGACCTGACACGTATTAGATCAGTATCCTTTTGTGAAACAAGCAGTCCAAGATAATGAATGCCAATTTCATGCATGTTACACACAGGCAAGTCTTTTTGCTCACCTTTTCCATACAGTTTCCTTTAGAATCTGGGTTATGAACAGACTATTCAAGTTGTCACAAGTTTTCAGTATCAAGTAAAGAGAAGCTTACCCCAAACCATTCTTGACAACAGTTCGAAATAATAGTATATTCCTTAAATAACCACTGATGTCTTCCAAGAAGCTATATAAAATTCCAAATGTAGTTTTAGGTCATATTTTCCCCCTATTTCTCATTGTCCATTTTGTCTTTACATAGAAATAGGAACTTAGCTTTTTTAAAAAACGTGTCAGATTCTACCACTTTTTACTGACCTAAGCACCTCCATTTGCAAGGCGATATTATTTTGCTGTGGGGTGATAATCGTGTCACAGCTGGAGCACTTTATGATTTGGTCTAAATTAATACAGAAATATTAAGTCCTGAGAAGCAAAGATCCTGTTTTCCTGTAAATTTTTCTGTTACAAAAGAAAGTAAATTCTTGTGGGATAGAAGCAGACCTGCCCTTAAAGATAAGGCTGTAAGTACTATTTAGACACTGTCTTGCATTCAGAGAACAGAGTATCTTTGCACACAAGGAAGCTCAGAGAAGGATTTTATCAAATACAGAATCAGTCTCCTCAACATTCCTGGTGCGCACAGTGATCATCCATGGGAGCAGAGGAGTGAGTGTGAGAAGCTAACTGCAGGCTGGGCCTGGGATCCCTCTTAGCTGTAGCTCATTTGCAGAGTTGAATATATGTAGGGCACTACAGAGGGAGTCTTCCATATTTTTTTCACATATTCTATTTGTCTCTCAAAACTCAGATTCTAGTTTCAAATATATTCCAAATATCTACATTTCCAAGTGTCAGGATCATTTTTAACATTTAGCACATATTGGCTTACTTTTCAGAGTAAGGAAGCTTAAATGCCTATGTTATACAAACTTATGTACATAGTAGACCAATAAATTAGCAGGTAGGTGCCTAGCTTTTGTCACTTATGTTTGATAATCAGCATGGATCTGGGATTTCTGTTCAACATGGAAAAATGTGGTAAAACTTGAATGTTCTCATTTAAAGAACTCCCCCCCCCCCATGGATTTTCTCCGTTAACGGAGAAAAAAAGTGGGAAACAGTGGGGACCAATAGGAGGGCAGTCAGCAGGGGGCACCATGTGCACATGGCTGCCAGGCAGCCTGAAGAATAGCTTTCCACAGTAAGTCTGGCAGTAGGGGGGAGAATTGAGGCCCCTATAGTGAGGGATTAAGGCAGGGCTGGGGTTGCTGCCCAGCTGGGGTGATGGGGGGGGGGCATTTGGGACATGTGCCCCACCAGATTTGTGTATTGGGCAGATGTGTGCTGGCCAATGCAGGCTTGGGCTCCCTGCCCTGCTGCCCTCCCCTCAGGGGCTCTGTGGTCCAGTAGGTGGGACCTAGTGCAGCAGGGCAGAGTGGGGTAGGGAAGCTCAGTGCTGCCACTGAAAGCCTCATGCTGCTGTGGCGAGAAGCCCCCTGCCCACCCAGTAGCAGAGGGGGGGTGGCACAGAGTTGACCCCCTCACTGCTGCTGGGGGGCCTAGGGGCACCTTGCCACAGAGGAACTCCCAGTAGCAGCATGAGCCTCCATGCCTGGTCCTGCCCGCTGGACCATGGAGGCCTTGTGGGGAGGGCAGTGGGGCAGGGAGCCTGAGCCTGCAGTGGGAAGCCCACACCTGCCCCCCTGATGGGCTCCACTTTGGCTGTGCTGCCCATGGGGTAGTGGGAGCTTGGCTCTGCACTTTTCTCCACCCTGGCAGCTGGGGTTCAGGTGCTGCAGGGGGCAACAGGGGGGTGCAGTCCAGGGTCCCTGATCCCATAGCCTTGGCAGCTGGGAGCCTCCTCTGGCAGGGCTGGGAGGACTGTGGTCGGGGAGTGAGGGGCATTGGCAGGGCCCAGGGGGCTGTGAGTGGGGAGTGACAGACACCAACAGGCCTGGAAGGCTGTGGGTCAGGAGTGAGGGGCAATGGAATGGGCAGGTCACCAGCATAGTAGGGCTGCTCAGGACCACAAATCAGTGGGGGTAGAAAGCCACAGCTGGACCCACGTCCTGGTGAGTGAAGGAGGCATAGGGAACTCTGATTTCCCTTTATAAAAAACCCCAAATCAAATGCCAAAATGTATAGGTATTTAGAGTTTATTATAGTGATTAGGTACAGGTAGACTTCCAAATTGCTTTAAAATTGTAAATATATCAATGAAATAGTGTGTCCAACTGCTACTTGCATATAGTGGTGTTCCATTTTAATCGTGGAGAAATGTGGATTTGGGGGGCTTTCATCAGAGAATTTGCATTTTTATCAGAGAATTCACAATTATTAAACAGAAAACTAGGATCCCTGAGTCATAAGACTTTCCAGGACATTCAAATCATGCTGCTCATGCCACCATGTCTCCCCAGGTCTCCACCAGGCCACCCCTCTCCTTCACCCAGGGGAACTCATATTGGAAGGTGTGGGAGGGGTGCTGATGGTGTCAGCCAACAGCTCCGCAGTTCTCATTACGGGTGAGTACTGGCAGATCAAATTCCCCTCTGGATAGCTTGCCGTGTGAACATGAAACAGATTATATGCTGCAACAGTTTTCATCAAACAACATTAACTTTTCCTTGAGATAAATAATTTCTGCCAAGGGTCTCCATGGCATAACTAAGGGGGAGTGAGCAGGGCACCATCCCCAAGTGCCAACTTAGTAGGGTTAAAAAAATAGCAGCTGCCACCTCTGCCAATCTAGTGCCACTTCTGTTGTTGCCCAGCTTTGGCCACTACCCTGTGTACTATTGCTGCCTAGGGTGCAAAACTGCCCGGCTATATCTCTGCTGATAATGTATTTAAATGATTCTACTGTGTAAATATCAATTGTTATTAAACTATGGAATGCTAAACAATACAGCTTTGCTTATACATATTTTAATATTGTACATGGTTGAATTGCCATGCTGGATTAAACCAATCTGCTTTTTGATTTCTCTTCTGAGTGGTGTCTCCTAGTACACAAAGCACTAGAATGGGACTCAGGAGACCTGAGTTCTATTCCTGGCTCTGTAGAATGGGGGCAATGATTCCTCATTTGTAAAGCACTTTGAGATCTATTTATAAAGAGCTAGATATCATCATTATTTAGTCCTGTACTCTGTCACTGACAGTACTAGATGATTCAGAGCGAGGTGCAAACTTCCCTAGAGAATCTAACCATGGAGAAATCTTCCTTCTCCACTCCCTTCCCCCATAGATTATTTTGCCATGAAGCGTATTCTAAATGTTCATCTGTTTATGGACTGTGCTAAGGAATTAAAGAAAAAAATTAACATGATAGGCAGAAATGCATGATATCTGAAGAAAATAGCAAGTATTGTACTAGTAAAGCAAAAACAGAGATGTTTTTTAAGGGAAAAAATTAAAATCTAATTAACAAGAATCATTGTATAGTTTGACAACTTGAAATAGTACCTCAATTAAAAGGATAAATTAACAGGATTTCTGGAATCTAACTCACGGTATAATTTAATGAGGAAAAACGTGTGTAGAAATCCTACCTTTCAGTATCAGTTCAGCTTTTGAATATTTGTGCAGTTACTAATATTATAGTCCTCTTGCTAATGCTGCTGCTACTACTCCATGATAAATCTTAACATATGGACTTTTACAGAGGGCTTGCTATAAACATTGTGATTAGACAACAGCTTTTGTATTGAATATTTTCTTAGCACAGCTACATTGTATTTTAATGTTTGTCTAAATATATTGTATAACATTGCTGAGATGTATACAGTGAAGTCATAACATTAGATTAATACTTGTTTCATTATTTTAGGGGCATAACGTATTTTTCAATGAAAATGGTCGTCTTACTGTTCATGGGGACTTTTTTTTTAACACTGTAAATGTTGATCTTAGTGAGCATGTGGACTCATTGTTTCAAAGCTAACTTACAGCTAATATTGGACATATCAACCTTACTAGTTATACTGAATAAAAGCATTGTTCCTCTAGTGTAATAAACTCCATCTAGCAGTGCCTTGCACCTAATGCTTCTGATTAAACTTCCTTTATTGTACAATTTTATCTGTGTACAGGAAACAAATATTTCCTTCCTGACTGTGGCACGTGATCAGTGTTCCTTACAGCGAGAGATTTGATTACCTTATCATTATCTAATCTAACATAGTTACAAATGTCATTAGTGCTTATCCATCCCTTTTAAAAATCCAACCAGCAGTGATTTTAGACCCTGACAGTATCTAGTATAAAAGTAAATTTATATTACTTTCATTTAATAGTATGTCTCAATTTTTTTAATACCATGGAACAGACTGGACAAAGACAACCAGGATGACTTTAATGTTATTTGTTATGCTCATCATAAAGTTGATAACCACATTTGGTTTCTTTCCAATATTTTTCCTTTCCTTCTTAAATAATCTGAGTGGTTTCACGTTCTCACTGCATATTAATACTGCCATACAGCTTAACTATCTTTGTTGCTCTTAGGTAGACTTATTCAGTCTCCAAATGTGGCTTAGTTTACTTATATGGCAGCCAGATTGACGTAAAAGAATATAATGACTGCAGAACCACTGTTCTAGGCCATTCGGTCAATGATCTGTGAATTCTGCTATCACTAAGTAAACCATGACCAGACAGATGATAACAGCTTTAAAATAAAAATAGTAAAAAAAAAAAAAAAAAAAATCTGCATTTTAATAACACCCTAATTACCAGAGATCCTGGTTTTCTCTGATAAAAAAAAAATCCCCCATTTTTATTT
>NW_017728906.1:142741251-142778040 GCF_001723895.1 Crocodylus porosus
TAATTACCAGAGATCCTGGTTTTCTCTGATAAAAAAAAAATCCCCCATTTTTATTTTTAACCCCCCCCAAATATACATTTTTCCATGATTAAAATGAAATGCCACTATATATATATTATTTTAATCATGGAAAAATGTGGATTTTGGGTTACTTTTTTAAATTGGAAAATGGGGGGGGTTTATTTTTTATCAGAGAAAACCAGGATCCCAGCTAATTACATATTTATTCTTTCCAATAAAATGTTGTAGGACTTTTATAATTTTACTAACGCTTCAGAGAGTCATCATAGTCTTTTTGGTCCTTGATCCACAAACCATAAATTCATAAGTGGCTTTAAACATGATCTACTGGCTGTGCGTTAGGGAAAATAGTAATTCAAACCATCTTATACTTGAACAACAATGCACACTTAATGATACAAACAAATCTGTTGTTTTGGGACCAGTGAAAACATCGGGTCAGATTCTCATATGGTGGCATTTCTTCTCAATGGATAGCTTCATTGACTTTCACAGAATTGTCTGTGAAGTAAAGGATTATCCAGTCACAGAAAAGATATCAGCCTCTGGCCCTTCAAACACAGTTAGAATTACTCTTGGTACATTTCTGCTCCAAATCTGCTTTTAATGATGACAATACTCCCCTAGCATCTTTATATGTGACTGTGCGTGTACATTGGTACACTGCACTGACAGGATGAATTATAACTGCTCCTGCAAGAATCCTGTTTTACTAATCCCTTAATTACATACAGCCTGATCTTGCAGCCTTGTTCTTATGTCTCAGTTTTCTGCCATTGAAAATTGTCATAATGTGGGCTACAGTCCCACTATGGTAGAAATTTTAACTGGCAGGGATATGAAATGACATAAAGTACCTGCAACTACTACTCTATACATTTACCTACTCAATGCTATTTGAAAAACAGGGAGTGCTGGCTGAGGAAGCAGTATGGGTGGGCAGGGCAACTGGGATATCTTTCAGAAATTGTTCAGCGGTGGCACTGCTCTGGAATATAGAGCCTTGTTATTTGCAACCCCAGAATCAGAAGGGAAAAAGCAAGCCCCCCAATTTTAACCAAAAAGGGAGCTTTAATAGGGAAGGGATTACTGATTTCTAGTCTATCACATAACTGATCTGGCCAGAACTGTACAATGAAATGAAAGGTGCAATAAAAAAATGATATCATGAGGAAAGGTTGAGTGTTTTCCCATCTTTTACCTAATAGAACCTGGAAGGTCCTCAGGTAGCACCCCCTAGTGAACACTCAACCTTCAAACAGTAGTTTGAACTGTATTATGCAGTTATTGTATGGTTACTTCTAGAAATAAAACTAGGCCTGAAGAAAATCTGTAGAAAATGTTATCTGGGACTTACTAAGCATGTTTGCATGTGCATGAATGTATTTTTCCTAACATGCACTACATTTAGTACTACAATGTGAGGTACTAAATAAATGAGCATTAGGCTGCCCTAATGTGCAGTTGTGAAAGTGCATGCTATTTCAGTGACGCTTAATGCACAATAGCCTATTTTACTGTGCATGAGCGTATTTGCACTTTTTTTATGCAACGCTTTAATATGCACTAAAATAGGCTACTGCGTATTAAAACACACATGTAGACACACCCCCTTTCGCTTGTACTGAAGCCCAATAGTTACTGTTGAAGAAGAAATATTAAAAGCAAGAAATAATGTAAACTCTATCACCAAATGACAGAAGAATGTGAGTTACCTAATACAATAATTAATATCCCAGTTATACTGACTTATATTAAGAAAATAATGGTGCCCATACTATAAAATATTGAGGCATCTATATCAGTAGTTCTCAACCAGAGTGCTGGGGTACTTTTGGGTACTACCACATCCTTTGAAGGGTGCCACCAAGTATGAGGTGATAAGTGAGGAGATAAGCGATAACCTAAGCAGATAAGCCAAGCTCAGGCTTGCTTTTGTTTAGATGATCTCCCACACCAGCCTCTATGTATAGAGGTAAATATTGTAATATATATATATATATATATTGTCAGGGGCAACACACAGGTGGTGCACGCAGATGCACGTGCACCCTCTGAGTATGGCAGTGCACTCCCTACAAAAAGGCGCTGCCGACATTGCCAGCAGTGCCTGTGGGTGGTTGGCACTTGCCCCCCTGATCCCCAACAGCACTGGTGGCATCTGCCGGAGCTCCCACTTACCACCACCATGCTCCTGCCACTGCCATGCTCCCCCAGCTGCCAGGGGCATGCATCGTTCATGTATATTTTTTTTTAAAATTGTGTGCCACTCCGTTTACTGAAGTGCCTTTAGAACAATAAAGTCTGCCTCAAGTCCAGCACAGGGTGCCTTAGGTCCAAAAATGTTGACAACCACTGGCTTACATAGTGCCAGAACTTTGTGGTGCCAGACACAGCGGGTTAAGAAGCCTTTCTTACTTGAAGGGTTCATCATTTACAGACCTAGTCTGTTAATTGGGTCTGTGCAAGTGGGCCACTGTATTCACATGTGTTGGTGTCACTGGGCATAACCCTGGGTAACTCAGAGGGATGGAAGACCATGAGTATCGAGGAAGTCCTTCTGCTCAGGGCTCAGACAAGCCAAACCCCGCCCTTGCCCAACCTTTGTAACCCTTTCTATGGCGCCTGCAATCTCCTGTCCTTCTGGAAAGCAGGTGAGCTAAAACTGTTATCTGTGGAATGCAAGGGCACCGCTCGGAAAGAGAAAGGAGGAGGGAAAGGGGAGGAAGAGGGAGGCCAGCTGCTGGAAAATCACTGACAGTGAAACTGACGGAGGTATAAAATCCCTCTGTTGCAGGGTTAAGTGCACAGGATTTGAGACCATACAGTCTCCCTGTGCCTTTTACTTGAGCTCAAATAAACTCTGTCTGCTTCTCCCCCCCATGTGTTTATTTGGCATGACGCACACCGGGCAAAGAACCCAATTGTTGCCTCCCTCGGGCACCTTGTGCCGGCAACACATGGAATCCCATCAGTATCATAAAACAGCTCCAGAACCTCTGGTGACTGACCGTAGGGGCAGCTAGGCCCTTTCTTTCCTTTGGAAGGAAAATATAGTTTATTCTGCTGCAGAGTGTGCTTTACTGAAGTGTGGATGAAACATCAGTGATTGACTGGTTCCTCTTTCTTTCTTCAGCCTGTCATTTCTTAAATGGATATTGCTACTTCGGAGGTTAATCTCTCTGTCCAGATTCAATGTATGGATGCACAGAAGATACAGGGAAGTTCCTTGCATCTTTCCCATCTTCACCATCTTTACAGGATCGAGCACCTACTTGCTCTCCATAGTGGAGCTCCCATTCTCTTCAATGAGGGCTAGTCAGAATAATAAGGAGTAAGTGGAAAGGTACTGAATTGCTTAGGTTTGTAGCTGTGGGCTTCAATTAGTGTTATGACTTAGGAAGATAGGTTTGGATCTAAATAATTTATACTGACACCAAAGCTGTCACGATGAGAAATTCTTTACAAGATGTATGGGAGATTTGCGGTTAAAATCTTTTTTCTTTCTGTAGGTGGTTTTCTGAAGCCTGAAGCTTCCATGGCAAAAATTTGGTATTGAGAGAGATTTGAAGGTAGGATAAAAAAAGCTCTTAAACAGAGTATTAGAGTGTAATGAGAAAAAACTATATTTCAACAGCCACATGTAGCATAGAATTTCAATGCACCTAAATGTACATCTAATGTATAATTATAAGCTTTTAATGGTAATTACCTTAGTAACCATTCTAGTTCATGTACATGGCAAAATTTAAGTTCAAACATCTTATTTTCATTTGGTGTCTAATAGCGCAGCACAGTCACTGAACAAAAAAAAAAAAGTACTCCCAATTTAACAGGAATAAAGTTCCAGCCTGAAATGTACTGCATTCCTGCACATTTAATGAATATTTCTAATCAGTTGTTAACATTTGAACTTGAATGTGATTCAAATTTCTTGGCATAATACATGCCACACAACTATTGTAAATAAATAGCTGCTTTGACTTTACTAGTGCACAAAGTTAAATGTCAGAAAACCATATTTGCATTTATATACAGCGTAATTACATTCTGATCAGTACAGTGTAATTAGGGATACTAATGTAAAATGTTAACTAACAGCCTAAGTGTTTGCAGAAAAAAGAATCAATAGGAGCAAGGAATAAAAAAGATAAGCTATGGGTGTTTATGTTGTAGAAAGTGAAGAATTGAGGAAACTTAAAAAATGCCAATAATATATTTCAAAAAGTTATTTAAATGAACTCTCATAGTAGAAAAAGTACCATAGCCTCTCTGTGCTATGCATTTTTCTTTTCTTGAGACCCCCACAACAACGTATGTGGAAATACAGAGCTTGACTGACTTTAGGTATTTAAATTTTCCTTATGGAGAACAGGATTTGAACTGTTTGGGATTACAATCAAAATGAATTTGATGGTTCAGCTCAGCTCCTAATGGATTACAGTCTGAATGTCATCAACTTCATATTACAGCAAAGTTGTGATCCCTTTCCAAATTTAGAAGTCCAGAACTGAACAAACAGAATGACTAAAGTCCATCTTTTGATCCCAGGAAAGATGCAAAAAGAGAATCAATGCTCTTGTTCATTTGAAGGGAACTGAGCACCTACTATCTTGATGTTGAAAGATGTATTTCTGGAGATCTAAGAAAAGGAGTTTTTGTGCAGAGTTAGTCTTGAAAGAACCAAATATAAAGCTCTGACAAAACATAAACCACAATTAGAAAAATACAGGAATTAAATATTGACAATAAAGAAGCAGAAAGAATTCTTCTTTAGTGTAGGTTATCTTTTTTACCTTACTGCTAATTTCCATGTGCTTTTGGGATCATAAAATTATTACTACATTATGTGTGAAACTTGGGCAGGTAAAAATCTTATAGAGTGTTGCTATTTCCTCCCTCTAGTCTATTTCCACAAACTGCAAAAACATTAGTGAGCAACATTTTCTGGAATGATTAGCTTTAGGAAAAAATACTGAGCTAATAGGAAAGAATATCCATTTAGAGAAAACTTTGAATTTGTAAACATGATTCACAGTGCAAAACTGATTTTAACAATTACTCTTCCAACCACACAGATAGGACACAAAACATTTTGAATAACCAGTACTTCCAGGCAAGTCATTATTCACAGAAACTGCAGCAAAAACAGACAGACAGGTAGACAAACAAACAAGCAAAAATTTTCATAAGAAATAAATTGGAAAAAAGAATGCCTGATTTCATAACTCAAATGAGACCAATCAAATGGTTCACTAAGGGCAGCATTCTACTTCCCTTTGGATGTGTGTACACGTTCATTAACATAACCCAGTTACTGCACATTAAGTTTAAGACTTGGATAACAAAGAACTAAATAAATGTGCACTAGTGCTCAGTACTGTGCAGTAGCACCAGCACATGGGTTTTTAGTGATGCAAACTATGCAGTAGCCTAATACTACTGTGCAGTAGTGTATTACCACGGTTTTTGCCCGGAAAAAGCAAATGGAAAGACACCCTTTTAACCACCCTCTGCTTATGGAAAATTTAACTCAGGTTTCCCATACAAGTATGAAACTATATTCTTGTTGATTTACAAGTCAAAGTAAAGTTTAACTAAAAGATACTGTGGGAGGTTGCCAAATACTTTTAAAGTGTGTGCTTCAAGCGTGTGTAACATAATTAGTTCCTGAATGACTGACCCTTGTTTATATATTTTTATAATTAATGTTGACAATCATTGATACTTGCCCCTGTTTCCTTTTATTTTCTTGTTATAGAAGAACATTTTTGCTCATTTTGGTACTCATGGATACCCCAAATGATTAAACGATTTCTTCCACTGCAGTTATACTATGTGCTGTGCTACAAAGATCTGTTGTCCTAATTGGACATTAGTTTATGCACCTTCCACACCAAAAGAGTCTTTTCCTCTGTTCAAATTTGCAATCAACATGCAATCAATAAGAAAAACTTAATATTGCAGTTGGTGGTGCAGTATTTGCAATGTCAAAGTGTACACTCTGAAGGGGATATACCTACACCAGAAAAAAATCCATTAGTAATGCCTCTACTGTTTTGATGAGCCTGCCTGAGTTTACTTAAGAATAAACCTATATACAACTGTACCCATTACCTATCTGAAGCTCTCCTCTCTCTCAAGTGTGTGATGCATAGTAATTTTTCTGTATTGTATGCTACACAGTACTAGTATACACTCTTCTCACCACATAATTAGTTCTCTTGGGGCTTATATAAATGTGATTTTCTCATTCCTGTGAATGGTAAAAAGGAAATCTGAGAACTGAAAGCTTTAGGCTCATGTCAATCTCTACAAACTGGCCACATGTGATGAATCTGGACCTGCTGTTTGAATGCCATATTGGGTTATATGAAAGAAGATTAATTTATTCTTTCCTGAGACTAGAGATGCAGAGAGGTGTTAACCACATGTTCAAATACAAGCATGCAAACCACAGCAAAGTGCCTTTTATACAAATCTGGCTATGCTTCTGTCTTGAGTTTTGGAGCCACTGACTGAAATGCCAATGATCCTGTCTAAGTGTATGACCTCCTGTAATAGTCTCAATGAGAACTAAAAAAGTAAAGCAATACAGAACAGAACAAAACAAAAAGCCCAAGAGCTTTCTGTCATAGTTTTAATTTTACTTTCTGAAAGACATTGTATTGATTTGTCTAGATCCAGGGTGTCAAAGGTATATCCCATGGGCTGAATCCAGCCCTCAGAGCCATGTAATCCAGTCTGTGGGGCTATTGAAGAAGCAAGGAATTCAGGAGCAGGGAGATAAGGGGTGATATCCTTTGCTGAAAGCTGGGATACGGAGCCCCACTGAGGATGTAGTTTGGTGGCAGTGAAGTGAGTGATAGTTGCATTAATCTCTGCATCTCCCTGAGCTGACACAGTAGCTTAGCCATCAGTGGTGGTTAATTCCACTACTGCTTGCTATAGGTGAGTATTGATCCAGCCTGAGGGGTTGGGGCGAAGCAAGTTTGACACCCCGGTCTGGATCAGTTAATATGTGTATTTCACTTGAAATTATATTAATTTAAATTTCAGAGCATATATCAGATAAGTACATTCTCTCAGCTCATGATAAGACCCAAGAACATACACTTAATATATTCATTTGTCTATATTACTGTATATATAGACTATGCTTTTCAGTCATAGGAGGACCCAAGATTCTGAAAAGGAGCACTGGGTTCTTACCTGATCCAGAGACTCTTAAAAAACCCCAGCTGCTGCTCCTGCAGCATGATCTGAAAGGGTGGTACTATTATTCCCTTCCAGAATCCTCTCCTGCTTGCAGTCATCACCCATTCAGGCTTGGAAATACAGAAGGAATAACACAAAGGGTAGGGACAGAAATTACACATAAATTGAGATAAGGAATCAGAAGCCAGTACATATTTGCAATGTAATAGAAATTCAGTGCACATAAACCACTTTTGAAATGGCCCAAACCAGTTTAAGATAAACCTAGACTTAACTAATTTTGGTTAAATTGGTTTATTAAACTTCTGTCCAAGATCCCCTCCAGATTCAAATTAACACCCAGTCCCTCAGCATCACAGGATGCTTTGCACCTCCCCCACAAACACTTCCATGGAGGGTAGACAGGCTAGCCTTGACCCAAGCTGTCTGCTCCAGCCAAGCAAGGTGGCATGCTCTTGTGCCTCCCCCTCCCCCACTTGCTGCCCCAAATACCCCTGACCCACTGCAAGTGTGTGGCTGCATGTTTAAAATCAAAAGTGAATGTCTGATCACTTGCTTATCAGTTCAATCTATGCATCTTAGAGTAACCTGTGAAGACTGAATCAATTCATCCTTGGGCTTTTTGACTGTCTATACTTAGCCAAAGGGATAAAATTATACTATTTTTTAATGATTGTCTTGGAATCTACTCTCAGTGTTGCAGATTACTTCTCAGTTTTATTCCACACATCAACTAGCTTTGCTTCTACATTTTAGTCAAGGAGAATAATTAGCCAGGGTTTGTCTACACGTGCATTTGATGTGGGACACATTTACTTGCAAGTAAACTACTCATGAATAAACACTCCCAGCCAGGCATCTATGTGTTCAGGGATATGGGAGCAGACTTGCTGCTGCTAGCAGCAAACTGTTACCACTTCCTGGGGCCGTGCAATGGGCAACTGCCACCACCAGGAGGAACTGGATGCTCCAGCCACAGCTGCCTATGGCCAAAGGCCATATTTAAATGGCAGCCCTGTTCCCTGGCCAGCTGCATTTCTGGCAGGAGCAGCATGCCAAGCATGAGGGCAGCATGCAGCAGCTTTTGTGCTGAAGCTTTTGCCTCCTTGCATCATGGCTGTTCCTGCCCCCATCTTGGCAGCAATGTTCAGTGCCCCTGGTGCCTGCTGGCTGCTGTAGTGACCCCGTTGGCTTACTGCACTGGCTGCCAGCTGACCCACAGCTGTCTGGGCTCTGCCCACATGCAGCAACTGTCTTCCTGTTCCAACTGCACCATCACAGGGCTGCTACTTCCATGCAGCTGTTGTTTGGACCCCATCCTACTGGCCAGACCCTGGCAGGGACTCCAGGATGTAATGGGCTCCAGGATGCCACCACCAGGTCTGACACCCGGCAGACCATTACCCTGCTGAAGCTGGCCATGCCTGCCAGCCTCTGCTACATGGGCCACCTCTTTGGTGTGTGCAATGCCACTACCACAAAGGCCATCCTAGATGTGTGTGGTGCCTTCCAGGACATGCTGGGGCACACTGTGTACACAACCCCCTGGAGGTGGTGGCGGGGTTCAATGCCATGGGCTTTCCCCAGTGCAGCAGAGTCCTGGATGGGATCCATATTCCCATCACCTGCCTGCCTCATGGTGGGCCCAGGCAGAGGGGATGGGTGTTGGGGGACCCAGGGTGGGGGTCAGGGCCGGAGCTACTGGCTGCTTGAGGTGGCACTGGACCTCTGCCCAGGACTACTTGGGGGCATGCTATTGGGCAGCAGGTGGCTACCAGGGGGTAGGTGGGCCTAGGGTCAGGACAGTGGGTGGCATAACGGTAATCAACAGGGCCAGGATCATGTCCAGTACCTGGCAGTTCTCCTTCATGGCCTGCACTACCCTGGCCATGACTATGTTCTGCTTCTTTAGGGCCTCAACATGCTTGCACTCCATGGCCAGGAGCTGTGCCCTGAACTCCCAATCCATCCAGTCCTACATCTCCTTGCACCAGTCCAGTTTGTCCTCATGGGCCATATCCTCTCACCTGTGCTGCCAGGAAATGTCCTCTGCCCACCATGTCCATGCATCTACCTGCAGGTCCTCTGTGGCCATCACCAGCTGGTCCAGGAGGAGGGTCCAAATCTGGATCCTCCTCTTGTGGAGCTGGCTCTTCTCCATGGCCCTCGCTATGAGCTGAGGCAGTGTCATGACTGAGGCCGTGACCCTGAGTGCTGCCAATTGTGGTCTCTGGCTTGTGGGCAGTTGCAGGGCCTGCAGAATCATGAGAAAGAAACTGTTTGTAAGAGAGTTTCCAACATTTCTGGGATAAGATGCTTTCTACCAGGGGCCATGCCCTGCCTGGCATCAGATTGGGGCTCAGGTATGCATGGATGCCTATGGACCATGTTAAGTCTGCTGGGCAGGTCTGAGCCCAGGCACCTGCTGGCCAAGCCTCCTATTCCCACTCACTCCCCAGGGGCCAGTGGGCTACTGGATGATGGCCGCAGGCAGCCTGACTCCTCCATCCCATTCTTAGGCTGGGACACATCAGACTTCTAGCAGCATGTGTTGACATGGCTCAAGACCCCACTCTCCCCACTTCTCCTGCAGGCCAGCCACTCTCCTGAGATACTGCCAAGCCTGTAGCACCCAAGCTTGTGGGGTGCAGAGCTCCTGGAAAACTGGGACAGGTGCTGCCTGCTGCCCTGCCCTCCCTGCAGGGGGCCTCTCCAGGAAGGTGCCCTGGGGCCAGCCCACCTCTGCCCCCCTGCACCATCACTGCATCCTTAGCATGGCCCTGCTATGCGTGCCCCAGGGGGTGCACAATGAGCTGTTTGCATTGCAAAGTGTTGGGGCCCCAGGTGGTGGTGTATGGCATAGGCAATGAGGCCATTGGTGTTCTTACTTCAGCTCTCTGGGCCTCTCAACAGCTGTCTCTGTGCTGCCAGGTGTAAGCATCTGCCTGCAGCACCCAGCACATGGGCATGGCATGGGACTAGGAGCCATGTGGTGAAGCAATGCTTCAGGGTCCAGGCAGGCTGCTGGGGGGTTGGCTGTGGGCAACTGGTGCTGTTCCCACTGGTCAGAAGCTGGCTGCAGCTTGGCCTGGGGCTGGCAGGCCTGGCAGGAGCCTGCAGCAGCCTACAGGGCTGGATGGTGTGGGCCTGGCAGCATGCAGTGGCATGCAGTGGCACTGAGGTGCAGGCAGGCTGGCACATGTAGCCTGCAGTCTGTGCAGAGGCAGCACATGCCAGGAGTTCCCCAGCTCCCTGTTGTTGTGCTCCAGGGCTCAAACTGCCTGCAGGCTTTTAAAGGAGATGTGGCTGGGACTGTCATAGAGGCAGCTCAGCTCTGGTGCAGGAGAGGCTCCCCCACTGGGGCTCTGGGACTGAGCTCAGGCCGGCCTCCTGAGATGACTGGGATGACTGTGAACAAATCTGCTCCCGGTTGGTGTCTACATGTGCATTACTGTACAGTATCTACTCATGAGTAAATTTGCTCCTTGCATTTGCAGGTAACAAATTTACTTGTGAGTAGTGAAGTTTACTGCATGGTAAATGTGTGCATGTGTAGACGCACATGCTTATTGTGCAGTAAACTATACTACTGTGCAGTAATGCATTTCATGTAGATGTCCCAGTGGGCATGCCTACACGAGACTCTATGTTGCCATAGTGACAAACTATGGTGACATAGCTTGTCACTACAGCGATGTAGCATTGGGGGGTACAAACCATGATGCTGATGCTATGGCATCGTAGCAACAAGCTACCTCACTATAGTATGTTGCTATAGCAATGTAGCTACTAAAAATAACCATGTGCCACTAGGACAGTGCAGTTACAGCTGTTACTGAGCCCTCATTTAGTACTTCCTAAAGCAAATACTAAATGATGGCACAGTAATGACTGTGCCATGGGGAGCATGTATAGATGCTCCCAGTAAGTGGTAAGCAGCTCATGGGCTTGGCAATGGGATGAAAAATCTCTTTTCTACATTACTGTTAGAGACAAGTCTTAGGAAATCAATAAAGTAAACTACTTTGCCAGCTATTTGCTTGTGTGAAAGGAACTTGGTGGTATGTGTTTACTGACTTATGGATAGGTACATTGAGACAGGTACATGGTATAAAATATGATAGATCTAAATGTTGAACTACTACCTAATCCTTGGTGGCAGGACAATGAAAATACCTTCATCTTGGGCTTTATCTGTGGTGAGTGAAATGGTGTTTTTGATGTTTCAAACAGTATGCCTGGTATCTGAAAGATTTAAGAACAGGATAAGCAAACATTTGTCTAAGATGGTTTAGATAGGGATAACCTTGCCTTCATCTAGTTCAGCTGGATGTTGAACTAGATGACTTCCTGAGTTCTCTTCCATCCCTACTTCTCTGTGATGCTATAGTCCCTCCAGAGTGGAGCTGAATTGCACTGAAAAGTAGTTAAGAAGAAACTTATACTGCTAACAGTATAATTTTGGCTTGGTATGTAGAAAAGTATAAAACCTTATTCTCTAAGGCAATTTGTTGCTTCTATAAGTGCTAAATTCCCTTTAAAATCCACCATCTTGAGTTCTCCACTGCTGAGACTTATCTATTAACAAATATGTCACATTTAATACTGTGTTTCTCTTACCTATCTAATACTGTCATTATTTAGACTTATATACCATATTATGGAGAACTGCCCAGTGTTCAACAAAAGCTGAGATCACTCTCATGGTGTTTTCTACTAGATATGTTAATGTCTGATGTGCTGGAGAAAGGTGTGGAGGATGCATCTTCATTGTTTATTCCTTTATCAAAAAATACATCTAGTCATTTGAAAATACTGTAGCAATTACCTGTTTGCCAGCTTCTAACTCTCTTTTTCTTTTCAGAAAACAAATCAGGCGTAAAATGTAAGAAGGGGGGAAAAAAAGGAATTTTGGATAAGAAATTGACTGCTTTCTGCTATTCGTACAGACATATAGGAAGCAGTTGTGGGTGTTTGAAAAGCCTGCTCACTGTACTGCAGTGAACAGAAGATTTGTTGCAGTGTAGTTAATAGATTTATGTTTGCCTGTCTCTTTGATTTTCACATGGGAATAAATTAAATTCCATGGTTTCTTTGCCCACTTGGTCCCTGGGCACCACAATTTTTGTATAGGGTGAGGGGATGGGATTGTGTTGCACAAATTGAGCTGGGAAGTATCTCTGCACCTAACTGAGCCACCGAAGGATGACAGAGATATCTAGGGAATAATAAGCCAGTCCTAAAAGTAACTGTTAAAGAGGTGTTTGAAAAGTTTGTCATTTTTAGATTAAAAGTGTAAAATCAAAGGATTGCAGAAGTGATGGTAACAAGTATATGTGTGTGTATATTTACTGAACAGACACAAGAAGGTGAGCGGTGCCTCGGTGGAATTATGTGAATAAAGACAAGAGAGAACCTCTGGAATAAATCTGAGACTAAACGATTTGACTTTTCCCAAAATGACATGGAAATGATATAAATGATGCCAAAAAGAAGCTGCCAGAGGCTAAAACAAAACAATATGATTAAAACACAGAGACGGTAAGCTAAAGAACTGTGGTGTGCCTGAGTTTGGAAAGACAAAAACATGAAAAATAAGGAACCAAAAAATGAACATAAATTGAAACAATACTGTTACGTGTTAGGACCCAGTTCCAATCTCTGATACTCATTCTGCAGTGTTTCATGACCACAGGAATGGGTTTTTATTTAGAGTAGAAGTCTTCTTCTCCTGTAATGTGTATCTATGAAATGGCACTCACTAGGAATATCATCCAAAGCCTACTGAAGTGAATATCAGTCTTTTCATTCATTTCTGTGGGCTTTGGATTTACCTGTACAGCCCAATTCTTACAGACAATTTGAACTGCTTCTGAAGATCAGCAACCAGAAGTCAGGAGCTCAGCTGCTGACTTGTGGGAACTTGATCAAGTGACTTCATCTCTATGTTTCTATTAGCCTTCCCATCCTTGGCCTTACATTTATATTGCAACATTTCCATTGCAATGGACATTGGTTCCTAATCTCAGGTGAAGCTTCTAATTCTAATTATAACCCTGCACTGGGAAGTCCTAGCCCAGTTCCCTACACATGTACAACTGTAAAAGATGTATGTACAACCAAGAGACTGTTCTAAATGATTTTGTGCATAGGCAGGTATAGAACTAGTCTAGCAGTCAGGAAACAGCTTCCCACTTGAATGTTGGGGAATATTGACTTAGTTTCTCCAACTGAAAAGATTCTTCTTTTGTATAAATAAATATTTGTTGGGAACAAAGGTTGACTGTAAATTCTTGAGCAAGGTTTTCACCTGGTCACTGAGACAACCTGATCCAAGTCTCCAGTCTGAACATGACATTAGCTATTCTGGTTGTTCCTTCCTTTCATGTGGTTTTCATCTTGTTTTTGTCCTGCTGCAGAATAGGAAAATGTTTGAAAACTCAGCATTTAGAAACACATGAAAATTGTTTTTTACCCATACATAAAGTACCAATCAGGCCTACTATTAATTCCTCCTCCATTAAAACAATGGGCAAATCCTTAATAGTTCTGGAGACTTGTAACTCATATGAAGTTCAGCCACTTTTGTCATTACATTGGACTCGTTTAGCAGGGTCTTCAATGCCAGTTGCTACTCTAGTACCTGAGTAAGTGCTGACTTACAGGTGGGGAGGAATTGTGTAGCAACACATCCAATAACTGGACTCCTTCCCATAACTTTTGTTTAAATGCTTAGTTTCCAGAAGGATGAATTGTGAATGAAAGCTATAGTATATGGAAATTTGAGGGCCATGGAGAGAGCCTTTAATCTGTCCTTATATCATAGAATCATGAAGTAGGGCTGGAAGGGACCTCCAGAGGTCATCTAGTCCAATCCCCTTCCTGAGGCAGTGACGTCCCTATCCAAGTCATCCCATACCACCATAATTTAAACTCCACATAAAACTGCCATCAATTCTGACACAACATAAACTTAACACCCTAACCTGCCACAGGTAAAGTAGAGGAATGTTGTACTTCTATAAATGTTTTCAGTATATGTTCAAGACATCCTGGGTAGAGGGCCATGCCCCCTCTTACAAAGGAAGGCAAAACCCCCACAGTCCATACCAATTTGAACGTAGGGTAAAATTCCTTCCTGATACCAAATACGGTGATCAGTGTGACCCTGAGCAGAAGGGCAAGACTCTGTAGCTAGGAACCTCCTGCTTTGGTCCCAGAAGAAGCATTGGCACACCACAGTCAAAGTCCCTCACCTAAGTTGTAACCAAAACCTAGTGACCCTAAGGATGGCTGACGACTAGGGCTGTGCGAAGCTTTGGTTCCTGATTCGATTCAGAGGAGATTTGGCCTGATTCGGTGCCAGAATCTCTGAATCTGAACTGAATCAGAGGACCCTCTAATCTCTCCGAATTGAATCAGAACTCTCCAGAAAGATTTGGACATAGACACAGCTTTAAATGTTTTTTCTACATACTTCAAGGTAGCAGACAGACCATGAATGCTGCGATGCTGGGGGTGGGGGATACCCAGCAAGCTCAGCAGCCTATTCAGAAGTAGACCAGAAGCACTTCTGATCCACTTCTGGGTCCGCTGGGGAATGCACAGGTCCCCCCACCATACCTTCCTGGCTTGATGACTGGCGCCTCCTATGTCGGGGGGGCACCTGGGGTTCCCCCACAGCAGATAACTGAGCCAAGGAGGTATGGGGGGGGGCCTGCATGCTTCCTGGCAGACCCGAACTTCCAGTCCTCTTCCAGGTTCACCAACAAACACATGGAGGTCCCCCTGCACTCCTGTGGGACACTCCATCTGTCCCAGCATCGCAAGCTGTGCTGGTACCTTGAGGTAAAGCTGTGTCTATGTCCAAATCACTGATTCTCTGAATCAGCATTGAATCTTCAGATTTGGCTGAATTGAATCAGAGACAGTGATCTTAATCAATGAATCGAATCACTGTCTTGATTTGGGCTGAATCTGAATCCAAACTGAATAGGGCCTGCTTTGCACACCCCTACTGAAAGCATGTAGCATAGTGCTGCCATGTAGCCAGATGTCACCCACGTTATATTTGTGTTTTTGATTTTTCCTCCTGAGGTGTAGCACCTTGCATTTGTCCACTTTGAACTTCATCCTGTTAGCTGTAGCCCAACTTTCCAATCTGTTGAAATCCTTCAGAATTGCACTTACATTCAGTAATGAGTTCAGAATCCTGCCCAGTTGCATGTCATCTGAAAGCTTGCTCAAAAAGCTTTCAGTGCCAGCATCCAAATAAGTAAGAAATATTGCAAAGCACTGGACCCAGAACAGATACCTGTGGGACCCCTGGCTTGTTAACAGATGAATCCCAGCTTTCTTGGTCTTTTTATGGCCAACATACTTAAAAAAAAAAAATTAAGACCCCCTCTCCCCCACAAAACTTCTTCTTGTCTTTAGCTGCTTTTGCTGGGTGCAGCTCATTCTTTTTCTAATTTTGTCCCTGTACATTTCCCGGTATGCTTCCCTGGTGACCTTCTCATTCTTCTATTTCCCATATGCTTTCTTTCTGCATTTGAGGCATATTAGAAGCTCCTTGTGCAGCCACATTGTGCTCGTGCCATTCTTCTTATGTTTCCACTGTGCCAGAACAGTTTCTTGTTGGGCTTCTAATAATGTTCTCTTTAGAAGCTCAGCCATTCTGGGAATCTTTGTCCTTCAATTTAACCTGTCATAACACCATGCCTATTAACTCCTTGAGTTAAATGAAGTCCTTTTTTTGAAATCTAGCTTACCTCAAGCTTTCTCTGCCTCAGGATCTGGAATTCTATCCTATTGTGATCACTTCCTTTTGAGTCAGGGGCGATGGATAAGGGGTGCACAGGGGTGCATGTTTGGCCACTCTCCCTGTTTAGCTGGCAGGCAGGGAGGAAGGCGGGTACACCAGTGCCCAACCCTGCCAGCACTGGTTGGGGAGTGGGGTTGCCAGGAAAAGCAGCTGTGACACTTCCGGAAGTGGCTGCAGGAGTTCCAGAAGCGGCGTGGGTGCTTCTACAGTGAGTGAAATCGGCCACGTGATCAGCCACTGGGGGACGTCCACTGTCGCTGACTGGTGTCGGGCAGGGCAGGTGCCCCCCTGACTCAATAGGCTCCAGACACCCATGTTTTGAGTTACTCATAACCTTCACATCCTCCCTCAATTCTTCCCTGTTGGTCAGGACAAGATCCAAGATAGATGATCCTTTACTTGTATCCTCCCCTTTAAGGCAAAGACTTGATCTCATATCAAAGCAAATCTCTGCAAAGTTCTGGTGCCCAGTGTTCCTCTTTAGAACATGGTCTCAAATTTTCTTCTTCTCAGGACTTAGTTACACATAAATTTTAGGTGGCTCCTGGAGCTCTTAACCCCCTGGATCATGTATACATATTAATATTTGAAACCAGTCTTAAGTACTCTTTAGGTGGCTGAAAGTTATGCCATGCCATGGCAGGTTTATCTCTGATCCACGTTACCCAGTTTGTCTTACACTAACATGTGGCCACTCTAGGTTACAGGTTAGTGTAAATACCCCACCCACCCTACCCCCACTGGCTTGGATTGGGACAACTGAAACCCCTGTCCCTCCCCAAATTGGGCTGCTTTCTCTGTAGCAAAACCCCCAGTTTTTCTTTTTTATTATTTAAAAATACATTCCCTCCCCGTCCCCTAACCACTTCTGACTTTCTCTCTGTCCTCTCTATCTCTTATAAGTGATTATAAGTAGTACTAGGTATGCTAAGGTAAGTTTTTGGAAGACAAAGACTGCTGCAGAAATCAGTCAACCCACCATTACAGACACCTGAAACTGCATGTCCTTACCTAGGAGTGCACATGCTCAGTACACCAGGAGCTGAGCATGCCCCTGCTACTAGGGTTATATGAGGCCTGTCCCTAAAAAAGGGGGCAGTGAAGACAGACCCAGTGGGACGCCCTCTCAATCTGGACCAGCACTATGCCACATCACCTATCCACCCAGAGGCCCTGCCAGTGAACCCCTTCTAGACAACACCTAGCTGGAGAAGAGGCTAACTGGCCATCAAGGATCAACTCACAGCCCAGGATAGGTAGCTATCAACCACCTTCCTTCCCCAAGCAAAGGACTTGGACTCTGTTTCTCTTCCTTACCTGGACTCCAACCCTTCCACTGAGTCTCTTTCTCCTGCTGCCATTGTGAGTTCTTGTGCGTGTGTATAGGACCAAAAACTTCATGCGGCTATGTAGTGTGTTGTCTGTTTAATAAACCTGTTATTTTGAAACCCCGAGTTGGGTTTTTGTCTGTTTCCTAACTGTTTCCTCCTTCCCACCACTTATCTGGCCCCCTGATCTCCTCGCTTTCTGCTTCAGTTTCCAGCCCCAATCTCCCAGCCTTCTGCCTCTCTCTTTCCTGGATGTCTCCTCCTTGCCACCAGGCTTTTCCCCTTGCTTCTACCCCAGCACCAGTGACCTCAAATAACCCTGGGGCCACTTGACCTTAAGTTACCCCAAGCCTCAATTCCTCAGCCCAGCTTCTCTCTAGTCTACCGGTTGTAATCCCAGTCTCAGCAACTTTCATTCACTATACTTTCTCTCTCTCACCTTAACCTTTCCCCCAAGTACCCCAAGCACACACATACACATACCATACCATCAAAGTTAGGAAATCACCTGTGTGTATCTGTAGGTGGGTGGTATGTGTATATCATCATGTGCATGATATACAAATTAGTGATCTGTGTATATGTACTGAGTGTGTGGGTATTGACAATTGACTGTTGTCTAATTTTTGGTGTGCTTGGATTGGTGATAGGTATGCATGTGCCTAGGCTGGTAATCTTGGATGTGAATGTGCCTGAGTTGGTAATGTGTGTGTGTATGCACCTAACTGATTTGTGTGTTTGTATATGTGCAATTGTGTCACACCCTCCTGTCTAACAGCACAATTTTGAGATCCTGAGAGTTGGTCTGACCCCACAGGGAAACATCTCCATCACCACCCCTCCTCCTCCAGCCCAGATCAGAACCCCTGCCCCCTGCCATTGTCCCCTGCTAACCCAAACTGGCCTGCTACCCCCTGCCCTTTTAGATTGGGCTCACCATCTCCTGCCTCCTCAGTACTCTAGATTCCCTCCTGCTTCCCCAACTTACTTTTGGCTACCAGTGCTATCCCAGGGGAGCAGGCAGGGAAGGGGAACCTGCCTGTCCAGACGCTGCTGCTGCCACAGCTGTTTAAGCTGGGTTCAGTCTGGAGAATAGCAGCAGCCTAGCAGTGGTAGTGGCTGGGCAGGTGGGTTCCCCTGCCCTGCTTGCTCCCCTGGGACAGTATTGGCTGCCAAAAGTTACCTGGGGAACTGGGGGCAACTCTGGGGGTGGGGGAGCAGGAAGGAATGCTAAGAGGTGGGGGAGAGATATCAGCCTGGATTGGTCTGCTGCCACGTGCCCTCCTGAGCTGGGTCTGCCGTTTATCATCTCCCCAGATCCCTTCTCATACCCTGCCTACCTCACAGCTTCCAGCTTACTTTTGGCTACCAGCACTGTCCTGGGTGGGAGCAGTCAGAGAAGAGGAACTGCCTGCTTGGCTGCTGCTGCTTTCTGGGCTGGGTGGCCCCAAGTAATCAGTCAAGACCAGAGGTTACAGAGGAGGAGCCTCGAGGGGCAGGAAAGATCCCTGTGGGTGGAGGGAAAGAGAGGGAGTGTAGGGGGCAGAGGGGAAGCCCAGAATGGGAGTGGGGTGGATTGTTACCATTCAGTCGTCCAGGCTTCTGCTGGCCTGCATGTGACTGCTCCAAACTCAAGCTAGCACTAACACTAATTAGCATTTTGGCAGCTCAAAATGCAAAACAAGGCTCTTAGTTTAATGGTTCCTATCCTCATTGGTATATATTTAATTACTCTTCCTAGTAGAGGAGTGTCAAAGAAATGGCCCACAAGCCATATCTGTCACCTGGCCCACAGTGCTGGCCCTGGGTCTGAGCTGACTCATATACCGTAGTGTGTGTTGGACTGGCTATACTTGCAGGACCCAAGTCACATTGCATGTGGTCTCCACTCTAGCCAGTCCAGAATCTTCACTACACATGGTACCCATTCCAGTCAGTCCTGGATCTGCACCACACACAATGCTCCAATTCCCTTAATGCCCCATCTAGTTTGTGATATATGTCATATGCAATGCCCATTCTAGCTGATCCAGGATGGGATCTATGCTGCATGTGGGGAAGGGCGGCTGGCATGTGTGGTATATCTGACATGTGAGGTGAGGTGAGGTGGGGGGGCTACTGGGGGGAAAGGGTCTCCTTGGCTCAATCTAGCCCACAATGTGGCCCCTCATCCAGCCCATAGGGTCAGATGAGCTTGACATCCCTGTTTTACTGTGATGAGCAGATGAGCTTGACATGCCTTCTATTTCTTAAATTTAGATGCATCTTTTACCCTTCTCAGCCTTCTTTTAACTAGAAGAATTTTGTGTTTGATCCAGATCTTTAATCATGTGTGTTATTTAACTGAACTTAGCCTAACTTTTTCCCCTTGGGTTCTATAATTCTGATTTTTTTGGTACTTTTAAGTTTTATTCATCTTTACTTTCCAACAAATATCTTATAAATGAGTTTCTTTCAAATATATCTTTATTTTTTAATGTCATCTTATTTTCATTCTTGAACATTAAGATCATGTACCCCGGAAAATATGCATATAATGTGAGCTGTGGATTGCTAACTCAAGTGTAGTGAAGGGGAGGAAAAGTCAGACAGATGCCCAATAGAGCCTGTATCTCCTATATTTCTTAACTTTAAATCCCTTAAAAATCATGTTATACTGACTTAAAAAATTCTAGTAGTGGTTTCATTAGAAATGATCACCTACTTATAAATCTGCCTTCTAGGCAAAGAGAGTTTTACCTGAACTTCCAGCCCAAAATAAGTTTCAGAAACTGAGATGGACTGGAGTAATCTCCTAAAACTAGAATAAGCTGAATTCTGAGGCTGGAACATGTTTCTGAACTACAATACACTTCCCAGAAAGAGTGAGCTTCTGAATTCTACCACACAATCAATATAAAGAGTATGGTCCTCATAGTGGAGGAGATCTATAGCAAATTCCCAAACAACTTTTAATTAGAAATCAGGAAATAGATTCCAATCCATCAACCCTGTCCATTTGACTGAAAATAGACTCTTACACAGCAGGAAACACTTGTACACATCTTCACCCAAAGATTATGCCACCAAGAAAAAGATCCCTCAATCTCTGCTCTTTCTTGGAAAGAGCAAAGGCAAGGAATCAAAAAGAAAGCAAATCTGAAAATATAGTTTAGATGAGGTAAGGTATTCTGAAGCTTACAATATCCCATAAACAAATAAACAAAGCCATTTTCAGTCATTTATGTACTTTACTCCACTGCAGACCCACAAATGGGTGAGACCTTCAGTGACACTCCAGAATAAGACTAAGGCAAATAATTACTTAACCTATTGAAACAAAACAATATATATTTTTTTCAGTTTGTTGGAAACTGGTTAGTGAGACATAGTATGTGCAGGGGTGACTGGTGTCTCCTGAGTCTGGGAGGGAACAATTTGTGGGAGGGCCCAGGGGCAGGCCAAAAGTCCCATATCCACTCCTATACTTCTGTGCTGTGGCTTAGTGCTCCCTCCCCCCCCACACACATGCTGTGAGCCCGCACGACAAAAAACCTGCCCCATCCTGAGCAGTACCAAGTCGGGGGTTAATCTCGGGGGGGGCATGTGCTCCCCTGTGGCCCCCCTACCAGTCGCCTGTGGGTATGTGGGTAATTCATGGGCTAGGAGTGCATTAAACAAATTTCTGCACCCCCTTAACAGGAGTTTGAAACTCTGGTCTGGTTAACAGCTTCAGTTGTAAAGACTCATTGCTTCCATGTTCAGTTTCCCTGAGTCACGCCCCGAGCAGAACTGGTATGTTATCATAAGCTGTAAAATCTCATTCTTTTAGTTCCATGAGCTCAAGAACCAGATTTTGCAACTAGATTTATATCTTTTCCATGAACTGAAGCCAGAGAGGGTTTAGTATCACATTCTGGCCAGAGGATTGCGTAAGAACACACAATATTTTGTAGCGCTGTCATGATTCTTGATATTTTTGCTTTTCATTCCTCAGACTGGCTATAGGAGTAGCACAGCCATCTCTGGTCTCTCTCTAAAACCCCTCAGTATTTCTTGGGGGTTTTTTTTCACTAGGCAGAGTTCCAGGAGCTATATCCTAGCCTGTGTGACATTACACTGTCCACAACTGCATCAGCTGCAGCTAATTAATATGTTGTGAAGCATCCATAAAGGGGGCTGGGGTGGCGGGGAGGGGAATAACTACCACTACTCCATTTAATAAGTAAGATTAAAGTGCTGTTCAGGAGTCAATCTTGGCCTATCTTTACTTTTTCTTTTTGCCAGATATTTACTCCAGATCTCTTCCTCCACTGAAAATATAATCCCCTACACTCTCTCCTGTTTCATTTTTTGACTCAAGTCCTAAGGGTAATCGCTCTGAAGTCAAGCAAGGCAGTGAGCAGAGATTAAGTCTGAGTCCTCCCCAGTCTAATTTGGTTTTTGCTCTTACATGCATTTTGTTTTGCATGTAAATGTATTTTCCACTTCAAGCAAGAAACAAGCTACTTACTGCAAGGCAAAAAGTAGAAGGTAATATTGAACACAGGTAATACTGAAGCCTTGATTAGGATATAGGGATGAGAGTGTCTTTCACCTTTTCAAAAGGGGAAGAGGAGAGTGGTGCACCTGTTTTGGGGAAATGTCAACTTGCAGCTGCATTGTACTCCATTTCAATGGGATCCTGCTGTTCTGATTCAAAGGTGCTGTTCCATCGCTGCATTATCTCATTCACTTTGAAAGGGAAAGCAGCAGACTTGATCAAAACATGCCTCCCCATAGCTGTATTCTCAGAGCCACTTTGAGTACAGCAGCCACCAATGTCAATGAGAATTACTATTTTTTAGGATTGTTAAATGAGTATCTGATCATGAAAAATGGGGGCTCTTAACATTTGATTCTTACCTCTTCTTTATTCTTTGGTCTTATGGAAAGGATCAGTAATCCTGACAACTATTCAACACAGTCCTTCTGTCCTCCCAACTCTCAGTTGGGTTCCTATGACCGTTCTCTGTATACATGTGGCATAAAAGTTTGCTAAATTATTATTGCTTGCCAGAAACAAACTGTACAGTTAATTTTAATGAGAGCTGATTGGATAGCATAAAAGGTACTCACACATATTTCTATGATGGAACATGGTGAATTTGCTCCACTGTTATTTGTGGAGCAAATTTCTTGCTCATTTTTAGAGTTTATTTGACCACTGGTTTATTTCTTAATGTGGTTATGAACACCTGCCTCCGAATCCTAAAATTGAGCATAACTTTGAATGAAAAAGTACACCATCTGTCCTTTACTTGTCTCTTGAATGTGTGTGTGTGTTTTGAAAGAGATGAGCCTTTTCCAAATTTGGAATACCCAGACTCCTTAGGATCAAAGATTAAAGTGCTGAGACCAGTCATGCTAGTCCTTGACCTCTTTAAGGACAATAGAGGACACTGTCATTCAATGCACTATGTGGAGTTCATTCATAGACCTGTCTACTTTAAATGAATACTTGAAAGATTTTCACAGCTGTAGAGATAATCCTCATGCCCACAAACATTTTCCTTTCCAGTTCTGCATGCCAGCTGTCTTCCCATTCTATACTGTCTATCTGCTTTGAATTTGGTCTGATTAAAAGCTGCTAGCTAAATGTATACTAATATTATCTCACAAACATACAAATCAACTACTAGATGTTAGTAATGTTTTAAATCATGTTATTGACTACTGTATGTTGAGGCAATCTTCATCAATATCATTCATTAATTTAAAACTAAAATATCATTTAGCAATTGTTTTTTGTTATTGTCATTTATTTTTGATATGCAATTAGTCCTGTCAGCTTGTACCTTCACATGCAGGACTACTAGGACATTTCCAGAATTGTACTGCTCATGTTTAATCTATTTAAATGAAATAAATGGTAATACTGGATGAATGGGTCAAGAAAAACTTGACCCTGCTACACACCAGTCTGCCATAATGAATCTGAACATTGGAAATTCAGGTTCTCCACATTAGAAAAACCAAGTTGAAATATGCAGCCAGTGAAAAACTAAGCTCTGGATGCCTCTCCTTGAGATTTAGACAATGGAATAAAGATACACCTGAATTGTGTATTTAATGGAAAAATATGTGAGGAAGATTGGGGGGGAGGGGGGAAGGGAGGGGCATTGGCTGCAGGGAAGAATCATGCCAAAAAGGTCGGTCACTCATGAAGGAAAGGCGCTTCCCTCCACTGAGATGGAAGAAGGGTTCTGGGACACAAGTTCATGTTTTTGTCACCTTTTATGGTTAATGGCAGAATCTGAACTTAAAGGCCTGAGCTTCAATTCCCTTTTAGAATGAGTCAACAGCAGTCTACTCACCCAGGCACGGTAATGCTACTGCAGTAAATGTGTTATTATATGCTTTGGCACTCAAGGGAAGAGATACAGATGAACTGTGAATGTTCTAACAAAATCTATGGACATTTGTTTCATGAGGGCTGGAGAACATCAGTGTGGAAAATGTCATCACAGATCTAATTAACACCAGACAGCATCTTACTTAATGGCAGTACTAACCTACATCATTATTTTCATATTCATCAGCGTTCATAATGCATCACTCCTCAGTATCAAAAAGTTTAGGTCAAAAGCCAAAATCAAAGATTTCTAGGGTCACGCTGGAAAATATAACCTCTTTCACATTTTCCAATGTCAGAGAATTTGCTGTCAAATGCAATTGCTCCAACTGTACTCATTATGTGCTCAGAGGATGGAAATCTGAGGCAGAGATGAGGATTGAAATTTCAGGCAGCAAACAGCCGCTGGAGCTGTGCTGTTTATATTGTCCTTTCCAAATACTGGTAAGTCAGAAGCTCATCTTAAACTGCAGTTTGGCTTTGTTATAGATATATATTTATTGTTATACTCTTATTTATACTGCCAACAAAGCAGATTGTTTATGAACTGGCTGCCTGAGCATACACATCATACACTTGAACTACTGTGGGTTTTTTTCCCCGTTCTCTGAATAGTTGGAAATAGCTGTTGGCATCTTTCAATAGGCATCTCTCTCCCATTACTGCATCTGATGAATGATTCAAATTTTACCATTCACATACAGACTTATATTGGTGAGTTTACACAGGTTTCTTCTTTCTCCAGGATAAATTTAAGATTGGTCTCTTGTAAGCAAATATATAGACAATGTTCTCAGCTATGAATTTCTATGGCTATGTTTCTATGGCTAATGCTAATTAATATTAACTTTCCATGGGCTCCTCTGTGGACTGTGTGAGCTTCTTTCCTGCAATTCCCATTTTACTTTTGGGTCTTTGATTTATGGCTTACAATATTATTTTGGTGTAATCTTAAGAGGTACTCAACACAAATTGTAAGCCCACAATAGCTATTGGGGATTTTAAGTGGAGCTCTCAATTAAAATGAATATAATCAGTGGAATTACTGAGGAGTTGTTAATAATGAGTAGGCTATGGGACCAATACTGTTCCCATTAACACCTCTTTAAATCTGGAATAGCTCCACTTCATTGTCTATAATATCTCCTGTGATAAAATATTTGACTAGACTGAGGGAAGATAAATAGTATAAGCTACAGTACTTCTAAAGCTGATAATGAACCTAATGTCCTCAAAAATCCTGATTATAATTCTTATGATTAATTTCATACAACATCGCTTTTTGTGATATTTTCCATTTACTCATTTATTGCTCAAGTTCCTAATGATTTGAAGTAACATAAAAATAAACTTAAAATTGATCAAATATGGCTAAATCCATTTAGTTCTTCCCCTGAACTGCTAAGCAGATACAGCATTTTGTGGGTAGATGGGCATACTGACAGCTGTATCGTTTCCCAAGCAAAGAGTGTGCTGACTTCACTTGTTTCAAAAGCTATGGAAAATCTTTTAGAAGATAATGATGAACTATAATGATAGGTATGAGAGCAAGATACAAATTATCATGCTGACTTTCAATTTGGACTGCTTTGTAGATTTCATCAACCCGATTGGCATGAAGAGGGCAGGAAAAAGGTGAACACAGAATCTCTCTACTATCTTTTTATTTTGGAAAAATCTATCACACCCTCAGAAAGAGATTTCTTTTTTTTTTTTTGCCTATGTGGGACACTGATTCATTTGAGCAGCGAGTGCAGAGAATGAACAAGAGATCTTCTAGATAGAAAGAATTTGGGGTGACTTCATGTATATTCTACAGCCAGTGTTTTGTGCCTCCTGAGGCAAATTGAATGTCCCATCAATTCCCAGGCATATACTAATTTCACAGAATCAAGCTATTAGAGTCAAATCTTTAATATGGTGCCCTGATATAATAAGGAAATCAGTGCTGTGTTCTAGGAAAATACATGAAATGCATGAGCAAACTGCAGCTATACATCACAGAATACATCAAACAAGACTACTGAAGGAAGATAGACTGGGAAGAAAGGATTCACTTGGTAGTAGAGATATTTGGCTTTGTTCCTACGTCAGTCTGCTTTTACTATGCACTTCTTTGCTGCCAGCACCTGGAAGCCTGATCAGGTCACCTGCAAAGGAAATGAGTTACCGCATCTTGGAGTTCAGGCCTTTCCTTTATGCAACAGAACTGTTTTACATCGGAGCATGATTATCCTGGTGGGATCGGCAAACTCTTGGAGATGAAATACAGGGAGATAATACCTATGGCTCTGCATCCTTGCTGGTTTTTCCTGTCCTTTTTTTCTATTAATTTTTACAAATAATAAAAGATCTGAGCCCTGAAACCAAAATGATTTATAATGCAAGTTAATGTTAGCTTTATATGGGCTCTCTCCTGCATGGTTTGATGTCCTCTGTGGTGAGCAGAACCCTTCAACCTCCAATACTGTCACAGTGATGGGTCTTAGCATGGACTACATGTGCTCTTCCCTCAAAGTGTTTCTTTCTGCTGGCACGTGTTCCCAGCCATCTTTGCTCTGTATCATGCTTTTGTTCTTCATCATCCATCTGGCTTCTCAACACTGTTAAGATTGCCAAATTAAAATTATTAGTCTACTCAAATTTGCTTGATACTTTATGTTATGCTGTGTTTCATACACTGTACTAACTTTTAATTCAGGGTGTCTGTTTGAAAAGCTAAGAAATGCTCATTTGTTTATTGATTGCTTAATTATCTCATGCTTGGGGCTACTCGTCATGTCTGCCAGTATTTTTTGCCTTAAATTGTAATAAACCAAAGTATGGAAGATCTTTTGCCAAGCTGACGGCCTAACTTTCTTAGTTGTTCTACCTTTGTGCAAAGGAAATTGCTATTGTTTAGTAACAGGATTGTTAGGTCTTCATTTAGGACACCAGCATTACCATCTGCAAACTTTGAACTCACACATAACTCAAAATATGCAATACAACTATGCAGGAGGTTTCTTTTACATATGCAGTTATAGCCAAGCCATTGTTCCTTCAGTTCAGTGTGTGTGTGCATGTGCGCGTGCACATGTGTGTGTGTGTGTGCGCACACGTGTGTAATATTTTGACAAATTCTGCTGTCTGTTCCAGCCTTGAAATTCCATGAAAATTAGTGATAATGTACTGGCTCATCAAAGTGCAATTTGGTCCATAGTCTAAAATGTGGCAAAGAAATATTGGTCATACCCCATAATTTTTCTGATTTTTTTAGCTGAGCTCGCCAAATTATTTGTGAATTTATCTGCTGCACCTTTGCATTTTTATTTCTAATTATTCTTTGGCCTGCTTCAAGGTATGGGAGATCATTTTTTAAACATTTTTTGTCCTTTTCTTAAAATCTGTGTAACTGTTCTCCAGAAAGTGAAAAATTATTAGCATTGGCTAGATCCAAATATCACTGCCAAAAACATGCCTGCCCTGCAGCATCAACTTGTAAGTTCCCTCTGAGCATGAATGTTTTATTGCCAAATTATGTACAATAGCGATTTTGTGATATGGACAAATGTCTAGTACGGACTAATTTGAGACCATTAAACTAATTCCAATTGTGACCTGAGCCAGATTTAAACCCAAGCCTTTGGAAAGTGACAGGCAAGTATATTAACTCATGGTATTATGAAGCTTGCCCCAGGGTAGGAAGATTTCAATAACATTAAAAAAAATCTGTTAAAATTGAAATATGAATAATTTACCAAACAAGAAACCTCAACTAATAGTCCGCTATGTTCAAATTCAATATCTTCGTGACCTGTTGGCTTGATTACAACAATGGGGCTACTCATGTAACAACTTGTGGTGTAGATTGCAGCTATTACAAAATGTGACAGCACAACTTCTCAACGGTTCTTTCATGTACTAGTCAGCCAAGCCTATGCTCTGCAAACATGTAGCCTCCATTTATTAATCAGCAAGACCCAATCCTGCCAAGCACTTAAGCACGTGCTTAAAATGTTCATTTGAGGAAGCATGTGCACCTCAGGGAGATGGGAGCTCTAAAAATGAAAGGCCTTTATGCTCCAATGTGTTATGCACTGAATATTAAGACGTGGTTGCAAAGACCATTTGACTTTGAGTCCTTCCCTTACTGGGTTATTTTTCATGAGGTTTCATTCTTAGCTTTCCACATATTTGTTTCTGTATATTGCCTTTTTCATTATGGATTATAACACAGGTTTTTTTCATCAAGTGCCCAGATAGCTTTAGCTATAGGCTTCTGTAAATTAAAGTTTTTTGTTGTTTGTATTTTGTTAGCATTATTTTGCCCTCCTTATGAAATATTATGTTGTAGATGTCCTTTGTCAAATGGAAAAAAGTTGCAATGCAAGAATCTCTTAATCACTTTTCACAACAAACAATCCATTTAGCCAACCTGCTTAACCTAAAGATGTTTTACAGTGATAAAAACACCTGAGTCCATTGTGATGTAAGAGGGTTCAAGGCAGGATTTGTAGAACCCTGTAAGTTTTTATTTGTGATGTATCCAAGGCAACTGATGCAATGAACTTCTAGATACCATTTTCTTTCAATTGTAATCTATCCTAGGATCTGGACTGATGTGATTTTACAGCAGATGGGAGAAGAATATGCATGTAATAAAAAGGACAATGGAGGGAGAATGAAACAAAGTAAATTGAGTTGGTTTGAAAGCTTTCTGAGAAGGTTGGCTTTGTCTAATCTTTGTGAAGGCAGCATGAGCCTTGGAATTTTCCACTTCACCTGTAAAGAATGCTACAGCATAGTTTCTCAGTGCCTTAAGGAGCTATATGCTTTTAATAATACTGAAAACCTGCTAGGTTTAGTTAAGGGCCAATATTTAGCTGTAAGATTTAATGTAACATATTTTTTTTTGGTGAGGAGACTATATAATTTTTTTGCTTTACCAGCACTGTATATATGAACTTGCATATTAGTTCAACTTTTGTTCCAAAAGTTTCTGATGTTGTACCTTCATAAACCTTTTTTAATGTTAGCACTCAAAATAAACCTGACAGTTTAATTTTCTCTTTCCTTATGTCTACTGTTTATAATTAAAAGAACAATACTTTGAGAAACAAGGAATCAGCCTAACATGACTACTTTCTTGAAGTACAAGGTATGATTACACAACAGTGGGATGAGTATGACAACTGTAGCCCTGAGCAATTTATACAAATGAAGTAGACTTTATTTTGCAGATAACATAAATCATTTGCATTTTCCCGCTTCTTTAGGCTTACAGCATCAAACTACCTAGCTACATTGGTGGCACTGAGACTTGCAGGAACCAGGTATTTTTAAGCTTTGGGCAGTGCCGGTCATCAGGAGTTCTACAGACCAAATGCAGCCACTGCATTGCCAAAAATGACATACCATATATTCTTGCATATCACATGCCCCCAAATATGATACAATCCCTATTTTTAAAATGCAAAATGTAGAAAAATGAGGGTTTGCTTTTTTTTCAAATTTATCGTGGCCAAGTGTGTGACACAGTAAGTCTGCTTGGGAACACAGAGTGCCCAGCAAGTGTGGCATCCCAGAACACAGTTTGGATGAAGCAACAGGGACTTCCTGGTGTGGTAGGAGAGCAACAAGGCTAGGGTCTTGCAAGAGCAGTAAAAAGACTGTCACTTCTTTACTGTAAATAGTTCATTATGTAAGGTCATGCAAAAAATAAAATGTTGTTTCCACACCACCAGTTTCACCAGAGACAGCTCAACTTCCAATTCAGACAGAGGCTACAGTGCTCAGCCTTAGTGACTATAAGAGAGTTAACATAGGATTCTGCTTCTTCTGCTTGCTTGGGCCACAAAGAAGCAGCAGCAGCCTGGCAGCCATTTAATCAAAGTGCTTGCTTCTGTCCCTCCCTGTTTCCATTCCAGTGAAGACAAATCAGTCTTCCACTTAAGACACATACCCCAATTTTGGAGAGCTGATTTTGAAGGGGAAAGAAGCACATGGTATACAAATAAATTCAGTAGTTGTTCTAGTTCTGCAGTAGGACTGTGTTGGCAATATACTTGGTACAGCTAAAGTAAGACAGATGACAAAGTTGTCTACGTCAGTAGGCAGCAACCTTTTGTTGTCATGGGCCGGAGCTTATGTACAGCCCCCTGCCATGAACCACAAATCCCTACCTTTGGGAGCACCCATGCTGCCCCTATGTATACTTTCTGTAGACACCTAGTGAGCCTAAGCTGAGGCATGAGAGGGCATCAGGAAGAGCTGGAAGGGATTTACTGGAGGGGATAGGCAGCTCAGTACAGCTGTGATCTGTCTGATCCCCAGTGCTACACCAAGCTAGGCTGGACGCTCACAGGCTGGATCCAAACATCCTATGGGTTGGATTTAGCTCAAGGTCCGGGTTGTCAATCCTTGGTCTACATACTCAGTTGGCAGTCTTCCAATCGTGATACTGGGCAGGGCTTGCTGTGGAAGCCAAAAAGAAACAGAGTATAATATTGCCTCAATCACATTGCCTTTCTTTGAACTACACCAAATAGGAATGGAAAGTGAATTTCTATGCAGTCAGTATCCATTTCCCAAGTACATGGGGCCATCATGGACAAAAGCAGCCAGAGCAATGGCCAGAAGCTAGTTCATCTCTAACAGAGAGCTAGGTCTATGACATAACACACTGCTTAATCCAAGGGTGCTTAGGTCAAATGGAGCATTTTATATAAAGACTTACACTGTCCACACATTCTCACACTGTGAGAACTGTGCAAAATTTTTACAATCCCACTGCTCCCTTAAAGGGAGAGAAGGGTTTTAATTGAATCCCAATATAAGTTTCTAAAACACAAAACCAGCATGCAGACTCAGCTTCCAGGCAACTTGCCAATGTAGCAGCATTGAACTAAGTAAAGTATTGGATGCCCCTGATTTAGGGCTTGAATAATCCTATCATCTAGCTTCTGTTGAGACAATAAGGATGTCAGTGGGGCAAGTGGGTTAGAGTTATTCCTTTTATTTTTTTTTTTGAGGTTGAGGAAGTGAATTAGTTTCTTAATAAAAGTACTGAATCCTAACGCCTTGGAAACTGAGTTATTACTAAAATGGGGAAATGGGGGGGAGAGGGGAGAAACTTGAAAAAATGTAAATTTTATGTTTGAATGCATGACCAATCTGTTAGAGGAAGCATTATAATTATTGTATTAAGGCTAGAATTAATATGAGGGTAACAGATGTTTGCAAAGTACTTTATTAAGATTTCAAAGTGAAAGCATTGTATTTCTTTAACTTTACTGCTCTGTATAAACAAACAAGAGTTCTATACTGGACATATTTAAAGAGTTGATTGACTTCTGATTATTCTTTTTGAGTTCACATAGTTAAATGCTTGCATTAAGTCCATAGCTTATCTCATAACTTTGGGCATTTATACATGTGCTCTGGGAGTGAGGTGGTGGTGAGTAGTGGGTGCTTTAATTAGAGTGGCTCTGAGAGCTGCTCTTCTTACAGTGCCCGGAACATCTCGCCTTCAGCATCTGAAGGCGTCAAAATGGTTGCAGGGAAATTTATCTAAAACTCATCTAATAAGCTTTAAAAAAAGCACCCTCACCACCATTTTGAAGCTTGGGGATGTTGATACACGAGATGCACATAAATACCATGCTCCAGCGGACTCAATTAATCAAGTTGGCAACAACGCGCTGTAACTACAGTGCATTGGAGCAGCTTCACTGCTCATGTATAGGTACACTTTTAGCTGTGTATATTGATACCTCCTTGAGTACATGTAGTCTGAATGAAAGAAGAAATACAAGTCTCAGACGTATACAGAAATTCCACTGGATTTATGTGAGAATATATGTATATATCTGATAGTAAAATGTTGTCCTAACTCAAGTACTAACCACAAATTAAGAACATTTAGGCTTCCCAGAATCTGCCAAATTGTATAGAATATGTAGCTTTATTGACTGGAGTCTCATCTATGTATTAATTTACTGTGCAGTAAGTGGTTTTTAGGCTGGCATCTACACGTGCAGGAGTTAAAGCGCAGTAATGCTGTGTGGGGACTGATAGGGATCAAATTTATGCCCAAGTCAGTGTAAGTTGCTATAGTTACTGAGCAGTATGGGTGTGCACATGTAGACATGCACCCATACTGAACAATAATTTTTGGGAACTATGCAATAACCTAAATTACTGTGCAGTAAATATGCACATGTATGAAGATATATATTCTTCTCCTAGAAACTTAAAAATGGGTGAAAGATATGTATACACTGGATATATCCAAAGAATCTGTGCTCTTAAGAGAAAATCTGAAATCCTAGTCCTTTGACATTACCTTCAGTTACAGGAATTGTCATGAAGATGTCATAAAGATATCAAGGAGTTGAAAATTATGAAGGAAAGAGCACAACAACTTTCTTCTTTCCTTTCAGACAGAATATCCTGAAGAAGTATTAGGGACCAGGATAATGCATAAGACTGAAAGCCAACAGTTTGCACTCTGTATCTGATTCTAAGTATAACTGTGGGGAGCACATCACTTAAATTATCTGGGCTTAGAAAAGATGAAAAAATAAAACCCAACCTTGGCAGCATGTGAACTGAAATTGTGATTTGGAAACCTCCAGTCAGCTACTTAAAACAATGAAAGACCTGTAGTCCACAGATGCTGCAGTTTTGATTCTTAAATCCATAGGCACCTGGAAGTGGTCTCCTGTATCATTTCTGAATTTACTTTGTATTGTTGCAAAGATACCCTTGAAAACAAGAACTGGGTGGATGAAGCTCAGCAACTAACCATGCTTAAGAACACTAAGTTAAAAAAACTGGGGGCAGAATCCTATTTCACTTTATACACCCAAATCACACTTCCCCAGCTGCATAACTGCTGGTATTGGTACTTACACACAGACTGACCTCTTGAAGTTAATCCCCTGGGCAACCAAGAGGCACATATGTGGAGCTATGAGGAAGAGAACTAATGATGCGTTGATGATTGAAAAAGATGGATTAAAAAATTGCTTAAGGAATGATTACAAAGACCTTTGGATTCCAGTCATGTCTAGGATTGCCAAGGCAAGATAACGAAACACAACTTCCTGTATACTCCGGATAGATCAAAAGCAATACTGCATTACATAAAATAGATGAAAGGTTCAAGGCCTCTGTTGATAATTTCATCCTTGATAATGAGAAATTCAAGGATTTGGTATGTCCTTTTTGGACCAGAAGTAGTCAAATCAGGATGGTATCAGACAGTCCATTAATGGCTGATATTTTGAGGTTTTATGTGAAAATATTCAATGGCATATTTTTATAAGGTGTAAATTAAGCAGCTGAACATGAGTGACATGTGATTTAAAAGACAAGAACAATTTTAAGAATGTATTGCATAACATTCTCAATGGAGTTTGTTTTACCCATAGCTGTGTTCTTATTTCCAGTATACATTATACATACAATTTGACATTATTAAAATACCAGTGCCAAGGAAATATCTATGTGTCTATATATCTGTGTGTGTGTGTGTATATACACACACACACAAATATATATACACACATACACACATATATATAAAGACAAAACCATGACACTGATAAATCAGTAACACTTGACTTTCTTTATATTATCTATTGATTCAATATATATTTGAAATAGAATGTCTTGAAAATTAAGAGGTGGTTTAATGAATGTTTCAGATAGTGTAACTCTCCATAATAGTTCCCATTTTTGTAAAACAAGTTCCATTAAATAACTGTATAGGTTCATATAATCAAATAACATTTGGAAAGAGGTAGATTATGAAATATGCTACATGCACTACCAATTACATCTCAGTTTTTCATATCTAATTGAAATATTAATGTGATGTTTGAGACGACAACTTCAATTCTATTTTTTAGTCTTACCATTTGGTCTTGGCGACATGGTTTGATTTAATGAAAATGTACCAGGAATCTGAAACTTGACATTTTAGAAAGGAGTAAGCCAAGCCAAGGGTAATATTTTGGCTGAGTTGAATTGTATAGTGATACTAGACTTTAAGTTATCTCTGTTTTGTACTTGTTTCTAATTGATCATAGTGATGATCTTTACTATTATTTCACTTGAAAATAAATGGCCTTGATTTTAAATCATTATGATAAATTCGACATTTATACATTTCTTAAATATCAAATCCATGTTTTGGCATCTGCCAAAAGTGTTGACCATCTACCTGTTCCCATTATCCTCAGCACTTTTGAAAGTCAGGCAGGTAACAATACATGGATTTTGAATTCCATCTTTATTGGCCTAATTTTTTGCTTTTTCAGAACTGTAAGGATGAGGCATTACCAGTGTTAATTAAGGCAATTACCTGCGCCTGAGGGAAATCCAGATTCTTGGCTAAAGCTGTGCCAAGAGGGGATCAAAACCAGGTACAGCAGTTAGAATCCATGTTCATAGTCCAGGTCAAGCCAAAGTCCGTGTTCATAATCCAAGCTAGTTCAAAGACCAGGAGCTGAGGAGTCCAGACCTATCACAAGATAGGCAGGGGTGAGGTATGAGGCCTAGGGTAGAAGCAGGGTTGCGCTGCTACAAGGACTAAGGCACTGAGCATCCAGAACTCAAATAAAGGCTTTAAGTACTCAGCCAGATGGCTCACAGCCAATCACCAACACACAGCACCCCCAGCATAGCCCCCTCACGCTTTCCCAGCACATACACACACAGCCCTTAGCACACATCTCCCCATCCCTAGACTTGCCTTTGCCTGCCATTGAGCAGCATAGCCCAGGCATGGGGGCAATTGTGGGGAGGTGCTGCCCTTGACTGTGTAGGGCTGTGTGGAGCCCAGGACCATGTGAGGAAACCTACCCCCTACCCGCCATCACCACTGGCAGCAGCCAGAGTCACACCATAAGAACAACCCCCACCGCCTTCACTTATGTTTGTATGTTGTGAGCATATGTACCTGTTGGGTTATGCTGCAACTGTATGTGTGCACTGTACTGTGTTGTGCTATATGGGTGTGTGTACATACTGTAATGTGCTGCACTACTGGTTTGTGCATTGTGTTGTGCTGTGTGTACGTGTGTTGTGCTGTGCCCTGGGTGTGTGTGGGCAGGGGCGGCGGGGAGGTGTTCAGGACAGCTAGTCCACTTGGGAGTGGTGCCTCCTGGGATTCTGGAGTCTGTGAACTAGTTATCTGATTTCCCATGAACAATTAGAAGCTAGGCAAACTTGAGCTGGTTAGCACAGCCCAGAGCAAATCTTTACTTTAAATCGCCTAACTTCAGTGCCTAGAGGCTACATAGCACATGCTAAAGAGAATGAATGTGTGATTCTTCACATTTTAAGAGTCCTCAACAAGGTTTAATTGTAAATTGTAAGTTTACTCTCTGAAATCTCAGGACAATATATTTGAAAATCTTGGACACATGGTAAGTAATCATACAAACCCAAGAATACATCAAGCAGTGGGTTTCACAGTTCATTCCACACTTCAGTCTCAGATGACAATTGTGAATTAGAAAGGACAACATCAGAGAGGCCTATAATACTTGATACAATTATTGGAAAGCTGACTGGAGGCTTTACCATTTTAACTTGGAGTGGATTAGACACTTAGATGCCATATTGTTGCATTTGAAATACCAAAGTACTATAGAAAATCATAATGATCAATGTGAGAGAGAAAAATGTATTTACTTTGTGACACAATGTGTTATAATCAAACAACTGGTCATTCAATCTTGACAACTTGTTTTAAGGTCTGGTTCTTCTGGGTACCAAATCAAACTAGAATGTGATGTCCTTAAACAGAATAAAAATGCTAAATGTACATGTTACAGCTCCAGGAAATTATTTTCTTTTCATTGTCATTCAGCATTTGAGTTTCTGGAGGGCAAATACTTTCTAAGAAAAATATCAGTACAAACCTGTTAATTAGCATGCACCGCCACTCTTCCAGAACCAAGTGCATGTCAAACCTTCATTTGCTCAGCTGCAAAATATATATTTACAAATTCAGTTACTTTTCCCCCCAGAAAAGGTACCGTCAATTCAGGTGGGGAAAAATGGTGAATTCAGTATTCCATCTTATGTGAAAAGCATATTTACATCCTAATCTGAGTAATAATGCATAAATATTAATCATTTTCTTTCCCTACACAGGAAGAAAACGGATATTCAGTATTTTTAGCTCTATAAAAACAGATGGGGTATAAAAAACTTATGGACGTATTTATTTGTGGGAGCCAGTTTTTGTCCACAGCAGCTGGCCTCTCAATATTTTAGGAAAGGCCTCCTTCATGAACATATTGACACTGAATAAACTTCCAAAAGGTGTATTCTTTTGTTTACTGCTTTGGAAAAAGAAGGTCTGTTTAACAAATAGGACAAATATTTTTTTCATGTATCAATCCAAAGTCTAGCAGTTCCTTTTTGAGGTGTGGGGCAGGGGTAGAGGGTGCCTTCAGAAATACATTTACTGCATTTCTTCTCTTTTTATATACAGTAGTGTAGATATTTATAAACACAAGAAAATATTATCATGTGAGGCTTAAGCAGCTGACTTTATACTGCTGATTGAAGAGAAGATTGAAAGGTGACCTGATCACTGTCCAGATACTTACTTATGGGAAAGATAATTGGTCACCTTGACCTGTCTAATCTTGCTAGCAAAGACATATCAAGATCTAATACCTGGAAATAAGATGAATTCAGCTTTGAGATGAGGTACAATTTACAAGCAGTGAAGGTAGTTTAACATTGTATCTGCTTTCCATAGAAATGGTGGACTCATCATTAATGGAGTTTTAGAGTGATATTAGAAATCTTTCAAAGCTATGTATGCTTTAATCTAATTTCTGGGAGAAATTCTGTAGTCTCTGTGTACATGGGTTGTGCTGGATAGTCATGATGTCTCCTTCTGGCCTTGAATCTATGCATTAATCTTTCTATTCATCCCTTCATGTAATTTGTTGAAGTCCTGAAGCATAAGATATGATTATAGTCATCATCTTATTAAAGAGCTCAGCTAGTTATAA
>NW_017728906.1:142778304-142803690 GCF_001723895.1 Crocodylus porosus
CTACAGTGGCGATATGCAGGGGGTGCATGTGGATGCAAATGCACCCCCTGACAGTTCTGGTGCACCCCTGTCAGGCCATGCTCCCTGTTCAGGCAATGGACAGGGGGGCAGGTGGGAGCACTGGTGCCCCCCCTGCAAGCACTGGCCAAGGAGCGGGGCCACCAGCAAAAGTGGCTGTGCTGCTTCTGGAAGTGGCTGTGGGACTCCTGGAAGCAGCACAGATGCTTTTTGGTGAGTGAGTGGACCGTGAGGGGACCCCTCCGCACCCGGTCAGTGGGATCTGCCACTGGGGGTCTCCACCCATCAGTGAGATTGGCCATAGAGAGACTCCCCCCCAATCAGTGAGATCGGCTACAAGGGGACGCCTCCCCATCAGCACAATCAGCCATGGTGGGACCCCACCCCATCACTGACTGGTGTTAGGGGAGCATGTGCCCCCCCCCCGACTCAAGAGGCCCCAGTCATCCATGTATATCTCTATATTAGTGGTGTTTCATTTTAATCACAGAAAAAATGTGGATTTGGGGTTATTTTTTTTTTTAATGGAAAATTGTGGATTTTTTTTTATCAGAGAAAACCAGTATCCTTGCTCATAACCAGTTAAGCTCTTCAATAAGATGATGGCTGTAATCGTATTTTATGCTTTAGGACTTCAACAAGTTACATGAAGGGATTTATCTCCTGCCAAGAAATAATTTTTTTTCAATTTTTTTCCAAATGCCCAATTAGCAAGACAGTCTTCTTCTTGTTGTTGTTACCATTATTATTATTTCATCCTTCCCTGAGATATTAGAGATGGCCACAGTTAGAGACAGCATACTAGATAGCAGGTGGACCAGTACTCCTAGGAGCTACTGAGAATCCTCTTTCTTAAGATTGGCTAGTGTGTCTTGCTCATATGCCGTGGGTCAAAGTGGCTAAGTGAGAGCACTCCCCATCCCTTCTGTTGAAGCATGACTGCTGGCCAGACAAATATGCAAGAGTCAGGGGCTAAAGAGAGGATTAGTAAGCATGAGTCTTCCTCTATAGCTTAATCGTTAGGGTACTAAATAGGGTGATTCAGCTGTATCAAGTTTCTGCTGCCTTTTTTTTTTTTAACTTTTCAGCACATGACTGTAACGTAAAATGTGTACAGTTTATTAGGAGCAGAGGCCAGGATTAAGGACCTCTCCCTTCCATAGGACTTCCCCAGCCACTAGGCTACAGAAACAGATGAGGCCTTGCTTCCTCTTCTTTGGCATATGGCTCTTGTATTCCTGCCTTACCTGTGGCCCAGCTTCAACAAGAGAGGTACACCATGCTTTTACCTAGTTTCTTTGGCTACGTGTAGAAGAAATGAGAGGTGTGTGTTCACGGCATTTTAAAGTGGGCTAAATGCTTTTGCACTGCTTCAATGGTGTCAGTGTTTCCACGCCTCGGCAGCATATTGCACATTTATCCCAGCTGCTGTAGGAAATTCGGCGGTGTAATGTACCTTAAAGGATTTGGGATGCAAGAAACTAAAATTCCTTTGAGGAGTTTTAATTTGCTGCCCCTACAGCCATGGAGTGAAGCACCGGGCTCCATGTAGCTCAGGGCCTCTACAGGAAGCCCTGCAGGCAGTGTGTCAGCATCCCCGGAAAGCAGGCTCTGCCCAAGAAAAGTAGCGATCTTGATCTTTCTCCTCACCTGGAGCCTGCCTGCCTGCCTGCCTGAGCTGCATAGGGTCCTGGTGCTTCCCTCCAAGGCTGCAGTGCCCGCAAGGCCACCCAAGCTGGGTGCCTGCAGGCAGGTGCCACCTGGGGGCACAGGGGGAAGCACCAGCCCTTCTCCATGGCCCAGGCACCACTCCACCTGCCGGCAGCTTGCCCTTGCCTCCCTGCGGGAGAGGCAGATAAGTCAGCAGGGCGTGTGCACAACACGGGTTTAATCAGCCCTAAATTGAAGCAGTGGTTTTTAAAATCCACCAATCAATTTAGGGCCTCTGTTTCATCTGCACACACCCTTCTATCCTAGTGGTTAGACCACTCTCCCTGGAAGGAGAAAAACTGGGGTTAAAACTCCTCAGGTTTTGGCCCTTTGTTTCTTAAAAGCTCCTTGATAAAGAGAACTGCCAGTGCCTACTCTCCCACTACAATGTCATTAGAAAGTGTTACAGTGACATTTCCAGAAGATGGATCCTCTTGCTCCCGGACCAGGGCAGTTCTGTCCTTTGCATCTATCTGAAGATCAACAAACTAAGATAGGACATGTTTTCCTAATTTTAATAACATTCAGGAAGATTACAGTTCTGCTTATTCTTAATGATGATATTATGTGTGTTTGCTAAACTTTGACATCCATTCTTTCCAACCGGCATTTCAAACGTTTTTAAGACAGCTCTAAAATACCAAATATCTCTATTTCATGGGCAAATATTCAGTAGATTGTGCAGGCCTCTGTTGATGTGGCTCTCAGCTAAAGGCTGTAGAGAGCAGCACTCCCATCATCAGCTCTAACGCTCTTTCTTGCCCTGGATTCTTTTGATTTATTGTTCAGGGACTGCTAATCAGAAACATACAGTCTGCATAATGGCAGCCAGATCACAGGAAAGCAAATGTATGCCTGGCTTTTAATTTTTTTTTCGCTGTGATTGGCTCCATAAATGCTTAAACACCTTGGGACAGAACAGGAAATAGCCTTGAAACTAGGTAGAGAAGGATAAATTTTCCTTTTGGGTTAGGATATGCCTCGGGGCAAACTGTTTCCTTGGAAGCTAAAGAAGATATCAACTGATGGGATGAATTGCTCTAGCAGGGGACACCACTAGAGGTTGCCAAAATAGGGCTGGAGGGTTGGCTATCACCTGAATGAATAACAAAAGGAAAGAGCTAAATTATCTGTAATATACAGCCACATCATTGAAAGGATATAAAAACTCAAATGAGGAGAGAAGGTTTATTATTGTTTTATTTATGGTAGAAATGATTTTTAAAGGCATTGCTTAAAAATTATTTGTTTTTCTCAGCTAAGCCATTAAAGACCCATGTGAGCCGTGCATGTAGAACCTTTTCAAAATGGTTTTTTTTGTGTGGGAAAATTCATAGGATATCATAAAATATAGTATTTGTAATACTATTTCTGTGGTTTTTGTATTCTCCAGAAGAATAACGCTTGGGTTATAAATTAAGGGGATAAGTTGGTTTATAAATTAAATCAGCAAGTTGAAGAAGCACTGCTTAGATGGCAGGGCATCTACTAGCAAGAGGAAACAGAGTCTTATCTTCTACTAGAAGTGCTGTGTGCATAAATAAAATGAACTAACAAAATTCATTTTCCCCAAATCATACTATATTTTCAGTCTGATTGTTTTGGGCCAGAACCTCAGCTAGTATAAATTGGCCTACTTCAATTACAGTCAGTGAAACTGTACCCACATCTTTCTCACCAGATTCTTCACATCTCTGCTTCAAGATGAAGATGGAATCGTTCCTTGCAATTAATCTGCACATAGTTTCACTTGTCCTTTAGATGACAAGGCTATTTACAACAGTGATCATCATGCATACTGGGAAATGGTGTGGATGCTGTAGGATCAATGGTCTTGGATATAATAGAAGAATAGAGCAAATTTACGATGTGAAATTATGAAAGTGCTCAATTTTGAGAATTTATCAACAGAGCTGTAAGTGCTTCATTTTATTATTAGAAACAATGCAAGCTATAATTGTTTCTGAGAGCTGTAATTTAGAGGTGGATTTGCCTAGAGATTTTAGAAAGATTTACAAATGTCAAGTAATTATAACTTCCCTTTAATTCCCCCCCTACTGTTAGTGTTAAACATCTAAATGAAATTAAAAGGAAACATTGCTACAATATATTACTCAAAGATAAATTATACACCGGATCAACATTCTGCTATTCAAATCAAAATAGCAGTTGTCGGCTAAGCGCTGACCACAGGTAGAAGGTCTTACTTGTCATGAAAATGGAGTATGCTTCATTCAGTTTGCACAGACTTCCTATAGCCTCTACTTAAATTAAAACCCCACTTTATCCTTCTCATCTGCACCATTTTCATCCCTACTCTCCTGAAGATAAGATGTTGAAAAGGATAATTTTGGCTTGATAGTATTGTGTATAACGGGACTACTGCATGTTGCTAGGATACCATTTTGGTGGTCAACTGTCTCTAGTGCTGCTGCTATTACTTGCCAGGCTGACAGGCATATTAGCTTTTATCCCTCTTAATGCTTTGACTGTGAAAAGTTGCCAATAGTTCTTTCCATTTTAATATTTTGGGGAAGCAAACTTTGTTCTGTTTTTTTCCCCCTGTGAAATCAGCCAGTTGATCGAGAGAACATTGATATGATATTTTTCTGAGCTTAAAACAGAACATGTGCAGGGCTTGTATGGTTTAGATTTTTTCCATACAAAATGGAGCACAGGACCTGATCCAGTACTCATTGAAGGCGGTGGGAGACCTTCCATTGATTTCTTCTGTATCTTTCACAGCCACCCTCTGGCTGATTCCTTGGGGAATCTTCTGAGCTAAAAGCATGAACTGCTAGAGTTGATCTGTAGAGCCAAGGTCTGTAGCTGGATGCTGTTTTGTTGTTTTTTATAATGCCCAAACCAAAACCCCTCATATGTTCTGGGGATCAGTGCTGCGGGGCACGCAAATTGGACGTGGGGATGGGGGTGGTTGGCACCTGCAACACATCCTGATAGTTAGTTTCATATGCACAAGACAAATGCATTTCCCCAGTAATTTAAGTAATTCCTTTTTTTTGTTATGACCATAACCTTTTACAAAACACTGGCTTTAGTGACAGATTCTGAGTGCTCAGCATTTATGAAACCAGGAAAGTTATTTCCTTACTTCTTTTCAGTCCCTTTAAAAAAAAAATCTTGTAATTCACCTTTCCATCCTGCTTTCATTTAAATCAAGAAAAGATTTGCAGCAGACTGCAGCCTGAATAGGGTTGAATGTCCAATCTTAAATAATTCTGTAAAAATTCAGTGGCAATGTTTATATACCTGTGCGTAACATTGTGCCATATAACAACTGTCTTATGTGGCAAAAGAGGAAATTAGTCAACAATGAACAAACCAGTTCTGAAGTATGATCTTGCTGTAAATATGGCTAGCCAGATATTCCAAAACTCCATTCGCTTAATGATTGCTTCTTATTGAAAAAACAAAAATCCCATCCATACAAACAAAGAGGAATATGAATGGGTCACAAGAGGCTATTGGAAAAAAACCATGAAGAATACCCCTTTTGTTTAGGATATCAGTCAGACTTCAGGTGACAACAAGGAAGTTATTCCCTGATATTATCTATTGCCACTAAATGTGCTTGAAGAGAAGCTGAACCAGGAGTGTTGCAGTACAAATGTCAGCTTTATGCCCACAGCAGTACAAAATGTCAGCCCTGCACAATGCTGTCGGCCAACACCAAGCTTCCCTCATTCCACATGGTCTTATGCCCAGCACTGAATTCATGATTACTAACATCTGCACATGATACTGGCAGGACATTATTATTTTCTGGCATCTGTTGATGCCCAGGGGAGGCTAGCAGGCCAATGGCAGTTGTGTAGCTATGGTTCATCCAGTGCGCTCTGAAAGTTAGTCTGGTTTATGGCCAATGATAAATACAAATGGCTTTATAAAGTCAGTGTTGATCCAGTTATCTCACTATGATATTTTGTATTACAGTGTTTTCTTATAACAACTGATATCAGTGTATAATATTTTAAAATGAAACCCAAACTTAGCAGCAATAAAGACACCAAATGGCAGAACATGTGGCTGCTCCCTTTCTTCTATCCTCTGTAACACTGTTTAGCTCTTCAAGCTAGTTTCAGCAGCATGCTTCAGCAGGTCTGCACCACTCCAACAACAGAGAGCCACCATAAATCTGCCTTAATTGGCAAGTGTTTGCAAGTCTAAGTTAATGGTGCATTACTAGAGCAACACAAAGTAGTCAGAGTGCACCAGTGAATTTGGACCACAGTTTTCATAACTATCTTTTAAAATGCCAAGTGCACTGCCACTGTGTTATGCCAAGAAGCACTTGACATGAACTTAGTGATGTATAAGCACCTAGAGTTAAATTCCACATAGACAGAGATCAAATTGCCATGTATTAACCACACCCACACATCTTATGGAGAACACGTGAGTGAAGTTACAGCTTTTGAAAAATGTTCCACCCTAATTATTTTAATGACAAAAATTGAATTTGAACTAAATTAAAACATTCATGGAAAAGAGTCTTTTCTCAAAAAATGTTTGTTTTCTTTCCAAAGAAGCTCATGTTTGTTTTGTTTTTGACAATAGTTAGCTGAAGAACATAACACTTTTCACTGTCAAAAATAATTGTCCACTGAAAATGTTTTAACAAGCAAAAATTACTTCTACACAAATTATCTGTGCTGAAGGATGAGGGAAATGTCTTTTTCTGACCAGTGTTGGTAAGTTCTCTCTCTTTTTGGCTGACTGTTGAAGGTCTATAACTCCTTTATGTTACAGATAAACTTTATTTTTTCTGCTTTTTTTGTACCTTTATTACAAGACATTTTGTAGGGCTGTGCAAACCTTTGGTCGCTAATTCGATTCGGAGGAGATTTGGCCCAATTTGGTGGCCGAATCTCCAAATCCGAGTTGAATCAGGAGACCCATTAATCTCTCTGAATGGATTAGGAAGCCTCTGATTTGGTTCGGAGAGATTCGACAGTTTAGACATAGACACAGCTTTATATGTTTTTTATCCAAACCTCAAGGTACCAGGCAGCTCGTGAATGCAGAGATAGTGGGGTGGATGGAGCGTCCCACAGGAGCATGGCGAGGGGTGGTCCCCAGCATGCTCGGTGGCAGACCCGGAAGTGGACTAGAAGCACTTCTGGTCCACTTTTGGGTTTACTGTGGGGTGCATGGGGGATACCCCCCATCCCCTGGCTTAGTGACTGGTGCCTCCTGGGTCTGGGGGGCATCTGGGGTCCCCGCACAGCCAATTGCTGAGCTAGGGGGGCATTGGGGGGAGTCCCCTTCATGCTCTGTTGTGGTCCCAGAAGTGGACCAGAAGTACTTGCGGTTCACTTCTGGGTCTGCTTCTGAGCACGTGGGGGCCCCCCCTGCACTTCTGTGGGACACTCCACCCATCCTACCATGTCAGTATTCACAAGCTTGAGGTATGTAGAAAAAATGCATAAAGCTGTGTCTATGGCCGAATTGCTGATTCTCTGAATCAGCATCTAATCTTCAGTTTTGGATTCAGCTGAATTGAATCGGGACAGTGATCTGAATCAGTGAATCGAATCACTGTCCCCCAAATCTGAATTGAATACGGCCTGCTTTGCACACCCCTAATATTTGGCAGAATTCACAAATCCGATAGGCCCATGACTATGCCACCAGTGCTTCTGCTATGGCCCCAAATGTGCCACCTCTGGGCTGTCTTTTAGGCACCTTAGTGCCCATGCCACCCTAGCCCCTTCAACCCCTTCTATGAAGTGAGGTAAAGGCTAGGTCACAGCTAAATAATCATTCAGGCATGATTTCATTGTGGTTCCTTGGATTAAACAACAACAAAAAACCCCTCCGTGGCTGTTGTATGAAACAGTCAATTCGGCTGTGGGGAACACTGCTTCTAAGGGAAAGGATGTAGGAGTCTCACTTGACATTTCTGCAAAAATGGAGTTGCTTGTGGTAACCTCTTGTTACTTTTATTTAAAGAAACAGGGTTTCTGTACACTTTGTACACTAGACACCAAAACTAAGTTACTGTTATTACCATTTTCTTTTTTCTGTGGGCAATACTATAATAAGTGTTTTTTTCGTCTTTTTTCCCCCTTAATATAGTGATTGTTTGATCCCATGATGGTCAAGGAACTGTTAAGTCCTCTTGGCATATTTTGGAGGAAAATGTGATATATGGCTACTATGTTCATGTGCCTCAGCAAGGGAACATGTGACAAGTCCAGGCTTTGGTCCCTGCCTCTTTCTGTCAGGATTTACCAATCTACTCTACCTTCCATTTCTCACCTAAAACAACTTGATGATAAATGGAATGTATTCAGAAGGAGACTACTCTCAAAACCAAGGTAGTCTTTTCCTTGGTGCCTTAGGGCAATTATCATGGCCTTCTCCACCTCCCTTAACTATGCCCTGCTTATGACTCTCCATTTACCCCTTTTTGGGACTCTCATTCTCATGGGTGACTGATGCCTCCTGGGTCGGGGGGGTACTGACCCCTCCAGCAGCCAGTTAGCAACTGGGGGTGGGGGTCCCCCTGCAGCTGATTATGCCGACCTGGAAGTGCCATTAGCATGCCCGGAAGTGCCAGTGGTGTTTCTCCTGATGCCCCCATTCCCTGGCCTGGGCTCTCGGTGGGGGGGGTGGGCACTAGTGCTCCTGCCTGCCCCCCCGCCCACCAACTAAGCAGGGAATACTGGCTGTCAGGGGGTGCACCAGCACTCTCAGGGGGGGCACATGCATCCCTGTGCACCCCCTACATGTCACAACTGCTCATTCTTACATTCTTGCTCTCTACACAGAACCAGCTCTGGCCCCCTCCAGCACCAATCCTTGTTCAAGCTTCAATCTTTTCAGTTTTTACCCCCTGTTCTCCAGCTGGGACTTCCCCCACCAGCTCAGGTCCATTTTTTTTGGTCTCTATCTGTCCAGGTCTCAGCCCTGCAGCAGATTGTGTGTGTCAGGTGGCCTGCTCCTGGCCCCCTAGACCCATACAGCTGCTTCCAGTCCTCTAGTCTTTTAACTTAATTCCAAAAAAAGGATAATTACCTTATTACAAACCATCCCCTGCCCTCCAGGGTTACATTAACATTTACCACCATTTGGAGCCACTAAAGATTTCTTCCCCAACTTCCAGGAGTTCCTCTCACTCACACACTTGCCACCTCTAGGCTAGAACCTTCTTCTTCTCAACTTGTGCCCTGGTTTATATCCCTAAGCCCTATCTTTGTCTGTCACCTGGCTGCTGCCCCCAAGAGAGAGAGAGCTTTCAAGGTGTCCATCCTTAGCTTAATAGACTGCCAGGTTTCTCCAGCTTTGCTCCTTTTCCCAGCTCTTTAGCTGTTCCTCATACCCTCCCTCCCCCAACGTGCTTGAGTCTCTTTTGAACTGTCTGCTATAACCCCTTTCCTCCTGTCCTCTTGAAGTCCCAAAAGTTCCAAGAAAGGATCTGTTTCCCTCTCCTCTACCTCCATTGCATGCAGCTAACAGAGTTGGGTTACCTGTTACATGTGCATTATGAATTGGGGTGGTTATTGGGCTTGTCTACATGTCACCCTACCATGATGTAGTCGCTCTATGGTGTGCTTTAGAGATGCAGCAATCATGTGTGTCTACATGTGATCGCCAGATACACCACTGTAGCGAGGCACTCCACAGGTATAGCACGCTGCTGTGGCGACATAGTGACAAAATCTACCCATGCACCGGGCTTTAGTACTGCTCATACTGTGCTGTGCGTTAGGACTTTCAAAAGGAAATACTAAAGCACGGCATTGTAGCAGTGTCACCATATGGTGATGTGTAGACATGCCCACTATGGTTTAACTATTCTTCTGTTTGCTGCTTATTATTCAGCTTGGTTATCAATAATGGCCTCTGCTCTTTATTCCTACTGAGTGCTATTTCATAGCCTGCTCATTTACAGCTTGCTATAACTTACCAAGGTATGTTTTGTCCCTGCCATATCTACTAACATCATTCCCTGGAATGCCACTATTGCTGGGTTGATACTTTCCCTTTACAAATGTGGCCCACAGTGTTCTGACATATTCAGTGACTGGCTTTCTCTAGCAGAGCAAATTTTGCTTTTGCATGAATGCATGTTGCTGCCATCTCTTCATCTTGGAACCCATTCCTGGGTGATATTCTGTGAGTCTGTGTCTGTACTATCTAGGGGTGGAATGTGATAGCACATGAGAAGCAACAATATTTCTGGATGGGTTTGGGAACAGCTGCCATGGACACATGCACCATTTTATGCAGGAACATAATCTAAAAGCAAGCAAATACTTGCCTTACTACTATAGTATGTTCACATGGCAAAGCCTACTGAGTTGTTTGCAGCAACCCTCTGTCCTGTTGTTTAGGACTGCAATGTTCACTTATTGTTTTGGAGGATGCTCTATTTGCTGTCCATTCTGTCTGGATTGCTATTGGATACTTTACATCAATTCATAAAGGAGAACATTACTTCTCCTTGCTTTCCATCTTTCGTGTAACAGAGAATCAGTGAATGTGTCTGGGACATGGATTTTGGGTGCATCTTATATCTCAGTCCTCACCATTTACATTTTTATCTTTTTATCAGAAATGTAGCCATCTGTCTCACATTGCTGTTGTCATTGCATAAACCTGTCTGCATTTACACAGATTAAGATTTACTCTATTAAATGTGTAAACAGCTATAAAGCTGTGCTTATCAGATAAATTGTGTGCTGCCATATAACAGTAGTATTTTGCTGAACTTTTGGAAATACCAAGTTATAGCTCCAAATATATACTAATCCAGATAAAAAGGTTCTCTTTAGAAAACCTTTTGCTTCTTGAACAGTGATTATCTATTATATCCTTCAGTTTTAAAAATCATCAATGCAAGCATTCCTTGAAATCTTATTAATAATTGCTCAAGATTAATTTATAGGTACAAACAGCAATACAAAGGCCACTGACTGCTAGCAGTTATTTGCATGCCATAGTAAGTCAGTGTGCAGTATGTCTTGTCTAAAAATAATTGGCTCATTAACCTTAACGGTATTATTAACCCAGTCATATTATTAAGGTCAAAGGCAAGAAGAAATAAATATTCAGGTTCCACATTAGTGGAAGTACAGGTATACACAATGTTCACAGTTAGCACTCCTGCATGGAGGTATATTTACTCATTCTATAGAGCTAAGGGGATTTTAGGACAAAAAAGAGACAGCACAACCTGGGGAGAGGTGAACTTAAGATCATTAGTTTTCAATTAATTGATGACTATTAGAAACTATGAAAACTTAATATATAAAATTTAACTAGACCTTACAAGCTTGCATATCCCTACTAAGCATGCTCAGTAGATCCCATACATAGGTTCTCAGCAGGAATAGAAACACCTGAGCATATGAGTAAGTGTAAGTCCTGAAAGTTTAGTCATAGAAAAGCCAGGAGAAGGGTGCTTTTGTCTTTTAGTCTAATGGATGATAGAGTTTACTTACAAAGAAAAGAGAAGACCTAGGTTTTAGGCCTCACTCAGCCAGGGCCCGCTACTCCCCCTTCCCAACAAAGTATCTGCCAGGCACAAATTAGGAGTTACCAAAGTATTCTCCAACCTTCCTCTTGCAGTTGCTCACTAAACAGTCAAAGCAGAAGACAAGAGGAGGAAGACAAAAATATTTTAAAGAGCATGTTTTAGTGCAATGGATGCTGCCCCAGAAAGGATGCTGCACCCTGTGTTCTAGCCAGAAACTTTGCCACCAAAAGGGCTGATTGTACCCTAGTGCTATTTATCCATTGTATCCAATGAATATTAAATGCAAAGTGCAGTGGGTCATCTTCAAAAGGAGCAACACACAAGGTCCTTGGGCAATGCATATCCCATGGCTTGGCAGTTAGAGAGCTTTGCTAGAAAGTAAGCAACATAGCTTCAAATGCCTCTGAAAGGGATCCTATAACCATGGTTTCCCACACTCTTGGCAAGTGTCTGAGCCACTAGGCTATTAGTCTGAAAGGATGGAGGGTCCTCTTTTTTTTTTCCTTTACTTCTAGCAGGTTCTTATATAGGGTGATCCTATTCTGCTGTAGGTGGAAACAGTATCCATTTTCTGCTTCAACATTTGTTTTATTTCCCTAGTGGAATGAAACAAACACTTCTTTGACAAAGCAAGGAGATTGAAATGCACCCAAGAACAGTCAATAGCACGATGGTTAAGAACTCACTTTGAATGTGTGAGATTGAGTTTTAAGTCCATATACAAGTTGACCAATGTCTCCTACTAGTTTCCTAACTTCCAGGCCAGAGGCTCTTCTGGCTTGCATTCCTTCCCCCCCCCCCAATCTCCCTGCATCTTTCTTTCCCATACTGGAGCTGAGAAACTTGCCTGTTGAAATGAATAGATTTAATAAAAACATTTTGATGGAATCACCTCGGCCTTTAGTCTAGCACTTTATTTTACAGCTTTAGGACCTGATCCTACACCCACCCTTGGATATGCTTAACTTCAATCACAGAAGTCATTCCTCTGACTTTCATTAAAAGTTAAGGAAAATGTTTAGAATATAACAAATAAAAATAGCACAGCCTTCAACTGCCAGACAAACAGACAATAATACTTATTTCTGATGTGTTGTGAGCAAAGATAACAACATGAGTATCTCTCTTCAGAGAAACTATCAATATTCCTAAAGCTGGCATGAGCAGGACTCCAATATCACTTTGTAATTTAAGGAACATACATATATAGTATAAAAAACAATCCTACAGGGTAAATACATATATCTATAAGCATACAAGCATATTTTGTAAATACAAAATCAGTACCTACTTATTTAGCTGTTTTGTTTCACTATTTCCTTTAATAAATGTGTTTCAGGAGGAATCTCTGTCAGAACTGTTCTTTTCCAAATGAGATTCATTCTGATAATGTAGAGGAGGTACATGCCCCATTCAGTTCAATGACAAATTGGAATTTTTTTAAGGGCTTGGTCCTTCATATATGTCCAGTCAAGTCCCTGCTTTTGTACAGCATGCTAATGCCAGTGGTACTCACACAGGCAGTCTGCTGCTATCATGGATCCTTTTGTGGGGGAAAACTTACACTGAAAGTTATTTTCAGACATTTGTTTCTTATATGGAATGATTAATTGCCAAGAAATATGGGCAATAGGGACCAATTTATTTCCAGCATAAGAGTTCTAACTTTCCATAGATTTTAGTAAGACTTCCTTGTGCCAGGCAGTTAACTCATTCCTGCATTGGGTCTGCACTTTGCCATCATTAGACTTATTTTTTTTATTGTTGTTGTTATTATATTAAACATTTTTCAATTATTTCCTCTTTTCTGTAACTTGATGTGAATAGAATATCTTTTATGTTACATTGAAGTGTTGTATCTTATGCCATCTGTGCCCTTCCTAAAATATTTACAACATGTTCCCTATTTGCACCTATTTTGAGAAGGTGCATTGGTGAAGCACATAAATGTGAGGAAAATTACTGTGAAGGCAGAAAAAGAATTACACTACCATAATTAGTTAAGAGTTTGAACAGGTTTAAAGAAGCCAGACAAGACGTTCAGTAACTGTGGTTCCTGATGCATCTCTGACTAATGAACAGCAGCATTCTGTATTCTGTATGCACTGTATTCTGGATGGAAAAACTTAGGTAAAGAGCAGATAGGACCCCATATACCTTAAAGTCACTTTTATGTTTGAAAACATTTCACTGCTTCTGAAGGAATGCTGATCATATTCTTTTGAAAAAAATACATTATTCTTTGTTTATCAATTATTTAAGAAATCAGAGGAACTGTAGAGAAGGTTCATGAAAATGCATTCTTAAGTCCTATATACCAAGACTGCATAGTTAACTGAGCTACAAGTTTGAATCCTATGAGTCTTCAAGGTCAGGTGGTACAGAACAGAAGGTAAATCTCACTCAGTTAATTGCATTATGAAAACCTGATAGAGGCATTCTTTTTGAATCACATAGATTAATGAACTAAACATAACACATGCATATACTTGCTTTTATATTGTTATGCTGGAGTCTATTAATGGCTGCTGATCACAGATATGTTTACTGTTGATAGGTATACTAAACACTTTCCACTTAGTTTAAATGAAAGAGTAGTTAAACATCTCTACACATGTATATTTACTGCATAGTAACTAAAATTACTGTGTAGTACGGGTGCATGCCTATATGTGCATGTCCATATTGTGCAGTAAGTATGGTGGCCTATGCTGACATGAGCATTAATTTGATAGTGGCATCATGCAGGTATCAAATTTATGCCTGATTAGTTACTATGCAGTAATGCATATGCAGATGTCTTACTGCGCAGTAACATTGTGTGTCTAGACTGACTTTAGCCGCAAGTCAGTCCATATACAAAGTTAATGTGCTTTAATGCCTGCATGTGTAGGCACCAGCCTATTCCCACTTACTGCACAGTAACTTGGGCTGTGTGTAGACAAAACGAGAGATGTGTATGCACGACACTATAAAGTGGGGTAAATGCTCTTGCACTGCTTTAATGGTGTCGGTATTTGCATGCATCAGCAGTGTATTGTGCATTAATTCCTGCCACTGTAGGAAAATTGGTGGCATAATGCACCTTAAATGACGCGGGGCACAGCAAACTAGAAATCCTTTGAGGAGTTTTAGTTTGCTGTCCCTACAACCATGGAACAAAGCACCAGGCTCTGTGCCTCTATCCAGGGCTCTGTGGGAAGCCCTGCAGGCAGCCTGGCAGCAGACCAGGAAAACAGGCTCTGCCCAAGAAAAGTGGTAAGGCTGATCTTCTTCCTCCCACCCCTGCCAGAGCCTTCCTGCCTGAGTTGTGCAGGGGCCTGGTGCTTCCCTCTGCAGCTGCGGTGCCCCCCGGGACCAACTGAGCTGGATGTCTGTGGGAGGGTGCCACCGGGCGCCAGTACCCCCACAGCCAAGGGACCGCTCCATCCACTGGAAGCTCACCCTCCCCTCCCTGCTGGAGAGGCAGGTAAGTCAGTAGGGTGTGTGCACAACACAGGGGTTTAATCAGCCCTAAATTGAATTGGTCTTTTTAAAACCCACCACTTCAATTTAGCCCCCATTTATCTACATAAGCCCGTACTGCTCAGTAAATTTAAGTCAGCATAAATGCATGTGTAGATTGACTTTTGTCTAGTGATATTTGAAATAATAAAAACCATCTGCCAAAAATGTCAAGGCCTGAGAAGAAGCTATGCCATGTGAACAAAATGGTTCCCGTGAAGCTTCATTATCTTGGCCTGTGGCTTTGATTAGTTGAAATTGGGTGTGTCAGGCAGCAAGGAATCAAAAAGCAGTAGACTGCTTAATCATGTTATGAGTGTAACCCTAACAAGGAAGAGGGACAGAGCTCTTTGGGGTACAGGATTTTCTGAAAAGACAAGTGTGGACACTGCAAGCAAGGAAACTTGGCTGATATTATTTGTACTGCATATGGTGAATTGGGTTTTTGCGCATACTCTGTAAAAGAACTGGATTGTATCAAAGAAATATCTGACTTGTATAATCAGTTCTCTTTCTAACAGAAAGTACCTGAAAAGGCCCCAAATGCTGGCTTAAAAAGAAAGAAGTCCAAGCAAACCTGGTTTAGGGACAACAGCATCAACAAAGAGATCTGCTTAGCATGTATTAATATATGTTTTGCTTTATATCCCAAATCCATATAGATACACGAAGCATGATCCAGTGTCTAGGGTACTAAATTTAGACACTTTCTTTTTTTGACTCTGGTTTCCTGTGATGCTGGACATAGATATGCTAATTTAGCTGCTCCTGCTTTCCCTCCCATGTAATACTGTTAATCTTGTTTGTTTGAACCAAAATTTCCTGAACCCGTATTATACCTATAGAGTTTCTAACACTATTTGGCCCTGATCTAAGTTGGAACTTCAAGAATAACTGTTTATGGTGGTATACAGACAATGTGTCAGCGGTACACACTAACAGATTTATTATAATTATTTTATATGACAAAAATTCTCTGGTGCTATCTAAGGTTGTATCATTTTAAATGAGTGGTGCGCAATCTGTCAGAGTTTGGGAACTTCTGCTGTGAATGATTTATCAAAATATTCAACCATAATTGTATTCTAGGATACTGTTGGAGGGATGTTGCAGCTGTGATGGTCAATGAAATATGTGAGGGGCAAGGATTTTTGTGGCTGATACATTTTATTAGACCAACTGCATATATGAGATAGACTTAGGAGAAGCTTTCTAATACAATGCATTCTTCTTCAGGTCTGCATTACATTTAGAAGCTTAAGTGTATCTTAACCATGCTATTTGTCCAATAAAAATCCATGCTATGCTAGCAAATTCTTACTACCCAACTGACATTGTTCTTTCACAGGAGGTCATTGGGTGCTGTATTCTACCAGAACTTTTCGGATGCTTTTCATTGGTACTGTGTCAGATGTACCATTATTGGGAGATGAGTGCTGAAGGTCCTGTAAGCTTTGTTTTCTATGTGGTTCTCAAAAAACATACACATGTTGCTCTGAGTCAACCTGAAATATTATTTAATAGGATTGAAATAAAGTTGCAAATAATCACTGAGATATGAACCACTACAACCAAAGATAAGAATAACTATTCCTAACTCTGTCCCTTGGAGGATTATTGTGGGAATAGGAATAATTGTGCCCTGTGGATTACTTCCCACCTAGTTCCAAAGGTATTTTATCTAGTCAACCCTTTCCCAGAAAAGCTGCTCTGTCATTTCCATTGTGCACAGCTCAGTCCCCCGGTACCTGCTGTCACTGGGAACTCATTTGTACTGTTCTTCCAATATGCACCCAGTGAAATGAATGATAGAGTGTGCAGTATATTGAAGATTATGCAAAGGTATACTGGGATTTAATGGACTTGATTTTTTTTCTACTACAAAACATCCTAGACTACCCTTGGGTGTTCCTTTACAAAATCCTAAAAGCCATCTAATAGTAAAATAACATTCTTCTTCACTATAGATGTGTACGGATAGGATTCTGTCTTAGCAGAGTGTCTGTATAGGTGTCAAAACATGCTTATTATTCCTAATAAATTAATATTTTGTTACAGTATCCTATGACTCCAGTGAAGTCCTTTTTGGAAAAAAAAAATGTACTTCAAGGCAATTATTCCATGTAAAAATGCATGAGATGTATCAGTAGTTGTGACCTCTCTGTCATTGACCCTTGCTGATAAATTCTGGAATGAACTCTGTCAATGGTTTGGGACTGAGGGAGGCTAAACTATGGAAGGAAATCTATCACATACTGAGCAGTGCTGAGAGCTTGCTTATTACAAGACATGAAAAATAAATGGGTTTAGTATATGAAGCTTATTTTTTCACCCACAGAATGACTTAGGGCATAATGGACTACATTTAAGAATCCTCAGTTATTTTAGTCAATGTTTTATGTATACCCCATTATTGTCTGCTGCTAAAATGCATTCCTAATTTTGGTGGACTTTATCTTTAGTCAGAAAATAATGTATAGTAATATAATGTATTTTATATCTTATAGCGTAAGTCCTAGCACTTACACTATGCCATTATCCATAGGAGAAAATAAGACTTAAACTACCAAGAAAACCAACTGATATACTGGCAGAGAATCATGCAATGTTTCAATATAACTTGTCAGATATACATAGGACTCAGCCTCAGAGGATTCAGTGATTGAAACAGTAACAGAATGGGATTATTACTTACAAGAAATAAAATTAATGGATAAGTGCAGGAAACACTGGAATTGAACTTCTTTGTCACTGTGTAGTCCTGAGTGAATCAAAAAGAAAATGCAGGGGATTCTGTGGTTTTACCAGATTTATAAAAATAAAATGTCAAAATAATAGTTATGGGAAAACAGAATATTGGGACTATAACAACTTTAAATATTGGGAAATAAAGCAAGCTTGGTTAATATTGGCATCCAGGACACCTCTTCATTAAGTGAAGATTAAAAATGAAGATACTTATTTCACACAGTAATTTAAAAAGCTACTACTCAACAGCATCTAGGAATTTAAAATGCCTACATTTTTCATCAGGGGAAAGGGAAATAAAAGAAAGTCACGTAACTTCTTATGGCAGCTCAGAAATAATAATTTCAAGCATTCAGCTTAAAAAACTCTTTGACATTTATTTGATATCCATTAATCATTCAATATATACCTGACTACAATATAAATTGGTATCAATCATACAATATAACTGTGACAGTAAGTGGGAAAAATAAAATATCTTTTGTTACGGTGTGTGTATGTGTATATGTATCTGTCTAGATAGATAGATACATATATAGATACATATATGTACAATCCATAATTTCTAAAATGTGAATTCAGCTGTGTAACTTAACACCTTTAGTGAAACTGTATCTAATATTGTAAGATTTATTTCTTTTTTGTGATAATCCCTTTTATCTACCACAATCTCTGAAGCACTCATTGTTGCTAGTTATGCTGCAGCTATTTTTTTCTTTAGTAGGACTAATAATGGAAAAAAATTACTAGAATGTTCATCTAGATGATCTTTATAGCAAAAATATTCGCTATAAAAATCTGAATTTGCGTTAAAATTCTTAAATATTTAATTAAACCTCAATTGTAACTGGCTATGTGATGTTTAAAACATACAATACAAAGTTAGTTACATAAATTACCCAATTGGTGAGCCAAACCCCATAATATATGCAACTAGATCGCATGAAATTCAAAACCTGGCACAAATTTCAAAATTGAAATATGAGTGTTTGCATGATTTGTTTTTAAATTTAAACTATTCCAACTATTTCTTTTTGGTAAGTAGAGCAGGATAAATTAGAATGAATTATTAGCAACATCATTGGTTAAAATTATTTGGCTGCATCTAATTTTAGCAGCAGGATTAATTATGTTATGAACTGTTAATTCCACTGTGGTCAGTAATATGAACTTGAAAGCATGCTTCTGATTTATCTGGAGGTTCTGGTGATACTTAGTAAATCCTTGTTTTATTATTGTTCTATGAATCCAATTAGATAACCCACAAACTACAGAGACATTATGCTAGGCATTATTTCTCCCAAGGCTGTTTGCAACAACTTCCAAAAAAACAGCACTCATTCAGTATTTGTTCTTATTACACAATAAAAATGCAGGCCTAGTTTGACAAAAAGTTTACTACTGTTCATACTTTGGGGGTTTTGGTATTAAAATTATGTAAAGAACCATGATTTTCAACATGAAGCTTATGTTCGTGTGACTGACTACATTGTCATCACTTCTTGGCCACTAATCAAGTGTAGCTCTGAGAGCAGTTTACTCATGTATAAATGCTCCTGGACAGGCATCTATAAGAGCAGGGTCTTGGGAGCATATTTTCCTGGGTCCCACCACCACAGGGCTTTAGCTGGGAGGTAAGGCTATCGCAGAGAAGATCTCCCAGCACTGGCCCTGCAAATGTGGAGTGGGGGATAGGAGCTCCCTGATTCTGGGACAGGGGTACATAGTTCCTGTGTCCTGGCAGCAGACAGTTCCTGGGAGCAGGGAGTAGTTTCCCATCCCCTGCAGCCCCTGGCTGCTTTAACTGACCTGGGTTACATTTGCTTTTGATCAGAGGTCCACACGTGCACTACTCGATGGTTATTAATCTTGAGTAAATTTGCTATTTGGATGTGCAGGTAGCAAATTTACTCGTGATTAGAGCCAATTACTGTGAAGTAAGCATCTGCACATGTAGATGCAGATGATTACTAGGGGTCTGCAAAGCGGGCTGTATTTGATTCAGATTTGGCCCTACTCAGGCGACAGTGGTTTGATTCGTTGATTCGGATCACTGTCCCAATTCGATTTGGCCGAATCCTAAGATTCGTTGCTAATTCAGAGAATCAGGGATTTGGACATAGACACAGCTTTAAATGTTTATTTACATACCTTGAGGTACCAGGCATGGCTTGTGAATGCTGAGATGGTGGGACAAATGGAGTGCTGCAAAGGAGCATGCCCCCCCCGCCCCACTTGCTTGCCAGGGGACCTGGAAGTGGACTGGAAGTACTTCCAGTCCACTTCTATGTCTCCCACCGAGCACACAGGAGACCCCTCACCCAAGCTTTTCGGGATTGGCGATCGGTGATCAGACATGACAGGACCCTGGGTGCCTCCCCAGACCCAGAAGGCACCAGTCGCCAAGCCAGGGGGTGGGGGGAGATGGTCCCCTGAATGCTTTGTGGTAGACCCAGAAGTGCTTCTGGTCCACTTCCAGGTGTGCCTCCAAGTATACTGGGGACCACCACATGCTCCTGTGGCATGCTTCATCTGCCCCATCACAGTGTTCAGGAACTACCTGGTACCTTGACATATATAGAAAAAACATTTAAAGCTGTGTCTATGTCTGAATCATCGAATCTCTCTGAATCTCTCTAAATCAATTCAGAGGGTTCCAATTTGATTCAGAGAGATTAAAGGGTCTCCTTATTCAATTCAGATTCAGAGATTTGGCTGCTAAATTGGGCTGAATCTCTGCCAAATAGAATCAATGACTGAAGCTTCACACAGCCCTAATGCTTACTGCATAGGAATTAGCTCTACTGCACAGTAAAACATCTCGTGAAGACACATCTAGTCAGACCGTTAGCCTGAACATATCTAAGAACGAGCGTGAATATGCTAATATTTAAGACTGACATTGTGGTCACACTCAATTAGCCTGAGTTTCCTTTTCCCTTGTCTATATCCTACTGTGTAGATCAGTAATTCCCAGTCTACAGTATGGATATCACCAGTGGTACACAGACAACCTGTCAGTGGTATGTGTTAACAGATTTATTATAATTTATGTGACAAAAATTTGCTGGTGGTACTTAAGGTTGTATTGTTTTAAATTGGTTTGCAAACTGTCAGAGTTTGGGAACCACTGGTGTAAATCGAAATGCCAGGATACACTAAGATGTACCCTTGGTTCTTTTGCACTATCTAAAGCAAAATTTCTTAGGAATTGATCTTAGGACTTCTACTTATGGACAGTATAAAATAATAGGTATTTAGGAAGGCTGAGAAAGGTAACAGGGAATTGTGGGGCATCTGCTGGTAGGGTTGTGGACAAAGGAGTGAGTTACAAAGACACAACAGAAAGGTGTGGAGTAGTTGGTTGAAAACAACATGGGAAAGGTGTGGACTAGATGGTTGAGAACAGCATGGTTCATTGCATAACCAGAAGCTCAGCACTGCTTCCAGACTCAGGGTTCTTTGCCACTAGGGATTAGGGTTAAGGGGTTACAGTATAGAAGGCTGGTGGTCTTCAATACAACCATAAGAATCACCCTAACTGCATATATACAGCTTTGATATTAGCTACCAGGGTTTCAGCTGTACTTGGATAAATACTGGAGAAAGTATTTGCATAAACTCTTCTGAAGTTAAAAGTGGTACATTTTAAATCAGTCAAATCAGCATGTGTAATCATTTGTGTTAGCTTAAAAATAATACATTAAAAATAGTTGAGGAAATGTTTACTTTTCTATTTTTATTTGTTTTGACACAATTTGGCAAAACTGAGATAGCATGCGTAAATATTTTAGAATTATTAAATCAGTGTATTTCACCCCCAAAAATTCACTTGGAAAAAAAATGCTCAGTTTGTAACAATGCCCAAGTTGTGTAATGCTCTGTTTCCTTTAAAATCTCTGCACAATGGTAGAATTCCTTAAAGGCCATAGTCACTGATGATCAAAATAAAAATTCCATCTCATATGATATTCCAATATACAGAAAAAACTTTTTGTTATTTCCATTATACTAATACCTGAGGAAAGTTTTCTTCCTTTTTTTTCCTATTTGGTACAGAAAAACCAGAAAATGTTAACATTCAGAGCACTGTGTAAAGCTAGTCTGTTGCCCAGACTTTGTTCCATCTATATAGTTTTGTTATGTGTTCATAATTTAAAAGTGTGGTTTACATTGGACCACCATTTTTTAATTTCTTCCTAATGGATACCCGCGTCAAGGGGAGATTTTCATTCTCGAACTTAAGATTTCTTTCTTTCTTTCACGATGGTGAAGCCCTTCTGAGCTCTTCCAGCTTAGGTCCCTTCTGCACATTCCTCCCCACTCCCTTCCCCACCCATGTTTCTCTCCCCACCCCTAAACCTTACCTTTCCCTGGCCTGTTCTTGGGGACCCCCTCACTGCCCCTTTTCCCCATTTTCTGAGCTTTTCCCCCGGTCTCTGGGGAGGCACTTCCCTCCTCCTCTCCCCGCTGTGCCCTCCATTTGATTCCTGCTGCCTCCCTCCTCCAGACCCCTCTCTGCCACCTCCTCCTGCTTTAGGGCTTGCCTTCAGCCCCTGAAGGGCTGTTTTGTCCCCCCTGGGGCCAATACTGGGGCTGTTTTAGCTCCAGCTTCAGCCTGAGGTGCTTTTTTTTCCCTGCAGCAGCTCTTGTGGAGGAATTAACCCTTTCCTGCCCAGGATGGCTGCTAGCAGCCCGGGCACATGGCATGGTCTCTGCAGACCTGTCCCTTAGCCATGGGTGCACGCCTTTCTCCATGTCAGGATGGAGGCCTGCGCCAGAGCTCTGGTGGACCTGGTGGAATGCTTTTCATCTACCTGAGCTCCCCTGGCCTGGTGAGGGAGGTGTGTGGTGGGGCTGGCAGTCTCAGGCATCCACTACTTGGCCACACCCCTGGAGACCCTGTCAGTGCAGGTGGTGACCTTGCTAAAGTAGTCAAGCGCTATGGCATCCTCACTAGCCACTGGCACAGGCTGACCATTGAGAGCAGAGACCCCAGGCTCAGGCACATCCTGTCCTTCTGGAGACAGGTGTTCATGCTGCTCAGGAGGGGCCTCCAGACCCTGCCTCTCTCCATGATCTTTGTGGTGGATGAGAGGCGGTATGTGATCTACCTCTCCCAGGGTAAGACTGTGTGCCACTGCTGCGGCAGCAGCTTCCACCTGGCTGCTACACCTGCACAAGGAGATGGTGCATCCACCTCCAAGCATGGGAGCCTCATTGAGGGCTGGTGCTGGGGGCTCCTCCAAACCCCACTCCACCCCTGTTTCATCTGGGGGGATCATTGCCTCTGGAGTAAACATACCACCTGGGGGGGACTGGGACGTTCTCCTAGGATCTTCCCACCCCTGTTGGGGCTGAAGCCCCACCCAGTGGATGGGTTGGGGATTCCTCCCTGACCCCTTCTGCCCTGGTTCCCTCTATGGCAGCTGGTATCTCAGCCACTGGCGTCCCACTGGTTGCAGTGACCATGGCCTCCTCTCAGCCTTCCTCCATCCTCTACCCAGGTTTGGGGGCTTCATCTGGTGGAGGAGCTGGGATGTCCAACCAGTTCCCCCCATCCTAGTTCCATCCAGGGTGGCTAGCACCTTGGGTGCTGGGGCCCCATTGGGTTGAACAACCAAGACCCCTCTCTACCTCCTTCCACTCCCACCTTGGTTGAGGTGGTGGACTCAGAGGTGGTGAGCCCCAAGCAGCACAGCCCACCTCCTTTAGGGGAGGCACCACCTACCCCTACTCCAAAGAAAGCCAAAAACAAGATGCTGAAGGGAGCTTCCCAAGTAGCCCCAGCCCCTTTAGGGCCCACCTCTGCCAGTGCTGGGTAGAATGTAGCCAGGAAGACTGACCCCACCCTGTCTGCTCCCCTGATGAGCCCACTGCCTCAGGCCATGACTGAGGATATCCCAGTCACACAGGGGATGCCAGAGGAGTCTGGCAACCCCTTCCCCCATCCCAGCCTGTGGGACTTGTGAGCAGCAGGTGCGGGGGCGGAGATGGAGTGCCTGCCTCTCTGGTGTCAAAGGGACCCACCAACCAACCACATGCTCCCTTGCCCACTGAGGCCAACACTGGGGAGATGGAGTGCCTGCCCTCCAAGAACCACAAGTGTCCCCAGGGAGCGGGTTGACAATTGCCCCCTGAAGTGGATGGGGATCAATCATCCAGAGACTGTCCTGAACCTGGACACTGAAGGGGACCTGCTAGGGATCCTGGCCATTGAGAGCACATTTACTGGGCTCACTGACAAGTCACCTGACAGGGAGAGGCCCTGCTGATTCTCAGGAACATCCAGCTCCTCCCAAAGAAACCCCACTGGGTGGCGCCCAACTATGGAGGCCTCCATGACCTTTTGGATCAGATGGGTGAGGGAGATGTGGGGCTGGGGTAGGTCCACAGAGTAGAATGGGGCATGATAGACCTTCCCCAGTCTCTGTGGCCTTGCTATGCTCTTTTTCCTGCTCTCCTGCCTATGCCCTGCCTATTCTTCCTCTCTATTCTTTTTCTCATGGCTGCTATCACAGTTGTTTCACTGAATACCAACAGCTGCAGGGACCCGGTGAAGTGGATGTCTGTCCCGGAGAGTTTGCGGCAGAAGTGGCTGGTGATCACATTCCTCCAGGAGATGCACAGCTATGGGAACGCTGCCTGGAGAGGCCACCTGTTTCTGAGCCACGGTACCAACCTCAGTGCCAGGGTGGCAACCCTTCTGTCACTGCTGCTGCAGTACGACTTGGCGATGACACAAGAGGTTGTCCCTTGCTTGCTGCTGACATCACCCTGGCACACCAAAGCCTGCTTCTCATAAACATCTATGTGCGCACTGAGGGGATGGAGAAGGTAGCCTTCTTAGAGACTCTGGGTGAACTTCTGCATGAGGCCAGTGAGAGCGATGACCTGCTCCTCACGGGTGGGGATTTCAACTGTACCATGATGTGTGGCTAGACTGGATGGGGCCAGAACTGCACTTGCCTTCAGCCCACAAGCTGTGGGCTGTGTTGGAGGCAGTCTGATAGGTCCTCCATACCGATGTGCACCAATACACATGGTCAAAGATGAATGTCAGTGGGATCGCTATGTCCTACCATGACTACCTCTACATCACCCACCACTATTTGCCACTACTGCACAGCAGCCACATTATTCCATCAGGCCTCTTGGGCCTGTCTCCTAGCTAAAAGGGAGGTGGAAACCGAATGGAAGGGAGGGGCCATCACCAGGGAGGACGATACTGCGGTTGCTCAGTGATGCAGGGGGGCAGTCAGGAAGGCCAAGGCAGAGATGAAACTGGGGCTAGCTACCCGGATCAAGGACAACAAGAAGTCCTTTTTAAATACATAGGGAGCAAAAAGAAGATACTGGGTAACATGGGGCCCCTGCAAGACAGGCTAGAAAATTTGGTCATCACACCAGATGACAAAGCTAACCTATTTAATGACTTCTTTGCTTCCATTTTTTGAGCAGGGATCAGATCAGTGCCCTCATTGGGCTCCCCTCAGGCCCCAGGGGAGGCACACCTAGGCCAAGGATCAGTGAGGATCTAGTAAGGGAACTTCTGGAGGCACTGGATGTACTTAAATCAGCTGGTCCGGATGATCTCCACCCCAGAGTCGAATTAGCTGAGGTCATTGTGGGACCCCTGGCATGGCTTTACGAGCACTTGTGGTGCTCTGATATGGTGCCAGAGGACTGGAAGAGGGCCAACATGGTTCCCATCTTCAAAAAAGGGAGGAAGGAGGATCCAGGAAACTATAGGCCAGTTAGTCTTACCTCGATCCTGGGTAAGCTTTTTGAAAGAATTATTTTGTCACATGTCCATGAGGGGCCAGCAGGGGAGATTAGGGGCAACAAACATGGGTTCATTAGAGGCAGGTCCTGTCAGACCAACCTGGTGGCCTTCTATG
>NW_017728906.1:142804390-142832431 GCF_001723895.1 Crocodylus porosus
TACGAGGAGAGGTTCAGGGACCTGAACCTGTTCAGCCTCCACAAGAGAAGGCTGAGGGGGGATCTAGTGGCCTGTTACAAACTATTCAGAGGGGACCAGCAGGCATTGGTGGAGTCCCTGTTCCCCCAAGCACTACCAGGAGTAACTAGAAATAATGTTCACAAGCTGGCAGAGGATAAATTTCAGATCAGGAGGTGCTACTTCACTGTCAGGGCAGCTAGGATCTGGAACCAACTTCCAAGCAAAGTGGTGCTGGCTCCTACCCTGGGGGTCTTTTAGACAAGGCTTGACAATCACCTTGCTGGGGTTGTTTGCCCCCAGTACTGATTCCTGCCATGGCAGGGGGTCAGGATTGATGATCTGCTCAGGTCCCTTCTGACCCTACTAACTATGAAACTGTGAAACCATGCCCTGGTCTGCTGTGAAATCATCCTGCCACATGGGACATGCACATGAGCCCCTTACTGGTGCCTCAACATCAGCCTGCTTGAGGACCCTAACTTCTGGGACTGCTTTGCCCACCTTTGGAGGAGCTGGGAGGCTGCACAAGCAGAAAACTGCTCCTGGTGGCTGTGGTAGGGTGTAGGGAGGATCTAGGTCTGGGTGTTCTGCCAGCAGTATTCCCAGTTGGTAGCCAGCGAGATCTGCCGCTGCACCCAATAGCTGGAGAAGAAGATTGTGGAGCTCAAGACAGCCCTGTTCTGTGCCGGTAGCAACATGGCACTCATCGCAAGCCTTTGGTCCTGCAGGAAATTCCTGTAGGAGCTGGTGGAGGCTGTGGCCCATGGTGTGAGGATGCATGCTCACTTCCAGGAGATGGTGGAGGCTGACACCCCGACCCAATTCTTCTTTGGCCTGGATGGGTGGTGGGCTGTGGTGAAGGCCTTGGACCATCTCAAGACCCCAGAGGGATTATCTTCTACTGGGACTTGTTTGTGGCTGACCCCACCTGCCCAGAGGCTGCTTGGTGGCTGCCATGCCTCTGTGCTTTGCAGGCTGAGGCCCTGGAGTACAGGCTTTCTTTGGCAGACCTCGAGGCTGCTGTGAGGGGGCTCACCTCAGGCAGGGCCCTAAGCCTTGATGGACTGCCTGTGGAGTTTTACAAAGCCTTCTGGCCCTTCCTTGGGCCCAGCCTCCTCCGTGTGTTCTGTGAGAGCCTCACCAATGGGACCCTGCCAGTGAGCTGCTGCTGGGCAGTGCTTACCTTGCTGCCCAAGAAGGGGGAACTCAGCTGCCTTAAGAACTGGCAGCCAGTTTCCCTTCTGTGCGCTGACTGTAAGATCTTGGCAAAGAAGCTGGTGAACTGGCTCTGCACTATCATGGCCTCTGTCATTGGACCAAGCAGAGGTACTGTGTGCTGGGCAGGACCATCCAGGACCACCTGTTCCTGCTGCATGACCTGCTTGTGGCTGCAGAGCTCTTTGGCTTGGACATCGGCCTGTTCTCTCATGGGCCAGGAGAAGGCTTTCAATTGGGTTGACTACCAGTACCTGCCTGGCACCCTTGATACTTTTGGCTTTGGGCCCCTTTTCATCATGGCACTTCGGGTCCTGTATCACAATGCCTCCAGTCTGCTGAAGGTGAATGGCATGCTGTGCACCCCATTCCTGGTGTATTAAAGCATCCACCAGGTCTTCTCCTTGTCAGGCATGCTGTATGCCCTGACCATTGAACCACTACTGCACATTCTGCAATGCTACCTTACTGGCTTAGCCCTGCCACCGGCACTGGGCCTGACCACCAGCACCCTAATCTGGCTGACAGCATACGTGGATGACATGACAGTCTTCCTGGGCAAACAGGAGGACATGTGGGCCCTGGTGAACTGCTAGCACACCTACAAGCTTGCCTCACAAGCCTGTATCAGTTGGGGCTAGAGTGCCTCACAAGCCTGTATCAATTGGGGCTGACTCACCCATCCTTGAACTTGCCAGGGGTCTTCAACTGGCACCAGGAAGGCCTCAAAGCCCTGGGGGTGTTCCAGGGCCACCGGCCTTTGTGACCTGCAACTGGGAGTACCTGGTAGAGGGGGTGGAGGCCCACCCGCAGTGCTGGCACTGGCCAGGTCCTCCAGCAACCTGGGGGCCGTGACCCTGTGGTACCGGTGTACCATGCTGGACTCCCTGCCAGAGCTGCTCAAGAGGCTGCAGTGGCTCCTGGTGCACTTCTTTTGGGACAGATGCCACTGGCTCCCACAAGCCACCCTCTACCTGCCCACCACCGATGGGGGCCAGGGCCTGGTCGACCTGGCCAGCAGGAAGGCTGCCTACTGCCTGAAGTCCCTCCCTGGGCTCCTGTATGCTAAGGGCCACTTCCCATGGTGGCAGCTGGTGGCTGGCTTGGCTTTGACCAGGAGCTGTTCATGCTGGACCTTACCTTCCTGAATGGGGCAGTCCTTCCCCCATTCTACCACAGCATGGTGCAGGCCTGGTGGGCCACCTTCCACCTTTGTCCCCTGGCTAGGTGCCTGTGGTTCCTGGAGCTGCTTCAGGAGTCCCTGATCTACAACTCAGCCCTGCAGCATGTGGTGCCAAGTCTGGCTTCTGCTAACCTTGTGGCCACCCTTATCAAGGTGCACACCACCTGCCTGGGGCATCTCCTGAACCCTGCTCAGTCAGACTGGCTGTTGACTGAGGTCCTGGCCACCCATCCCTGTGCTCCATCCACAACATGGGCCAGCTTTTGTGGGCTGTTAGGGCCACTCTGGAAAGCTACCTCCAGGTGCACCAGGCCCCCGCAACCGTGGATACTACAGGCTATGTCTTCCCACCACTGCTTGTCACCCTTGTGGTAGCCATTGAGCTAGCCGACTGGCCCAATACACTGCTGAGGCTCCCCATCTCTCCTGGCAGCAACATAGGCTGTCCTTTTGGCACACTGCTTGAGAGAAGCCTCTATACGTGGGTGGTGTGCACCTGGCATGCCAGGGTACTAGTCAACCACCCCGACACCATGTGGCAGCGGTGCCTGGTCTTCCCAGCGGCCCCAGCATGGCACACACTATAAAAGGCACCCACTGCCAAAAAGACTGGTGACCTCCAGTGGAGGTTGCTGCACGGTATCCTCGTTCACCACATGGACCTGGACCTGGACCGGCACTCTTGTGTGCCAGCTGGACACAGTGGCCTTAGTGGTCTGCCCCTTCTGCCCGGGGGCAGTAGAGGAGTACATTTTTCACACCTTCCCCAGCCACAGCTGCTCTTTGCTGCCCTCAGGGTGCTGCTTTGGGCACTGGGTCAGAACTTCAGAGAATGCATACATCTGCTGTTTCCCCTACTGGGTGGCTGAGCAGAGCACAGTCAGCCTCTCCAAATTCCTGGTGGGCCAGGCCAAGACAGCCACTCTGAAGAGCCACCAAAACTTGCTCACTGGGACCAGGATGGACACTGCCCTGCAGCTTTTCTGTCTGTTGGTGTGGGCCTGCCTCTCACTCAAATTTGAGCACGCAGTCCTCCAATGAATGGTGTCCACCTTTGACACCATGGCACTGGGCCATTGAGGAGCTGCTGTGTTGGGTCAAGGGGAGATGCCTGCTCCTTGAGCTCTGATGCCTCCACCTGCTCAGAGTGCAGGGGCAGGTCCAACAGGCCAAGGCCTCAAGCTTTGCCCATGCAGGCTGGCCCCATATGTCCTCAGGACCTCCTGAGTATCCCTGCTGTGGAACTGTATATATGTATATATATATATTTCTACTGTTTATTTTTTGTCTAGAGTGTGAGGGCAGGCCCTGTCGGCTGTAGGCCCTAGTCTCATTGTTCCTGCCTAGCCTCACGGGCCCCCTTGCCTGTCTCAGTGCCCCTCCAGGCCCTTGTTTATTTACTCTGTTGCAATGTATACTTGTTAAAAAGACCATGGACTAGAGTGTGCAGCCTTGCAGACCATGAGCCCAGGCTTCGTCCTTGAGGCCCAGACCTTTGCACCTCCCTCTAGTGTCTTTACTGCCCCCCATTTGTCACCCTCCCTGGAATAAATGTTTCTAAAAATCAAAATTTTTCTTTTGGCACCACTGAGCCCCAGTAACCCCAGCTCCCAAACAGCACACAGTGTCCTGCTGAGCCACACTACACCTGTGCATTGAGGCAGCTGCCATGTGGGTGCCAGGTTGGTGGGGTGCCACTGCTCCCCACTGCCCCACATAGCACAGCAGGACTCTGCCAGGAGCTCTCGGAGGACCTGATCACTGCTGCTACAGTCGGTAAGTACAGGGCTTTTTTTTTTTTAAAGTGCCAGGAGACTAGGGCCAGATGGGGCCAGGGCAGCCATGGGGGCTTCTCCCATAGCTCATTGGCTGTGCCTGCCTCTGCCTCTGCCTCTGCCTCTGCCTCTGCCTCTGCCTCTGCCTCTGCCTCAGTGGGGGGAGCTGTGGGAGAAGCCACCATGCCTGCCCTGCCCAGCCCCATGCCCCACCCCGCCCCAGCCTCCCAGCACTTTGAAAGGAGGGCTGTGGGGCTGTGCTGCCCTCTTCCTGGGAGGGTGCAGGGTGGGTCCCAGATTTGTGTGCAGGATGACAGCACGGTGCTGCTGCCAGCTGGGACCATTGCTCGGCACAGCCCACGTCAAGCATCAGGAGGACTGGTGCTGCTACTGGGCCCAGCTGGCAGCAGCAGCATGCGGTTATCCTGCACACAGATCTGAGGACCCACACCCCACCACTAGAGTTGTAGGGCTGTGCCAGACTTCTTGTCGGGGGTGTGGGCCCCTGGATCTGTGAGTGGGATGACAGCAGGCTGCCAGAGCACTGGGATTGGAAGGGATCACAGACACAGGTCACAGATACTGTCCAGCTACATATGTCAATATCAGAGCAGTCCTTCCCCCACACCCTTCTTCTCCCTCTAATGAGTTTATGTTTCCCCACAAGCCTGCTTCTGAAATTTTCAAAAACTTCCAAAATAGTTCCAAAACATTTTGGATGGTTTCATTTTTTTCCAGAGATGTTTCAGAGCCTTCCATTTAGTTTCAGATTTGGTGTTTTGGGCACCAGAATGGGCCAAAACACCTTTGAAATGAAATGGCTGCCAAATTTTCACAAAGCCCTACTGAGCATTAAACTGCAGCAGTGGAAGTTGCAGGGTACAAAGCACATTTGAAAATCACTTCACTTATGTAGATGATCAAATAAGGCCATATAGTGAATTTTCAAATATGCCTAAGTGATGCTAAAGCCTAATTCCAACCAAAGACCAAAGGCATTTAAACTTCTAAGTCATTTAGATTCATTTAAGATTATATTATTGGAAACCTAAATTTAGGCAGCCATATTGGAAAAAAAGCTTGGCTATTGCAGATTTTCTTGCATAGTCCTAATGAATATCCCTCTCCTGCTGTTGTTGTTGTTTTGTTTTAACATCTATTTAACATGTTTAAATCAACATGTATTTAAAGTTGTGAAATCATTTTAAAATACAGCTTGTATGAAAGTTCCTACACATCTTGCACGATGTCCGAGTTGGCTGTATAGTCCCAGCATTTGCTTATGCCTAACTTCACAGGGGTAAGCATATAGCAATCAAGACAGTGAAGACTTTGTTAAATGATTAGCTATAATCCCAGGCATTAAAAGAGGGAAACAAGGCCAAAAATTGCCTTTATTGCAAAATAATCTTTTTTCATAGTTAATCTAATTTGTAGATGGGTCATTTGTGACTCATTCCCATAGCTGCGAGTCTGGATTTCCAGGACAGATGGGTGGTTTGACATTCTTGGTAAGAAACTGTGCTCTTTGCAAATGCATTTATATACATACATGGTATTTTGCTTTTCTGAAATTGTGAACGTCTGTCTGGATGGCATTGTGCCTACACAGAAGCCACCACAGAAGTCAAGCAATGCAAGGCTTGATGCTGACTGTTGGCATCACCCTGTCACTTATATTGCAGGAACTCTTTATCCTGTGCCAGTGTTACATATTGGCACCACATACCTCTTTACACCTAATTGCATACATTGAAGCTTATGTGCCAAACCAGGAATGTTTTGTTCAGAAGGCAGAAATGCTTTGTTCAAGAATGCTTCATTCAAGTTAAGACATCCCTCTACCAGATCTGTATTTCTCGGGGGCTACCTGTTTTGATATGACAAGTGAAAGATGCATTCTAATGACACTGACAGAGCTGTGCAGAGATATGACCTTTTCATAGTAAGAAGTCTCGTATAACAAATTAAATGCTCATTTTTGGAGGGGGCAATAACAATAAATGTGTATATATTAATTGCCCTACTGCTTTACAAGGAAAAAACAGAGAAATCCAGATCAGTTAGTTCCTATAGTCAACCTCACAAGAGAGAAAAATGTGAGAACAATATAATGGCTGAAAGTAGCAAGTCTTGGGCTGTTAGAGTGTTACAGTGCTTTTTTTAGAGCTACATTTTGCTTCAGCCTTATGTTGATACACAGATGAAATAGGCAATTAACAAAGCCTCTTAGTGTATGTATAGGCTGCAGATTTAGCCTGAACTCTTGTTCTGGTGTTGCTCTAAAATGCACTATTCACATGAATAAAGTTATTTCAAATTTGTTCTCTCTCTGGTTATGTGTTGTCAGGATCAGGATATGGTTGATCAGACCCAGTAGTGTAACTAAGTTAGGGTGACTGGGGCAACCAACCACGTGCCCACACATGTGGTGCCAGCAGCTGAATATCACAATTGCCTCATGTGTCACCATTGTCCTGAATGCCCAGATGTCCCATTATGGCTCTGGGCATGCCTAATGGATCCTGAAACCAGAAGCAGGAGACAGAGCCAGGGTGAAATTGTCAGAGGTGGGAATGATTCTGGGAAGCTAAAACAGTTTTAAACGAGTGAACCTTTAAAAAAAAGATTATGGACACAGCAGTCATGGTTTCAAAGTGATCCAGGAAAGATATGATTCTTCTCTCTTTTAAAAAAATAGAGTCTCCAAAGGCACTATAGGTTTTGTCTTTAAACAAACAGATTTTTTTTTTATTATTACTTGTACAGTGTTAGTGGTTGTTGGTGCACTAACTCCAAAGTCTTAGACAACAAATACAATGTTTGAGATTTATGTGCAACACTGTTTTTATTGTAACACCATGGAGGTAACTTGGGATGTTTGTACTCAATAACTGACTGCTGTTGCAGATGCCTATGTGTCTTTGTGCATGTTTCATTATGATGATGATAAGGGTTTTTTGACACTGGGCTCTCCTGGTGTAAAAAAACCGCTTCACTCCGCACAGCTAGTTAGTAGCTTGGCGAATGGGTCTGCAGTGCCACAAACTGTGTAAGTGTGGTCATTTGGATGCACCTATTGTGATTTTCTATGAGCAGCATGGTTCCTCCTTTGGGGGAAAAAAAAAATATATATATATATATATATATATAGTGGTGTTTCATTTTTATCATGAAAAAATGTGGATTTTGGGTTACTTTTTAAAATCCAAAACATGGGGATTTGTTTTTTATCAGAGAAGACCAGAATCCCTGCTGATAAGAATATGTTTAATCGACCATTTATTGTAAAGAAAGTGTATGTTAATTAAAACACTGCTAAATCTTTTGTTCAAGTGAAAAAGGAAACCAACATTAACAAAGTTAATTTGCAAATTAACTGCTTGTGTATGCAGGTAGACAGTAGACGAAAATATATTTGCCTAATTTATGAAGACCTATTTTGCTTGATATTGGGTGCATCTCATTGTACTGTTAAGGCAACATGATAAACTTTGGTGTAGTTTGGGCCAGAGTTTATCATAGCACCTTAATGGCATGTGTAGAAGCTCAAACTACTGTGGTCCAGGCCACACATGCAGCTGCTGCACCTAGGACTGCAGCAATTCGATCCAAGGTGGAGCAGCCCTCGGGTGACAGGAAGCCTGGGGGGCAGCCCTGGGCTCTGGGAGGCAGTGTCATAGAATCATAGAAGTAGGGTTGGAAGGGACCTTATAGATCTTCAAGTCCGACCCCCACCCCCCATGTCAGCAGGCAGAGGAGCTGGCTGGGGCACAAGAGTGACCCAGTGTATTGAGCCCTGTGGCTAGGTGGCAGGCAGGGGTCAGCATTTACACGTATGTTTAGGTGCAGTTATTTTTGCTGCCAGAAGATAGTACTATCTCTGACAGTACTGTTTCACAGTGGCAAAAATTAGCTTGCTCTGACCTAATAACATTGCATGTGTAGGCTATGAAACTTTACAGTGCAGCAAATTATCCTACTGTGCAGTTGAGTGCAGGTGTAGATGCACCCATTGGCTGTGTCCTTCTAATCAGGAGCTATGGGGAAAAAAGCAGCGGCACAAATTCATGCTGCTGCTTTTTGCCCTGGTGTACTCGCATTAAATTAGCACAAGGAAAAATGCTCTGGGTGGGGCAGGGGAGTTTGGAGCCATCAGCTGGGCTGGCCCCAGCAGCCTTACCTGGGGTCCTGGGGGCCTCCCAGGGCCCCAGCAGGGGCAATCTGGGCGTTTGGAGCCTAGATAGTGGCTGGAGTGTGGGTCTGGCTAGCCTGGCTCTGGCTTTGTGCAGCAACACTGTAGCCATATGTGCCACCCACTTTTTTCTGCTGTGGGCTTTTTGACACTGGGATCTCCTGGTGTGCACATCATCTATTCATATGGTTATAAGAATAAGTGGAGAGCATGTCCATATTTTCATATACAACAATGCTCAATGACGTAATGAGAAAGGAAAAGTATATGTTTCAAACCACAGACAGTATCATGTTTCTAAGTGGTGGTTTCTTCCCTAGCAGGAAGCAGTAGCTTTTGTTATGCCCTGCTGCTTTGTCATCACAGTGTCAAATGGCCAACTTTCATAAATGTCAGTTAGAAAATATTGTTTTTGTTACCTCCCATTTGGCATTAGGACTGCCTCAGAAATCTTCTAAAGAAACGCAAGTGAGATTCTATGAGGCCTAGAGGGGAGGACACATTTGTATAGATGACCTTTCAGAGTATGGGAAGTCTGTAGGAAAACAAAATGTAAGGTTAAAACAAAGCAGTTGAGGCTACTGGAGTAAAATTAAGGCATATACTATGAAAGTTGCACTGAATTTTTCTGGGGAATGTAATTGATAAATGGTGAGAGAAGAAAGAAAAAAAGACAGCTTTTGAAAAGTCACCACTTAAAAATGTATCAGAAGAACTGCTATTTTTTGGTATGATAACATGTTGGAGCAAATTTATATCTAACTTTTCCTCAAAAGGGCCATGCTCTTTATAATCTATGGAATTATCCAGGCTGAAGATTTGTATTTTATCTGTACCAATATAGTAAGTTGCTGATAGGAAGAATATACTGTCCATGTGAGAAGTTGTACCATATAGCCAATATTTTTAAAAAAATCAAACATATTAACACAGTTATATTAGTAGAAAATCTGCATGCAAATTGGTAATCTTTGGGTATGTGAAGATGAGGCTTCTTGCAGATGTTACACTTATGCAATTAACTTGTTAATCGTGCCACAAATAGTAACTCAGCCACACATTCGGGGAATTAATAGCATGACAAAATGGGAAACCAGCCACAAAAATTGTAACATATTTGTGACAGGTTTCCATTGCACCTTAAATTGAACATGTGGCAGGGTAGCCCTGCCATACAGTCTAACGGCATCTGCATGGTGGGGCTTGCTTGGCTTCTTTCCCGTGCGGCTTGCTTGGCTTCCTCCTGTGTTGGCAAGCTGACAGTTGTGTGGTGCTGCAGTCCACTATTTTCAGTGTGCTGAGTTGCATGGAGCCCATCAGCTGAGCTGGGATATCACGTTGTAGGAAGCCATGAGACTTGGCATGACCTGGCACTAGACCTGCTCCTCAGCTGCTGCAGAAGCTCTGGGGCAAGGAAAGTGCCATGCCAGGTTGGGGTGAGCCAAGGGGCTGCACATGACTCAACAGGTTGATTGGCTTGCCCTACAGTCCTAGGGAGCTGCAGGACAAGGCACTTGACACATCCTGACCCTGGGGACTCTGGAATCAGGGAGAGGTTTCCTAGCCCTAGGGTCTGCAAGCTGCCAGAACCTTTTAAAGACATGTGTGCAGCTGGGTTGCACACAAAGTTTTTTGACATCCTGCTGCACAGGGACCCTGGAGCATGGGCACCTCTCCATGAACTCCAGAGATCCTGGTTTTCTCTGAAAAAAAAAAAAAAAATCCCAATTATTAGATTTATAAAACCATCTATGTATTGGTGGTGTTCCATTTTAATCGAGGAAAAATGTGGGTTTTTGGATACTTTTTTAAATCCATAAATTGGGGATTTTTTTATCAGAGAAAACCAGAATCTCTGCTGATCTCTGAGTTCCAGTTTACTGGAACCTTATAAAACTGCATGTTCATCCCAGATATACACAAGGTTTTCTGACACCCAGTGCACAGGACATTGAGACTGGGTCTGGGACTGACAATCAGATGATTGTCCGTCCAGTTCCATAACTACACCACTCTCAAAACAGGTTTAAATTCCCCAGCAGGAGAAGCCTCTGATGCCCTTCTCCCAGCAGCCCTGCAGATGCTGATGTGTGGGTTTAAAGTCCCTTGCAGGGAAGCCCTTAAGCTCACACCTGCAGCCCTAACTAGGGGCGGACAACCATTTTGTTGATGACTGCAAGAAAAATCCTTCATTAGCTGCGCATCGATTGCCAGCACTGGAGATCAATTGCTTTGGACTGCTGCTAGTGGAAAGCCACCATGAAGCAGGGCCTAGGTTGCTTTGAGATGGAGAGGGTCAATGATGAGCTGGAGAAGAGGCATTAGGGTCAGGCAAGACAAAACAGCACTTGGCATGTCAGTGCAAGCTCAACTGAGTTTGTATGTGCAACTTGCCAGAGCGTCATTTGATCATTACAAGTTTCTCCCTCTAGGTTAATCAGCAAAAAAATCAAAGGTATTTATTATTGTTATTTTAACTCATGAGAATTTGAACAATATGATATCTGCACAGGTTTCTGTGTTAGTTTGTGTTCTTTTATCTTATATTCAGTCATGGAGATATTGCTCATTGTTAGATACAGATAACTAGTGAACACAGAGCTCATCTTGTGGGCCATACTCATTTGTTGTGGGCAGTCCATCTGACAGTAATGTGTTAATGTTCTTAGGCCATACTGCCAATTCCTTTACCACAACCCTGTTACATGTTATATCAATCTGAAGAGCATTTCCAGATTATCCTGTCTTTATTGGATGGTTATTGAATTTCTTCACCGTTTGCCCTCTTTTTTTTCAAAGACTATACCAATCAGTTCTTGATGCATTAAAAAGCAATAAGCTCTTGCTTTTTGTATCACCAAGTTTCATAATTTTTGTTTCATTAACAAATGTCTTAATCACTGTGAATGCTGGCTAGTAAAAAAGAATAAGCTTGTGATTTTTTTTTCTGTCTTTTTCCAGTTGTGTAGCCGTTCCTTTTTTCCTTTCCAAATTAATTTATATTTTTCCTTTTTCCTGGAATTCTCACTTCTGGCTTATCCAAGACCTTCTGAAATGCTACCTAATGATCAGGTCATGGATTTAAGTCACTGCATCACTCACCTGCCTGAATATCAAGTGACAAGGAAGCATGGGTGTGTAGAGTCCAAAAATAATTTAACAGGGAGAGTAATGAATAGTGCAACGGGTAAAAGTTGGTGACTCCATATTTCGTATGTTAGTTTTAGGAATATATGACTGGAAGAGGTCTCCTGGATACAATTTACTGCTATATGAAAATGACAGATAAAAATGGTTTGTTCCTGTCATTTTATTCAGGGGGTAAGCAGGGTGGGAGGTGGATAGTATTTTTCACATTACAGTTGGGGATGCCCAAGGTGTGCTTTCAGATTGCTCAATCAGGCAATATGCAATTTACCTTCTCTTTTACTGCTGTGTGATAGCTGGGAATATGATGCTGCAGCTGAACATGTATCCAAGGCCTTCACTACCCTCGGAGAACAAACTAGCATACCATGAGTGTAGTTGTTTTACTAATTTCCTTTTTTTGCCTTCTGCAGATACCTAGTTAGTCAGTCTCCAGCCTGTTTGCTGATTGCCCTGATTTATAGTTCTTGACTTCTGCTCTTGTGACTGGTTTTGAGATACCACTATACTGCACACTGTCCTCATGGACTGAGCTATACGTCTTGGTCAGTCACATTAATTACGTTACCCAAAACTCACCTTTTGATTCAGTTTAAAACAGAATTTGGTTAAACAACAACCTTGACTGGATATTTTGTACTTTAAACACACCTGTAGCTTTACTGCAAAAGTCCTTAATCCTAGGAGTATTATTGCATGATGACCTGGTTTCATCATAACTTTATTCCAAGCCACCACAGGGAGCAATTCATCTCTGTCACCCAGTAGGCATAGTAGAAGCACTGTTATGGCCTCAGGAGTCCACATTTCCTCTTAGCCATATTCAACAAGGGTATATTGTCCAGGTCCAAGTTTATTTTGTTAACACCTCAGGAGTTCTTGTGGTGTCCTTGGATAAAATCAAGTCTCTATTAAGCGCCACTGGAAAAAAATTGTCACCACAACTAAAATGCAGTTAGTGTGCACAGACACAAGTTCAGTGTGAGCTGATTTCTCCTCTTCCCTGGAATGGCTGATGATTAATAATCACCAATTTACTTCATGCTATATACATTTTGTTCCTTGATGGTATTGTCTGTTTTCCATGGATCAGATTTACTTTAGATCTTGAATTCAACAGCACTGTGGTTTTCCAGCTGCCGTATACTAAGAGTTATTCTAAGCAGATCTTTATTTTGATGATTCTAATAGTGATTGTGATTTCCTAACTAAATCAGCAGCTTTGGTTTTCCCTGACTGGGGCTTCCCTTTGCTTATGCAACAGTGTCTTCAGTGGCCCTTGCCTAAAAAGGAAATGGTGAAATTAAAGAGGGTCCAGAGATGGGCAACAAAGATTATAAAGGGCTTGGAAAGTAAGTCGTACAAAGAGAATCTGAAGGAACTAGGAACGTTTAGCTTGCAGAAAAGGCACTTAAGAGGGGATGTAATAGCAGTCATCAAATACTTTCCGTAAACAAAAAGGAAAACAACTTATTTCTCTTGCTGCAGAGAGGAGGACACTGGCCAATGTTTTGAAATTAAAACAAAGTAGGTTTAGATCAGATATCAGGAAAATGTATTCACAGTTCAGTTATTCAGACTAGACTGCCTAGGGAAGTTGTGGTCTCTCCATCAATGGCATTCATGGTTGGACTACCACTGGTTAGGAACCATTTAGGCATAGGTATGTCTATATTTTACTATAGGTATTTCCCATGCTTCTGGGTTTGCTGCTTGCTGCGTGAGGCTGGAAGAGATTTCTGTACCTCCCACCCTCACTTGCTGCAATATGCCAGAGAAGATTTTTAAGCCTCCCTCAGAGGCATTGGGTGTTGGCTAAAGCCAAGATTGGGGATTTTGACTGGAGTGTACCAGTGATCCTGCTGATATTTAAAGCCTGAGGTTCCTGGCTAGAGGGTTTCACAATTTCACAGTTTCACAGGGTCTGAACCAGAATTAAAAAGGATGCTGATAACACAGGGTTAAAAGAAACTAGTGCGAGCATGCAAGTAGAAGAACCCCAGAAAGCCAGTATGCATGTCCAAACATGCCCCACACCTGGTCAGTATGTAATTTGAGTAAGGTAATTTGAATTGGCAAAGCACGCATGCCCAGTCATGTACAAGGTATTATGTAATTTAACTAGAACTTTCCAAAAAGAGAACCGTGTGATTGGCTACCTGGAGAATATTTAAGCCAGCGAGTTTCTGCCCAAAGCGGAGACCGGCTCAGGAGAATCACAGAACCCTGGTTCTCATGAGCCCAGAGTTACCTCACAGGTTGGCCACCCGTGATTGTCTCCCCGCCACTGTCATGTCCCGGCGTACCCCATCCTCATACACGTTCGTCTTCATTTTGATTAACTCGTTCGTTCGCTACCATCGTCTTTTGGCATACCCCACCCTCATACACGGTCATCTTCGTTTACCACTATTGTTGTAACCAAGATTGACCTGCACTACACTACCATCACCTGGTGGCGTAAGTAAAGAGAAAATAAAGTTTTTTTTAAAACCATGCGAGTATCGAATGCCTGACTCCTCGCCGCTAGCCCCCACCTGCCCAATCGTGTCGGCCCAGACTGTGACAAGGCAACTTGGTCGCCACACATAGTTGGAAGAGTCAGATCCCCTCTCAGCCTTCTCTTGTGAAGGCTGAACAGGTTTAGGTCTCGTAACCTCTCCTTGTAGGGTCTGTCTTGCTTCCCCCTGACCATGCTAGTGGCCCTCCTTTGGACCCTCTCAGTGCTGTCCACATCCCTCTTGAAGTGCGGGACCCAGAACTGGACGCAGTACTCCAACTGCAGCCTGACCAATGTCACATAGAGGGGAAGGATCACCTCTTTGGACCTGCTCGTGATGCATCTGTGGATGCATGACAAGGTGTGGTTAGCCTTAGTGACTGCACCCTTACATTGGCATCCATTGTTCATCTTGGAATTAATAATGACTCCAAGATCCTCTTCTGCCTCTGTGCTCATGAGAAGGGAGTTCCCCAGCTTATAGGTATGCTGCTGGTTCTTTCTCCCTAGGTGCAGTATCTTGCACTTCTCAGTATTGAATCTCATCCTGTTCCCATCCGCCCACCCCTGTAACCTATCCAGATCTAGTAGTAGCCTGTCTCTCCCTTCTACCATGCCCACTTCTCCCCACATCTTAGTGTTACCCGTGAATTTGAACAAGGTGCTTTTCACCCCCTTGTCCAAGTCACTAATGAAGATGTTGAACAGTGCGGGCCTGAGGACCGAGCTCTGGGGAGTCCACTGCCCAAATCCCTCCAGGTCCAAAATTACCCATCCACCACCACTCTCTGGGTGTGGTCCTCCAGCCAATTTGCAACCCATCTGACTGTGTAGGCATCGAAGCCACAATCACCTAATTTTTTAATGAGAATGGGGTGAGAGACAGTATTGAAGGCCTTCCTAAAGTGCAGAAAGACTACATCCACCCCAACACCTGCATCAAAAGATTTCTGACCTGGTCATAGAAGGCCACCAGGTTGGTCTGACAGTACCTGTCCCTAATGAACACATTTTGGTTGCCTGTAAGCATAATCTCCCCTGCTGGTCTCTTGCCCGTGTGCTCCTGTATAATTTTGTCAAAGATCTTTCCCAGGATCGAGGTAAGACTAACAAGCCTATAGTTTCCTGGGTCCTCCTTCCTCCCATTTTTGAAAATGGGGACCACATTGGCCCTTTTCCAGTTCTTGGGAACCTGGCCAGAGCACCATGAGAGCTCGTAAAGCCGTGCCAGAGGTCGCACAATGACCTCTGCCAATTCCCTCAGTACCCCGGGATGAAGATCATCTGGACCTGCTGATTTGAACACATCCAGTCCCACCAGAAGTTCCCTAGCTAGGTATTCTCTGACCCTAGGCCTGGCTGTGCCTCTCCTGAGTCTGTCCAGAATCCTGGTGTGGGGGATGTCCTGGTCCCCACTCAGAAAAATGGAGGCAAAAAATTTGTTAAGGAGGTAAGCTTTATCATTTGGTGCAACCACCAGATTGCCAAGCATGTCCTGCAGGGGCCCGACATTACCTGGTGCCTTCTTCTTACTCCCTATGTATTTAAAAAAGGACTTCTTGTTTTCTTTGATCCTGGTTGTTAGTCCTGGTCTTGCCTCTCTGCTCATGATTGGACCAATTGCCATAGTTGGGGTCAGGAAGGAATTTTATTCCATGGTGAGATTGGTATGCATTTGGGGGGTTTTGGCTTTCCTCTGTAGCAGGGAGCATGGCTTTTTACCTGAGATCTCTTGAGCATATATTATCAACCTTTTACAGAAGCAGAACATTGGCTGCTGTGATCACCTGGCTTTACTTGTTGCAGGTTAGGGTTTAATGTCTTCTGTTGTGTTTCCAAGGTTTCAAAGTAGTCTTATGTGGAGTTTAGATTATGGATTTGTATAAGTATGATTTGGATAGAGCTAATCCTGTCTCAGGCAGAGGGTTGGACTAGATAACCTAAGAAGGTCCCTTCCAGCCCTACTTCTCTATCATTTTGTGATTCACATGGCTTGTAAATGTTATAGGCTTGGGAATCTGCCCAATATTTTCTCTCATGTAACACCTGTGGATAGCTTGTGCTTTTTATATGTTCTTGAACTTTACTTTTTATCTGTTTCACTGGCAAATATACATATATATATAAATCCCCTTATTTATAATATGGATTTTCATGGGGTTTTCTTATGAATTGTCACTCTGCACTGGCCATTCCAGAGATGTCATTCCATGTTCTGCTGCACTTGATCCATCTTCCAGCAAGCATAGTACACTCTATATAGAGGTTTCTATCCTTGTTGGCTTTTAGCCCTCCATTCCTTCTGGTATTTCAAAAAGTAAATTCCTCCTCATGCTAGCAGTTGTGTAATAATTTGCATAATTATCTTGAAGGCCTATGATTATGACTGGGAAGCTGCTATTGAAAGGTGTTTTTACCATTGTTGAAAAACATTACCAAGTACTGTGTGGACACCTTATCATTTCACTCATGTACAAGGAACATCAGCTCAGTGTCCGATGTATGCCAATTCCAATCTTCTCTGCAGACCCATAAATTCCTTCTCAAGCAAAAGAGGTTTGACATCTTGAAATTCCTATCATCAATTGTAATTCTTGTTTCTAGAAAAAAAATAATGTAGGACAATGCAAACAACAGTTCTAGTACACATAGGAAACCTTTGACTTTCCATTAGAGCCTTTCCATCCAATTTGATGGATATTTCTGTAGGGCCTTGAAAATATCGTACTACGGGCAGATACAACCCCCTTGTTACTAGTAGTGAACAGAATATATTTAGGTCTCTTAAAATGCCAGAGATTGCTAATGTATGTAATGAGACTGAAAGCAATTGAAGGATTTTAGAGTGGGAACTCACATTACCTTTGGTTTTTACCTTTTTACTGTAATCTGCACTATATAGTAATACAAATATTAAATGTTTTAAGAGTAAATGTGGTGACTGAAACTTATCAAGGCATCTTATACATCACCCGTATTTTCCAGAGATTGACATGATATAAAACCATATAAAATCATTGGAAAGTAGAGCTCTATGGGACCTCATGATGTCACCTAATTTAACCCCCTACTCAAGAGCATAGGAACACAGCATAAGAATTACTTCCCTTGATTTGCAAGTGCTTCTCCTATTAATACAGCCCAGTTGTCTGTTGGCTGTTTTTGTAACAAGATCAAACTGTTGGCTTATATTCAGCTCATGATGTACTCTAACTCCCAGGTCCTTCTCAGCATTACCACAGCTTAGCCAATCATTCCCTAGTCTGTATTTATGCATGCAGTTATCCCACCCAAAATGCATGACATTGCTTTGTCCTTGTTGAATCTCATCTGATTTTAGACCATTTCTCCAGTTCATCCTGGACATTTCAGATTCTAGTCTAACCCTCCAGTGTCTCAAACTCCACCTATTTGGTGTCATCCACAGATTTGCTATGCATGCACTCAATCCTATCATCTACATCATTAATAAAGATGTTAAACAATACTGTACCTAGGACAGACCCCACCTGATGTCTCCTCTCAACTAAACATTGAGGGTGCCTATACACATGCTCCAACACATTCTCATTAGATTAGTCAAGTCTGTTGTACCTTGTAATTAGAATGGTTCAGCATTGCCACAGTATCGTATTTTAAACTTCAGGTTTACAAATGGCTACTGGGGCACTTTAACTAAAGCTCATTTGACAAGCTTTAGTTAAAGTATCCCACAGCCATTATTAAATGCACCAGGGCATAATACACACGTTGCTGTGGTGTTTTAATTAGAGTGGCTTTCTGAGAACCACCCTAATTAACACCCCCCACCCCACCCCCTCGAGCACATATTTGGACACCCTGAGTTACCCTTTGAGTACAGCGGTCAGATCTGTTGTGTATTAACCTTACAGTACCTTCATCTATTCTTTATTTCCTTAGCTTATTAATGAGAATACTGTAGTAATAACATTAAAAGCTTTGCTAAAGTGAAGATAGATCTCATCTACTGCTTTTCCACTCCTTAGTCATATCCACAGAGCCTATCACCTTATCACAGAAGGGAATAAAGTTGGCCAGGCATGACTTGATCCTGGTGAATCCATGCTGGCTGCTCCAGATAAACTCATTCTATTCCAGGTGCTTTGAAATACATCCTTTGAGGATCTGTGCCATGATCTTTTTAAGCATTGAGGTCAGTAATTCCATGGATCCTTCTTCTTCTCTTTCTTCAAGATAGGTGCTATATTTGCTCTTTTTAAATCATTTAGGACCTCACTTGACCTCTACAAACTTATACAGCTGTTATTTTGGTTAGCTTGCCAGCTCCTTCACAGAAGTTAAAACTGGCTCAAATGGCTTTTATAACAAATGTTTATATATTCAATAGAGTTACCAATACCTATTGTTGGTATCTATTTACCTATATCTACTCCAGATAGGAGCTCTTTAAAATATTTCCTTTAGGATGTTAGGTTTGAAGATAGAGTTTTGAAAGGGATTATATGGCTTAATTAACTGACATAGCAAGGAACTGGACTTGGTGACCCAAGAGGTATCTTCCAGTCCTATGTTCTTTTGAAAAATAAATTCTGATACGATAATCATATTACAGTCCCACAGTTATTTCTGGATGACATTATAAAAAATATATGAGCTACACAAAGAGCTGGGACTTTCTGTTGGTCTTTGCAGTGAGACTAGGTCTTGCTCTATGTGGTTAGGAAGACAGAAATAATGGAATTTCTTAGAATGATCTAGTAATTCTCAGAATAACCCAGCATAACCCAGGTTGTGGAAAAGTATAGCAGTATATATGAAGAAAAAATAATGTATTTCTAGGGCTACCACTAGCTGTTTCTCCAGATTTGTAGAAATCCTATTTCTTAGTAGACCTAAAAGTCAACAGAAATATCACAGAAAAGTTAAGATTTTTTTTTGACATTTTGTGAGGATTATTCACTTACAATGAACCAGAACTTGCCAGTAGCTCTGACTCCCAAGTTTTGAATGATTTCAAGCATCTAACTTTCAGCTTTAACTCCCCTTGCAGAAATGGACTGAAAGTAGAACAGTGTACTGAAATACAAACCTCCATATTTTCTCAGCTGAGCTATAAGGAGCAACTCTCATGGCAGTTACTGGAGTAAGTCCAGGTCTTGTCTCTCATGGCAGTTATTGGAGTAAATCCAGGTCTTCTATATGCATATTGACAGATTGGACCAATGCTGCCACATAATCTCCCTTAGGCATGAGAAGCCAAGGGATACCAGACTCAGGTATTATTCTGTTACTTTCAGAACACATTCTGAAACTTATGCCAGCAGAAACCAAGACCCACAGATCTTCATAATACTTGATGAAGAGAAAAAATATTTTTTATTGGGCACAGCTGGACACTGCAAAGTCCTACAAAAAGGAGATTGACCAAACTTCTTAAAGACAGTTGGCATCTTCAGATGGTTCAAACAGGATACAGTGACAGTAGTAATGATACATGTATCCTGCCCTTCTGTCTATCGCATGCTCAAGAAAAAGAATTTGAACACACAGTGAGAGAGATCAAAAGGTGCCAAAATTTAACAAAATTCAATGTCAATATATGCAAAGTTATACAGGTTGGAAGCATAATTTCAGCCACAGGCTTCTAAAAATAACTGCCTCAGAGTTCTTAAGCAAAACAGATTGGAGCATCAATAAAATGCTACCTGAAAACCTCCAGTCACTTAGCTGCACTCAAGATTTCTAATAATATGTAAAGATGCACAAAGAATGAAAAGTAATTAATAGCAAGAATATCATATTGCCTTTACAGAAATCAATGTTGATTGATTACTACAATCAACTACTACGCATTACTACTACATTACTACAGGTCACAGAGATACGAAGGTTTTGGAGAAGGACAAGAGTGATGAAAGATCTGGATAAATTTTTATAAGAAAAGAGATTGAAAAGACTGGATTTTTTACCTAAAAAAAGAAATTAATAAGTGCATATGATCACAGTATAAAATAAGGGCAAAGAGAAGATAGACTGGGAACTTCTATTTCCCCATCTCAGGGCATATCTACATGTGTATCCAACTGCACAGTTGTCACTAAATGACTGAGCAGTAACTGCCATTATTACGCAGTCTTGGTGAGGCATGGATTGCTTTTGACCCTACTGTCTGGTAGTGCTGGCATCACAGTTTATGCCCACCAATGCTGCGTTACCATAGCAACAAGTTACATAACCGTAGCTCATTGCTATGGCAACGTAGCATCAAGTATTATGAAGATCTGTGGGTCTTGATTTCTGCTGACATAAGTTTCAGCATGTGTTCTGAGAGTAACAGAATGTATATTCAAGATTGTTTATAAAGAGAAAAAGAAAGGAAAGTTGAGCATCTCTATACTGTACAAGGCTGTTTCTCACTGGAAGCTGCTTCTCATGGTAGGGCTTCTCACTCCAGTACACCACAGTGTAGACCCATCCTTTGTGTACTGTTTCTTTAGAACTGGTTCAGGAAGCCAGACAAGAAAGAGACAAAGGAAGTGATTTGAGTTACCTGAGTTCTAGGATTAACTCTAACAAGAGGCAGAGCAAGAGAGAAGAAAAGTATTTTGAGGGATTATATTGCTTTTTTTCTTGATTGGCACACATTATAAACTACATATGCAGAAGGAATAGAATGAAATGCAATTGATATCTTACTTTATTTTGCATTAGAAGGAAGCAAGAATGATACAAGGTGAGTGGGAAAATACAACTCTGTGGGTTCTATTCTGCATTTTAAATTGTCAGTGGTTGCAGGCATCAGTTCCTAGAATATGTTAAGCTTCATAGCCATAACTATAAATCCCTTACTTGATCGAGAAACTTGATTTTAAAAAGCCTAGAAATTTAGGAATGCCATATTAATGATATTCCCTCAACAACAGGGTAAGGAATATGCTATTTCTTACTCCTGTTAGCTGTAGGCCAAGCAGAAATTTTGATTTCCCTCTGGCAATTATTCATGTGCATGAATAACTGCACACCTATGCCAGTTACTGTTTGCAAATTCTCCCTGTATTTAGGAGTCAAGTAATAGGGAGTATCATAACAAGAAGGGTTACTCTGAGTCTCTCAGCATATACAAAAAAGAGGATATCATGTATTGGTGGGCAGTATTCTGGTGTAATCCAAACTACAAATGATGCCAGTCAGCTCTGATCATTTTGAGATTTCCTCTAGTCACTAAAAAGTAGATTGATCAAAACAACAAAGTAACTTGGGACTGTGCTTACTGTTGCTTACTGTATGCTTAGTGTTGGTTGTGGAAAACACAAGCTTTGTAAATCAAAATTGCTGATTTAACTATGAATGAAGAGACAAATACAATTTTGGGTCAATCCATATAAGTAGGTTGCATATGTAGCTTTCTTTCTCCATCAGTTTGTTGGACTCAGAGCCAATTTAATTAGGAGATGGAAAATATTTATTATTGAATAGTTCTGTAAGGGAGCAATCCAAATAAGTCTGCCTTGCTAAGACAGAATCTTCAGACACTGTAAAATTTCTTTTTACAAAAATTCTTCTTGAGCTGCTATAGACAGAGAAATGATGCCCATTTTTTTAAGCTTACATTTCATTAGAGGAACACACAATCCTTAGTTTTAAAGCTGTATTTTTGAACTTAGAGGAACTTAGTGACAAAGATGCATGTAAATCTAGTAGGGGTTATAACAAATTTTGTTCCTTTGTGCTTGCAAAGTCAAGGATGCATTCTATTTGTGAATCTGGGGCAAGAGAAAGCAGAACATTCCTTCTCTAAGGGTCACTACAGGTAGTCTTCTAGAATAAAACGTTATTGACTACTATTGCACTAGAAAGCTATTTTTGAAGAAATGAAACTGGTTATAGGAACTAGAAAAAAATTCTAACTGATGATTTGATAATTTACAGTAGTAAGAACAAATAGCTATTAGGGAAAATTGAAATATTTCTTACAGTTCACTTCTTCATGTTTTTTTCATTTACATCATTTGAGAAATGATTTACAAAAACCATATTGGTATTATGTTCATTTTTCAGATAAGGTGACGAAGGCAGAGAACCTGCTTCTACAATCATTTGCACTTTGTGTAACCACTGACATTGCTGCAGTGAGTGGCGAATGCAAAATATCACCAAATTGGAATTCTCTTCTCTCTTGTAGTAGTGGTCATGGTTCACATTCTGCTTATGGTCCTTTTTCTACAGGTTTTAATGACTAGACATGTTGCAAAGCAGTGAAGAACCAGACGCAGACAACTTCAGTAAATTGGACATAGCCTCAGCGTCAGAGCCAGAATTAGAACTCCCAGTCCTATGCTTAATCTGCATTTACAAAAGCTGCAATTTGCTGCATATGCATGATATCTTAGCTGACAGCTATTCAAGCTGAAAAAAGGTTGAATAATCTTTAATCCCAGGACAGTGGACTGAAGAGGATATGCTGAAAAGATATGATACCCGCAAAGAACTTAATGGTTTATCTTCCAAATGGACTAAGGGTGCTTACACAAGTTACATTTTTTGCATGATTGCACCCCTGAAAGTACTCTACAGCCATAACATAACATGTGTGCATGGCTGTAGAGTTCTTTTACAATGGCCAATCACAGAAAAAAATAACCCTTGATAAATCAGGTATTAGCTGAAAGCACTATAGAACAGAGCACCTTAGGGAACTTGTGTTCCCTTGAGGGTGATTTTTTTGCTTCTTTGCAGGGCTGTCAGAGGGGGAGGGAGCAGCGTGCAGCTGCTTGTTGGGCTTTGCCTGGAGCTGGAGGGGTGGGCAAGGTGGAGTGGGCCCCCTTGACCTGTGCCCTACCCCTCCAACTATCTCACCTGGTGCACTGGGGGGGAGCTGAGCCAGGCTTGTAATTAAGGGGACTACACTCCATTCTCCCCCACCCAGCTCCAGCCACAGCAAAGCTGAGCCAACAGCTACTGCCACTGTCAGGAGGCTTGGGTGTGCAGTGGGCCCAGCCAGGGTCCCCCCAATACCCCAGCTAGGGTAGCTGTGGGGAGCAGCGAGGTGGGGGCTTCATTCCCAACCCCTGCTGGGCCTCTTGACAGCATCTCTAGTAGCTGTGGGCTTGGCTTTGCTGTGGCCAGACCTGGGGCGGGAAGGAGCAGGGTGAAACAGAGCCCCCTTGCCTTGTGGGCCTGGCCCAGCTTTCCCCAGTACTAGGCCTCCCCCCGCCCCACACCCCCCGACCCAACAGACAAACATCTGTAGGCACCCTACAGGAATCTAGAATTAGCATATGATAGGAAATCTATCAGTAGCATATGATTTCCAGTGTTTTGCATGTTATGTAGTAATGTACATGTGGGCATACCACCTAGGCAGGCTCTGCCATTTCACTTCATAGTCATTTATAGCCACTTTGCACAGAAATAGATGATCACAGCAAGTCAGTGGAGAATTTGGTCTAGCTGTTTTATACCTATTTCTCCATCATGACTAGATGACTATATATGAGTGATAATCAAAGGGAGTTGGATGCTTGACTTACTTTAAAAAATTGACAATATGAGAGGGTGAGGGAGGGAGCAGCATGATCTTTCAGGTCACTAGATCTTTAGGGTTTAGAGCTGTGCAAGTCATTTGTTGCCTCAGTAGGATGACTAGTTTACAGCATAACTGATATATATATGTCACAAACAGACTATTATTATAAAGAACATATAAAATATTAATTCCCACTCTAAATTTATTGTACTCTAACAACATAGGTTCAAAAATAGATTATGAAAGAAGAGCTCATAATTTATTCTCAGACAGTGATGAGTTATGAAAAGTATATGTAATAGAGTACCTAGGTTTTTTTTCCCAAGGAGAAAGATAGTCATAATCAAATAGAGTTCCTCCTCATTCATCTTGTAGAACTACTTAACAGTTAGTTAACATTAGACAATAGAAGTAAAAGATGAAATTCATTCTGAATGTTTGAGATACTGTTGCTGTATTTGAACAGGAGAAGTAGTAGACAGATGGTGACAGAAAGATGAAGAGCCAACCAAGATAGTGAGGTTTAAAAGATTATTTAGAAATATCTATAGACAGGAAGAAGAAAGAAATATGAATGCTGTATTTCCACCTCAATTACATTATTAAAGAGTGGGAAGAGGATAGACCTGCAAATGGTATCACAGTAAAGTATAAGACCTTCTTCTTGCTATTTGCATGATGGAAGCAAAAATGTTTGAACCAATCAGGGTAGCCAATGAAAAAACAAACTTAAGTCCTTGTACAGATTATGCTGAAGTTCCAGTTGGTATTCTCAGATTTATCATATAAATGAGGAGAAGGGGCACTTGGACAGAATGAAATTAATTAAAGAAATTAAGGAGTTTTGTTTCTTCTTAGTCATACAATAAGTGGCAGATTCTCCTTATAAACAGCCAGAGCTTCATAGGAGTCAACCAACTAATATATTTTTAATCAGAATATTCAGACTCTAAGCCACTAAATATGTCCATAAGAGATACATTTCAGGAGCAGAACAATACCAAGCCAATAGTAGCACTCATGTCAATTGAGGATAAAACAGAATAGCTACTGAAAGTGGGACATTCAATACTGACTTTTTTGTGGAGAAATATCATTTACAGTAAAACAAATTTATCTGTTCTCCAAGAGGACAAGGTTGTCCTTTACCCAGATGGATCTAAGAAGTATTCCTTATGAATAAAAAATGTTGGCTTTCTTTATGATTGCAGAAGCTAAGGCAAAGATCTGCCACAAGCTGCAGCTGCACAGGCAAATGTGCCTACTTGATAAGGTCTAGTAAAAGTATGTGTGGTTATGCATGTGTGCATGTGCATGTGAGAAACAACTACATGATAAATATGCTTCTAGGCAAAATTTGTCTTCCTGAAAAGCGTGCGGAGTTATTTGTGAACTAAGGTGCGTTTCCAAGAGAGAAGTACTTCTCTGAGCAGAAAATACCATCTGTAAAGAGTAGAATGTTCTTATCCATCTTTTGCCCTCTATTTGATCTCCTTCCCCTCAAATTGATCACATTATCCAGCTCATAGAGAGCATGACAGAGTAAGTACATATCACATAAGTAATAATTCCTCTTGAAATCCAGAGTATCTATTGAGCTATATTTAGCATAGATATTGTTCTGCCAAAATGGTAGCGAATATTGGGAAAATGTAGTATTATTAAGAAGAGGGGGAAGAGGAGTGCCTAAGGGCTCTAGTCATGAAAAAAGGATCCTGTTGTCCTAGTTGCTGTGTAAAAAAAGAGGATTAAACTATAGTTCCTTCCCACAGAATGTATGAGGTATGCATTAAGACAAGTGGCAGAGACAACAGTTATCTATAGATAGATAGGGGACTACAGATAAATATGAGACAATACTGGTTAGTATTTGTAGGTAATTTTCTAATGGCTATCAATTTTTGGTAGACATCATGAGAGAGGAGAGTTTTAAAGAAGGACTTGAAGAAGATTATGAGGTAGGTTTATAGATATTTATGTGGTGCATCTAGCAGATATGACAGAAAGTACAGAAAGAAGCCAAAAGGTGTGTATTTACAAATATAGCACATGGGAACTGGAGATTGGCATTCTGTGATGGATGAGATAGGATCTAACACTTTGATAATGAGAGATAATAAATAGGCCAGAGATAATTTGTGAAGGTCCTTGGAAATGAAGATAAGTAGCAATAGGAAAGAGGGAGTCAGTGGAAAGATGCAACAAGAAGACTGACATAGTTAATGCAACTGGCTAGGAAAGATGCACTATGAATGGATATGGGCCAGGAAAATGGTAAAATTAACCAAGAAGTGAGTTTATGATAGCCTAGATGAGAGTTGTATTCCTCTGGGAAGAAGAATGCTAGGCTGTACTACTATTGGGAGCATCTAGGTGAGAAAACAGTGCGATGGATTTAACTTGTGATTAAGTTAGGCCAAGCCATGCATAAGGGATCATTGTTTATCTGATTTTAAGGACAGTAAGTGATTCTGACCATCTTATTCTGCCTGTACAATTAAGTGTGATGGTGTAAGTTTTCAAATACATAGCAATTGGGTAGGTGGCAGTGTTTTTTTCACTGGCTCATGCAGCTAGTAACCAGATGTGAGTAAATCATTGGAATTAGGTAGGCTTCACATGTTACAGAAAAGAACAGCAGAAAAGAACAGGCATATACATTTCAAATAATTATGAAATGAATTTAGTCAAATTAAAATTCAGTACAGAATGTGAAGCAACCATGTGTTTTTCACTTGAGACTTGAAATCTGTTTCAGTACAGATATTCCCAATTAAACTATTTTACAACTGGGATATAACTGTTACATATCTATAACAAGTATTGCAATCAGTCTGAGATTTAAACAGATAACTTCTTGAAAAAAGGACAGCTAAGTCTGTTCACAGAAAGTCCTTGCACAGCCACTTACTCTATTGCATTTGTGTATCTGGCAATATAGACTTTTTCTGGGTATTTTTCATCAACACACTTTTTCAAGCTGAATTCCATGTTTGATTTCAAAATACTTCACACATCCAGACATGGTTTTCCAGGGTGGGAGTGTGCCCCATGTGTGCACTTAGTAATATCTAAAATTTTCTACTGTCTTCAATAGCCTTCAGATCACCAAGAATATTCTTTTTCATTGGATTCAATGTACACTTGCAGTGGAAGATGTAGTTTCATGTATTTATTGATGTATGCAGGGTGTCTGGGATTCTGCAAATGACCCCAGCAAGAGGTACAACAAAACAGCTGTGTTAAATACAGCTATAATTTTTCTTTAACAGAGGGGAAATATGTGTATTTATTTATTTATTTTTTACTAAGGCAGTTACATAGATTGCCTCATTTATTTCCTATGAAGAAACTCAATTTATATGTTCCAGTTATGCAGAAAACTATTTACCTTTTTCACAATTGTTATACTTTCAAAATCTCCTAAATTACATAGTGAGTGATTGTTATCATAGAGTGATTGAGTCTAGAATTTTTTTCTTAAGGTACAAACTCTAGCTTCAGTCCTGAAAAAAATGTCTGTAGGTGCTTAATCTAACAAGTTGTGACTATCCCCAATGATTTGACTATTCCCCTGTGCTTAAAATTAAACATGCAAGTCTTTCCAGAACTGGGGGCTTAAGGTGTTTCATGTCATACCAAATTAGTAGTTTTGGAGACCGAAGCATATTTTATTCTTAGTATTTATTTTTATTTGACATTTGATCCGCACAGCTATGGCTAAAAGCTTTAGGCACCTATAATGTGTTAGGAAAAAAATAACACAGCTTATTGTAAGCTTTATGCATGCGCTTGAACTGCTAGGATAGATACACATCAAATGAAAGAAACAAAGAGCCAGATTCTCCTTTCTTGGGGCAATATAAAGCTGTTTATGTCAATAGATTTGTCTGGGTGTAAAACTAATTTAGCTTAGTGACTCCTTAGAATGGCATCTCTAAAGTTATTTTCACAAATACTGTCAGGCTGCTCCTTTAAAGGTTACAGATGAAGTAATTTTTTCCATTAGAGATGAAACATGGTTCTTATGTGTATTTTGACTTTTCAAATCTTATTACATAGGTCTGGAATAATCTGTCTGCCGTACATTTATCTATTACTTAGTCATATTCTTAAAAACAAAGGCCGAGAGAATGTGCAACTTCAAGCTACATTTTAAAAAAATTGATTTTTTTCCTCTTCTAAGAGAACAAGTCAATATTGTAAAAATAGGACTGAATGTTGCTCTTCTACTTTTTACCTTATAGAACCTATTTTATACCTTATAGAACCCAATTAATTGAGTAATCTGTAAAATCAGTAAGTCAGGGTTAATCTTGGCCTCTGAACTGATATTTTGAAACCACTAGCTAAAACATGAACATAGTTTCTAAATATATTCTAAATAAAATATATAATAAATAAAATAAATAATATATTTAAATAAAATATATAAATAAATAAATATATAAAAATAAATAAAAATAAATATAAATATATAAATAAAATATATAATAA
>NW_017728906.1:142832531-142859219 GCF_001723895.1 Crocodylus porosus
AAATATATAAATAAAATATATAATAAATAAAATAAATAAAAATATAGGTATCATACTGCATAAATTGAGGAAGACAATCTCAGTCAAGAAGGTTAGTCTTCTTATAGAATGAATATGCGGGAGACATCTAGCTTCCTGGTAATGGCAATCTAAATTGCCTAGTCACTTGTCAGGGAATTGCCTACAGCTAACAAAAAGGAAATGTGTCTGGACTTCTGCTTCTTCTTGGAGGCTGGATACTCAGTACTGCAAGGGAGTCATGTCTGTAATCTCAGGATACAGACTGATCAAAGGGGAGGTGGCTCCCAGCAGTAGTACATTGAACTGATGGAGGAGGAGGAAGTGGAAGATCTCTGACCCAGGGGTTCTGAGAGGTTTCATACACATATCTCCCATTTGTCTGGAAAGTGCTCTACTAGCAACCTATAACAATAGGCTGGAGCGGAGGGTGGGGGCAGAATCTCTCACCTCTCTTGTTGAAGCTTTGGGCAGCCAAGAATACAGGAATCAAATCTGGAATGGGCTTCCAAGGGAGGTAGTGTTTGCCCCTACCTTGGGGGTCTTCAAAAAGAGACTGGACAAGCACCTGGCTGGGGTCACATGACCCCAGCACTTTTTCCTGCCATGGGCAGGGGGTCAGACTCAATGAGCCATTGAGGTCCCCTCCAATCTTAGCATCTATGAATCTATGAATCTATGGGGTCACAAGAAGAAGCAATATGTCTCTATAGTGTAGGGATTCGGGCACTTCCCTGAACGGGGAGAGTCATGGTTCCAGTCTTGTTGCCAGAGTTAGTTGCGTTTTTTTAACAAATGACTCTATAATATAAAATGTGTAAACATTCCTGGTCTTAGGACACCCTTCTCCCAGGGGAGTGCCATAATCACTAAACTACAGAGTCGTGCAATCTCTTGCTTGATTTCTTTTGGCTGCATAAATACTGCACATTTTGCCTTCATGGTGCCTCCTGGCTCAAGAGAAGGCATTGATGGGACTCCTCCTCAACCCCTCCCCCCCCCCCAACACACACACAACCTTAGCTTTAACCTGGTAATTCTTCCTAAGGGACTCAACACACAGCAAATCACAGACAGGGTGAGAAGCATCAGGGCTGAAGGGAGGTCCAGCTGTGTGGCCCCAATGGTTCTCCACAGCAGCTAGAGTAAGAGAGAGTTGCAAAGGTGAAGCAAAGTGGTAAGTCATTTCAATGCCCCTTTTCTGGGTTATTCATTGCAGCAGATGATGGAGGCCATGGCAGGCTGAACCAGCAGTGCAACCAGGGTGGCATAAAGCCAGGCAGGGGTGGATCCAAAGGGGCTGGTCTCTCCTTGAAGGGATGCTGCAAGTGACTGAAGTGAGTCCTCCCCTGCCCCCAACTGCATGCTTTTGTGTGTTGAGGCAGAAGGTTGTGGAGGCCAGTTATGGTGTGCTGTAGGGAGGATGTCAAGTCAGGAGCAGTTACAGCCTTGTCTCCACCTGCCCCATGATCAGGGTTCATGATGAGCTGGGGGAACCATTTGGGAGGGGTTCTGAGGAAAGGGGATCCTAAGGATTTTGGGCCCCAGGAGGGCCTGCGTGGGAAGAGGTTCACAGACAGGTCTGGGGCTCAGGGGATTGTACGGGCTGTGGGGTTGAAATAGGTTGAGGGGGATTGGAAGCAAGAGAGAGTCCACGTAACGGTATCCTGGGATAGAAAGGACTGAAATGGGGTTTGGGTGTTTAGATGGTCAGGGAAGAGATCAGTAGGTACTGATGGTAAGGGGTTGCTTCAGGGCCACAAAAGCAAATGGATTTTTAAAGAGATTTAATCACTCCTCAATATGAATTTGTTTAAAAACAAGTTTAGGCACAGCTAGCCAATCTGTGTGTTACTGAGCATGCCCAGTAGCCAAGCTACCAGAATATGGGATTCTTTTCAGGGAGAAATGAGGGCATCTAAACATGAGACATAAATGAATGCTTCATGCTATCTAATTCACCTTCTCTTGACTGGCCATCAACTTTATTCAGCTGCTATACCTTTTGTATATATCTGCTGCTGTAGGGTTATACTTTACTTGGTTCTTTCAATGGTATCTTGTTGTGGCAATGCTCTACACTCATGGTACTCAAGGTTATGGCTCCACGGGCTAGATGAGTGGTCAGAGCCATCAGGCTCGAACAGAGCCTGCATGCCAGATTTGGACCCATACACCCTGATCAGGCTCTGCACAGCCTCAACTGGTCCCCATACCCTGGAATTCGGTCCCACACTGCCCCATATGCTAAGATCAGGCCCCAGGGCCCCACACTACCTCAATCCTGCTCTGTGTGTGAGGACTGGGTCCTAGGTCCCACACCATCTCTGCCTGCCCCCATGTTGTGCTCCAGGGCCCCACACCACCTCCACCCAGACCCACATGCTGGAATCAGAGCCATACACAGAAAGCTATGGCCTGCAGGATTCCTTCCCCATGGGCTGCAAGGAGCCCTGTGAGCTGGATGACATGGCACTGGAGGCTGGAGCTACTTGCAGGTGGGGGTTAAATGTCTGTGGTCTATATGCATAACAGAGATGCTCATTGAGATTTTCAAAGCAATGCAGGCATATATATATTTACACGCACACATGCCTGCATTGCTTATGTATGTGTGCATGTATGAGTGTATGTGTGTAAATCCCACTGCACTAATTTGAAAATCTTAATTGTGTATCTGTGGAGAAGAAGCGTTGAGCTGAGTTAGCGCTGCATAGAAGAGAGGCTACCTGGTTTTGAAAAAAAACATCAGGAAAATTCCCGCCTACTACAATCAGCACTGATAAAGAGATGAAAGGCATGCATCAAAACTACTATGTTCTATTTGGGAACAGAAAAGAGATGGGAAAAGGAGAGCTAGAAAAATAAATAATGCTTTGTAAATTGGATGAAAAAATTGAAGACAGGCTAAAAACTGTAAATAGGAAACATGTAGAAAAAATAACATTAAAAAGATAGAGAATTAATCCTTGTACAACATAATGTACCTTATTCTCAAAGGGGCTTCAATTGAGTTTGAATGTTAGGCTGTGCATGTGAAAATTTGTACTTAAAACTCGCTTATGACTTTCTGAGATCTAAGCATCTGAGTGTAACTGAATACAAAGACCAAATGTTGAAATGTATGTGCATTCATAGCATGAATTTATTCTAATACTTACCTCTGGATATATAACGTATGTACGTACGTAAGTACGTGTGTGTGTGTGTGTGTGTGTGTGTGTGTGTGTGTGTGTGTGTGTGTGTGTGTGTGTACACATACTTGAGGAGTAATTTTTGCTCCCTTCATCTAGCATGATGTTACATGCATGTGTTACTAATACTCTGTAAATTAAATGATTTGTATTTACTGAACCTAAAAGTTGTCCTATTAAAATTTAATAAGATTCATAAGGTGCGACTGGATCTTAAAAGTGTTTGGTAGGATTCTTTCTTTTGTAGTGCCTCTCTAGTTCTCAAGGAAAAAACTGTATCCTGGTATCTTTATAGGTGTGTTTTACAGCAGAACATTCAAATTAAACATCCTACCAAACAGAAGCAGTCCTCTGGAGAGTTGGCTGATGACTACTCTCATGCATCCTTCTACTTGTGGGGAAGAGCATTATAATGCAGCACACTTCCTCACCAGATCTCTTGTAGAGAACATTTCGAATTTTGAAGCTATTATTTTTATCCCATACACATCTGCTCAAGCCCTTCAACTTCTCCTAGGGCAAAGACTGCCTCATCTTTATGATGTTCATGTACTTGAGAACTTGGCTACAAAAACACTCCTCCTTATTAAGACAGTAGAAAAGCAAAGAGGATAAGTAGGAAGACATTGAATATATGCAGGAAAGCAAGCATCAAGGTAAGCAAAGAAAAGTCCAGTTTAAAAGAGAAGGATTTTTTTCCCCAGTAAGGGCACAGAAACTAAACTTTTAGTGAAGTGTCACAAACTCAGCCCTGGGGCATGAAGTCCTCTGGAGTGACAGCTGCTATACTAGATTCTGCCATGAAGATAGAGCAGGAGGTGAACATAGCCATTTTTGCCAAATGTATTTTGTGAAATGCCTGTTGAATTCTACTTAGGAACAAATCAAAGTTAGGAACTAGACTCATTTTAAATTCTGGGACAAGATCTGAATTATATAGGCCCTTACCCTGTAAATATTTATGCACATACTTAGCTTTATTTTGTTGTTATTGGGATGTGAAGCCCTCATTCAGCAAAGCCTGGGTCATCCTACTGACTTCCTTGTGTTTACTATTAAGCATATACAGAAGTTCTTTGGTAGCTTGGGACCTTAATTTTCATATTTTTTCTATCTGTTCACTTTTAACACATCTATCACTGAATATCTGAATTCATTCTCTTGAAAATATATTGCATATCTAAAAACGAGCTTTCAGCTGTTAACAAGAAAAGTCTCACAGTTCACCTGTCAGCTCCAAGATGTAAAGAACCTATAGTTTTAAGGATTAGTAGCTGTATTTTTCCTTCATTTGAGTTGTCTAAAGAGAAGCAATGGGATAGAAACAGTTGATTACTGTAAGCATATGTAGATTAAGAGAAGGATGGTTGGTAGTATAGAATTGCTCATGAAAGTTAATGATATTCAGCATTCTAACATATGAGCAGGTGCCAAAATCTGCCTTTAACACTGTTGGATCACAATGGCATAAGTTTTTAATTCTTAGATTTGCTTTCGATTTCAATTTTTTAAAAATTCTTTCCAGTTTTCCATAAAATAGCTCATAAGCTCATAAAATACACAGCAGCCTAATACCTTGACTGTCACCTCAACGGCTCTCACAATTCTAGGAGATCATAGCATAATAAATAACATAGATGTTTTCGGAGATAGGTTATTCGAGGGATGCAGAATGAGTGTTAATGAGTAGGGAGCTGGCATTCTTTCTTCTTTGTCAGGATAAGCCCTGGTTAGGGCAAAAACGTTTTTGGATTAAATGAATGTCAACAAAACAACCATATGCACCAGGTAGGCATGTCTACATTACTTCTGTGATTCTCTCAAGACTGCTACAGAAAAATAAGATCAGCTTACCCACTCCAGCTCAATATGTCCCAAACAGAAATGTGTCAGTAAGGAGGCTCAGGGTAACAGGGTACTCCCTGCTGCTGCTTGTGAGATCTCTACTTCTGATGTACTTGAAAGAATTGGATTTCCCCCCCATCCCTTCCCTCCTTTACCCTCCAAGCTTCCTCATGGGTTTGGAGCATACTGAGTACAAGTAGGTGACTGACTGAGCAGCCTAGAGCCAATGTAGACATCCCCTAATATCCCAAAGACTGAGATAGCAACTAGAATACCTGGACGTAAAAACAGGAGAATATAGAATGGAAGTACAGAAGTGCTGTTATTACTGTATAAGGCAATAGGGAGACCATTACAGGAATACCATGCTCAATTTTGGAGTCCACGCTTTCTAATTTGTCAACATCCTTTTTAAAGGTTTGTTCAGCAGAACCAAAATTGGATAAGCATTCAGAAGAAATTGGATAAGGGTTCAAGAATGATCTGAAGCCTAGAAAACCTATCTTGTAGTGCAAATCTGAAGAAGCTCAATCTATTTAATTTATCAAGGACACAGATGAGAGGTGACCTGATTACAGTTTCTAATCACCTACATGGGGAGATTTCTGGAAGTATAGCGTTCTAAATCTAGCTCACAAAGGCATAACAAGATCTGATGGCTGGAAGCTAAAGCTAGACAAATTCAGACTAGAAATGAGATGTACATCTTTAATAGGGAGGGTAATTAACCATTGAACAATTTACCTAGGGATGTAGCAAATTCTCCATCACTTGATGTCTTTGTACTGAGACTTGATGCATTTCTAACACGCATATTCTAGTTCAACCAGAATTATGGGTTTGATGCAGGGATCCCCTGGTAAAATTCTATGATCTGTGTTACACAGGTCAGACTACGTGACAATAATGGTTATTTCTGGCTTTAAATTCTACACATCTATTAAACACATTTCATTTGAATAATTGCATTAGAACAAGCAGCTGAGTTGTCTGGTTGTATGCTTTTAATTCTGAAAAGGAGCCTTAAATATGTCCTGTCCTTAACTGATCTTCTGAATAGTTCTGAAGTTATTGACTTTTAAATTGCAGTTTAATTTGGTACTGATTGAAATCATGATTTCTGTAGAAAATTAAACTGTAATTTGCTATATATAAGCTTTGGGCTTGATCCATTAAAAAAAACACAATTCAGTAATGCAAATTACTTTAAAGAAAAGGATAATTCTTTTGTGCCATGGAGTCAGGCATCTCATTGTGTAGCATATTCCCCAAAAAACTCTCCTTGACTCATTTCATCCAAATACTATGCTGCTTTTAAAGGAACTTGATCATATAACAATACCTACACATTATATTGAGAGGAAAAGGGGAAAAAACAGGCTAAACTCCCACTGATGCCTACTGAAATGGAAATCATAACTCACAGCTATGATGATATTTTCAGAGAGGAATATTCCTGTTCTTTGACATCGTCCATCACCATAAAATGACACATATGCATGTATATGTAATATATAAAGAATACCAGTGATATTTACAGCATCTTAACAGTACATAGGAATAGAACTAAAGCCAGCTGCAGGATCAATGGCTAAGTTACACTTGAATGATGCCATTTTAAAGCTGGGTTAACCTTGCAAAGTACAGTTCAGTGGGTCTTGAAAACTGAGCTTGTAGTTCAGTCTGTAGGTAATAGAATCATGCAAAAATTGCAGGTTTGTTTGGAGACTTAAGGTTCATAGAATCATAGAATCATAGAAGTAGGGACAGAAGGGACCTTGTAGATCTTCAAGTCTGACTCCCTGCCTGGGCAGGAGAAAAACTGGGCTCAAATGACTCCAGGCAGGTAGGCATCAAGCCTCTTCTTAAAGACCCCCAGGGAAGGAGCCAGCACCACTTCCCTAGGAAGTTGGTTCCAAATCTTAGCCACCCTGACAGTGAAGTAGTTCTTATGGATGTCTAATCTAAACCTACTCTCCAACAATTTATGGCCGTTATTCCTTGTTATGCCAGAGGGCGCTAGGGGAAACAAGGTCTCTCCCAAACCCTTCTGGTCCCCCCTAGTGAGTTTATAGATGGTCACCAGGTCCCCCCTCAGCCTTCTCTTGTGAAGGCTGAACAGGTTCAGGTCCCGCAGTCTCTTATTGTAGGGTCTGCCCTGTTGTCCCCGGATCATGCGGGTGGCCCTCCTCTGGACCCTCTCAATGTTGTCCACATCCCTCCTGAAATGGGGTGCACAGAACTGGACACAGTACTCCAGCTGTGGCCGGATCAGTGTCGGGTAGAGGGGGAGGATCACCTCCTTGGCTCTACTTGAGATGCACCTGTGGATGCACGACAAGGTCTGGTTAGCCCTGCAAACCGTGACCTCGCATTCTCGGCCCCTGTTCATCTTGGAGTCAATAATGACTCCAAGATCCCTTTCTGCCTCTGTGCTCTCAAGAAGGGAGTTTTCCATCTTATAATTGTGCTGCTGGTTACTATTGCCCAAGTGCAGCACCCTGCACTTGTCAGTATTGAAACACTTCCTGTTTTTGTTAGCCCACCCCTGTAACCTATCCAGGTCTTGCTGCAGTCTTTCCCTCCCTACTAATGTGCTCAGCTAACCCAAATTTTGGTATCATCAGCAAATTTAAACAGGTTGCTTTTCACCCCATTGTCCAAATCACTGATAAAGAATCTGAACAGCTCGGGCCCAAGAACCGAGCCGTGGGGGACTCCACTGCCCGCTTCCCCCAAGTCAAATATGACCCATCCACCACCACCCTCTGAGTATGATCTTTCAGCCAATCTGCAATCCACCTGACTGTGTAGGTATCAGTGCCACAGTCACCTAGTTTTTTAATGAGGATGGGGTGGGAGACGGAGTCAAAGGCCTTGCTGAAGTCCAGAAAGACTACGTCCACGGTGACACCTGCATCCATTGCTTTTGTGACCTGATCATAAAGGGCAATCAGGTTGGTCTGACATGACCTGCCCCTAATGAAACCGTGCTGGTTGCCCTTGAGCATCGTCCCTGAAGCTGGCCCATCACAGATGTGCTCCTTGATGATCTTCTCAAAGAGTTTCCCTAGGATTGAGGTACGACTGACAGGCCTATAGTTGCCTGGGTCCTCCCTCCTCCCTTTTTTAAAGATGGGTGCCACGTTGGCTATCTTCCATCACCTGGCACCTGGCCAGAGCACCACAAACACTCGTAAAGCCATGCCAAGGGCCCTGGAATAACCCCTGCTAGCTCCCTCAACACCTTGGGGTGGAGAGCATCTGGACCCACTGATTTGAACATGTCCAGCCCCTCCAGAAGCTCTCTAACCTGATCCTCCCCAACCTGAGGTCTGGAGGCATTCCCCTTGAGCCCATCTTGCATCATGGGGGGAAGTCCCGGTCCCTGCACAAGAAAACGGAGGTAAAGAATTGGTTAAAGAGGTCTGCTTTCTCCTCTGGCGCAACCACCAGATTGCCCAGCATATCTTGCAGGGGCCTCGCATTTCCCAATGCTTTCTTCATCCTCACTATATATTTGGAAAAGGACTTTTTATTATCTTTGATCTTGGACGCTAGTCCTAGCTCTATGTCCACCTTAGCTATCCTGACAGCCCCCCTACAGGCCCAAGCAGAGGAGGTATACTCCTCTTTGGAGATAGCACCCGCCTTCCACTGGTTGTAGGCCCCCTTTTTGGCAATCAGGCATTCCTGCACGCCCTTGGTAAGCCAGGGGGGCTTTCGGGCACTCCTGCCCCCCTTGCTTCTTGCTGGGATGGTCACCCCTTGGGCCCTGAGTATCATTTCCTTAAGGAACGACCAGCCATCTTGGGCACTGAATTCTCCTGCTCTCGAGAATCCCAGCGCCTCTCCCACTAATCTCAACTCATTGAAGTTGGCTCTCTTGAAGTCTAGGGCTACTGCCTTGCTGAAGGCCCTTGACACCCTGTGCTGGATGGTGAATTCCAGCAAGCAATGATCGCTATTGCCCTGGTGGTCAAGAACCTGGAGACCCCTTACCAGGTCATTGCCTGTGGCCAGGACCAGGTCCAACAGGGCGCTTCCTCTGGTGGGATTGTGCACCTCCGGAATTAAGTGGAGGTCCTGTATCTCGGTCAGGAACCTCCTGGAATGGTTCGACCTGGCTGACTGTTGCTCCTAGCAGATGTCTGGGTAATTTAAATCACCCATGATAACTACATCCCTTGCCTTAAGTGCCTCTACAAGCTGGCCCAAAAATTCCCAGTGCAGCTCCTCCCCTTGGTTTGGGGGTCTGTAGTAGACCCCTACTGTTAGATTCCTCTCCCCACGGCCCCCTTGTATCTTGACCCAGAGCACTTCAGCTGGCCCCTCCTCTGACCCCATTCTTCTGGCAGAGGATGTATATTTCTCTTTGACATAGAGCGCCACACCCCAACCTTTCCTTCCTTCTCTATCCTGCCTGTAAAGCCTATAGCCCCTAATGCTAACTGCCCAGTTGTGGGATGAATCCCACCACAATTCTGTAAGCCCTATTTGTCTGGGTCTGAACTGGCTATTCTGAGGGCGAGTTCCTCCTGTTTGTTCCCCATGCTATGAGCATTGATATATAGGCATTTAAGGCCTTGTCTAGCTGTGTGTGCCACCCCCTGATTTGGGAGACGGTTTGGACCCCTGTTTCTTACCTGGGCACTCCTTGCATTTGTCACCTGTCTTGCTCGGGTGTTGTCTCCTTGTCTTCCTGCGTCCCCCTCTCCCGGCAAGGCTAATTTAAAGCTCATCGTACGAGATCAGCCAACCTGGAAGAGAAGACACGCTTGCCTTTAGGAGAGAGGTGAAGCCCATCCCACCCTAGCAAGTCCCCGCCCGAAAGCATGGGTCATTATCTAGGAACCCAAGGCTAGCCTGGCAGCACCAACTGTGTAAGCGCCGGTTGACCTCTCCAATGCAGGCCTCATGTACCTGCCTACTCACCAGAAGAGAGGAGAATACCATCTGCACCCCCATCTCCTTAAGCTTGTCCCCCAGAGCCTTGAATTCCTTCATAATGCAGTCAGGGTTGCCCCTGGCCATGTTAGTCATTCCCACATGACCCTCCTCCTCAACCAAGGGGTACTGGTCTGCAGGTCAGATGTAGGCCGGAATCCTCTCCGTGATGTCCCTAACTTAAGACCCCAGGCATGAAGCAGACCTCTCACGTCATGGGATCAGGCTGGCAGATGGGACCTTCCAGTTCTCATAGGATGGAGTCTTCGATGACAAGGACCTGGCATTTCTTCCTAGATGTCATTTAAAATTGATAATAAAATCCTTGTGCCACAAATAAGTTTACAATTAAGTTTGTGGTTGTGGGAAATTTATTGTATAACTAAAAGCCAGATGGATGAAATTATAGTCCAGCTAACTGGAAAATAGTTATATTTTATTAATTCAGCTCCTCATCTGACCTTACCTATCTAAGTTTAACCATATCCTCACCATTGGAGACACCCTGTTGGGAAATCTGTGTCTGCACCCCATTAGTAAAGGGCACTGGACTGCTGCTCTGAATTTTGCCCCATATACACAGTGAGTGCTTCTTCATGTGCACTTTAATGTGCAGTAGACTATTTTACTGTGCGTCAAAACATCAGATAAAAAAACATGACATTACACTAATGCACAGTAAAATAGTCTACTATGCAAAGCGTGCAAATGTGCAACAGTGCATTGGCTCAGTCTAATGCTAATTAATTTAGTACCTCACATGGCATTTAATATGTATTAGAAAAGGCACATTAATGCACATGTAGACACATTCAATTCTGACCATCTCTGAAAGTTTTAAAAGAGACAGGGCACATGACCCTCCTCTTGAAACAATCCTGAATAGAAATGTTTCTGTGCTATTCTCTCTACTATTGGCCTCTGTTTTTAGGGCTTTTGCTCTGAAAATTAATATATTCTTTACCTTAATTTTTGTTTTTCACTTCACCAAATACTGGAAAAATCAAGGTGATAAGACTGGCCAGTTTTATGGCTGTCTACAGCAAAATTGATCGTAGTTCATTCCAAATAAGCTATGCTGATTTTTGTCAGTTTTTTCAATGAATAAGTCATTTCTGAATAATTCTTTTCCTACTGACCAATCATCCCTGTCTTTGAAGCATGGCAGGGGCCCTGGAACTGCTTATCCAAAGGGAAATCATCCAGACACTCCAAGCTCCCCTCTTCCCTCCTTGGGCTGCCATTTCCTACCCTGTGCCAGGGGCCAGGGCAGTACTGTAGGCTGCACAGGGATCAGAAGATGAGTCCAGAACAACATAGGCATGCAGTGCAGTGGTGGGGGAAGAAGAAGGGGCACTCCACTTAGGAGCATGGTACAGTGGAACGGGGGGACCTCATTTGGTCACATTGTATATTGGTGGGGGGGTGGCCTGGGAGGCCTATGGCTCTACCTGGTGCAGATTGTGCAGTGTTCAGCCCCCACTGGCACATCACATGGGGTGTGTAGCTCCCAGCCACTGGGATGTTGAACAGCTTTGCTCTAAAGAATGCAAAGATATCACTGGTCAAATAGATGTGTTTGTTTGCTCTCCTGATTAGTTGCACATGCCTCATTGGAAAGAAGCCGACCTCCTTAGATGAAACTCCAAATTTTTTATATAATTTCTGAGGGCAACCATGATAAAAAGATTATGATGAAAACCTGACAAATGACAACCTGGAGAGCAGGATTTGGAGATGTGGGCCAGTTCATAGGACAAATCTTATGCTGTCATAAAACTAACTGTGAAGGGTTTTGGTAGCTATAGATTTGTTAAATTTGTACCAAAGGGGGAGACATAAGCTGAAGCACCCTGGCTGTGGTAATGCACAGGGCCATGCCAACTGCCACTTTGGGAGTGATGTGTCCAGATGCCTATTTTGGCAGTGGTTATTTGCCCATGCCCCCCATACCCCTGCAGTAACACTACTAGGAATGAGATTAACTGTGAGGAGATGGCAATAATGTGTGATAGATTTGATGGAGAACAAAAAAGATGTTTCTTTAGGCACACATGTGTTTAGCTAACCTGGTGTCAGCTTACTCAGAAACATAATAACAAATGTGGATGAGCTTACCGGCAAGAAACAAAAGATGATCCAGGAATGAAGAAAACTACTAATTCGGGATGGAAAGAATTCAGAGGTAAATAGATATACATCACCTTACCTAAGTGACCCCTCATTGTAGAGGGAAGAAAACACAACTTTGTGAATGGGAGAAAAGGAAAATACTTCTAAAGATTACTAGGGTTACAGTGCCACTTCTAAAGCTATCTTTGAATGCTGATCACCTAGAAACAAAATGGCTTCCCAGATCTAAAACAGGGTATTTTCTAGGAATGTGAAGTCTGAAAGATGGAGAAAGAGCTCACTGACAAATTATTTAATGAAAAAAGCTTTATATTTAGCTTCACTATCAGTACTTCCTAAAGAAAAAGTGTGCTCATTTTGAAAGTCTGACTTGACTCTACTCTGGTAAAGAAAATAAGATGGGAACAATTCAAAGATGAAAGAAAGGGAGGCCACATAAGTGTTCTGCTCTGGATCCCTAATGATAAAGAAAAGGACTTTGATTAAAAGAACAGCTTGTTTTATTGCACGGACAATGATTTTGGCCCAAAGACTCACTAACTGTTTGACATCATTAGAAAGTTGATGTTCTCATGTTTGTTTTATGATTTATGCTTAATATGTCACTTAATAGACCTACTCATTATACCTATATGGAGAACATAAAGTTATTTTATGTGTACTGAAGTGCTTCATGGACACTTACTAGCACTTAACAATATTAGTTGTCTACTCTATTATTGATATGACCCTTTGACTTCAGCTTGTGAAATAAGGAGTGACTGCCAAGATTATATCTTCTCCCAAACTGGAGAACAATCTGTTTTGACACTCAGATTTCCTCCTACAAATTTAGCTTTGGTATCTCCTACTGCCCCTCTGGGTGAAGATTAGTATTATAAACAGCATTTGCTGTTTATAATACTCTCCCCTGGATAGGATTTAGAATTGTTCTTAGTTTTCTGCAGGGAGTCAAGAATTACTATTAATTCTAAATCTAATCTGGAGATGAGCTTTATATGTCTTTAAATCTAATTTAGTGGCTGATTCTTCAATCTGACTTGGATTACAACCAGAAACATTCAGGGTCTGATCATCTAGATGCAGCCCCTGTACTTATTTAAGGGGATGTGTTTAAAATTTTGCTGTCATATTTGGATTTCATGGTTTTACCCAGACTTAATTCTCAATGGGTGCCTCTACACATGCATTTGGCTGTGTAGTGGACTAATTAGTTATGCAGTAAAGGGTCACCATCTACATGTGTGCCAGTACTTGTGTACACTAAAGTAATTAACTGTGCCATATGATAGCACTGTCTGAAACAGTACTATCTTATGGCAGGGTCATTTACAGCTCTGAAACACATTTGTAGATGGTGACTGGGCAGGGGCCAAACTCCTGCCTGTTGCCTAGCCACATGGCTCTGCAGGGTCAGCACCTTCATGCCTCTGTTCCCTGATGCTGCCACTCAGGCTATGGAGGGAAGTTACACATAAACCGGTTTAAGAGATCAGAAATTAGTTTAAACCTGTAACAGAACAGAAGTTCAATGCACATAAACCAGTTTCAAAATGGCTAGAATTCATTTAGGATAAACCTGCTTGAATGCAATATCAGACTAAAGTGCTTTAGGTCAAACTGGGTTATGAAACTTCTGTCCAGACTACGTCCTGGTTCAAGTTAAAACAGAGTCACCCAGCATCCCAGCATTTTGCAGCCTTGGGCTGGGCTGCACTGCCTGTTTCAGAGAGCAAAGCAGGTCCTGTACGTCTGGCTCACTGGCCTCACTGGCTGGCTTTCTGGCCTCACTGCCCCGCCCAGGCAAACCCCACCTGAGGTCTAGGGCTAGGGAGGGGGGTTAAACTTTCCTTCCCCCAAGTACAGACCTGCCCTGCCCAAAACTTACTGCTGGCTGTGACTGTGGTCTACAAATCCCAGAGGCACCTGGAAGCAGGAAGAGGAAGTGATGAGTAACCCTGCAGATTTCTGTTGCTGAGTCTGGACTGCAAGTCCCAGAGACCACGGGGGCAGCAGGAAGAGGAAACTAACACAGAGCCCATGCTAGCTAAATGCTCTAGCACATCCTGGCTTCTGGCTTGAGCCGCTACACGCATGTGGCTTTGTTTCCTGAATCAAAAGTGAATGTTTGTTCATTTGCTTATTGGGTCAATCTTTTCAGGTTAGACTAACCTGCAAAGACTGAATCAATTCAGCCTCAGGCTGTTTAACTGTCTGTACTTAGCCTCAGAGCCCAGGGTTGACACCCTGTGGCCCCTGCCAGTCTGGCTCTGCTCTGCCCTGGCTCAAACTGCTGCTGTCCCAGGTGCAGTTTGCTACAGCTCAAACAGCTGTAGTAAACATTTGTAATTTTATTTCTTCACCTTAATTTCATGTGTAGATGCTCTCTCTCTCTCTCTCTTTCTGACTCTTGTTTTGCTTGAAAACCACATAGAGAAGTGTCAATTAGCAGTGTTAGGTTCAGCAGTGGGTTATGGTTCTATTTAGAGAATGGAGATATGATAGCATAAAACAGCATATGACATATTGTACTAATATAAGGCCTCAGGAAACTGTGGCCTACCCTGCTTCCTAACATTCCCCTGTTGGTTTGGTTTTATCACAAGCACCCTCTGTATCCTAATACTACAGTATTTGGAATCCTTATCAATAGATATTCCATATATCTGGAGTCCCATAAAAGATGAAAGTTTGAGTCATTCCAAAAATAACACGGTATGACTATTTTTTCTGCTTCCAGCCCTTACATAAAGCATTCCTGATATGGAGGGAAAAATAGATCTCATAATAAATAAGCAACCATCAAACCAGATATTTATGCCATCTGAATACTTGCTTAAACATTGGAGAAACAAAGGAGGAGGAGGAGAAGGGGGAAGAAAAACAACCAGCAAATGAAATATTTTTTTTCCACTAGAGTTTCATAGTATAGACATTATCCAGTTGACTTTTCAAACCTTGTTTTCACACAGGAGCTTAACTGCAATCAAGTCCTGTATATTTTCTTCATGCGTGCATGCATCCAATTTACAAATGCACACTTCTAATTGGTGATACATAGCTTCTGGGTCAGGCAAAGGTCTTAGAAAGTAAGATACTCATTAAACTGTTATTTGACATTGCTCTCTAAGAAAGAAAGGAAAGGAAAAAAACCCAGGAAATTGCAACCTTTGTTACTTAATAAGGATGAAAATACTGTGGAAACAGATTGCAACCTAATTGGTAAATCATGTACCTATATAAAATAGAAGGAAAATAGGAAGTTAGTAAACAAAAACCAACCCCTACCTCCCCAAAAAACAAACACATGCATAACAAGAAGCTTTGCTCTTATTTTCATTCAAAGTAGAAGCTTGACATCAAAGACCATGTTAATTATAATATTTAGTGTTTCTTTATAAAAAAGATAAGTGTCCCTGTTTTATATCTGGGGAAGTGCTGAGACCAAGGCATAGCCCAAAGTTGCATATCCGAACTGGGACGAGAACCTTAGTTTTTCACATATGGACAGGAGTTACAATTCCTGTTTAACCATCATTAAATACTATGTGGAGGATTCTTGTGTGTCACTAACTGGGCATGTTCACATGAGACATTTACTGCAGAGCTGACTACTTAGCTTCACAGCAAATGTCTCAGCGTCTACATGTGTGGTCCAATTAGGGCGCATAAACTAATAAATGTCACCATAGGATAGTACTTGTAAACACAAGTACTATTCTGCAGCGGCATTATTTAGTATGCCACAATGCACATGTATATGTTGACAGGTTTGGCTGAGACTGCTTCAGTACGGGGGCTACCTGTCACTGAAGTACTGCGTGTCCCAGCCAGCCCCTCCACAGCGGGCTGAACCAGGTCAAAGCAGCCATGGGCTGGCAGGATGATACATCAGGGCCCCTGCCAGCTGGAGATGTTCCAACCTGGCTCAAAGAGCAGTGGTCCTGGGCCCATGTGTAAATACAGCATCTGGGCACCAAAATTTATTGCTTCACATTAATAGCATGTATAGATGTGCCCACAGCAATTCTTTGTTAGAAGTTCTGCTCACGTATAATCAACATTGCTAGCACTCTGTGCTTATGCTAACTGCTTGCTTAGTATGCTAGTTGTTAGTATAATACCCTAAATTAGAAAGAATTGTCTCTTTCTTGTCTTTTTGTTTATCTAGTTAATCCCAGAGTGATCTCACTAGGACACAGGCCTGGATGCTAGAAATGTACAAACCAGAAAGGATCATTCAAGGTACAAACCTCCTCATCATCTGAAGTAGTACATCCACACTTCCAGGCTGGTGGGTGGTGTTCCATTGAGAGAAACTTCAAAATAGCAGCCATTTAAATCTGGTCATATCTAAAGTGTGTGATGTTGGTGAAGTCAAATCAGAATGATATAATTTTATATTTAAGATCTCATGAACCACCAGAGCTGGAACAAGCTGCTAGTTTTTTGTCCCTACCTGTTCTAGAAATGGTATGATGAAAATGATAATTGATTGCTCTGAGCATGCTTGCACTAGAAAGCCAGAATTTTGCAGTGTCCTAGGTCTTCTGGACCTTTCTCTTCACCCCATGGTTCACTGGCCTCCTATGTAGCCTTCAAGTGACTTTCCCTTAAATATCAGGAGACCTAGCTACATGACACCATTGGAAGTAACGTGGAAAAGACCCTTCTGGGTTAAACATTCTTTTTCTTCTCATTATGAAGCTAGAAGATTTTATCTGAGCACCACGTGTATATTTGTAAAGATGGCTCACTCATCACAAGTTCTTTAGCCATCAAAATTTTTCTTTAGAATTCTCATAAATGTCAAAAGCTAGATATAATCTTACCAAATGACAAAATTTAATTAGTAATACAGCTGTTCCTCACCTTTTATCACTGAAAGGTGTATAGGCACCAATGTATAGCTGCTGACCTTTTGAACATCCATTCTTTAATTGCTGCCTACAAACAGAGAGGATGTTCTCATGTAGAAATCCAGGATATGCTTTCAACAAAACAATGCAACCATTTTCTACTACGATCGCTAATAGACTATACATAGTTACATTTAATCATAATGAAATAAATATATTAAAGACATTCTTAAATTAATACTAAAATAAAGTATTCATTTGCTCAGTTCATTTGTATTTCCTGCAAGTCTCATGTTCTGTGTGATGATCAAAATTAAAATGGTGACTTTATATCCAGGCTTTTTTAAAATCGGGATTAAAAACAGAAATTTCCCCTCTTTTCATGTGAATTCAGTTGGTGCAGCTGTGCTGATAATATATTTTCTCTTACTACCATCACTTACAATAAGAAGTACTTGAACATTGCAGTTTTATTTTTGTTGTTTTCCTCTGGCTCTGAAATGTTTTCGTGCAAATTCCAGAGACAAGTGTGTTGTTTCTAGACATTACCATTCGAGACACTCTACCAGGCCATTACAAACCTGACTCAAGAATTCTATTACTCTGTAAAAAAGCAGAATTTCCTCCTCATATCTTCAACAGGAATCCCTGCAAGCTAAGACTCCTTGAGATTTTGAAGCTTATTCACAGTTTATGAGATCTATATATAATTCTGGGGATGATTAAGGATTCTCAAATGAAACTGTGTATACATTAGGAATGTGGTGATCCTGAAAACTTAAAAAGAAAAAAAGACACAGCTACTTGTGCTATATAAATATTTCTTTGCATAAAAGAAGCAAGGCAGTCCCACATAAAATTCATACCTATCTCTATGAGAAGTGTATATTGTATAAAATTCACATCACTTAATTAATTTTAATTGATTAATTAACCACACCAGGTTTCCTATTGAATTTTAGATAGTTTAAACTGAAGTACAGAGTAAAGATTTAGACTTCATTAAGTTTTAGTAATTAAAATGGCATTTATAGATAAAAATATCCAGAAAGCAAAATAAAATCATGTTGATATTTTTTTATAAAGTTCAAAAATATGGATTTAATGTTGGATATGAAAGTAATGCATTTTCTCACATACAATGCACTCTAGTATATAATATGCATCTTAGTTTTGAAAGGCATAATAATAACAATAATAGTAATAATATTCTTATAGTTATGGCTGCACGGTCCAGGGGCAGAGCTTAATTTTCATCTGACTCAACCTCCCTTTCCTGCTTAACTGAAGCTGAAACCCTAGCTGCTGAAGACTCATCTCCATAGGTGAATTTGTGATTTTGCAGAAAGCTAAAGAGTTTCTAGGCCTGTGAAATAGGAGTAGAGAGACTAGGAACAGGCTGCAAAATCATCCTAAGAATGGTAAATTTGATTAGTGGAACATTAAGACCCTTAAAAGGAGAGACAATAACTACTGTTTAGTGAAGAGCAATGAGGCATTAAATAAATTAATTCTCTTAGTTATCTGAATAGTAATACTAATAATGCTGCCACACTGCAGAACAGGAATGAAAGCAGGGTGCTTTTACCCCGGGTAGAAAATCAGCTTCCTGTTGTGCACAAAAGCATAGGTTATCTGACTAGTGGCTAGTGTGAACCAGTAGTTGGAGGTCTGAAGAATAGCTGAGTAGAAGCCAGAGAGTCAGAGTCCAAATTAAGGCTGAAATGACAGGCCAAGCAAGGGCAGGGAGCAAGCCAGAGTAAGTATCTGGGAGGAATAAATTCCAAATAATCCAAGTCATGAGTCAGAGGTCAAAGTTTGAGCAGAGTAAGTGATGGGCATTCAAATCTAGGATCAGGATACAACAACAGAGAGACAGCATTATTATTATTGTTGTTGTTGTATATCATATCAAAAATAAAATATTTTTTGTCTTTTAACAGAAAGTTTCCACTACACCCAATAACCCATTACATTTACCATTCAGGCATCACCCCTCACTTAAACAAAACAAATCAAAAAATAATTCACTGGCACAAAAAAAATGAACACAAAAGTCTGTTAGCCAAAAATGTGCACAAGAAAAAGTCCCCTGAGTCCTGTTCATTCCACATTATGTGCAAAGTTTATGACAACAAAACTGATCACTTGGCCTCTGCCACTCACTTTCCCTCTCCTGATTCTTCTTGTTCCTTTGTTTACTACAGCTTAACTTGTTCAGCCCTAACTTTAGAATAGCTTTAATCAATAGTTCAGCATGTCTATATACAGCCAAATCTCTCATTTACCAAATTATATTGTTAAATCAAAATGCCAATTTCTATCTTCTTTTAGCATGCATTTTTCTAATTTGTGGGAACTTGCCCCACAGCACCATCTGTTTTATTACAGTCCATATCTCCACCAGTATCAGAAGAAGGCATCCCACTCTGGTCCATACCCTTTTCATAACATGACATTCCCAAAAGGCAGGTTCTTGAGATTTGTCTTCTCCACAGTTGGCCCTTGGGCATGTCATTGCTCTATTCAGGCCCCAAGCCTTGTCTAGATGATGAACAGGAAGGATCCGGTGAACCATCAGCCATTCAAAATATCTGTACTCTTTCATCAAGTCTGTCTATTCACACCCTTCATGACCACTCCTCATTCAAGTATCCCACCAAAGTGAGATAGTCCTTCAAACGGACAAACGTGGGAAACTTCTGGTGTTCTCAAGACTGCCAAGATTTTAGGCTGTCTTGGATCCACCAAGTTCAAGTAGCTGACTACACCTCATCACATCAGACTGCCATGGGGATGTAGCCTGGCTACAGGGCTTGGGACCCAACAATCATCCCCTCACCACACTTGTCCCTAGCAATGTAGAGTTAGCTCTCAGGATTGCTCCAGCCTCAGAAGGAAGAGGGACTTTTAGGGAACAAGGCACCCCTTAGCAGGGTCAAGGACCGTACAGTTGGGGTTCCCAGAGTGGACACAAGCTCATGGGCAAGGACATTAGGGTCCTTTGGCAGAGTGTGAAAAGTCTGTGGCCTCAGTAGTGGAACCAGCTCCTACTCTGCCCCAGCCTACATCTCACCCCCACTGCCCTCACAGCCAACACCCCCACTGCCCTCTTAGGGGGACAGTTGATTGGGGATCACCAGGGATCCTGGTTTTCTCTTATTAAAAAAAAAACAAACCCAATTTTCAGGATTAAAAAGTAACCCAAATCCAAATGAAACACCACAAATATATATCTCCGTTGTGTTTCATTTTAATCATGGAAATTCTGGATTTTGGGTTACTTTTTTAATCCAAAAATTGGGATTTTTTTTATCAGAGAAAACTAGGTTCTTGGGGAATCATTCATCCCCACATACACTGAGACATCCCTAATCTACTGTAAGTTCTCTTCCATTCTGCTTGCTAGTTTTACACGAAGGAAAGAGGGAGGGTTTTTTTGTTGTTCAAAGGGGTTTTTTAAGCAAAGGTATGTTTTGCTGATGACAAAAGGTAAACTGAGGAATGTCTTTTCCAGTACCATGTTGCCCCACATGTGAATGTTTCCACCAGCTGGCATCCAGAAAACTGGGTTCCTTGACATGAGCCCCTCATGATGCTTCCAGGAAAAGAGCAGTTCTGTGAACCTTGATGAGGCAGGAGTCACTGCGCTCACAGGTGCTTGGGCCATGTCAAGTGTTCAGTCAGGGCTTCCAGCTCCCCAAACCCCTCCTGTCTTATTTCTCCAGGTGCTGTCTTGCATCTTGGTTTGCCAGCCAGGAGATAATTTTGGGGGGCTTCTCCAGTCCAGACTCTCTGCCAGTTAGTATTCCTTGGGCATGGATGCTATGGGAAGGGTATGCTGTGGCTTGCCTCTAAGCACTGCACTTTCTTGATGCACCACTCGTTCACAGTGGTGGACACGTCCTCTTTCAGGCCTCATGGAAGAATTCTCCTCCTGGCCTTATAGATGTTGTGGAGGTAATAGGCAATGACAATGAAGCATGGCACTCCTTGGTTGTGCTGAGGTGTATGCCGAGAATTCACAGCACATTTTGAGGTGCCAAAGATGCACTGCATGATCATGTGGGACATGTTGAAACAGCAGTTGAAGTATTCCTTCCTGCATCCCAGGTGTCTGTTGCAGGGCTTCATGAGCTAGGGGAGGAGAGGGTAGATCAGACTGATTAGGGGGTTGGATGAAGACTCCACTAGCTTTGATGTTGAGGCCTCCACCTACTGGGGGAAGGTGGAGTTGCAGAAGACCCTGGTATTGTGGGCACTGCCCAGTCATTGGGTAATATATGGGGTGAGGGTTCATGGTGGGCAATGACAACCTGCAGCACAATAAAGAAGCCATTGTGGTTAATTAAGCCCCATGGAACCTTGCAGTGGGCACAGGATGGGAATATATGTTCGATCAGTCACCCCCATGTAATTGGGGGAGGCCATCCGAGGAAGCCAGTGATGACCTCATGTGGGTTACTGAAGTGAATGATGTGTTTCACCAACACATTTTGGATGCCTAAGCACACCTTCTGGATTGCCATTCTGACCATGCTGAACTCTTTGGTAATGAACAGAGGTGTCATAAGCTTCCAGATGGTGATAACAGTTCACTTCTATGGAGTTAGGAGTAGTCTTACACTGATGTTCTGCTGCTGTATGTGGAGGACCTGCTCAGGTTTGCTCTGATTAAAAAAAAAAAAAAATCCCCAATTTTCAGACTTAAAAAAGTAACCAAAATCCACATTTTTCCCATGATTAAAATGAAACACCATGAATATATAGATATTTCATTTTAATTTTAATCATGGAAAAAGTTATTTGTAAGCTTTCAGGTACAAGCACCCTTCTTCAGGCAAAGGGAGAGAATAACAGAGACTCTTTATGCCTGAAGAAGGGTGCTCGTGCCTGAAAGTTTGCAAATAACTTTTTTCCAACAAAGCAGTCTGTTTAATAAAAGATAGCCAAAGAAGCTTGCCTGCCAGGTGCTTTCAGACCTCTTCAGCAGCCCAGACAGCTCACAGAGCACTCTGGGTTTCATTCATGGGGGGTTTCTGCCTGCAGACTTTCACTAGCACAGGTTACCTGTATGCTTCTGCCAAATACTTCGATTGTGCTTCACCAGTAGGGGTTTCAGCTAGTCAAACTAAATGACCCAAATTCAACTGGCTCATTTGAATGCTTGCTCACACTCATACTTATCAACTGAGGTAGAATTCATGGTTAATATATTTTTTCCCGGTTGCTCCATTTTTTTCTTCTTTTTTTTTTCCGGAGTATACTGATTAGAATTTGCAATGAGGTCTCTGGTGTGCTAGTCTATTTGCACCTATGTTTTTGTGTGAGTAAACATTTTGATGCATAGAGTGGATCCATTATCACGCACCTATTTCATTTGATTTGAAGCAGGAAAGAACAGCAGCATTGTTCTAAACATTGCTCTTAAGGCTATGTGTTTAAGATTGGATTTGTTGTGTTTTTTGTACTGCTGCCTAAAGAGATATTGAGTCTTCTACCTAGCCAGTTGAAGTTACTAAATTACAATTGTTCTCGCTCCCCTACAGTTAATCCAGGGTTCTGTAGTCCATTTCCAGCATGTAGTCCAGGAGCTGCAACTCCATGTACAAAGCTTGTTTTCCCTGAAAACCTCTGATCCAGCATGGATTATTTTTCTCACTGGTCCACAGGTTTTTTGAGGACCCATGTAACTGGAGTCATCACATATTGAAGGTAAAATCCATCTACCCCCTTTATTTTGTTGCTGTTGTTTGAGGGTATCACATTTGTACCAAAAAAAATCCTAAAGTGTAGACATCAAATTTAAACTAAGAACACTTATACTTTGAGGCAGACCTTAATTTAATTTAATTTAAAAATCAATTATAGGTTTTTTAATCTACCTTTCAGTTATGCAGGTTCATTTATATTTTGTTCTTTGCTGCTGGAAAAGCAGCCAGCAAACAATCGAGCTATCTGATAGAGTTTGTTTATTTAGGAACTGGGGAAATATCAAAAGTTTCATAGGCTCTTCTTGGATGATTTTCCAGAAAGTTTACTGTAAAGTGCTCTCACCCTCTCTTCATAAGGCCTATTCTCTTGCCCTCTGGTCATGTGTGTGGCTCTCCTCTGGACTCTCTCAAGCTTCTTGACATCCTTTTTGAATTGTGGAGCCCAGAATTGGATGCAGTACTCCAGCTGCAGCCTCACCAAGGCCGTGTACAGTGGGAGGGTGACATTCTGAGATTTATTTGAGAAGCATCTATGGATGCAAGCCAGAGTTTGGTTTGCTTTGCCAGCTGTGACATCACATTGGTGGCTCATGTTCATCTTGTGGTCAATCATGACCCCCACGTCTCTTTCAGAAGTGGTGCTAGCAAGCATAGCACTGCTGAGCCTAAAGTATGCTGCAGGTTTTTTCCCCTGAGGTGTAAAACCTTACATTTATTGGTATTAAACATCTTCAGGTTTGTATCTGTCCACTTACTAAGTCTATCCAAGTCAGCCTGGATCACTGGTGTGTCCACAGTTGTGGATACGATGCCCCAAAGTTTAGTGTCATCAGCAAACTTGGCTAGTGTGCTTCTGGCTCCAATTTCCACATAGTTGATAAAGTGGTTAAAGAGAACCAGTCCAAGGACAGAGCCTTGGGGGATGCCACTGGTCATGGTGTGCCATAATGATTCACTACCACTGACCACTACTCTCTGGGTCCATCCTCAGAATCAGTTTCCCAGCCATCGGACTGTGGTATAGCTGAGGCCACAGTTGGCCAATTTTTCCATAAGGAGGTTGTGAGACACCAGATCAAAGGCTTTTTTAAAGTCCAGATATATGATGTCAATCTCTTCTCCCTGTTGTATATTTTGTATATATGTTCTCATTTTTTCATCTCTGCATGGTATGCACTGCAAATATTAACAGAAAATGGTACCAGTTTTGATCATCCTAAAGTTCTGTTTGAAAAAATATTGCCAAATTAATTTTCATAAAGATTTCTCATTGAATTTGTGATGACAGCTGCTTTTTCTTTTTTGACTGCTCTTCTAGTCTAGGGAAAGAATTTATGCATAAACCAGTATAAGTGACTGGAAACCTTCAAATCTGTAACACAACAGAAGTTCAGTGCACATAAGTCACTTTCAAAATGGCCAAAACTGGTTTAAGATAAACCTGGATGGATGTAGTACCAGACTTAACTGATTTGGTTAAATTTGTTTATTGAACTTCTGTCCCAGATCCCCTCCAGATTCAAGTTAACTCACAGTCCCTGAGCATCCCAGGATACTTTGTACTTTCCTCACAAGCTCCACTTTCCTCCTATAGCATGGGTAGGCTAGCCTTGGCCTAAGCTGTGTGCTTCAGCCAAGCAGGGAGGTCTAGTACCCCCCCTCCCCCCCAGCACGTTTCTGGCCTGGACCATTGCAGGCATGTATTTGCAGAACAAAAAGCCAATGCCTGTTCACTTGCTTATCAGTTGAGTCTGTGCAGCTCAGATTAGCCTACAAACATTGGACTGATTCAGCCTTAGGACTTTTGATGGTCTGTATTTATCCCTAAAGATGATAGGTATGCTTTTACATAAAACAAGAACAGTATTGAAGGAAGGAAGATTGTTTCTGTCAAAGAAAACAGTAATTATCACTACATTTTAATTGAGTCATGTAAACTCAAAGTTCTTTACAAATACACTGAATATCTGGATCTCAGAAAATGCAGATCAGTTTGAGTACAAATTGGGGAACAGGCAGGATATGTGACCTCAGTGCATATCACAAAACACATTTCCTTGAAGGCTCCTTGTGTGCGAATAGGCATTAGAGAAGAACATGGATGGAGGAATATTTGGCTAATGTAAAAGTCTTTTATTGGTGGGGAGTGAGAAACTGGTTATGCTTCAAGGGCTTCTTCAGCACTAGGTAGAACAAAGTGTATGCTGGTGATCTTCAGCCTCAGAGTAGGACAATTCACTCCCTACTGACCTCTGCTAGTCTTTCAAACCAACATTATTCATTAGGTATGGATTTACCTTGTAGTCCGAAAGCTGTTGATTGCATTTGGCTCTTTGACTGAAGTCACATATAATTACATTGGAGGAAGCTATGAGTATAAACTATTCCATCTTAAGTCAGAAAATAATATTCAATTGTGCTCATATACTGTATTCATGTGAACTATCTAGGTACTTGGACCAACAGATTTAACAATTTTAATCTAGAATTTCAGAAGGAAATGTATAATCTTATAGTTGCCTCTTCTGATCCTCTTTTAGGGAGTTTTGCTTCCTTAAACACAGATGCAGAATATATTCAGTGATGGAGAGCCTCCCTTTTGGGAGTAGGAGAACAGAACAGCAGTTCCTAATTAAATGTCAAGAATGAAGCCAGTCTATTAAATCTATACTTTGTGGACCCATCTTACAGGGCACGTCTACAGGTGTCATTAATGTGCCCGAATTTTCTATGCAGAAATTTCAGGTGCATTAAACTGCAGCCCTGAATGTATTGGAAAGTGTGCCAATTAGGAGCAGTTTTGCTCCTGAAGGGAGCAGTTTAGACCAGGGCTGCTTCTGCCCTTCTCTGCCCCCATGAAGCAGCCAGGGGGAGTGCCAGGCTTCATCAAGTATGAGCCCCAGGCTGGCAGAGGGCATGGGGCCTGATCCCAATCTCTGCAGGACAGCTCTCCTGGCATTGTGGAAATTGCAATACATCTTGCTGAGCTGGGACAACTCTCCCTACCCACTGTGGTTACCTGTGGCCTAGGCTGACTGGGAGCAATCAACATCTACATGTGCACTTTGAGGTATTAGTTTAATGCACTGATTTCTAATACCTGTACAGGTACTATAAAATAGTACATTAGACTGATCTACCGTGCAGTAATTGCTGCACATGTGTAGATGGTGATGCTTTACTGCACAATCGATTAGTCTAATGTGCAGTAAAGCATCTCATGTATACATCTACAAAACTTCTGATAGACTTTGAACCTATGGGAGCAGATTTTCAAAACTGACCTACCATACTTCCACAGGTATATCATGAACATAAAGAAGAGGTAATTGCTGAGAATTAACATATGACATGAGTTGTTTACTTTCACTGTGAGGCACAGGCAACAGACCCATCCAGACAATGGTGAATTACATATTAAAATAAGAATAACACCTGGCTTTTCAAACTAGTGAGGGAAGAGATACAGCATATTGGATTAATATTCCTCATGTCTGAAAGGATTAATATATGCTCCTGGTAAACAGGCGCATCTTGGGGAGAGAGGGGAGGCAAGAAGTTATATGCACAGTGTTGGCTCCCTCAAGAATCAAAGAGGTGACATATAACCAAATAAGCAATTGTTCTTAAGTCTGCCTTAAGAGTATGGTTTTGTCTGCCTTGAGAGTATTGTTTCCAAGTACAGTGTTCCTTGGCCAGAGGTTGAGTAAAGCAAACTGGCAGAAGAAATTGCAGGAGGTGTACTATATCTCTTGAGCTGGATAGGAACTACATCCTTGGATTTAAGGTTCAGGATAAAAACAGGCTATTATTTTGGTGTCTTCTGTTTCTTATTATTATAACTCTGCTGGTAACTCAACATAAGGTTGTGATTTCTTACGTTTACTCTTGTTTTCATAATAAAAATCTATTTTACCTTTTAAACTCATTTATTTATTTAATAATAAACACCCGATGGTGGACTACCATGCTCCGGGG
>NW_017728906.1:142859662-142892039 GCF_001723895.1 Crocodylus porosus
CAGTGCACACATCCACAGGAGGCCTCAAATGCCTCTACACAAATGCTCATAGTATGGGAAACAAGCAAGAGGAACTTACCCTCCTGCTAGCTGACACCAACCCAGACATACTGGGGCTCACTGAAACATGGTGGGACCCAACGCATGACTGGGAGATAAATATCAAGGGCTATAGGCTGTATAGGATAGATAGGACAGGGAGGAAAGGTGGGGGCATGGCGCTCTACATTAAGGAGGAATACACATCCTTGTCAATTAGCCAAGAATAAGAGGAGTGGCACTCTGAACTGCTCTGGGTTAGAATACAGGGCAGTCGAGGGAAAAGATATTTAATGGTGGGGGTCTACTACAGACCACCCAAACAAGGGGAAGAGCTAGACCAGGAATTCTTAAGTCAGCTCATAGAGGTAGTTAGGTCAAAGGATGTGGTCATCATGGGTGACCTGAACTTTCCAGACATCTGCTGGGAAGAGCAGTCAGCCAGGTCTGACCACTCAAATAGGTTCCTAGCCAGAATGCAGGAGCTCCGTCTAACCCAGGAGGTGCACAACCCCACCAGGGGAGATGCCTTGTTGGATCCAGTGCTGGCCACAGGCGATGACCTGGTGAGGGGGCTGCGGGTGTTCAACCACCTAAGCAACAGCGATCATCGCCTGCTGGAATTCACCATCCAGCGCAAGGTGGCAAAGGCCTACAGCAAGGCAGCAGCCCTAGATTTCAGGAGGGCGGACTTCAATGAGCTAAGGAGAATAGTCGGGGAAGCACTGAGGTCCTAGAGGGGAGGGGAGCCAGGTGTCCAAGAAGAGTGGTTGCTCCTTAAGGAGATGATCCTCCAAGCCCAAAGGCAGGTAATCCCAACATGGATCAAAGGGGGAAGGAGGGTGCAAAAGCCCTCATGGCTCACCAAAAGCATCCAGGAATGTATCTTAGCTAAAAGGGAGGTGCACACCCAATGGAAGGGAGGGGTCGTCACCAGGAAGGATTATACTGCAGTTGCTCAGGGATGCAGGGGGTCAGTCAGGAAGCCAAGGCGGAGATGGAACTGAGACTAGTTACCTGCATCAAGGACAACAAGAAGTCCTTTTTTAAATACATAGGGGGCAAAAAGAAGGTTCTGGGTCATGTGGGGCCCCTGCAAGACAAGCTAAGAAATTTGGTTGTCACACCAGATGACAAAGCTAACATATTTAATGACTTCTTTGTCTCCATGTTTCTGAGCAGAGACCAGAACAGCCGCCCCCCGCCCCCCAGACCCCCTTTAGACCCCAGGGGAGGTGCACCTAGGCCAAGGTTTAGAGAGGAACTAGTTAGGGAACTTCTGGAGGGACTGGATGTATTCAAATCAGCTGGTCAAGACGATCTCCACCCTTGAGTACTGAGAGAATTGGCAGAGGTCATTGCGGGACCCCTGGCACAGCTTTATGAGCACTCATGGTGCTCTGGTGTGGTGCCAGAGGACTGGAAGAGGGCAATGTGGTTCCCATCTTCAAAAAGGGGAGGAAGGAGAACCCAGGAAACTATAGGCCCCTTAGTCTGAACTCAATCCTGGGCAAGCTTTTTGAGAGAATTATTCTGGCATGTGTCCACAAAGGGCCAGCAGGGGAGATAATACTTAGGGCAACCAACACAGGTTCATTAGCAGCAGGTCCTGTCAGACCAACCTGGTGGCTTTCTATGAGCAGATCACCAAATCCTTAGATGCAGGGGTAGCAGTGGACATAGTCTTTCTGGACCTTCAGAAGGCCTTTGACACTGTCTCTCACCCCTTTCTCATTAAAAAACTGGGGTACTGTGGTGTTGACAGCCACACAGTCAAATGGGTCCCCAACTGGCTGGAGGGCCGCACCCAGAGAGTGGTAATGGATGGGTCATTTTCAACTTGGAGGGATGTGGGCAGTGGGGTTCTGCAGGGCTCGGCCCGCACTGTTCAGCATCTTCATTAGTGACTTGGACAAGGGGGTAAATAGCACCCTGTTCAAATTTGCTGATGACACTAAGATGTTGGGGGATGTGGGCATGCTAGAAGGGAGGAATAGGCTGCAATCAGACCTAGACAGGTTACAGGGGTGGGCGGATGAGAATAGAATGGGATTCAGCACCAACAAGTGCAAGGTGATGCACCTGGGGAGGAACAATCAGCACTATACCTACAGGCTGGGTAACTCCCTTCTCATCAGTACAGAGGCAGAAAAGGATCTTGGAGTCATCATTGATGCCAAGATGAACATGGGCCAACAGTGTGGGGATGCAGTCAGGAACGCCAGCCACAGATGCATCTCACCAAGGAAGTGATCTTCCCCCTCTATGTGGCACTGGTCAGGCCGTAGCTGGAGTACTGTATCCGGTTCTGGGCACTGCACTTCAAGAGGGATGTGGACAACATGGAGAGTGTCCAGAGGAGGGCCACTCGCATGATTAGGGGCCAGCAGGGCAGGCCCTACGAGGAGAGACTATGGGACCTGAACCTGTTCAGCCTCCAGAAGAGAAGGCTGAGGGCGGATCTAGTGGCCTGTTACAAACTAGTCAGGGGGGATCAGCAGGCACTGCCAGGAGTGACCAGGAATAACCGTCACAACTGGCAGAGGGGAGATTTAGGCTAGATATCAGGAGGCGCTACTTCACGGTCAGGGCGGCTAGGATCTGGAACCAACTTCTAAGAGAAGTGGTGCTGACTCCTACCCTGGGGGTCTTTAAGAGGAGACTATATGTACAGCGTGCTGGGGTTGTTTGACCCCAGTACTCTTTCCTGCCATGGCAGGGGGTTGGACTCAATGATCTGCTCAGGTCCCTTCCGACCCTAGAGACTATGAAACTATGAAACTATTATCAGTGTTAACAGTGATCCCAAGCATTTGACCATGCAGAAAAGCCTTCTCTACCTCTTTACTAAGCCCATGACCAGACAAGGAGGTAATCTCTCTAGCTTGCAAAACCCTGTTCTGCTAAGAGCTGAAGAGACCTAGGTGAGATAGGTAAAGCTAAGGTGCTACGGGCCTATGGCACATCTCAGCTGTTTTTTTAGTGGTCAAACAGCAGATGGCACAGAGGAGTTTGAAGCAGAATGGCATCCCTGAAGGTATGAGAGCACCCCAGGAGTTTGTCTTAGAGAAGCACCCAGGCCTTATCTGAGGTCAGGGAGTGTCACAAGGTATTTTCTTCATACACAGCTATTTCACAGAAAATATAAGTTTGGATTTTGAATTCAAGTTCTCTCACAATGTTCAGTCTGTGGCAGCAGTGGCAATCCCTTCATTTCAGGCTAAGCTCTACCATGGCTCACTGAGGAGTCTTGAAGTGACTTAACAGTCCAGTCTTTCAGATACAGATCTTCTGTAGCTATTGAAGGTCTTTTTTCGGGGAAGAGTAGGCCATAGACTGGGTGTCACTGGGCTGCGTGACTAATGCCATGCCTGGCGCGGGAACATGGTGGGCTTCACCTAAATCACCCACAAACCAGGAACATAAGTAGCCTGGGAAGGGCTACTGATGAGTTTACCTCACCTGTAGGGTTGACCTCACCAGAGTAGAGTTCTTAAAGTGGACCACACTGCTTCTATGCTAGTTTAAAAGCTCTTACTCCCTACATGTTGGAGGACATGCAGGGAGTGACATATATAGGCAGTGCCTGGAGATGGAGGGAAGCTGGGCATTAGAGGTGGCAGGAGACTGCTGGAAGTCAGGGCAAGGTGGTGGCAGCTGGGAAAGCCCCCATACTCTGATTCAGCTCTGAGACCATGCTGTTGAACTGGGCAGAAAAAACAAAGAAAAAAACAAGCTCCAGTGAGCCGAAGAAGGGAGGCTCTGCAAGAGGAACTTGTCAAAGAACACTCAGAGGAATCTTTATCCCTAAGGGAGTGAGCTTGGAGGGTTTTCTTCTTTTCTTTGACAATGATGGTGCTGTGGATCAGGAGGCAGCTATTGAATCGGTCACGTGAGTGGATCCTTGCATAGTGCCAGACATAGGGCACTGTGAGGTGATACAAATATTTTCCTGCTTTTGTTTCTGTTGCAAGTTCATTTATACACTTAAGAACATGACAAGTCAGGACTATCATAGCACTTGTTAACTATGAGTAGAGAACTACTCTGAGTCACGAGTGATAAAGAACTGTAGGTACCATAATCACTCTACACTCAGCCTCCTTAAAGCAACACTAAGAAGAAAAATATATTTGAGAAGGAAAGTTGCCTTTTAGGCCTCAAAGTCGGAAGACATCACTGATTTAACAGCACAGTTGGTGTATGGAAGAGGTGTAAGGGAGGTAGAGTCTCAAGGAATACACCCATAAAGAAACTTTCATTGAAAGGAAGGAGAAAACCTAATTTTGGAGTCTCTTTCTTTTTATTCTTTTCATTGTAATCAAGTTGTGGCAGGCGAGTAAAGAAGGATTGCCTTCCCCCTCCCCCCTACTTTCAGGTAGGTTCTGTAAGGGCCACACTAGGATTTCTCTCCTTTTCCTACCTCTGCTCACTCTTCTCTGTTTCAAGGGCAAGACAATCTACCCAGAAGAGGGCTGCTGCTTGGTTGATGTTTAGATGTCACTCCAGTTAGTTATCAGCAAGGATCCTGTTTTTCTCTGATAAGAAATATCCCCAATATTTGGATGAAAGAAAAGGAACCCAAAATCTACATTTCTCCATGATTAAAATGAAACACTGCTAGTGTGTGTGTGTGTGTGTGTGTGTGTGTATCTGTGAAGTTTTTTCACAATATATATACTGTCAAGTTTTCCTCTGTGTATGCAGGGATGGTGCAGTCATCAGTGTATTGAAGGTCAAGGATAGTTCTTGAGAATACTTCAGTTTTTGGGCTAACATGTTTCAGTTTGAAAAGCTCTCCAGCTGTTCGGTATTCAGTATTAATTCTGGAAAGGCAGTGGTCCTTAATGAAAACTAAGATAATGGTAAAAAGAATGGGGTGATGATGCATCCTCACTTGACCCTAGTTTGGATGACAAATGGATCAATGAACTAAAAAGAGCATTCAGAGTCATCTGGTAATGGAGGAGCCTCAGGACTTTAATGCTCAGTCATTCTGCCCTAATCCTTGCTGCTTGAGTTTTCATGCTAAACTATAGCTAAACACTACTTATTTGTGTAGTTTATTTTGATTTTCATGTTTGAATGTATAGAAATTAACCAAAGGTAGACATTAAAACAAGTGCTCATTATGGTTTTAAAAAAAATGGGATGACCCTTTGACAGAGTTAGAGATTTACAATGTGGAGAAATTGTGAAAATATAGAAGAAACAAATTTTTTAAAGGGTCTGGAATTGGAGTCTTTCATTACATATCTATTCAGTATGTTCTTATTTTCTCTTAAGGATTTCATCCATAAAGTTATACCTGTAAGCAAGGGTAGATGGAGGTTTACATTATATTGTCATAGTTTTCATCATTGTATTATCCATTGTAACTTATACAAAATTGCTCTGTGGAGAGAAGTTGGAACAGAATTTTAATATAATAAAAGGCTTAGTCATATATTCATGGATACTTAGATTGTAAGGTTGGAAGGGACCTTAGAAGATCACCAGGTCTAGCCCCCTGCACCAAGCAGGAAAGACAACTGGGGGTCGGGTGACCCCAGCAAGGTGTCTGTCTAGTCTAGTTTGTGTGTGTGTGTGTGTGTGTGTGTGTGTGTGTGTGTGTGCCTGTAAGACTGCTGGCCAACTGTGCATGCCCCACTGAGAGGGCAGGCAATGGTTGGCTTTGTGGTCCGGGCTGTGTGGGCCCAACTTTGATTTCCCCCCACCTCCCTGCTGGAGGGAGAAGGGGGGGATCACAGTGCAAGGCCCCCTGCCACCTGGATGCCCCTCCAGAACAGCTAACAGGAAAGGGGAGGCTGCAGGCAGGTAGGGAGGAAAGGAGGGAGGGAGGGGTGTGGAGAGGCAAGCAGGTGTGGGTCAGGTGGACCTGGAGAGGTGGGGGGAGGGGGGTGGATTGGGGTCAGACCCAAAGTGGCAGCAGGGAGGGGTGAATAGGGTTGTACCCGAAGCGGTAGTGGGGAAGGTTTGGACCCAAAGCAGAGTCAGGGAAGGAGAGAGCGGGTTCAGACACAAAGTGGCTGGAGGGAGGGAGGGAGGGAGGAAGCAGGGTTGGACCCAAAGTGGCAGGGGGAGTGCAGCAGAGTCAGGCCCAAACTGGCAGGAGAAGGGGAGTGTACCCAAAGTGGGGAAGAGGAGTGGAGTGCGGTCAGACCCAAAGGGGGGGAGGGGGATAGTGGGATCAATGCCGGGGTGGGTGGGGGTGGAACAGAGCCAGACCAGAAGTGGCAGTGGGGGGATCAGGGCTGGATAAGGAGCAGTGGGAGGAGCAACGAGGGGGTACAGGGCCAAACACAGGGCTCCGTCTCCACCGGCCTCCCCTCTGTCATCGTTGATGGGCAATTTGCTAGTGCTCTATAACAGTGGTGTCCCACCCATCTGGTCCCATAGTCCAGATGTGTGGCAAAGGGCCAGTCCATGTGGCTCTCAAACCTGGACTTTGACAGTGGCAGCATTAATTGACGTGGCTTCCAAAGCCACAGCAGCCGATGCTCATCCCACCATTAAATTTATGACCCGACGAGGCAGATGAAAGAGCTCTGCACTTTGGATTCAGCTCACAGCATTCCCCTCAGGTCCAGAAATACAGCAGCAGGACAAGTGGTGGCAGCTTTAATTGCCATGGGTCCAGGATTACTGTACTGACAAATTTTTAGACCTGTGGGAAACCCTGTGAGCCATGTGAATACCTCCACAGGTCAGATCCACCACTGATCTCTACCTACCTGGAGAAACACTGCCAAACTGTATTCCCTTTTCTCATGGTTAAACTCGTTAGTGAAAGACTTGTAAACACCAGAAATGTATATAAAATGGCTGCTGTAATATTTTTAAAGTGCCTATGGCTTTATTTGTACTAAGAAAAAAACTGCCCCTATATATGTCAAAATAGAACTTTATCTTATTATAGACATAATTTAACTCTAAATTGCTCATTCACATAACACTCAGTTCCTGAACAACCTCAAAACATTTTAAGGACGTGGCTTCACTCACAGTAGGCTGCAGCTGGTATGGTACTGGGCAAGCCTTGCCCACTCACTCCTGCTCATAAATGTTTCTGAACCTGTGAGGAGGCTCTGGGCTTTTCTTCTTGATGGAAAGGTTTCCTAACATTGGTCTGTGACATGCTTGAGAGCTGCCTGGTGATTAGGGATGACCCTGGAGTGCCCTTATTAGTATATTTCCAGGTTTAGAGGTTTGTAATGGCTGGTGGGAATCAAATTTAACAGTCGTGTGCTAGAAAACCACAAAGATAACCCCAGCAGCAGGTATCAGAACACAAAACATTTTGTTCCCTGATCTTCTACGCAGTACCAGGTTTAATTTACCCTAGAACTGAAATATCTGAAAGGTTCAATAGGAACCAGGGCATCTTGTACCAGCTACTATATTAAGATATAGAGCCCGATTCTACAGCCCTCACTCACTCATCTTGCATTATGTACACTACGTAGAATCATTTTGCTATTTTTAGTAGGGAATATAGTCTCTGTCTCAAAGTGCTCACAATCTTTATAGGATGAGAAAGACAATAGTAACCCTTTTCTTCTTATAAAGACCAAAATTAAAGTGATTTGGTAAAGTATAAATAGGATAGCTATAACAAAACTGGAAATCAAACCTGGATCTCCTGAATTCGAGCCATACTTTCACTTCTGAAGTAGGAATGTAAGAGAATTTAATGTATTACACTCATCCATTCCAGTTTTATCTACCAAGGGTAACAACTACACAAATTGTGCTTAAGACCGCCAAGTCACAATACTTTCAGGAACTTTTGTTGGGATTGTGTCTTTACAACATATGTCTCCTACTTTGGACTGCACCTCAAAAGGCACTGCTTCTCCTGAATAATCTTTGAGCAATTTCCCATGAGAAAAAACTTACAATGAAGCACAGTTAGGGTTTTGAAAAATGATACTGAAGTGCAAAATAACAATCCCACAAAATAAAGCCCAATATATCTACCATACTGGAGAATAATGAATCTGTATCAAGTACAGCATAGAGTATAATTTATCAACATTAGCCTTGGATAAGGCATCAAGCACAGTATGATTGATTTAAATGTGTAGATTTTTAATGTTTTGAACAGGTGGCTAACTTATAACAACAGTTTAAACTTTTATAGCATCTTATCATGCTGAGGCAGCTCATGGTGTTTTACAATGACATTAAAATTAAAATTTAATCTATCCTGCAGAGTTAATAATTAGCTAATGTCACTTAAAAGTCAGTGAAAACAAATCAGTCTTAAATGTAGACTTAAATAATGGGAAAGTACAGATTTCCTGTTATCAAGAGGTAATGCATTCCACCAAGCAGATGCATGATAGTTAAAAGAGCTTGTACCTTGAGTGACATTTCAGGAGTTAAATTTTGAAGACCTGGATTCCAGGCCCTGTTAAGAACTTCATGCACAGTTCATTCAACGATGTTACTTACAGAAGCAGACTTCAGAGCAGGGATCAAGAACTCATGTTTCCTACCTTCCTGGTGAGTGCCCTAATCATGGGATTGGCGAGTTATGCTTCCATTTGCAACCAGGGCCCAATAGATTCTGAATTTTGTGGCACAGCTTCAGTAGTAGGGTTGGAGCTTCCAGACTACCCAGCAACCTGGCTTGGAAGGTAAGTAATGTGAATCTGATTCCCTTCAGGCTGAAGAAGGCATTAACACAAGCCTTTCATACTCTGATAAATGTTTTCATTGCTGACAACAAGAGGCACTGCCACCAACTCTCTCATTACAAAAGAGGAAAGATCTACTGCTTCATTTTGTAAAGGAATGATTTAGGGTCAGTATGTCATCTGGCTCAAGGGACTCCTCATGGATCTGGAAACGTGGTGGTGGGAAAGCAGTAACAGTGCTCTCCTGCTGCCAAATCTCCAGGGCCATGGGGACCCTTGGAGCCTACACACTGGATCCAGCAGTCGATTCCAGCATGCAGGGCTGGGTGGGGGTGGTGCTGGGGCCTAGTGCCAAATCTTGGTGTAGAAGAGACTGGGAGGGGAAGGACCCCAAGCCTCAAGGCCCAGTCCAACCTGCAGATGGCCTGATCCAGCCTGAAGATAGGCTCTGGGCCAGTAATCTGGCCCATGGGACCAAAAGGTTGAGCACCACTGATTTAGGGTTTGGACAAATCTATGGTTTCTACTGGAAAGGGTGATGTAGTCCCACTCCAAAAAGGATGCCATGACAGATAGGAAGAACAGAACATTGTGGGAATTATGTCACTTACACCAGTGATTCTCAGCCAGGGTGCTGTGACACCCTGAGGTGCTGTAAAATCCTTTTATGGGTTCTGTGGTGTCTCTCTGAATATTAGGTGTGCAAACACCTGAACCTTGTCTGCTATAATTCTCCAGAAATTTCAAATAGGAATCCATTGTGTCAAAACATTCTGGCTCATGGTCTTTGTAAGTTCCTGCAACAAAAGAATTTATCTGTAGCCAAGAAATGAGTGAAATCTAAGATCTGGAATGTACAAAGGGATACCTGGAGTCCACTTAGATAAATCCAAGTCCAACCCTGATCTGATGCCCTGCCATAGAAGCGGAAACAGGAAGAGGTAGTCAGGTGGTTTCTCCTTCCTGGCTCTGACCATTGTTTAATGGTAAAGGACTGGAACCTTCCTACAGTACCGAGGAGTTGTTTTGTACAGCCTACTGGTATTAGGATCATAACAAGTAGGGCTGGAGAGGAGCTAAACAAATTATCTAGTTCAGCCCCTTTCTCAGGCAGGATCATCTTTAATTAAGCCATCCCTTCCAAGTATCTGTCCAACTTGCTTTTGAAAAATTCACAACTTCTCTAGGTCGTCTGTTCCAATACTTAACCACACTTATAGTAAAAAAATTCCTCCTAATCTCCAACTTCTGTTACAGCTTGAGGCCAGTGTTCCTAGTCCTGTCCCATGCAGCCACTGAAAAATGACCCTCTTCATCTTCTGTATCCTTGTTCTTCAGGTATTTGAAGACTATCAACTTTCCCCTCAGCCTTCTCTTCTCCAGACTAAATAACACTAGTTCTTTCAGCCTTTCTTCATAAGTCTTGTTTCCCAATACCCTAATCACTTTGTTATTCAGTGAACTCTTTCCAACCCACCCCTCTTTTTGAAGTGTGGGGACCTAAACTGGACACACTGCTGCAGGTGAGGCCTCACCAGTACTGAATAGAATAGAAAAATCACTTCCCTTGATTTTCACATGACACTCCTGGTAATATAAACCAGTGTGCTGTTGATGTATTTGCAACAAGAATACACTCTCGGCTCATATTCAACTTATGGTCAACTGTAACAAGCAGGTCTTTCTCTTTAGTACTTCAGCCTAGCCAACCATTCCCCAGTTTGCATTTGCTCATGCACTTATTCCATCCAAAGTCCTCGTTGAAAGTAATCTGATTGACTGTGGACTTTCTCCAGTCTATCCAGGTCATTCTGGATGCTACCCTGCCCTCTAGAATGTCTGCAACTGTGCCCAACATGGTCTGATCCACAAATTTGCAAAGCAAATTTGTGAATCAGTCCAGCCCCATCTTCCAAATTATTAATGAAGATGTTAAACAATATTGGATCCCAGACAGACTGCTGGGGATCCCCTCTTGATACCTCTGCCCAGTGAGACATTGAGCCATCAATGACTACTCATTGAGCACAATGACCTAACCTGTAATATATTACAGTACTTTCATCTAGTCTGTATTTCCTTATCTTGTTACTGAGAATTTTGTGGAAGATGGTGCTAAAGTCAGGGTGCATGACACCTAGTGCTCTCCCTGCATCTGCATAGCTTGCCACCTTATTATTGAAAGAAATGAGGTTGCTCAGGCATGACTTTCATTTGGGGAATACATGCAGCTGTTACTGATTACCTTGTTCTCCTTTAGGTGCATCACCTAGATTGCTTGACGACCTACTCCATGATCTTTCCAGGTATCGTGGTCAGGCTGACTAATCTGTAATTTCCTGGGTCTTCCTTTTTTTCTTTCTTAAAGATGAGTACAAATTTACCCTTTTCCAATAATCTGGGACCTCCATTAGTTACCAGAATGAATAGCCAATGGCTCTGAATTTGTCTCAGCCAGTTCCTTCCATACCCTAAGGTGCATCCCATCTGCCCTTGCTGACTTAAAAGCATCTAGTTTTTCTATGTAATCCCTAATCTGTTGTTCCATTAGTCTAGGCTGTTTGTCTCTTTCCCTATGTTTACTACCAGTCACATTCATCAGCTGATCGCGCCCCAATTTATAAACAATGAAGTAAAAAAGGCATTAAATACTTCAGCCTACTCTCTATCATCTGTAACTACATTGCCTTATGAATTCTGTGAAGGACCTTTGGTTTCCTTTGTCTGATTCTTACTTTTAACATGCTAATAGAATTCCTTTTTATAGCCTTTTATGCCCCTTGACAGTTGCATCTGAAATCATGCTTTAGCCTTCTTAATTTTCTCCATACACACCTATGCAATTCTCTTATATTCTTCCTTAGTACTACCACCAAGTTTTCCCTTTTGGTAGGACTCCTTTTTAAATTTCAGCTCATTGAAGAGATTGCTGTAGAGCCAGGCTGGCCTTCTATTGTACTTCCCATTCTTCTGCTGCATCAGGATAGTTTGCTCCTGCACACTTTTAAAGATCCTCTTTAAAGAACAGTCAGTTCTCCTAGTCTCCCTTACCCCTTCCATTTGTTTCATGGGCGATCCTGCTCACCAGTTCCCTTTGCTAGCCAAAGTATGTTTTTCTGAAGTTCATTGTTTTGATTTTTCTGCTCTTCTTCCTTCCTTTTCTAGGGATCTTTAACTCTATTATTTTGTGGTCAATGGGTGCATCTACACGTGCATTATGGTGCTTTTCATAATGCACATTAAATTTAGTACCCCCAACATGAGGTACTAAAAATGTACGTTAGGCTGCCTTAATAAGTAAGAAAAAATGTGCATGGTTTTTAAGTGACACTGTGTTTTAATGCTCAGTAGCCTATTTACTGCTCATTAGTGTAATCACATGGGTTTTTTTATGTGACACTTTAATGCACAGTAAAATAGGCTACTGTGAATTAAAGTGCATGTGTAGATGCACTCACTATCACCCAAGTTGCCTTCCATTCTCACATTCTGAACCAATTCTTCCCTGTTTGCAAGTAACAAGTCAAGAAGGAAGTCCCTTAGTTGGCTGATCTGCCACACATATTTAAAAAGTTATATAAAGCACATTCGAAGAATTTGTTGGACTTCTTGTGTGCTAATTAGGAGACTATGTAGAAACACTCTTTTGTCTCTTTGTCAAGTGGACCCCATCTCTTCCCAGTAGCCCATCTTGTTCTAACCCTTCTCCATGGTCAAAGTAGCCAAAGCCCTGCTGAAGACACCACCTAGCCAGCCACATGTTGATCTCCAGGATGCATCTGCTTCTAGCCTGTCTTTTACTCTTGACTGGAAGGATTGATGAGTAGGGATCCTGGCTTTCTCTGATTTAATGCCCCCCCCCCCCACAACAATAGTTGTCTTTCATTTTAATCACAGAAAAATGTGGATTTTGAGTAATTTTTTTAATCCAAAAATTGAGGATTTTTTTCTTATCAGAGAAAACCAGGATTCCTGTTGATGAGAATACTACTTGGCCCTCTGTACCGTTGATTATTGTGCCCAGAGCCATGCTGTCACTTTTGATTTGGTCAGGGTCAACCCTGGTGGTATCATTACTACCCACATGGATGAGCAGCATGGGATAGTAATCTGGGGCCAGATAAGTTCTGGGAACCGTTCCATGACGTCTCAGGTGGCAGACAGAGGATCTTGCAGATGTGCAGAATGCATTATTTTACCATAATTCTAGGAAGAACACGCATGTGTTAGACTGCTCATCAGGGAAATCTGGATGGAATTGCTGAAAAAAACTGCATTGTGCATCTTTCTAGTTCACCCTATACTGAGATGCATGAATCATCCATGATGATCCATGAAACCTTGAAGTATAACAGAGATAAATTCCTCTTTATTAAAATAATGGAAAGTTTAATTTGGGTTAATTCAATGCAGATTTCCATAAATGGAGCCTTCCTTCTGTCCACACTGGTCCTTCCCTGTTTGGGACACAATCCCCTCTTACCAGCCTGTTTTCTTGCCTCACCAAGAACTAGCATTCAGTATTCTGCAGGTGGTCCTACAAGCCCAGGAAAGGACTTTGAGCTATGAATTTAATATGATAGCACTGTGAGTCAATCACTTTTTTTTCAGCATTTTCTTTTGGTTAGCTTAGGTTTCTTCAAGCTTAGTATGTGGCTGCTGTGATGTTTAGATGTCTAGACATCCTCCTTGAGCACACAGTACCACCAGTCACTTGCTTCTGATCTTCACGTATCAGTTTCCAAAAATGAGGTAATAAAGCAGGCTTAGGGGGGTCCTTGGCTTTTTAGTGTTATGTTCCAGCATGCTTGCTGGTATATACTTGTGTCTAGGATTTGGTATGAGTGCTCCTGATATTTCAAATCAGCTTTCCTAGGCTCATTACAGATATACTTAGCCCCAGTGCTCCCCATATATTGTACTGGGAACACAAATGTCTAATACAGGCTGTGGATTCTAGTTCCAGAGCAGGCTTTTAAAAGTTAGGCAACCTACCCTTGAGCATCACAATGCCTAAGTTGTTTTGCAAATAGGCTACACTGTGCCTTAGTTCTATACCTGAAAAATAGGAATATTATAATTTCTTCCTTCTCTCAAAAAGTGTTGTAAAGATTAGAACAATTGTGAGAAGCTGAGATGGCAGCATTCTTCTAAGTACTCTGGGCTATCTTTAAATGGCAAAATGAAAGTATGATTGGAAAACATGTCAGCATATGTGTAGTATCTTAACCTAGATACTAAAGGTAACAATGGCAGTGAAAATGCAAAAGTACAAGCTCTAGCATGTGCAGCAATCAGAATGTGTACCCCACTTTATTTCACTTTATTTCTTGTATATACAATTGGATAAGAGAGTTCAAATGAAAAAAATCCATTATTTTCCAGCAAAGATACAAGCAGAAAATAATCTTATGTTTTTATGAATTTATTATTGGGAAAAATATGCTAATGTACATACAAATGAAATGTAGCCCTCTGGTTCTTGTCAAGCTGCCAGTGTGGGCATTAGTCTTGCAAAGTGTGGGCACCCTGTAGGGCTTTTATATGTCAGCCTAAGCACCTTGTTAGTATTATAAAACTTGACTGATAATAAGTGCAATTAGGCCAATATTGAGGTCACACCAGTGAACTGCCAAGTGCTAGGATTCATGACAATATGAGATGGCTGTACCACAAAAGTATCAAAGAAGAACAAGAATGCATCATTAATATGATGACTGAAACTAGCAATTAACACTTAAAATTCTTAGACATTTGTACCTCAGTTAACGAGAGAGAATAGCAAAAGCAGAGCAGGGATTTGTTTTCAAATTTCATATTGAAGAGAGGAGAGCATCTATTAATTTTCTTGTTTTGAATGCAAAATTGTTCCTGTATCACCTTTGTGAGAGGTTTTTGAAAACATTTAAAATATACATTAGCTTTAATAACTGCTCATTGATTACACATACATTGTATAGCTGTACATGCATTTTAATAAATACATTATTTAGGAAATTTGGTTTCTATATACATACTAATTGCAAAGACAAAGCAGCAGCTAACACATTAATCCTAGTGTGGGCCTACTGGCATCTACTTGCCTTTTCAAAAGGTATCTACAGTGAGTTACTTTGGTGTAAATTAAAATGTCAGTAGTTCTAATAGGTGATTGATATCTAATTAACGTGTCATATGTGATACTTTTTAAATGTTAATTAATGCCTAAAATCCAATAAGTGCTGCTTGACCTATTAATTCATATTAGACAAAAACATACAATAATTGTCTCCTAAGTGGAATGCTTATATAAACCACTTCATGTAAGTGTTACCATATGGTGTTGACATGGTGGCAGCTGATTTTTACATGGGGCCTTGGTTAAGGGATAACCTATGCTCTTTCAGTGCATCAGTTTGAGGAGAAATAGTGTACAACCCTTTGCTATTTTCTTCATTCTTGAAAATGGGGAATTAAGAACTTGCTACAGTTAGACAAGCACTGTGCAATTGTATCAATAGTTTTCTGCCAGTGTACATTAGTTTTAAATTGCAATATGCCTGCTATCTGAAGCCTGAGTATTTCCTAAGAAGATTGGCAATAATGATAATGTATGATGTGAACGAATGTTTGTTGCAAAATAGACCATTAAGCTGGAAAAAAGGAAAGGTCCAGTGGTGGGAGTACCCTGAGATAATGGGCTGAAATCCAGTCTCTATTATGCATTTCTTTATCTGATTTTGGCTTAGCAACTTACCCTCTCTGTGTACCCATCTGTAAGATGGTGGTAATGCTTCCCTCTTCATCAAGGGGGTGTGAGACTAAATATGTTAACTATTATTATGTTAGATAGTGTAGAGGCAAAATGAGACTTTCCTTTTGTAACTAGCCAGGAGTAAAATTGTTTGCTATGAAGTAGTATATATGTTTTTGAAAAATATCCCCAAGACCTCTTTGATTTTTCTCAGAAATTGATATTCATTAGCAGAAATCTGAACATTTATGAACTTTGAAATTTCACATATTATTTTATTTGGAATTATTCCGCCACTCCACCCCATTTGATATTAGTGGTCTCTGGTCCAATGGTAGGTTGTTGTATGTCTCTGTTTATTTGTAAAAGAATGATTTGAAATACATTTATTTTCTTGGACTTCTATAAATTTAAAAATGTCTTCACTTTGAGTTTTGATCTGTGCTCCTTACTTATGATTGGTCATATATTTCATAATACCGTTGACATTTATTTACTACATCTGTTCTAGTATACCTATGTGCATGTCTACAGTTCAAATACTGCTTCTTTGAATAGTTGCTCACATGACTTTCAGATAATTCACTGTACCAGAATGTTTGGTAGGAATTTGCTTCAGAGGTTTATGTCTGTCTTTATTTTGTGAGGAACTGTGGCTCATTTACTGGTGCTATTAATGCTTTGTAAGCTTACTGCACAGTAAAATACTATGCAGTCAGCTCTTTCTGGAAGCAGGTCTACATGTGTGCCTCTCAGCAGCCAATTTGGTCCTGATGGGAACAATTTATTGCAGGGCTACTCTTTCCTTGCTCTGTACCCCTCTAGCAGCCAGGGAAAACTCCAGACTCCCCTGGGTGCCAGCCCCAGGCTGGCAGGGGATACTGGAGTCAGGCCTGGGCTCTGGGAGGTGAGGGGAGCTGTCCTACCTCTGGGGCAGCTGCCTCCCAGGCCCTGCCCTGATTGGCAGATCTGGAAATGGGACTGGGACACTGTTCCCTGCATCAGGAGATGCTTCCCAGCCCCATGCCCTGATCAGCATATTTCCCAGCCTATGGGAAACAGCTGATGGAGGAGGGGACAGTTCCCCTGCCCCCTGGTGCGTGGTCTGACCAGGAGCAATTTGCTTCTGGTCAGCTCTCTACCCATGTGCTATTGTACAGTAGCTACTGTGTGGTTAATCTATTACCTATATCTACAGGTAGTAGCCAACCATGCAGTAGACCGATTTACTCCACAGTAAATGCTGTGCATTTATACTGTTATGCTTTTCTGCACAGTAGATTAGTCTACTGTACAATAAAGGATCTCATGTATACATGCTCTCTCCTCTTCTCTCCCCTTCTTTCCCCTCCTCTCCCCATTTGTCTTTCCTTTGGTTTAGATAGCGAGAAAAGTTTGTTAGTACAGGCCCAATTTTGTATTAGTGCTGGTGAATACTGATGACATAAGGTGTCCCGATAAAGCCTTTAGGACTATTTGGATACTAAGGCACTTTCAAGGTAAGACTATCAGAATTAGGCACTATTATTACTTACCGTATGCTGAGCTATATCAAAACATTACACCTCTTTTTAAAACTCATTGAGCAACCTAGATCACTGGGGCATATATATAATTTTTTTTTTGAGCTAAGGATCTTTATTTACCTTATTATGATATTACAAGACACACTGTAGTGTACTATCTCTTTTGGAAACAAATTGTTTCATAGAATACTATTGTAGGTTGGCTCCCATACAAATTTCCCTAAAACTGCTTACAATTTCTTTATAATTACCCTTGATATAACATCTCTTAACATTCAGAATACTTAACTGCCAAACATAATATTGTAAAAAGAATGTAGTGTTAAAAAAAACACCCTTGGCTTTCTCAGCTACAAAATAGCATAACTGAAGTCAGCTAAATTATACTGACAGAAATCAGATGTAATGGAATGGAGAATCAGGCCCATGGGTGAACTTATCTATTTTAGAAAATAACTGCTCTGAACAACTTTGCACTGTTTAAGTCATTAGAGGATCAGCTTTTTATAGACAACAATAAAATTAATTCCTGACAGAGGTGCACGCAATGATCATAACTTTTGCAATTATAGAAAACAATGGCGTTCTCTTCTGTATTGGTGTCCTTGGAGTTATGACCTTATGTCACTGAAAGAGGCATTCAGTAGTGGCAGTAGCTTACACTGGCTGCATCATGAGTGGCAGCAGCATCTACTAATGGAAATAAATGAAGGAACAAAATAACCCCTGGGGTCACTGAAGGAAAATCATGCATTCAAAATAATGAGTTAATTTGCTCTAAAATTTCTGAATAGCTTGTTGGTTACATGGATGTAAATCAGGAGTAACTCAACTGAAGTCATAGGCTTACCCTGGTGAACCTTGATGTAAATAAAACCAAAGCCCAGATCCAATTCTGCTTTTTAGAGGTATGTCTATACTGCTTCCCTGCTGAGCCCGTGACTATCACCCCTTCAGTCCCATTTGGTTTATGAACAAACACAGAAAATGAGACCGCATGTATAGATGTCCTCCTGCCAAACCAGACTGAAGCATATAGATGTCTTGGAGCTGAAGTACCCAACCCATGGCATGCATGCAAGAAGCAGCATGGGCAGCATGCAAGAAGCATCATGGGCTGTGCATGGCACTTATGCTGTAGGTGCTCAGTTCAGGGAGTTGTTCAAATGGAGGTAGGGTGTGGAGAGCTTTTGAGTAGAATGGAAACAGGACACTGCTGTGAGAGGTAGTGTTAGGCACCACTGTCAAGAGCCAGCTTAATCTTTCCCTGGCCCTACCACTGAATTTGAATCTTTGGTGGCCATATAAAACTGCAGGAGTTGTAGGGCCAAGGAAGAGTTAACTTGGCTCTTGGCAGTAACTCTGCCTGTTCAAGCAGGGTCTGCACCTGCTGTGTTCTGTGTGGCTGGAGGCTGGAGCCCACCTACTTCCATTTCAATGCTCCAGGCCTCAAACTATCAGACACTCTTCCAGAGGGGGATGAAAGCACAACTCAGGGACATGAGGCTTAATTTATGGAATACCTGACACACCTTTCCTGAGATAAAAGGAAAGTGTAGATACTTCCCAAGCTTAATTGTGTCCAGAACAGGAACAAGTACATGGAAGTTATTTCCTCAGTGGTGACCCTAAGTTTGGTAGGGACACAGAGTAGTTATACCTTTAGTTGCACTTACACTGCTTTTAGACATCTAAATCCAGGTCAATTAGTACAGATTCTTATTTTACTTTATACATCCAAATTAGAGTTCTCCATCAGTGAAACTGCCATTTTTGGCACTTACACACAATCTGAGATTCAATTTAATGGATTGTGAATACATGTAAGAGTCTACACAGACAAGTGTGTGTAGTAGACATCTTTCTATGCCAGGCAGATATAAAACTCCATACATATATACCTGGGTGAGCACAAGTTACAAAATTATAACCAGATCAAAACCCATGACTACTTGGTTGTAGATAATGAAAAGGAGGATGGTCCTGCCATGTTTTATCCTAGTAGTCTAGTGTTTTGGATACTTACTCAGGAATACGGGGACTCAGATTCAAGGCCCTCCTTACCCGGAGGGGTTGTGAACCTTCATGGTGCACTGTGGTCTAACCAGCAAGCCATAATTCAGATATTATCCAGTTGCATTTCCAGTTCTGTTTCTGAAACTGGTTCCCTGACCTGCCAAGACAGGCAGACATGTGGGACCAGGAGGAAGCAAGTCAGTCAGAGGATGACTCAGTGACATGGCTGCTGCTCTGAAAAGTAGAATGATTTGCGTTCTACTCTGGACTTCTACTTCCAATAGGATAGAAACGTCTCCATTTGTCCCCAACTTTTTCATCTGATGAGCATTAAATGCAAGGTGCAGTGAGTCAGCTTCAAGAGGAAGACTGAGGAGGGCACTCCAAAATTCCTGACTGGTGGCCTAGCAGTTAGAGAACTGTGCTGACAAGACTGAGAGATGTAGTATCAAACCTTCTCTGGATGTGAACCTGTGTCTCCTGCTTCCTGGATAAGTGTCCTAACCACTAGATTAGTGGAGTATAAAATGAGAGGGTCCTCCTCCTAGTTTTGTCAGGACACAATTTCAGGACTTATGCTCAGATAAGCTCATATAGGGCTGAACACATATCTGGCTAGTGCCCAGCCTACTCTTCATGCTCAGTAGCTGCATGAACTTGTGTGACCAAATTGCACTTCATGCAGGATTAGAAACTGGGTAAGTTTTCAAACTGGTGAAAGAGAGTTCTAGCCTCAGAGTGAACTTATAACACCCCATGCCCCAATATAAATATGCACACTTCATAAATCTTTTTGTACTTTAAAAGTGGAGAAAACCAGAGAGAAACATTTTGAAACTTTAGATGGTGCATGCAGTTTGGAGGAGGTTTACCTGCTCACCTTTTGTCCAATAGCCTAGCGGTGAAGGCATTTGTCCTGTAAGTGCACGATTTGGATTTTAGGCTACCCTTATCCAGAACAGGTCTGAACTCTCATCCTTCATTCCTCAGGAAAGTATCCTAACAACCAGGCTTTGGAAGGCCAAGATAGGAAAAGTCATGGAGTCAGATTCTTCTGGCCCCATGACTTTTCCTATCTTGGCCTTCCAAAGCCTGGTTGTTAGCAAAGAGGGCATGTGATTCTTATCCAATGAAGGAGACATTTCCCTGTAAGTGAGGAAGCCCTGGGTTTTGGCTCCTGTTTCCACTAAATTTAGCCATTTTATCCAGTGACTAGTGCAAAAATTATAACTTGTTCACCTGTGGTAACAGAGAAGTGAAAAACAAACCAAATAGCCTTTCTTATTGTCATGGATAGACCTCTTCCAGCATGACAGTTGTCTTTTTTTATGTTTGTGCTACACTTTAGTCTTCAGGGGGCATGTATGCACTCCATCAGGAGCAAATTGTGCCTGATAGGAGCAGCCCAGTTCAGGGAAGCTTCCTGCTCTGTCCCCCTGCAGTTACCAGGGGGAACTCCAGACACTCCTGAGTGCCAGCCCAGGAGACTGACAGGGGCACGGAGGCTGGTCCTGATCTCCAGTGGGTAGGGAGAGCTGTGTCAGTTCCAGAGGCCCCCTGCTGCCCGGGCTCCCTGTCAACATCTACACATGCTCTACAGTGCATTAGCTAATGTATAATTTATCTAATATCTGTATGTGTTGGTACTAGCAAACAGCACATTAGATTAACTTAATGTGCAGTAAGTCCCATGCATGTGTAGATAGTGATACTTTACAGTGCATTATATTAGTCTACTATACTATATTAGTATATTAGTCCAATGCACAGTAAAGCATCTCATGTAAATGCACCCAGTGTAGCCATACATTATAAAAAAGTCGGACAAATCTATATTAATGAGAAGGAGATGCTGTAAAACCCTTGGCTAGGGACAGACATTACACATAAACCAGTTTAAGTGATCTAAAACTGGTTTAAACCTGTAACAGAACAGACATTCAGGTGAATAAGCAAGTTTCAAAATGGCTGAAATCCTTTTGAGATAAACCTGGTTGAATGTAGTATCAGACTTAATTGATTGAGCTCAAACCAGTTTATGCAATGTCTGTCCCAGACCCCTTCCTGGTGTAAGTTAAACCAGAGTCTCCCACCATCCTGGAATGCTCTCTGGGCTGGGCTCTCTCCTTCAGCTGAGCAGGGCTGGCCCCGTCACTGCTCCCCCACTGGATCAGGGACATGCAGGGACAGAAAGGGTCTGGAAGTTGGGAAAAATAAGCTTAATTAAATTTAATCCAGTGTCCCTCCCTCTGGTGTCTGGAGGAGAGGGGCAAGATAGGGCTTATCCTGCTGCTTGCCCCAGGCACAGAGCAAGTGGTGGTGGTGGTTAGGGTGGGCAGATCCTGCTGCAGAGAACAACTCCACTCCCTGTCCCCCACCTAAGGGGCCCTGCTGGTCGGCATCTGACTCTGCCCCTGTCTAGCTGCTGGACCAGTGTAGGGGTAGCATCCATGACAGGGGCAGCAGCTCCTGTCATGATTTCCCAGAGTGCAAGCCACTTTCCAGAAGGGGAGCTATGCTGCCAGGTGGGGAAAGCTGCTGCAGGTTGTGGTGGTGGCACTGGATGGAGGGGGATACTGGACACCTTTGAGTGGAGGGCTCATTCTGCCACTTGCCCCAAACAGGGAATGAACAGAGATGGTGGTGGTTAGAGTGGGCAGACTTGGCTGCAGTCCCCTGGGGGCAGTGGAGGCAGAGGGGGGAGTAACTTCCTTCCCTGCCTGCTCTGCCTCACGGGCCATGACAGCTAGTGGCTGGCTGTGCCCAGCCCCGCTGCTCCACCAGCTATGGGGGAGCACCCCACAGACTCGTCTTGGGTCTCTGCTGGTGGGACAGGAAGGAGGGAATTAATGCCCTCTCTGGCCAGTTCAGCCAAGGCTACCGACCAGGCTGGCTTCCCTGCATCCAGGGGTGTACTCTAGTGTCTCCCAACTCCTGGCCTATACATCTTCAGGCATATGCCTGCATTTCCTCAGTCCAGAGGGAATGTCTTTGCAAGTTGGTTCAACCTAGGCAGGTTAGAGTAACCTGAAAAGTTTAAATCAATTCAGGGTACAGCTTTTTGTTTTGAATGTCTGTTCCTAGCCCTGGGAATGCGGGGGGACTAAATTGAAGTGGTGGATTTTAAAAAACACCACTTCAGTTTAAGGCTGATTAAACCCCCATGCCGTGCACACACCCCACTGACTTACCTGCCTCTCCATCAGGGACGGGAGGGTGAGCTGCTGGTGGGTGGAGCAGTCCCTGGGCTATGGGAGGGGTGCTTCCTTCCATGGCAGCAGAGGCCCCCCAGGCAGCACCTGCCCACAGGCACCTGGCTCAGGTGGTCCTAGGGGGCATGACAGCCAAGGAGGGAAGCACTGGGCCCCCATGCAAGCAGTCAGGCAGACTCCTGGAGGTGGGGGGTGGAGAGGGGAGAAGATCAGGCTCACTGCTTTCCTTGGGCAGATCCTACCTTCCCAGGCTGTTTCTAGGCTGCCTGTAGGACTTCCTTCACAGCTGTGGAGCTGCATGGAATCCAGTATTTTGTTCCATGGCTGTATGGGCAGCAAACTAAAACTCCATGATGAAGTTTTAGTTTGCCACACCCCAAGTCATTTAAGATGCCTTACGCCACTGAATTTCCTACAGTGGCTGGAATTAATTGTTAATACACCACCAAGGTGTGCAAACACCAACACCATGGCAGGTGTCATAGATTAACCATTGGCAAAATTATTCAAAAATTCGTGGTGCTCAGGTGACTGAAGACTGGAAGAAGGCCAACCCATCTTCAAGAAAGGGAGGAAAGTAGATCCCAGGAATTACAGGCCAATCAGCTTGACCTCAATCTCTGGTAAGATTCTTGAGAAAATTATCAAGGAGACCCTTCAGGATGAGCTGGCTGAGGGAAACATCCTGAGGGATAACCAGCATGGTTTTGTCATGGGTAGGTCTTGCCTGACCAATCTCATCTCCTTCTATGACCAGGTGACATATCACCTGGACAAGGGAGAAGAGATTGATATCATATACCTTAAAAAAGCCTTTGATCTGGTGTCCCATGACCTCCTCATGGAAAAATTGGCCAACTGTGACCTCGGCTTCACCACAGTCCAATGGCTGGGAAATTGGCTCCAAGGTCAGACCCAGAGAGTAGTGGTCAATGTCAGTGGGTCATTATGGTGCTCCATAACCAGTGGTGTGCCCCAAGCTCTGTCTTTGGACTGGTCCTCTTCAACATCTGTATCAACAATGTGGAAACTGGTGTCAGAAGCTAAGTCACTGGCTAAGTTTGCAGATGACACTAAACTTTGGGGCATAGCGTCCACACCTGAGAACAGGCTAGTGATCCAGGCCAACTTGGATAAGCTTAGTAAGTGGGTGGACACAAACCTGATGATGTTCAACACTGATAAATGCAAGGTATTCCACCTCGGGAAAAACAATCCTGTAGCTCAGCAGTGCTACACTTGCTAGCACCACTTCTGAAAGAGACTTGGGGTCATGATTGACTACAAGATGAACACGAGCCTCCAATGTGATTTCACAGCTGGTAAAGCAAACCAAACCCTGGCTTGCATCTATAGATGCTTCTGAAGTAAATCTCAGGATGTCATCCTCCCACTGTATTCTGTACTTGGCCTTGGTAAGGCCACAGCTGGAGTACTGCATCCAGTTCTGGGCTACACAATTCATGAAGGGTGTTGAGAAGCTTGAGAAAGTCCAGAAGAGAGCCACACACGTGATCAGAGGGCAAGAGAATAGGCCCTATGGAGAAAGGCTGACAGCCATGGGACTCTTCAGTCTGGAAAAGTGCAGGCTCAGGGGGGACCTGCTGGCTGCTTATAAGTACATAAGGGGTGTACATCAGGATCTGGGAGAATGTCTGTTTACCAGAATGCCCCAAGGGAAAACTAGGACCAGTGGTCATAAACTCCTCCAAGACCATTTCAGGCTGGACATAAGAAAAAATGTTTTTACTGTCCAATCCGCCAAGACCTGAAATAGACTCGCTCCAGATGTGGTGCAGGCACGTACTCTGGATTTATTCAAGAAACGCTTGGATGCTTATCTTGCTGGGGTCCTTTGACCGTATCTGACTTTCTGCCCCTGGGGCAGGGGGCTAGACTTGATGATCTTTGAGATCCCTTCCAGCCCTAACCTCTATGAAATCTATGAAATGTATGAAATCATTAAAGCAGTGCAAAAGCATTTACAGTGTTGTGCACACACACACTTCTTGTTTCATCTACACATAGCCTATGATACCTGAATAAAACATCCAGAAAAAAGCTTAGGAAATGTCAAGACAAGTATGAATTAAGTCCAATAAATCAGACCAGGGGGAAAAGACTTTAGGTGAAGCATCAGCTCTGCAATTAGAATAAAAGAAATGGAATAATAATGGATAACACAAGGGGGAGTGGTCATCTTCTTCCTTGTATATAGGAGCTCTTGAAACATTAGTGTTTTACCACAAGACCATTTGCTAGAGCTAACAGAAAATGGTCCACCATCTTTATGGGAAAATTGATGGTGGTAAAGGAAACTTTCATGGAAAGGATTTTGTCTGGCATTCTTTTCTGAGTGGAAAAACTGGAAAATACCTGACTTAAACTTCTTAATTTGGTTAAATGTCATTTTATGAAGTCATTGGTTAAAAATCTTTTGCATAACATTTTTAAGAATCTTTACCACTTAAAAAACAATGATTGGTAGTAACTTCAGCTGCTGCTAAAGGGAAGCATTGAGTGTGGTCTCTCTGGCTCTGTTGGTTATGAGGGATTCTTAACATTACTAAACTGGGTTGTTGTGGCTGCTGTAACCTTAGGTAATGCTTATGATTAGTACTTTGTATATGTTTGTGTTTTATTTTTTTCTTTCCCTAAACTGGAATTACTTCATTGATCTCGGTGGTACGTTAGTAAGGTAGGCCAGCTGGCTCATGACTAGTGTTAATTGAAAAAATAAAAGAAGTCATGTTTTAAAAACTATTATTGGCAATTACTGCAATTTACTAGAACCCTTTTCCCTGAAGATTTATTTTTGCAACTTCCTTATTGCAAGCCTGGTTTAGTTAGTTTCCCTCAAGGAGAAAAAAAAAAATCAACCAATATATTAAAATAGACTTTAAGACTTGCAGGCCAACTGTAAAGCTGGGAGCATTCAAGTTCCTGCCCAGACAGTGTTGTAAATGTATTGTTTTTTTCTCCAGACATAAGATGATCTTCTTTAAATGGAAGCCAATTATTGCATTAACTTTAATGTCTGAAGTTAAATATATTAATATAGATTTTAAATTGCTCTTGCCATGCAAATGTTAGCTAATGCTGTTAGATAATGCATTATGGTAAAAAGTTCTTGTTTTTTCAGCTGGCCAAAATGTCTATATAGACCCCCGCCCCCAAATCATTTAACAACTCTGCTTTTGACTGAATGGATCCTATGGGTATATTTAATATTAGAAGCCAAATGTGCAACTTAACACATCACTCATCTTGAGGCATGACTATTATGTCATCATAATCATTAAATGCAAAATATTTGTTAGCTTTTGAATGAGGTCCTTGAGCTAGGTCCTTCATATTTTCAAGCTTTTATTGTTTGTTATAATTGCTTTGTTGTCCATCTTCCTTCAGCTTTGGCCTTTGTTAACAGTGGTTTTCTAAACACCACATGGTATATATATTGGACATGTATGTAAATGATTTGGAAAATAAATGAAATAAAAGTATTTGTGTCATGGCCTGTACTCCCTGGAAGAGATAAGAATAATTCTCTTACTTCCCATTTAAATATCAGTTATTTAACAGCCACTTCAGATACAAGTTCAAGCTGTGTTGACTGAGGACAAACAGATGCTTTTGAACTTATTGAGCCATTCAAGACAGACACTCGAGCCCTTAGCATAGATTCTTGGCTGCAGATGATGTGCTTGCAGCACAACTTAGAAATAAGTGGTAATGGAAAAGTATCTTCAGGCTAACTTTGGGTGCACTCAATCTGGGCCAGCTGTGTGCTGGTCTTAGCCCCCTGGGGTAAATGACTGCTGTTTGAAGATTGCAGCAGAGCAATGATAATTGTCTTACTTGGTCTATTGGTGGCACTAAAAGAATTTAAATAGTGCTGATCACACCAAAGGGATAACTACCTGCACTGGGATGACTCTCAAACTCCTACAGTAGGGAAGGAGGTAAACAAAAGACAGGTGAACCAGCAGCAGGATACAAATGAAGACAGCAGGGCTGGGAACTTATGGTCTTTCTGATAGTACTAATTGATCCAAGTTATGTTATACAGTAAACCATGACTAGGCCTCAGCAATGCATTGTCTGATACATTAAACCTGTCAGGCTGCTGTTCTCAAAACTTGTCCCAGGCAAAAAGTATAAAGTTGGAGCAAATGAGTGGGCCAAGGAATCTGTAAGTAATCTCATTCCTAGTCCCTGAGGTTCTTGTTACAGGAATCTGAATTTTGTAGTTAATGTCTCTGTGGGTACAATGCTGAGAACCTGGGGTAGTATGCATGGCAATAATGAGCCTGAATGTAGCTACGTAAGGCAGTGAATTTTTTATAATGGTGGCATAGTACAAAAGAGCACCAATACGCAATTCTACCTGTAGTCTCTGAATTGAATAGTCCGTACAGGTGACATACTTAATTATTTAAAGCATTAAAGTAATGCTTTGGACCACTTTGGCAGCCTCTATTGACTTGCAGAAATGAGTGGGAATCTAATTTTTTTTGCAATCCGGAACTACTTAGAAACATTTTTTTTCCCTCTTTTTTTGGTGCCAGGCTCATTGAATTTGAAGCTGGAAATAAAATATCCCATTCTTGGAAGATGTACTGGCTTTTGCAAACTTGCAAGATTCAGTGAAGTTTTTAAAAAGGCAGACTCTGAAAAGAACATAGGAACCATTACAGTTTGGTTTAGTTTAGGTACATTAAAAAATTATAGATTTTGAAAAAAATCTCCCTACATGGCAGTTTCAACTGTTCTTATTGATGGTGCAGAATGCTTTAAAAATGTAGCTTGTTAAAAGTACCTTAACCAGGGTTGACAAATATATGGACCATGGGCCAGATCCAGCCCATAAAGCCCTGCAATTAGGCACAGCATGTGCCTGTGGTGTGGGGGTGGTCTTCAGGACAGAACTGGCCAACAGACCCATCTCTTTCCCCCTCCGTCTCCTTCAGTATCCCTGATTGCTTCAGTTAGTCTGGCACCCACACTGTACAGATGCCAGAGAGGCCAAAATGGGCACCATATGGGGCACAATCTGTCCTGAGTGCCAGCTCTGGTGCATATGGTGGTCATCCTGTCCAGCCTGGACCACACATGGCACCTGCTCTGGGAGGTGTGCTGCACACAGAAACCCTTCCATCCAGTCTGGGACTGGTGCTGCATGCAGTGCTTACAGATCCTGCACACAATACATATACCAGACTGGCTGGAGAGGCCACTAAATCAGGTATGCTGGGGGAAGGAGATGGCACCTGTGGGCCCAAATCCAACCCAAACCAACCCATGGCACCATCCAACCCGTGTTAGTCATCCATGCCACAGGGCAAAATGAGTTTGACACCTCTGATCAACACTTTAATTAACTGAACAAAGATTTCTTATTAATAAAGATAATTTAAAATGGGGCATCGGGTGGTGTTGAGACCCCGACATGACATATGAAATGGTGAGCAGTGAAACAGAGCATCCATTAAAAGTAAACTCCAAAAATATCAGCTTGCTTCACAAATTCATCCTACTATGAAATATAAAAGTTAGTATCCATTAGGTGACTTACTCTAACCTCTGTGAAACCCAGGCAGGTCATTTGCCACACCATCTTTTAATACAATTTTAGGAGTAGCAAACCTGCTTCTGTGCACCTGTTTTAACTTTATATTCTGGGCCCACCCGCAGATCACCAGATGTTTCGACATTTCAGTGCTTGCATGAATACTTTATTGTGTTACTGAAGAAAATGCTTTGGTTGAAGTTATTGAAACTCTTATTCATTTTCCTGTTGAGTGACAAGCCAAGCTAGAGATTCTCACCAGGTTTTCATGATACTTTAACCTACAATTGCCAATAAATAAAAAAAGTTCATGAAAATAATGGTATATGGAGTCAGGGTTGTCTACAAAAAAAAACAAAACAGTCTACTAATTTCTTGTGGTTTCCTAAATTCATATGTTTCCAATAATTATGTAAAATAAATCAATAAAATAAATTGAGATACAAACTTGCTATTTCAAAGTATAAAGTGGGATCGCTTCTTTCTGCAAAATGGAAAAAAATAAGTACTTTTTAGTTAAAATGATCAAAAATTATTTTAGGGAAGTCTTATCTAGATAGTTTTGTTTGTAAGCCTATTTTTACTGGTCATACCAATGAAACTAAAGTATTCCAAAGTGCTTAAGACTAATTTAAAAAAACAAAACAAAACAATGATTAGTCCTTTCTGTTTAAACTATTAAATTAAGCTGAGTGCCCCCTCCAGCTTTAAGAATGGAGCATTAACTGGCTTTAAAAAAATGAAAAAAGGAAATAGGTGCAGATGGAGTGAGGAGGGTGGCTTTCACTCTGTCTCCACCTGGAGCTTGGGGAACCCCAGCAGCGGGAGGTTCACCTTCAGGAACACCAGCTGCTCCACCAAACCAGGATCCAAGCAAATGTGGTGGGGTTTCACAACATCCCCAGCAATGCTGAACAACCTCTGACTTGGAACACTGGTTGGTGGACAGGACAGCTGTTCACAGGCAGCTGTGCCCAGATCCAGCCACATCGGGCTGCAGCCTGAGGATTGCCTGGCTAAGGAGGGCATCGCCAGTGCTGAGGGTTTCAGTGGTCTTGAGGAAGGGCTTGAGGACACCAAGATCTAGGAATATGGTATCCCACTCATTTCTATTAAAGGGGACACGGATCCCAATCTCCCCGAGCAAGGCCATATCTTGGATGGCCTTCTGTTGCTCCACCAGCCTCTCGAGCATTAGGCATGTGGAGTTCCACCAAGCCTCCACATTCTGCATGATTTTGTGCTGCTGGATGTTCAGCTCTGTTTGTTTGTCCTGCAGCATCTTGCCCACCTTGATGCTCTGGTGGAAGTAGCCCACCACCTTCCTGCATTTGGAAATGAGCTGGCTGGTGGTGCTGTCACCAGCAGCCCTGTCGCCCTCCAAGGCATCCCTGACAAAAATGTTGAACTTATCTGCCACACAGCAGATGCCAACAAAGTCGGCATCACGCACCGGCTTGACCATATAGGCACTATTGTTGGTGACCATGAACTCGCGGGTGAGCTCATGCTGCCGAAAAAGCTACCCCTGCACCAAGCAGTTCATGGCCTCTATGATTTCTATTGCCACATGGGACTTATCTATCACCTCCACTTGAAAGGGAGCCCACCAACAGCCTGACTGGTGCCCTGTGACAGAGAGGTAGGTGTGATCTCCACCCCGGCTGCTCCAGATGTCTGAGGTGAAGTGTAAGGCCACTTGCCGACTTGTCTTGCACAGCTTCTCCCTCAAGTACTCCCTGCATGCCTCATACAGGGAGGGCACCACTGTCTTCCTGCAGGTAGTATGTGTGGGCACTTGGTAGGATGGGGCCAGAAGCACCATAAGCCACCTGAACCCTGGTTGCTCAACTAAGGAGAAGGGCTGGCCATCGGTAGCAAGCATATCCCCAATGCTCTGGGTGATCTCACTCGCCCCTGCAACACACTCTGCTTTTTGTCTGCCTTTCTGCCACTGTTCCAGGGTAGCCTGCCTCTGCTTTGGGGGGATAGGGACTTTGGAGTGAGAAGGGGACTTCCCTTTGGGCACATTCCCACTGGTGCCAGGCTGAGGAGGAGCAAGGGCAAGGGAGTGGTGTCTGTGGAGATACATCAGCATCCCTATGGTGCTCATGTGTTTTGCTACCTTGCCTTAGCTGGTTTTGGTCAGCAGTGCAGGCAGATAGCGTACATGGGATCATCTGCCAGCTCAGAATGATCCCAGACCACACTACCCGCTCACTTCTGGGGTGTGGGTGCATGTGTGGATGCTGCAATTTCCACCGCCTCAGCAGGCAAAGGCACAGCAACAGGAGGAGTGGACTCAGCTGAGCCGCTTGCCTCCACAAACTCTACCTCAACCTCCTCCAAAGTGCCTGCTGGGAAAGAAGACCTGGCTCTAGGGGAAGCTTGAGGGGTGTGGAGCAAAAACTCAGCTTTTTTCCCCTCCTTCCCCAGAATTTCCCTTCCTAGGGAAAGAGATCCAGATCCAGATCCAGCTCTTCCTCTGGCACTGGAAGGTTTAGCATGGGAAATGAAATGACGGATATTAATATATCTCAGTAAAACTAGCACAAGTCAGACCTTGGCAAATGTAGGGGGTAGTTTAAGCACATACATGTGCATGCACACACAAGTGTATACACAAAAATATACATGCATTTTATTTTATACATACACACACACACACACATACATACACACGCACGTGTGTGCACACACACACTATATGTGTACATATATACTCACGTACATGTGTACATATATATAGTTATAAATATACATACATTATATTTGTGTGTGTAGATGTGTGTATGTATAGATATATATAACATCATATATATTATATACTATGATGTCATATTTATCTAAATATATATGATGCTATATATATCTATACATATACACACCTCTACGCGCACACACATGCACATAATGTATATGTGCATGTATGTGTGTGTATATATATATATGCATATGTGCAGATAAACTACTCCCTACTATAAGCAAAACAAGTTTTACTGGTGTCAGTGCATCTACCCTAAGGGCTTCTGTGTCATATAGAGAGAACATCTCTTTTCACTTCTAACAGAAGTTTGTAGTGTAGATATTGCTTTACTTAGGACTGTTGCTGCCAAAAAGAGTATTTAATGGCAATATTGTAACTACAAGTCTGATGTTTGAGTTCTGTTTACAAAGTGTTGTGAGGAGTCCAGGTCACTGAATGAACAATCCACTGTCATGTATTTTTTGTCAGACTTCTTTGCTGCCATGTTTAGCCTTAGGCAATAAGACACATGATACTTTTTGAGCTCCCTTTTTAACTTTACTCACTTAGTCAAGGGGTCTGAATATTTGATGTTCATAATCTCAGTTAACATTACTGATATTAATTAACAGGTTAATTTTGTGACATGGTTCATATTTGACAAAGGAACCTCAAGTGTCTGTTACCAATTTGTTTTGTTGATGTTTCTGTGTAATCGTGCTGTTTATATCAGCAGGCTGACAAGAAAAATAATTTAAGCTGTACTGCAAAAAGTCCCTGAAACTATCACCCTAGTGTGTGATAGAAGTGCACAAGAAAAACAAGACACTAGCACTGTAGGCAATAATTAGAGTGAAACTACAGGGGGGTTCCCTGAAACTGAGATTCTCCTTGTTTCCAGGGACCATCTCAATGCCCAATTTGCTTCAAATGCAACGGTTTTTCTGAAGAAGCTTCAAAGCTATTCTCAAGATGTGCTGTAGCTGCACCTTCTGCTGTCTCTTACCCCACTCTGCTTCCACTGCCAAACTCCTGCTGTTCATTGGAGCAAAGGACTTCTAACTTCCACTGTAGCAGCAGACAGTGGATGCAATATGTGTGGAGTGTGTATGTTTCTTTCTTCCACATGACTTCTAAAGATTGAGTTTCCTTTTTTGAATTCCTAGCCTCCACTCCACAGTGAGTAAAGGATGGAAAGAAGAAACCATGTGGAAATAATTCTGTAGAGGCAGACAGATGAAAATTTAAAGGAACAAACAATATTGGAAAGAGAAACTAAATGATGGAAAAGTGAAATCTGGGAATGAAAAAGGATCTAATTTTACTGAGTAGGAGAAAAGAGCAAAAAGTGAACAGAGAGATAAACTAAAAATAAAACAATTCAGCTTAGGAAACTGAGTAGCAGGGTGGGGAACAAGAGAGATTAGTGACAGATGTAGGCATGAAAAAAGTATTCTGATTGACAGAAAGCTATCATATTTTATTTTCTAATAGCAGCTAGATGCCCAGCTGAGATGAGAAATTTATAGTACAAATAACAGGGTGTGCCTACATGAGACATTTTACTGTGCAGTAGAATAATCTACTGTGCAGTAAAGCATCACCATCTATACATGTGCATCATTTGCTGCACAGTAAATTAGTCTACTGAGCAGTTAACTAATACCTACTGCAGGTCCAGGGAAGTGATACTCCCCCTCTATGCGGCACTGGTCAGGCCGCAGCTGGAGTACTGTGTTTAGTTCTGGGCACCGCACTTCAGGAGGGATGTGGACAACATGGAGAGGGTCCAGAGGAGGGCCACTCGCATGATCAGGGGGCAGCAGGGAAGGCCTTATGAGGATATGCTACGGGACCTGAACCTGTTCAGTCTCCACAAGAGAAGGCTGAGGGG
>NW_017728906.1:142892139-142923493 GCF_001723895.1 Crocodylus porosus
TCCGGAACCAACTTCCAAGAGAAGTGGTGCTGGCTCCTACCCTGGGGGCTTTAAGAGGAGGCTAGATGTACACCTTGCTGGGGTTGTTTGACCCTTGTACTCTTTCCTGCCATGGCAGGGGGTCAGACTCGATGATCTGCTTAGGTACCTTCCGACCCTAGAAACTATGAAACTCCTTGGCTGGGGGTTGACTGGTTGGGCAGCAGCTCTGCAGAACAGGACCTGGGGGTTACAGTGGACAATAAGCTGAATATGAGCCAACCATGTGCCCTTGTTGCCAGGAAGGCTAGCAGCATATTGGGTTGCATCAGTATGAGTGTTGTCAGTGGGTCAAGGGAAGTCATTCTTCTCCTCTATTTAGCACTGGTGAAGCCACATCTGGAGTACTGTGTTCAGCTTTGGATACCCACTACAACAAGGATGTGAACAAATTAGAGAAAGTCCAGTGGAGGGCAACAAAAATGGTGAGGGGGCTGGGGCACATGACTTATGAGGAAAGACTGAGGAATCTGCGATTATTTAGAGTAGAGAAGAGGAGACTGAGAGGGAATTTAATATCAGGTTTCAGCTACCTGAAGGGAGGTTTGAAACAGGATGGAGCCTAGACTGTTCTCAGTAGTGTCAGATGACAGAACAAGGAGCAACTGTCTTCAGTTTCAGCAAGGGAAGTTTAGGTTAGATATTAGGAAAAACTTTCTCACTAGGATGGTAGTAAAACACTGGAATAGGTTAGCCAGAGAGGTTGTGAAATATTCATCCTTAGGGGGTTTTAAGGCCAGGCTAGACAAAGCTTCAGCTGGAATGGGCTAGTTGGGGATAGTCCTGCTTTGAGTAGGAGGTTGGATTAGATGACCCTTTCCAAACCTAATTTTCTATGGTTCTATGATACATGTAAATACAGGTAGTAAGCTAACTGTGCAGTAGATACTGCACAGTAATGCATGTGTAGATGCTGACTGAGAGCAAATTTGCTCCTGGTCAGCCTGACTCCAAAGGGTCACAGGGGATGGGGAACTTCCCCAGTTCTGGCACTGCTCAGCTGCGACTGAGCCAGTGCCCCAGGAGCCAGAAGCTGGGAGCCAAGCAGCACCAGGGTGGGGTAGCTTTCTGCCTCGCCCTGTCCTGGTGCTTCTCAGCTCTCAGCTCCCCATAGATTTCCTTTTCTGAAGTGATCTGATGGGCCCCACTGAAAATTTCCTCTGGACATATTTCTAGAGCTTAAAAAAATTGCAAAATCACCAAAGCTAAAGAAAACTCAATAGTAACAGAACTCTGCTGAACTCCCAGGACACTTCTAAATAAAACTTTCTGGTTGTTCCTTCAGGTGCTGAAATGATAATGCAATATAGCAACTGAAAAAAACTCCCTTCCTTTTTAATATGGAAAAAATATCCTCCAGTGTCTCAAATATATTTTCAAATGAAGAAACCTGTTTCTTCTTTGTGAAATATATTAATACTGTATATTAAAAAGAAGCTCTTCCCATCTTACTATGTATTCTTTGGTTTATTATTGACTTTTTTGATGGCCAAACCCACAACAGCAGAAGTTGGCCCTGGAAATAACAACACTATGACAAGTTTTCTACAGCTTCACTTTTTGCTTATGACATATACAAAAGTGAGATACTCACTTTTAATTTCCTTGGACCCTAATCAGGCTAGCAAAACAAGAAAACAAATCTCTAATATGTGATCTTTATCTAACTTATCTTGTGCCTTGCCCCACTCTCTTGGTAGGGTATTACATCCGCATTTTAAATGTCTATTCACAATGCAGGGCAGCAAAGAATTGGAACTGTGGTGTTCCACATTGAAAGAAAGTGCTATTAATGCCCATGTTTGGCCCTGTTAAGAAAAGTGTTTAATACAAATCCATTGAACAGTATTTGTGTAGTTTGTGGCCTCTCTCACTGAAATGCAAAATGGCATACTGGTGAGTCCACTTTTGTCATATACAAATGGAATGATATAATCAAATCTTTACTGTGTTTACCCTAACCAGTATATGTATAAAACTTTAATTAACAGCCAAAAAACGTATGGATAAAATCTTATTTGACTGCTAAGTTGTCTGAGTGTCACTTGGGCATTGTTAGCCAAGTCACTAAAAGCTTGCTCTGCTACACAGGGTCTTCATAAAGTCCTTGTGTACTTTTAAACTTCAATAACTTAGGTTATGCACAAGGACTTTATGGAGCCCCTGTATATTTGCTTATAAACAATCCAATATAGTCACCTACCCATTTCAGAGGTGCATACAGTTCACAAAAATCCCCCAAAATGAAATTGGCAAATGCTACAATTAGTGAAAGTTTCACAATGTTCACAGCATGGGCAATACCAAGTCTAGTGGCATGGGATAGTCCCCTCACACAGCCCAGGACAGTAGCCTAACCATTAAATTGGAGGCTAGGCTGAGTACTCTCCTGTTAAAAATGGTTCACTGAGCCATCAAGAGAGAAAGAAGGACAAACAAGAGAGAAGCCTAACTGGTGTCCAAAGAGGGTGGGTGAACCAGGTGTTGTCCCTGCTACAAGTGTTGTTTATGCATTTTATTAAATGACTATGTAATGCAAAAACAAACAAACAAACAAAAAATAGACCCCCCCCCCAGCCTTATGCTGATGTAAATCTTCAGTAATGGCACTGTAAGTAATAATGTTATTCCAGACTATACTTTGGTAACAGAGGTCTGAATCTGACTCAGTGGAGTTCCATCAATGCAAGCAAGAGAGGATAAGATATGCACTTTGGTCACAACCCAATACAAAGCATCATGAAGAAACTGCTCTAAGTTTACCGTGATTATGGGACATTATCAAGATTTCAGTGCCATTAAAAGAGAAGATACTTCCCATGAACAAAGTAGTAGCAAGCCATGTGTTCTAAGCTATTAGAAGCATAGGGGGACTCTTGTCAATTTACTGTAATACCTTGGCATAGATTAGGGATGCTACAGGAAATAAAACAGTTCAAGTTCCAGGGTTTGTGAGATTATAAAGTGATCTCCTATTATCAAGTAAGGTGACATTTTATTTAGAGGAAACCAAGCATTAATCCCCACAGATTCAAGCCTTGAAATTTTGGAGTGCTTGAAACTTTTTTGATCAGGTATAGCTGTCCAATTGAGAGCAAACATAACAGTTTGAAGGAACCAAGATACAGTGATTGATAACAAAAACCCTACAGCCTCATGAACTGGCTCCTACCCTGGGCATCTTTAAGAGGAGGCTTGATGCCTACCTAGCTGGGAACATTTGAGCCCAGTTTTTTCTCCTGTCCAGGCAGGGGGTCGGACTTGAAGATCTACAAGGTCCCTTCCAACCCTACTTCTATGATTCTATGAATATCAACATGTCTTTGCAAATGTTTAAACAAACCTATTCACTTTTAATGACAGGAACTCTGCCACCAGAGGCTGATGGATTAAAGAGCCAGGACTTGGAAACCAGCAAGGCAACAAATGCTTTCAAAAAAGAAATAACAAAAACTCTAAAAGGAATATATATAGCAATTTGTATGAACCTTTGAAGGAGCAGTGGTTGCAGGAGATTTGGAGGCACCATCTGAAAGTCAGTCTGAATACACCTAACTAGAGTGCTTACTGCAGTGCAGCAGCTCAGTGAATAGTTCTTTTAATAAAAAGGCAGTTTAGTATGTTCAAGGATGGTGTCTTTTCTGTGGTGATATCCAGCATGAACGACATTTAATAAGAAAAATCATGATAGTGCAGTGAGAGCTGAAAAAGGTATAGAAGAACAAACAAGCCCTGAAGTGGCTAAAGGCCATTCAGTCTTTTAGCTTTTTGCAAAGCATTTACCTTCAATATGAGCTTTCCAGAAGTAAATACAGAAAACATAATATTATGAAATAAAATAAGAAGGTGATTCATGTCCCTATACACTTGTGGTCAGGTAGTACCCAGAGGATTTAAGAGCACCTGTCAATGGGAATACTATGCCCTTAAATTATACTAAGTATATATAAAGTGATGTGCTCTGTTTCTGAAATAGGAGAACACATGATGTAACAGTGAAAAATATAGCCTTCAGCTCTCTCATTAGACTTTCATGCTTCTAACTCAATTTTTAATTAGAATGTAATGTTAAGATCTAAAGCACTAGTTAAAGCCATATTATAGTTGGATTTCCTGACCTTTAGCTGAAGTGTCCCTTTCATCTGTAGATTTGAAAACTTTTTTGCTTTTTAAAAAAGGAACAAATTGCTCTGGGATAAAGTGAGTGCCCCTCCTGGGGCCAAATTTTCAAAACAACTTCTAAATGCGTACATGCAAATTTTACATGTGTAAAATCTGCATTTCTGCAGGCACTCAGATATTTGCAAGTGTAAATTGGGTGGAAAGAAACAGAGTTATCTAATGTGAACACTCAAAAAAGAAAGATGGGCTTAGCCAATTAAAACATAAGTCTGTAAAATCAAGCAGAACAGCATTCTGGGGGTTGTGGTTTCCTGAGTGCTCAAGGGAGCTCTTGACTGAGCAGTAATTCATGCTGAGAAAGGCTACTTCTTATATACTTTCTTCCAATAAGGAGGAGGATGGGGCAAAGCTGTGATGTGCTTCTATGGGTAAACACTAGGGCTAACTACTGATGTCAAAGAAGGCCAAGGAGCTTCTTGATCTAACCTATGTGGGTTTGTGTAAGCAGCCTAGGTTAGATTGGAAGTGAACAGAACATGTTTGCCCTTTGGTGGAGGTGAGGGAAGGGCATGCAGGCTGGCTGCACTGGCTGAGGCCAACAAGTTGGGGCACTGCTGCATGCCTCCCAGCATGCTACATGGGCTCACTGGGCTGCTATAGACTGCCAGGTGCAGCCAAAGGCCCAGGCCACCTTAGATTGGTCGCTGGCCTTGGGAGAGCATGCCCCCAAACCCCTGCTGTGTCACCATCAGGGAAACTGGTTTTCTCCTATTTAAAAAAACCCCCAATTTTTAGATTAAAAAAAAGAACCCAGAATCCACATTTTTCTCTAATTAAAATGAAACTAGTATCTATTTTGGGGTTAAAATGAAACACCATATATACATACACACACACACACATATACACACACACTCACACATATACAGGCAGTCCTCGACTTACAATGTTTAGTGTTAGAACATTTCGCAGTTGAAATGTTTATAAATTGACACCTTGTTTCAACTTTCTAATGTCAGTTTCGACTTTACAGTGCTTGGTCTGATGCAACACCACACCAGTGAACAAGTTTGCTGCATCACACATGTCCCTGGAGAACATCTGTCCAAACTTGCTTGGACACTTTCTTTAAGAAAGGAGACAAGACTCCAGAAAAACCTGCATCTGAGACTCCTAAGAACACTTCAGCCGAGAACCCTTCAAAAAATCCAAGCAAGAGCCCTTCAAAAAGTCCAGCAAAGTCACCTCAAAGAAATTCTTCCAAATCAATATGATTGCTATTTACAATATAAATGCATTAATGTAGCTATATTATTCATCTATAATTGATTGAGTACAAAATTCTGGGTTATTTTTGGTGAAAATAGGGTATCAGGCCTCGGTTTAGGAACCAATCAACATATATAACATTGTTTTCTATGGGAAAAATGGTTCTGAGTTACAACATTTTGACTTAAGATGCAGTTTTCGGGAACCGATAGTGTCCTAAATCCAAGGGCTGCCTGTATATACATACATACATATACATCTACATATATATACACACACAAACACACACATATATACACACACATACATATATATACACATACACACATGCACACACACATATATGGTGTGTGTGTGTGTATATATGTGTGTATACATACATGTATATATATGTGTGTGTGTGTATATTTCATTTTAATAGAATATATGTGATGATTCACTTTAATCACAGAAAGATTTGGATTTTGGGTTACTTTTTTATACAAGGAAACATAAGCTACTACTTCAGGACTGTCTGAATGGCTCTACTGATTGTTTTCCTCAAATAGGGTACTTGTGTGGATGGCAATTGTAACACTGGATGAAATCTACCTCCTGGGATAACTAATTTTTGAGTGGCATAGGTGTCATTGGCATACCCTAGACTGCATCTGACCTTTTAATTTTCATCTGTTTGTGCTATTTGGCACTCTTGCAAATAACTTCATTGGAATTTATGAGGCTGCTTATTTCAAAGTGTTTTCTTATACTATTCACTCTATTCTTCTCTACATCTTCTACACTGGATCAGAGAGGAACTTCAGTTCATGAATTGAAGTCCTCCAGTAGGGTTCCTATCTTGTTTGGAAGAATACATTCAAATAGCTCCTAAAATAAATATTTTTCTTTTCAGATAAATATTTTTCTTGTTTCCTTGGGTTACTTTTACACACACACACACACACACACACACACACACACACACAGAGTTTTTTACTCTATTTATATATTTACTTCTTTAATCCAAAACATGGCACATGTAGCAGCCCAGCCAGTGGTGATGGGGAGGAGGTGCAGGGGTAGTGGGGCAAGTGCTCCACAGAAGGAAGAATCAGGCCTCTTGGACATGGCCTACTTTTTATATCCAGTTAGGTGTGGCCAAGAAACATGGATGTCCAGGTGCTGGGGCTCATGCAGGAGAAACAGATGCCTCCCAACCCATCCCCACCTCCACTACTTGTCTGCAGCTGATAGCTGGTTGGAGGCAGGGCTGTGGAAAAGGTCTGTGTTAGCTTGGCTCTAGGATAGCTGGGGGACGGCGTCCAGTGAGTGCTCAGCTATAGCAGCCAAGCAAGGACTGATATGCCTTCCTGAAGAGCTGAGAGAGACAGTGTTGTGTTTGTGTGGTGGGGGGGAGGTGGGGGCAAGGGGAAGCAGGGAGGTCATAGAAAAGGCTGGGATACCAAAAGACTGTGACCTAATTTGCATCTATAGGGAAGCTGGTAATGAAGTCCAATGCACTAGTCTAACCTAGAGCTGAGTGCACATCAATCCAGGCCTATCTTACATTACATTTTGCCACTTCTAGACCAATTCATGTGCACTGAACTTCTGTTCTATTGAGAGTTTACACCAGTTTCTGATCACTTAGACAAGTAAAGTATTGTCTATACCTGGCCTAGAGGAGAGACTTGAGCAGAACAGGGGCTGCTGAATAATTTGCATCTTGAAGAAGCCTTGAAAGGAGGATATTTAGCTACAGGCAGCATGAATAGGGTGAATTACATGCCCATGAATGGGTACAATGACACAATTTGCAAATGTCTAGGCCAGTGATTCTTAACCAGTGTGTTGAAGCCCTGAGGTGCCTTGAGATCTTTTCAGGAGTGACCCAGCATGTTACATAATCTTAGCATTGTTAGGTGTGCAAACATGATTCACAAGATTAACCCAGAGATTTCAAATAGGAACCCATAGCGTTAGAAATGTTATGTTCTGCTGTGGCCTTTCTGAGTTCTTTGCAACAAGAACAACAACAAAGATGTTAGCTTATTTTTCCAAAGTAAAAAACATGAGTGAAAAGTAAGAGGTGGAATTTTCCAAGGGTTGCCATACATGTTGTCGCGTCCGAAGACTGGTGCACCCTTGACCTGCGAGCCTGGGTCGGCACGACCAGCTGGACGCGGGTGGGGTAGGTAATTGGACAGGTGGGTAAGCGGGAGGAGTCAGGAAGTTTAATGCATCTTGGTTATACAGAAAGTTTATTTTTACTTACACTACAGGAGATTGCAGCGTAGGGAGGAAGTTATGGTTGCACAGTGTAGAAAGAGAAGTTGAGCTGTTCAGTTCAGCTTGCAGATGTTTTCACTGCACAGATTACAAACTGCGTGGTGCAGATTTTAAGCAAAGCATACAGGTAACTTTGATCTGAAGATTTCCGTGAGCTCTTGGCAAGAATGAACAAGCCGGCAGAATGGATACACCTGAAAACTTTTACAGTAGGTGGGGAGAGGTCAGCGACTGGCCACATCACTGACTATGTCTCCTGGGCATGCGTGAAGGTCTCCACAGAAGGCAGAAATCTTTCCAAAGTTATAGTTTACTGGGTAGCCTATTACAACACGCCAGGCTTGAATAATTATAGGACTGCCAATCATGACTGTGAACAGACTCTGTGTGTTCTTAGGTTTCATGCGAGATTGACGGCGCATGTGTTTTACATTTTAAGCTGGGGGGAGGTTTGGATACTAAACTATAATGACGAAATATGTTATGTTAGCCTTTTGACCTTTTTGCCATCAGCATCTGAAACCAAAGATTTTTCTTTGACATGCCCCCCTTGCCGATGGCAACTTTGGTAATATCGTTTAGAATTGGTCGTCTTTCTCGTCAAGTTCATAAACAATTGGCAAGCATGTATATACAAAAGCAGAAAGTGTGGTTATGCATTTTTTGATTACGCTAAAAAGGCAAGAAAAAATACATAATATTATTAATATGAAAATAAAACCACTTAAAATAGGTATAAGCATAGGAAAAAACCATTTGGAGATATCAAAGCCAAACCAATCAAATAGATCATTTAACCAACTATCTTTTTCCGTGCTCATTTCTTGAAGTTGGGCGGAAAGTGTTTCAAGACTATTTAAGACTTGGGTCAAATTACCTCCATCCTGCGGGGTAAATTCAAGGCAATAGTGTGAATCATTTTTAAACATAGCACATAAGCCTCCATGCTCAAGTAAAAGATAATCTAAGCCTAATCGATTATAATACACTGCTGCTTGAACTTTTTTGAATGACTCATCAATATTTCGGAACCCTTCAGTGACTAGGTTGGTAAGGTTGGCAACAGTTTCAGTTAAAAGGACAATTTTGAATTTATTCATTTTTGATCCATATGTCCAGGGAAAATAGATGCCTATTTTGTCCCAAGAATCCATTAGAGTCCAGGCGTAATCAGCTTGTTCATGAATGAAGGAGGCTCGCTTTGTATGGGAAAGATTAGACTTTTTATGAATAGCAGTGGTGGTTTTCTTCCAACCTACTTGGAGTCCTTTTAGGCTCCACAAAGAGGTTACAGGCATTAGAGTTTCATCAGAGGTAAGAACGGGGTATATGCTGGTAACATTGGTTTTGAGGTTAAACCAAACCCAACCGAGGGGTAAGTGTCCATTTGGTACGGGGTAATTACAAGGGGGTGAGTCTTCTTTAATGGTTGTTTTAGTAAAGTTATTGGAGTTTTTGAAGTGACTCCAAAGACAAGGAACAGCTAGGTCTGTATAAAGAACTCCTGGCCGTGGGATGGGAAATGGGCAAGGTTTAGGTCTGAAGTGCTTGCATGCACCGTTACAGCGTTGAGCGTAATCAAGATAACTTGATGTTATTAGCCAAACTGGGGTTGAACTGTTAGTTTTATGAAAGTTTGGATGGTTCTTTTCCTTGGGATTTAGCGGATCATAAGTAGGACACTGAGGCCATAATGCGTGAAGAATACTACATAACATGTGTATATTGTGTTGCATTTTTGGCTCTGTTAGGGAATGGTTTCGGCCGGCACTCCAATTAATTTGAAAAACATAGATACAATCTGCAATTTGTGAAAGAGAGTTATTAGTTAGGGTAACGTTGAGCGCCTCAAGAATTGTTATTATGGGGGTAGAACAGTTAATGGTATCAGCAGGACAACGTGGTCCAATACAGACATACGGCTATTTAAGCGTGGGGATAAACACAGAAGCACTAATAGTAAAAGGTAATCCCAAAACATCTGCTGAAGGGAGATTACAGTGAAAGAGATTAAGATAGCAAGATATGTTAAAACTAGAAGATGGTCGTCCAAGATGGGTGACAATGCCAGTGTCCGTTGCTGCCATGAGTTTTGGGAAACAGAGTCGGTAGTCTATTGTTGAGCTTCCAGTTTCTTCAAAGTTATGGCATTCGGTGGTAGAAACAGCCAACAGCGTTAAAAATGAGTTGTGCTGGAGCATACATGAGATGGAATACATGACACAGCATATGATGAGGGTCGCAATGGGTGTCATGATGTTTACCTACAAAAGATAACAAAAACAGCAGTATCAAGAATATTACATAATTCATGTAACTTTTTGCTCAGTGTGCCTAGATAACCAATTGTGATGCGCTAAAAGGTGCGGGGGTCCTGTAGGGCCGTCGACATCCTTGATGACCCAATACGTGTTCGGATACTGTCCAGGGCGAACAACTTGGCCTTTGGTCGATGTTGGGTGTTTATCTTCTGGGTTTGGAGTTGTAACCCAAACTAATTCACCTGGGAGAAATTTAGGTGTCCATGGCTTGACTGGGACTGGCACCCGATGTTCCCATAAGGATTTGTTAGCGTTCAGGCTGATGAGGACGTCGGGAAGAACTGCGTCCCATCCAATGTAGGAACCTTTGTTTAATAGTCAAATTTTTTCTTTGACAAGACCAATGGTGTGCTCTACTACACTGTTGGATTGCAGGTGGTACAGATATGATGATGCCACTGGATATTGAAGGCCACTGCAAAATTACCAATAAGTTTGGAGGTGAAGGGCGGTGCTCCATCTGAGTGGATAATTTCCGGGGCTTGCCAGAGAGCAATTAACAGTCTTAATGCTGTGACGACTGATGGGCCGGTACTTTTTTGCAGTGGTATGACTTGCACTTGTCGTGTACCAAGATCAACAGCAACGAGTCCTTTCGGGTGTCGCTTTGCTCCGGGCAAGGGACCTAGTAAATCAATCTGCCATACTTTACCAGGTTCAAAGTGTTCTTTGGCAAAGGTTTCTTGTTCTACTGCAGTAGGGTGTTTCTTTTTTTTGGCACACTGTTCACAAGCTTGGACTACATTGGTCCAGTCTTTGTCAGTTCCTTCAGACCGAGGTTGAGCCGTATCTTTGCACCAACGGCTGTGGGAAGCACTTACTCCAGGATGCCCCCGGTGTTCATGTAGCCAATGAAGGAAAGGATCTTTTTCTGACAATTCGGCTACTTGACCAACAGATACTTGGGGCTGTTTTCCTTCTTGGAGTAGTCGGTCAATTTCGGCATGAACTGGGTCTGTGTCAGGGTGGTGCGACTTGGTATGCTTAATGAGTGGCGGTGGGTCAGGAGCTGTGATCATATCAAAGATGCTTTCCCAAGTTCGGATACAGAGTTCTGGATTACCATTTCCTGTGATGATTTTGTAAACGAACTGAGAGTCCACAGCGATGTCTGGAACTGGTTGACAGCCATTATGTCGTTTGAGATAATGTCTGACAACTCTGCAGAACGCAACAAGTTCATTTAGCTGTGCTGACTTGAAAGCTTTTAGGATTTCATGTTCCTTACAGGCGTGGCAATAGAAGCCACATGGACTGCCATGTCGTGTAGTTCCATCGGAAGCCATCCAGGCAGACGCTGTGGTACCATATAAGATTGGACGATCTCGAATTTCACACGGTGCTGGTGTATCATGATGTTCCCATGAGGCAGACCAATGGTACTGGTGGTCAAGGACTAAAGTGGTCCAAATTTTTGGTTTGTCGATTTATGTCAGAAGTGTTATTCCTGGGCCTAGAATGATTCCATGGCCCTTTGACACTGACTTTGCTAACTGTCATGCGAGTAGGACTTTTCCAACAGTTCCATAACAGTGTTGGGCATCTTGTAGAGTGCGGTGAGCAGCTAAAACAAGATGGTGTTGGTCATGCACTGTCGCCCAAATATGCATATCCGTATAGCCAACAGCAACAGTCAAGTCGTTGTTTAGGCTGATTGCATGAAGCTTGGTGTTTTTGCATTGTGTGATTAGATCTTGAACGGCTTGGTCATCTTTGGAGGTCCATGGTTTCAAAGGGAAGGAATATCCCGCTTGGTGAATGTGCTTTTGAAGCTTGGCAAGCACTGCGAGTCCTTGGGGATGGACATAATGTCAGAGCCAATTGATATGTCCCAGCATTTGTTGGAATTCTTTTTTTGACGGGGGTTTGTTATTAGAATGGTTTGTAAATAGTGAAAATATCTCACTTGGTAGTTTATGATTTTGTCTCCATGGGCCTTTAAACTTGATTCCAAGGAAGGTGATGTCATCTGAAGGATCGAGGCATGACTTCCGTTGGTTTACTGTCCAACCTGCAGCTGTAAGGTGTTCAAGCAATCACTGGGTTAAAGATGAAACTGTTGAACTGTCCCGACTGAGATAGCAATGTCATCTACGCAGCTGCACAGGAGAATATCATCTGGGAACTGTTGATTTTGCTTGAATTCGCTGAGACATTTATTCATGGCTTCAGTGGCAAGGGTGGGAAAGTTACAGTAGCCTTGAGGACAAACATTCCATTTGTACATTTTTCCACCAATACACATATTTAGTACTCCCAAGTGATCGTCGATGGGGATGGAAAAGAACATATCCTTCATGTCAATGGTTACTTCTACCCACGGTTGACTCTGGTACTCAGCTATTGTGCATAGTTGTTGAGGAAGGTCCAAAATGTTTGGTTGAATAAGAGATGCACAATGTTTGTTCGCCATGCGATAGTCGACAACAAGTCGAGCTTCATTAGGACGTCCTGGCTTAGCTATGCCCCATCCGGCTGATAAATAAATACTTTTGGAAACAGGTGCAATACGGCCTTCCTGTTCCAATCGGGATAGCAGGGTTTGAAGAGAGGCTTGTAATGACGCTTTGCTTGAGATAGGTCGATATTGCCAAGTAGTTTCATTGCATAAAGGTGGACAGTGGCGGTTGGCCGGTGATACGGTTAGTGGGAGAGCTTGCAGTACTTGTTCTTTAAGCTTTAATACACGGATTGCAGGAACACCTAGGAGACTGATGCTCCCTAGAACACCAGTTAACATCTTTCGATGGCCTTTTACTAGAAAGTTAATTACAGGTGTGGGCTTTACAGCATTCAGGCCTTGTATCATGATGACTTTCCTTGTCACTTGATAAGGAACATCTGCAGTAATTACACTGACTTGGGCCCCTGTGTCGAGTAGGAATGACACATGCACTTGCTTGAGAGGATTTGCTGGGTTGATGAGAATGAGGGTGGCATAAGGGTGAGTATCATCATTTCTAATAGTTTCATGTATCACGCTGCCGGTCCTGCTGACGGTGACGACTCGTTTTTTGGCTGCTCATTGTATTTAAAGCCTAGTTGTTCTGCGAGGAGCTTCTGCCCTTTGCCCCCTAGTGCTCGTAGTTGGGCTTTGTTAAGTTTGGTGTTGTTCAATAGGAATCCGAATCTGGTTCTTTCTTCTGGCGACCTCTGTGGAGGCGCTGCTCTGGAAGCGCTTTGGCGACTGATTTTCTCTGGTGACAGTGTTTGCTTCAGGTAAGCTGTGACATGAACTTGGGTAGGCTTACTGGTCATTGCTGATTGTAGTCAGGATACTAATGCCCAGATATTCGTTACTGGGGTGTTAATGGATGGAGTGAGAACCATTTTTACAGTTAGTTCATGTGGGCCTCCATATACTTCAGAGGCTGCTTCAATGGCTTGATGGAGGCAGCGGACTCGGCCTGGGTTTTCTAGGTAACGGTGGGGCCATGCTGTAGCTTGCTGTAATATTGTTAAGTTCAAAGGATTCGTAACTGGATTCCATTGGGCATAGGACACTCCAATCACGGCATGGATCAAATGGACAGCATTAGGTTGTTTGGAACCACCATCATGCCAGACATGTGTTTTTCTCATAATTGCATCCACTACTAAGGCTGGCAATGCTAGTGGCCATTGGTCATTTGCTGTTATGGATTGTGGAACTGTAACTATTCCTCTACTCCAGGCTGTGTTTCGAACGAGGTGAATAGCTTCCTCTGCATCAATGAGTTCGTTTGCTGCTTCTATTACAAGGCAGCCCATCCAAACAGTGGGGGTTTCATCGGGTTGGATCCCCATTTCCTTGTGAAGATCACTCATTTCTGCCCGAGTTCTGGTGCAGACTGTTATTGTGGCCTGGGGCTGTCCACCCCCTGTTGCAGTATACTTGACTACGCTGACAGGGAAAGCTGAAGTTATAAGTTCCTTTTCATCATCTTTACTTCTGCTTTTAATTAACCGCGTACCATCAGGTAACTCTGGATACGGAGGGGGCGGTGCGATTGCTAGGGTAGGTGGAGTATGAGGACGACCCAGCTAGGGGGTAGGCATGATCACATCTGGTGATGTCAGATCGCTCTTCATCAGTGAGGCCGGGACAGGAGGATAGCCCTGCCCAGAGTTAGGTGTGGCTTTATTCGAGGACGTCTCATGGTTCGCCGTCAGTTCCTCCAGGCTTGGGTACAGCTTCCTCTTTGGCTTGGCACCAATTTCAGAGCGTGGCTGTTTGTTGTCGACGCCATTTTCAGGCGTTGGCTTCCCTTTTTGTTCAGCGCCATTTTCTAGTTGTGACTTCTGCTTTTGCTTGGCACCATCTTTGGGCGGTGGTGAAGTGCTGCATTTTATCACCAGTTCCTCAGCATTGTTACTGGCTGTACTCAGCTGTGAGTCAAAGTTCACAACCTCCCACAGCAATATAGACACAGTACGGAACAAGAAATTAATCATTTTCCCCTTGTCCCTTTTGGGACCAATCCACTTTGTCACTGTACAACCCTCTAATTCCAAGGTTTCACGGAGTTGCGTTAACAGTTTATGTGCGCGTGAATCAGGTGACAAATTTGGACAGTTAAACTTATCAGGCGGGGTGTCTTCTCCCACTTCCTGTACATGCTGGATGCAGTGAGCAAACTCTTGGGCAGGTGTCAGGTTCACCGTGCGGTCAGGTTTCACTCATGCCAGAGACAAGTTCCTGACCTCATCTCTGGGCCAGAAGGTGACTCCTTTCTGGCTCATAATGCACCCAAAGGAGCTCGGTGCCAACTGAATGGCCCATTCCCTGCCTCCTTTATCTCCGGCAAGAGACATAAATCCAGTGATTAATGAGTTAGCGAGACCATCTGCCGGGTGGTAAGTGATGTGTGCCCACAGATGGTCTGAGCTTGCACAATTGCAGTCTCCTGCACGCCACGGGCAGTGGCGGATCAACTCTGACTCCATTTTGCCTCCCCTGCATCCTGTTCGTGACGCCATGTCACGTCCGAGGACCAGTGCACCCTTGACCTGCGAGCCTGGGTCGGCACGACCAGCTGGACGCGGGTGGGGTAGGTAATCGGACAGGTGGGTAAGTGGGAGGAGTCAGGAAGTTTAACGCGTCTTGGTTATACAGAAAGTTTATTTTTACTTACACTACAGGAGATTGCAGCGTAGGGAGGAAGTTGTGGTTGCACAGTGTAGAAAGAGAAGTTGAGCTGTTCAGTTCAGCTTGCAGATGTTTTCACTGCACAGATTACAAACTGCGTGGTGCAGATATTAAGCAAAGCATACAGGTAACTTTGATCTGAAGATTTCCGTGAGCTTTTGGCGAGAACGAACGAGCCAGCAGAATGGATACACCTGAAAATTTTTACCGTAGGTGGGGAGAGGTCAGCAACTGGCTAAATCACTGACTATGTCTCCTGGGCATGTGTGGAGGTCTCTGCAGAAGGTGGAAATCTTTCCAAAGTTATAGTTTACTGGGTAACCTATTACAACACGCCAGGCTTGAATAATTATAGGACTGCCAATCATGACTGTGAACAGACTCTGTGTGTTCTTAGGTTTCATGTGAGATTAACTGCGCATGTGTTTTACATTTAAGCTGGCGGGGGGTTGGATACGGAACTATAATGACGAAATATGTTATGTTAGCCTTTTGACCTTTTTGCCATCGGCATCTGAAACCAAAGATTTTTCTTTGACACATATAATGAGGGGTGTCTCAAATCCAAAAAGGTAGACAGCTTACTAACATTCAGGTTAGGCTATCTGCTACTTTTAGGGGCACCGAGACAGGGAAGAACTCTTCCACTGTTGTTGGAGATAGCTGGGAATCACAGTAGCTCTAGACCCTCTGAGATTTAAAAATGCAGTAACCAAAGGCCATAAGGTATTTCTTTCTATGAGCTCACATTTTCTTATAGAAGAATACAGGAATGCTGGACACCTATACACTTACTCGGGGGTGGGGGTGGGGCAGTGTTTTAATTAAAGCAACTCTCAGGAGCCACTCTAAGTAAAACACCTGCAGAGTCTCATGTATTCAGTATTCCACATTTCAAAATGGTGGCAGAGCTGCTTGAACTAAAGCTTATTCAAAAAGCTTTAGTTAAAGTGTCCCTGCCACTATTTTGAAATGCAGGGACACTGAATGCACAATATGCTGCAGCACGCTTGAACACTATGATTAGAAAGCACCAGCAGACTTGATTAATCAATTAATTTAATCAGAACATGTGAGAGTACATGTAAAAGTGCCCGCTGTGACTTGGTCAGGATGAAAGACTTCTCATTAGGACTTTTGTTACCCTCAGAGTGGTGGATATTTATATATATGACTAAAGATAAAACTAGTCAGGCAAGAGATGGAGATTGCCTACTTCTCTTGAGGTCGAGAAACAGAGAAAGCAGATGTACTTAATACTATAGGATGAAAATACCCAGGAATATATAGGTTTTACCTGCACATAGTTTGCAAGTTTTGGGGGCCAGAAATATGTAATGAAATTGGATTTGCTATCCTTTCCCAGTGCCTGAAACCTGTCCTAAAAGCATGCTTGTCCTTTGCTTGAGAAATTGTTTGACCCTATAATAATCTTTCTTCTCTTTAAGGTCATTCTTAACAGACATTACTTTTCATTATTCATTCCTACTATTTTTTTTTCTGAATGATGTATGTTTGTCTAGTGTTATACCCACTTCTTTTCTTTTAGACTTGTATAAGAAGAAATAAGCTTGATTAAACCAATTTCCCCTGAATAATGGTTCTTGTCTTTCTCAACAGTGTCTCCTGATGTCTGCTAGAAACTTTGTAAGTTTTTGAAGAATTCTTCTCCATTTTATTATACTGTTAAGGTCTTTTACATTAATGGAGATTAATTTAATGAGGTTATTCATGGTCACCATTTTTACTTGTAGAGGTATATCTTGATATATGTTGTAATAAAATATAATCCTATTTCTTTCAATAAGAGTGCACTGGTAAGAATCGTGCTTTTCCTGTACCATTGTCATAAGATTAACAATTACCCCGACTTCACAGAACTTGCTTTTTTGTACTCCTGCCATTTTTTAACATATCTAGTTCTCAGAGCCTTTAACATTTTTATTCATATAGATCTTAATCACTGTACTTTGTCTGCCCTTTTTTGAAACTCTAGTCTATTTTTCCAAGTAATGTGAAACATGCTCCATTGTTTTTTTCTTTACTTTTTATTGCCTCTCTTCTTATAGAAAGGGCCTGCTTACCTCACCATTTTTTTTCAATGAATGAAAGCATAAGCATGAGCATAAGTGGAAGTATTGTTGTACTAGCTGTTGCTATGTAAATTTCATCCCCTATATTACTCTGTATCAGTACTCTTTTTTGTGTTTTTATCACTCTCTACTAATTTGCTCAATATTTGGATAGAGCAGATAGACACCCAATGGCTACATGTGCAGTTTACTGCAGTTAGCTAATTAGCTGCACAGTAAAGAGTCACTTTCTTCATGTGCTCCTACATTAAAGTACAGTATATTAATTAGCTCTGTCATAAGATAGTACTGTTGGGAATAGTACTATCTTATGGAAGAGTCATTTGCTGCACAGAAAACATGTGTGAATGGTGACCAGGATGGCAGTATTTTGATCTGGGTGGAGCAACCCCAGGCTGGCAGCAGGCTCTGGGGTTCAGCCACACAGCTTCGCACTTTGGGCACTCTCATGCCCTAGCCAGCCCCGATACTGCCCAGTACTGCCACCTGGAGCCTACAGCTCACCCCCAAACCTGCTACCAGCCCATGGCTGCTCTGCCCCAGCTCAAACTGCTGGGGTCCTGGACGCATGTGGAGACACTATACCTAGGAGCAGCTAACTTTGGCACAAACTATACCAGAGTATACTGAAGTGTATTAATTGCATGTGTAGATGAGCCCAATGAGTATATGATCTGTCAATGAACAGAAACCTCTGAAAGACATAATTAAGTCTCTCACTATGGATTGTTTCAATTGCAGATATCTAATATGATGTGACTTTAATGAAGTCATACACTCCTATATGCCCATATATACACAGTGTTAATTTGTGCACTTTTGTGGAACAATTAACCCCTATGTAAGATGCTTCCAAAATTACTTCAGATCTACAAAATACATAAATCAACCTTGTTTCTCTGAAGTCAATGACAATGGGCTGATTTATACCTGTTACAGGAGATTGTCACAGGATATTGTCCATAAATGTCCAGAACTCCTAACTCTGGTTATAATTCTGTCTTTTGCCTCATTGAACCTAAATGTTCAAGCCAAAGGTAAATTTTCATGTGGTCAGAATCTTATTTTTTCCATGGTTTTCAAGTATTGCTGGAGATACTGTCCTACTCTCCTACTCTCTTTTTTTTGCCACTTTCTTGGGGAAGGAATATCAATGTTCTTCAAGACAAGTGTCTAAAGCTTCACATAGGGAATGGGACCTATCTTGCCTAAACCATTCCAGGGACTTCATAACTATATTCCTCACCTCTGTTTCTGAAAATAAGGTGTTAATGGTAAATAGCAGTGTAAAGGGAGATTTCCCCTACATTTATCTATATAGTGTCAGATGATCATTATTCTTGTGTTATTCTCAACTCTCTTTGTTGCCTGAGTGTCTCTGTAAGCAGGTCCTCTAAGATTAGCATTTTATAAACCTGCAAGAAAAGCCATCTTTGCTTGTCACAAAAGAATCTCTTTCTATTGGTGGTAAGGGATTTTGACAACCTTATCTCTGGGTTTGCTACCCACTGCAGACAGAGGGTACAGGCCCCCATGTGCCCTTTCAATAATCACCTCTTCTGATGGGTCTATTTTTAGCAGGTCCTTAATTATACTTTGTATCAGGCTTGACAGTTTTGCCTTTCTCCTGACCTCTTGAGATGCCCTCAAATTTTAAATTATTGTGTTCCCCTTGTTTCTAAGACACTTCTGTTATTCTGTGAGAAATAGATTAAATGAAAAAGACCAGAAATGTTAATTTCCCTGATAGTTTCAGAGGTGTCTCCCAGTTCATCTTCTCCTGCTGGTGTTCTTTCTACCTTACCAATTAATTCTTTTTAATCACTTGTAACTTCTGCTATGGCATCAAAGATTATGCCTTGAGTTTCAGACAGAAGTTCTTTCATATCAGCTTTTTATGAAGGCAAGGCAAGGCCTTCACCATTTCACTCCTTTTAACATAATCTTAATATGCTTGTTTTGCTGGAGGAAATAATTTCCTCCCCTTCCTCCATGTTTCTTACATTATATGTAATGTGATTTAAAGAGATTTTAAGATTTTGAGACGGAGGAGATTTTTGAAGTGTAATTAAATGATCATACTTTGCTTCCTAGGGAACTTCAATTAGCGGAGAGATGTTAGTGTTGCAAGGTAAGTGTGTTTTGTTGATGGGTAGGAAAGAGCAGAACAAAGCTGGAAAGGAATGATTTTGGTGGTATATATGGGCTTTGTAGAAGATCACTAGATAGTTTTCCATCAAGCAGAGAGTATTAATATCTGACATAATAGGTGTAATAAATATCACCCTCCAAGAATGACTATTATGGCTAGTTTATTAAGAAGCAATAAGTTAATAACACTTTAATTCCTTCCAGCACTTTTCCTGCTTCTTACCCTATTTTTAAACTACTACATAAGAGTGATGGGATGAGTCACAGATTATGGTGCTGCAGTGCTGATGAATAGCTCCCAGCAGGTGGACCATCAGACAAGGATGCTTTTGACAGAATGGGTCTTCTTCTCTTTTATTACATTAACAATATAATTATTACTATAAATTTACCATAAATTTCTCACTATAAAAAATAGTCAGTTTTAAGCTTTTCAAAGAGGAAACAGAGGAGAGGGAGAATCACTTCTCTGAGGGAATCTCAGTTCAAACAACTTGGTAACAGAACTTCCAAACCTAAAGGTTTTGGGCGCCCAGAAGGAAACTATATACTTGGCCAGCTTTGAACCTGATTACTACTTGACTTGTCACACACTAGTTTCTTAATCTCGTGCACCCAGATCCTGCCACCCTACTGTGTTGTCTTTCATCCCCAGCCCATGTTTAAAAAAAAAAAAAAAGATTAAAGGAAAATTTGCATAATGAGGAAAGATAGTTCACTTGTTTAAATTTCTCAACAATTAATGAAAAAATTGGACATGTAACATATAAGTGATTTGGGTGATGGTTGTTGTTAAGGAAGTTTATGTTTAGTAATAGCGCTTTCTTTATCTACTTCCGTAAAGCACACTTACGGTATAAGCCCTGATCTATAGAAGTTCATGACAAAACTATCAGTGCCTTCAGTGGAACCAAAGTTTAATCATGCTCAGTTTAGTCCAATATAAAGTGCTACATTCAAATTCCTCTCAACTTTATGGGTTGTTATTAGGCTACTGCGCCTAAAGTGTCTCATGTACACGTGCCCTTAGACACAAAAGATCTATCCAGACTCTAGCAGCAAAATGGCACTTCCATTAGATCTTTCTATGACTTGAGCCCCTATATTTTTAATGTGAAAATTCATTAAAATGTTTAATACATTTTTGCTGGGTTGCACTGCTATCATAAAAATTGTATTGGCATTTCTCATATAGTTCCTCTCAGTTTTAAACAACTCAGCCATAAAAATTTGCTCTAGGTTTACTTTTAGTAGCTGTGGACTAAGTCAAACATGCATTATAATCCAGGTTCTGAAATATAGAATGCAATAATTGTAAAATTAGTTTAGTGAATTACCTGCAGACTTTTTATTTTCTTTGTTTCAGGTCTGGTTTCACAAAGCAACTATTCTTTTAGCACTGTTATAGAATATCCTGTTAATGCAACAAAGTATGTGTGCACTATGACTATATTTTTTATTGGGCTGGTATAACTACCATTAACATTCAGTATCCCAAGCTGTGTGTGTGTGTGCACTAGATTGCAAGTGCTCTATTTATTATATTGAGCATATTAGAGCTGTCACTTGGGACATTTTCAGTACGATAGCTCTTCTAATATGTGACCAGGGTTTTCAGGTTCTCAGTATCCACAGTAGGTGCTGAGTTTTCAGAAAAGCTTGGTTCCCACCAAGATACTTATAGCACACTTTCAGAAGACTGCAACGTTCAACAGGCTGCATTCTCTAGAATACCTAGCCCCTTATCTTCATGGTGGATTGAGTACTGAACTCTTCTGAGCATTCAGGCCATGGTGTTCAGTTTAGAAAGATCATATGCTACCACTATATATACCAGGATTTCCCTTGTAAAGTATGAAGAAAGCATCTTTCTGCTCTCCCCTCACCACCTGGGGTCTTTTTTTGAAATCGTCAAAAGGGTAAGAACAACAGACACAAAGAAACTATATTGGAACGTTGCTAATGTTATAATAAAAGCCAGGCTGCTTGTCTTGTTCTCTTCCAGTCTATCCAGAATGCTGCTGTGAAAATCAATTTTATCTCCTGAAGCTCAGACCACAAAACTCCCCAATTAAAATTCTTTCCCTGCTTACCATCCTCTTTGTCATACTCAGGCTTCTTGTCCTCCCCAGAAAGGCTTTGCTTTCATTTCTGCATACTGTAATTCTTTTCTTGATCCCTAGACTTCACTCAAGATTTTCATGTAGGTGCTCCTTTCATATCCTCCTACTACTTTCATCTCTGTACCTTGTTCCATACTCACTCTAAGGCTGGAACAGTCTTCCTGTTCATGGCTGAAATTCATCTCTATGGAGAAGCCTTTACAGCACTTAAGTGTAAGACACTGTTTAGTTTGTGCTGTGCACTGCTCTCTGGGGTGAGATAGCTGTCACTTTTGGTGGCATATTAGACATTTGAACTGGGGATATCCAGAGTTAAAAGCAAGATTTTTTCTATATTCTGAGTCAGGGTATATAATGGAAGCTGTAATAGACTCCTTCCTTGTGGTTTGAGGATGGAGAGGGATCATATCACACATTGACCCAGTGTATTGAGCCATGTGTGACATAGGCATCACTCAAGTCCCATGTCAGCCACCAGAATAGATCCTATAAGCATCACTTGGACCCTCTGGAGAGGAATTAATTTTGCCCATACTTCCCACTTCAAAACAAATCTCTTCTAGGAGGTTTTATAACAAAAATGCACCACTGCCACCCAATTACTTAAATTGAAAAAATCTTTATTTAACAGTCTGTATATTGATGACATAACTGTTCTGAAATATAAAATGCTTGTTGAGGGAACTCACCTGTATTTATAGTACAGCCAATATATATACACATATTGTAAGAGCTTGTTAATTCATAATAAAATAGTCATAATAAATATACAGCTTTCCCTATTCCAAGTGTTTTGAAACAGTGGGGCTTTACTTTCTGTATCTTAAGGTACAAGACCACGGACTAAGAATGAATAGTGAAATCTTTGCTTAGTAATTGGTACGGTTTTGTTGCAGGTTCAATAATCCATAAAACACCTTGATTCTCTCATATGCAAGAAACTTTTGTGGACCATATATAACCATGAAAGCTATATTTCACTTGGCATGTATAGAAATCAATACATCAAGAAATGAGTATGGTAATGCTTCAGTAAGGAATTTTTAGAAGAGAAAAAGGACTTGGAATTAAAATTGTTTGTGTTAGTAGTGCATTATGCTGATCTCTTACCGCTCTTATTTAGCGCTGCTGCATTTCTAAGGTATATTTTGCAGTTTTCAAATTATGTCAAGGTTGAGTAGATCATGTACCTATGCATATTTTTAGCATTTGTGCAAATTTAAATCAACATATACTACCAGGTTTATCTAATGGGCCAAAGCCTAAATTGGTATAAGTCAGAATAACAGTGCAACAGTGCATGAAAATGCAGCTGGAAATCAGAATGATATGAATAAATTAAACAGATGTAATGGAGAATTTGCAATTTTTTTCTCTTGTATCCATCTATATGGGTCCTAAGAGTCTGGATAACAAACATGACGAATGAGAACTTTGTGATCACTACTTTGCCTGCATGGTTGAAATGTTAGTATAACAGATCGTAACCTGTTTAGGAATAATAGGGAGGGTTAGGGAGTTGGGGAAACTTCACATTTCCAACACCCTTGCCTGTTTTACAGTTATTGATTATCAAAGTACAGCACCTTAAATGAATATGGAATAACAGGATGACTACCTAAGGCTAGGAATAGGTCCTGCTGGGGCTGTTACAGACTACCAAATCATAAGGGAACAGAATGAGTATTTCCAAAATACCTCTCTGTAATGTAGTGAAAAAAACCCTGTATTTTTATGGGGATTGCAATGTGGGACTTATGCCCAAGAATCTGAACTGCTAAGGAGGGGGACCAACTCATTGCACATACCCGGGGAAGCTGGAGAGAGCCCGCAGACTGAGGACTGGAGACAGCTGAGGTCTCGAGACTCAGGACACTGGAGGTTTGGGTTGTGGCTTTGTGGATGGGTTGGAGGTCATGGGGACAGGGGAGAGAAGGGTGCCTGAGGGGTATTCAGTTCTTAGAGCTCTGCTGGGCTGGGGCCTGGGAAGTGGCATGGATGGAAACTAGTGGCAGAATCTTTGCTAGAGGTAGGGACCTGGGGAGCTGGACAGTACTGCCAGGGCCAGGGGCCCAAAGGACTAAGTGAATAGAAGTGAAGGCATGGCCAGAGGGCCCAGCATGGTGAAAACATATGCACTATGGAAAATAAGTTATTTTTAACCTGATTTCATTCTTTGAGGTAACATATATAGCTGTTAAGAGTCATTACATTAATGTCATGCAGTAGGATTTTTCTAGCGTTGAATACTTCATGACATTCTAGACATTGGACTGGACATTAGAAAAAAGTTCTTCATGGTCAGGGTTGACAGGGTCTGGAATGGGCTTCCAAGGGAGGTGGTGCTCTCCCTATCCTTGGGGGACTTCAAGAGGAGACTGGACAGGCACCTGACTGGGATCACATGATTCCAGGTTAGGTGACCCTTTTCTTGCCTTCCAGGGGCAGGGAGTCAGACTAGATGGCCCACTGAGGCGCCTTCCAACCCTAGAATCTATTCTTTTGTTTCTTAAAAAAACACTCCCCCCATAACATTACACAATATTAATATGATGCATATTACATGCAACAGGAAAGAAATAGCAGATCTCAAAAAAATTGTTGTCAATGAGAAATTATGATCAGAACAAGGTTTTTCTTGTGCAATTCTATAGGACTCATAGCATCAGAGAAACTAATCAGTATTTTTATTAATAGCCTGTAAATAGTCACAGAATTACTGAATATGAAATTCAGTAATATAGATTGGCAAAGTGTGAAATATTAATGAGGATGGGGCTATCTTTCAGTTTAAACTGGATCACTTGTGAGCTTTGCCCATTCAAAGTTTTTTCTTTTGCTTTAAGACAGCTAGGTGTTACGGCTTTGTTGCACAGAATATTTTGCATGTGTTTTATTTAGATAGTAGTAAGCATTGCTGTGCTGCATTAAAAGTTATAACATGTTCTGAGCAGTCATGTGGTAATGTTAACTGCCAGCTCTTAAGTGACAGTGCAGGGCTGCACAGAGCTGACTGTTGATCAGGTTGGTTCAGGACTCTGCTGCAGTGCCATGGCTGTGACCAGCAACCAGTAAACTGTGCTGGTATTATCTCTGTGAAGTGACTGAACAATAACTGATATCACTTAATATGATCTGTATGCTTCTCCCCTAAAAAGTCCTAATTTTGCTACAATGCAATTACAGTTAGCATGATGAGATTGCACGTAGCAAATGATTTCCTGCTTGAATGCACAAATGCTCATTTATGTGCAGTTAATACATCTTTAGTATTGGGTGGACAAGGCCCTTAGATAGCTAGAAAAAAAGAATGTAGACCATATTCACAGAATATATCTATATCATGGATAGACGTAAGAAGGATGCAGTGTTCAATGTAAAGAAGCAACAGAACATGAGTTGATCCTTCCATGCATAAACAGGAAGTACATGGCATTGGCAAGATCCATACAAGAAACCAGAATACTGTTCTGGTGTTGCAGCATTTTTAAAAAGATGCTGAAAAATTGGAGTGTTCAAAAAAATAGGCCACAAAAATTATCTGAAGACTGGAGAAAATTCTTTATAGTGGAAGCAAAGAGCTCAATCTGTTTGGCTTATCAAAAAGAAGATTGAGAGGTGACTTGATTACAGTGTATAAGTACCTTTCCAGGGAGAAAATACTGGGTACTAAAAGGACTCTTTAATCTGTCTGAGAAAGGCATAAAAAGAACCATTGGCTGGAAGCTGAAGCCAGACAAATTCAAATTAGAAATTAGGTATACATTTTTTTTAACAGTAAGGGCGATTAACTATCAGAACAAAACTACCAAGGGAAAGGGTGGATTATATGTATTCTTCTTTCTTTACAGAATGCTCAGTCATGATTCAATTACTTTTTTCCCCCTTCAGACTGTCTTTTTCTGAGTGGCTTTATATTCTTCTGTTATCGCTCATATGACACTGTATGAGAGGTCACCTCTAGAACACTTCTAAACAAATTATCAAAAGACATTTAGCTTTTTGATGTCATTAAAATCAATTTCTCAAGCCTATTTATGGAACAAACAGTAATTAGAAGTAAAATAGTAATGGTGATGGAATTTCTCATTATTGAGAGAAATAAAGGATAATATTGCATTAAGGAGAGAAGCTAAGAATTACATTGCTTTTCAGTTAAGAGGGCTGATTAATCCTTTCTAATGCAAAAATCTGACTGAAGCCAATGGAAGGTTTGCACAACTCAGGCTACAGGTTCTGTGAAATGTAACTGTAAATATCTACTTGCAAAATATATTAATATAATTACACGTGACATTTTTGCAAGCACATAGGTCTGCACTGTTGTCTGACATGGGGCACGTGCACATGTTCATTAATGTGCCTTTGCTGCTGTGCATTAAGTTTAGTACCTCTAATATGAGGTACTAGATAAAGGCACAGGAGCTGTACTAATGTGCAGTAGCAAAGGCAATTTTTTTTGTGACAATGCACAATAGACTAATTTTACTCCACATTAGCATGGTTTTTGTTGTGACACACTAATGCACAGTAGTACAGTGCATTAAGGAATCTCATGTAGATTCACCCCCAGAAGGCTACTTTAGTGCTTGTTAGGAATACAGTGGATGCCTCTACACACTGGCTTTAATGCACAGTAGATTATTTTAATGCACATTAAAGTGTCACTTAAAAAAACCCCTGACATTATGCTAATACACAGTAAATTATTCTACTGTCCATTAAGCACCACTAAAAAAGTATGTCCAATGCGCATTAATTTAGTACCTCACATTGGAAATACTAAATTTAATGCATTAGAAAAGGCGTATTAATGTATATGTAGACATTCCTAGAGTATCAGCGAAGGTCTACAGCAAGCCTTCTTGTGCAGGACTGCTGTGGGTTTTGGAGTACTTTTAGATTACCACTGTCAAATTTAACACTACACTTTGGCTGAAGAAGGTGCCACTGAGTCCATATATAATTTAGTGATAAGCAGGGCTCCTGTTTTTCTCTCATTTAAAAAAAAAAATCCAACATTTTTGGTTAATAATAAGTAACCCAAATCCACATTTTTCCATTATTAAAATGAAACACCACTATATAAATATATATCTATATATTAATAATGTTACAGTAGTCAATTACAGTCTACAAGAGGAGAACAAAACCCTATGGAAATGATGGTCTGAAAGAGTTTGAAGCTGAAATAGACCAAGATGCATAAATTAAAAAGTGAAGATGATGATGATTATGAGAAAAGGTTATAAAAAATAAAAACTTAATTTTCTGCAGCAAAGCATGGGTTCAGCTAGTATATATATCTATATCTCCAGTGGTGTTTCATTTTAAATTACAGAAAAATGTGGATTTCGGGTTACTTTTTTTTTTTAAACCAGAAACTGGGGAGAAAAATCAGGATCCCTGTTCATGACCAAGAAAGATGAATTTAGACTGGAAAGGGTATATAGACACCTACTGGATTGATCAGGAGAATGGAGGATCTATCCATATGTGAATAGACTTAAATAATTTGTCTGGTATACTGGCAACATGAAGGCTCAGGGGAGAAAATGGTCGCTCTTTATAGCTACATCTGGGAGATGAACATCTAAAATAGCATCAGGACTCTACAAAATAAAAACCCAATACTGACATACGAAAAAAACCCCCAAACAGATACAAACTGGTCAGGGATATATTTAGGCATGAATTTACAATTTAGCCATGAACTTTCTAATAATTCAAGGAGTGAGATGTAAGAAATAGACTAAATGTAAAGGACCAGCAATTTTACTTTTCCTGATAGTTTCAGAGGCGTCTCCCAGTTCATTTTCTCCTGCTTCTGCTCTTTCTATACTACCAATTAATTCTTTTTAATCACTGCTAACTTCTGCTATGGCAACCAGACCCAGATATTGGAGTATAGCCTTAATGTGGGAACCCAGATATTTTAATATGATTATTTACAAGTAACTAAAGTAAATTATATTGCCTTAATGCACACATGGGTTTTCAAAGGGAGAGGAAAAAAAAAAAACTTGAAGAACTGGGTTCTTAGAGGGGCAAAGCTACCTGAATTGATTAATAAAATAATAAAGACTTTAAGCACAATTCTGTTATCCTTTTGTGTTCCTAAATGGGATTTGCTCAGCTGTATAAATGGTGTTTTTGGTATTTTTGCACTGTTTGAGATTCTGCTGTCTCCGTAGTGTGGATGCATTAATACTGGGTTAGACTACTACTTGAATATATTATTCATTGGATAAAATGGAAGTTTCTGCCTTATTGGGAGTAGGGGTTCATGTTAGAACCCAGCACTACTTTTGGATCTCATTGAGATGCACAATCTCTACCTTGTTTGTTCCTTTTGGTCCCACATATCTCTCTGTCTTGGTTGCACAGGGGGTAAACCATAAAAAGACTGGAGAGGCAACTGGATAATATCTGACCTGTGTCGTAGTAGTTAGGTGAAAGGTTGCTGTAACTCATGCCTCCCACTTAAACAAATACCCACTCAGCTCTTGGGGCTAAAACATAGGTGGATGCTCCTCTTTCTTTGGTGTCTAACACCTTCTAATCATGTTTGGGGGAAGTTTCTGGCTACAATTTTGTGACTTACATGAGGCTCTTCAGTGTAGGTGCTGAATATTCACAGTTTATATGTTCACACCATATGAGTGATAGAGGACAATAGAAATCCAAACTGCACAAAAGCCACTTAAGTGGCTGATAAGACTGCCATTTACTTTTGGTAAAGCAAAGAGCAATGTAATTCTGCCCTCTTTCTCAGAAGAGAAACAACAACAATCTTTCAATCTCTCTTTTACAGATCTTTTGCATATACTGGGAACTGTATTCATTGTTATTGCTAAGGGATTAAGTTGAGCAAAAGTAGACTCTTTGTTTCAGTAATGATTCGTGCCAAAACAACATGAGCATTGAAAAGAAGGCTCTCAGTAGAAAACTGAAGGTCTACATTAGAAATCCCCCACAAAGTAATTTTACTGAGTGTCTTCTGAAGTATGATTCATACAATTCATAAAGATGTGCACAAAAGTAACATAAAAAGGAGCATTTCTAATTGTTCATTGAAAACAACATGAACATAAAAATACGGCATTGGGGCCGCAGGGTTCTACCTTTTGATTTATGAATCTCATTCCTGAAGGTATCCATTTCTCACTGGAGGTGAAAGATGAATAAATAGCTGTAAGTGTGAGGGGGAGGGTAATGGAAATCTGTAATGGTAATTAAATTACCAGAATTAACACATCCAACATTTCTTGCTACTCTAAGCTTTTGCAAGCAACAATGAGAGGTTAATTAGTAAAGTATACTTTATGCACTCTTCTTACTTAAGGCATAATCTGCACCCACAGATAACCTGACTAGACCTGAAGATTAACACTTTCTTCATTCTTTCTTGGTCACCTGTTTTTCTCATTGGAGCAAAAAACCAAAGAAACTAAAAGCCATCTATTGCTCTTAGTAGGAACAGGTTTAGACCCCATATCTAATTTCAGTTACCAGGACAACATCACATGTGAAATGAGGGTAAATAGTTCATTTTTTCAACCCATTCTATGTGGTGATGACCTATATCTTGCCTCATGATCAGGGATCCTGATTTTGTCTGATAAAAAAAAGTCCCCAATTTTCAATTTAAAAAAAAGTAACCCCAAATCCATGTTTTTCTATACTTAAAATTAAACACCACTTATATATAGACCTATTTATTAGGGCTGTACGAAATGTCACCAGGTGTTTCATTTTGAAGCTGTTGTTTCGATGAGTTTGAAGCTGGAAACAGCAAAATCAAAATGAAACAAAAACCTTCAAAACAACTTTGAAACAAAACAAAGGCACTTAAAACATTTTGAAAATTTCTAAACATTGAGTTTGAGGCTGGGCTGACTTGGCCACTGCCATCAAAATGTCAAAATGGAAGTTGAAGCAGAACTATGCTATTTAGCACAACCCTACTATTTATAGTGGCAGTTCTTTTAAAAATCACTGAAAAAATTTAGATTTTGGGTTACTTCTTTTTAATCTGGAAAACGGGGATTTTTTATTAAATCAGAGAAAACCAGGATTCCTGCTCATAAGCAAACTTCAGCTGACATCAAAAAGATTCTCAGATTTAGACTCTGTGTATGACCCATTATGCAATTCAGCTGTATCAACAGAAATGTGTCTCTCTCTCATTTGAAGGATGATCTCTACCACAGCTCATTGATGGACTTGAGGTGACTCAAGAGTCCAATCCTTGAGCCACAGATCCATTGGTAGAAGTTGCAGATCTTTTCTCAGGGAAGAGTAGGCTGCAGGGTGAGATTCCTCTCCTTGTCCTTCGTCCACTTTCTTCTCTGCTTTGAGAAAAAGACACTTTACCTCAAAACTGGCTGCCACTTGGTTGAAGTTGCAGTGCCACTGGAGTTGGTTGGCAGTCAGATTGTCACAACTCTTGATGTCGGCATCCTTTTTCATGAGGTATGCCTTCAATGCATCTATGTAGTATTTTCTCTGGGTACTACAAGATTTCAGGCTGTTACTAACGTGGGAGTAGATCACTTGTCTGGGAATTGGGAGTCAGGAAACTGTACACAAAGTCCAATACAGTGAAGCTGGCGCTTGAGGTTCACTGACTTATTGCTGGTAACATTGGCTTCAGCAAGTATTTGTGTAGCAATGTTCCAGAAGCATCATTGGTGATATATCCACAGGTTCTTGGGATGATGATAGTAGGTCAACACCACTTTATATCTGTAGATGAGAGCAGGGATGATGACTGCATTGTGAACATGGATTTGGGTGTTCTTCTGGAGAGTCTGATGAAAAAAGACATGATGAGGCAATTTCACAAGGGAGGTACTTGCACTCAGGATCCTGTGCTGGATCTTCACAATCAGTGGTCAGTGTTTGAGAGTGGTAGCTACCAAAGTAGGGGAAGTGCTTGACTACTTCTTGACTACTTCCAGAGTCTTTTCCTCAATGGCAATTTGGGGAGGGAGATCACATTCATGGCTTGGGGAAGGCTGATACAGCACTTCAATTTTTTTTCAATATTGAGAGGGAAGCCCAAAGTTTGGTAGGCTTATGTAAAGAGATCCAGCATGGTCTGGAAGTTTTTATTAGTGTACACAAGGGTGGCAAAAAGTCATCCCTGTATTGAAGATCAAGGATGGTTGTTTTGAGTACTTTTCTCTTCAAATGAAAACATCTTAGATTGAAGAACCCTCAATCCATTCAGTAGTCAATGTAAATTCCAGAAAGAAGGTGGGAACCAGTGAGAACCAGCATGGTTTTAAAAAAGAACAACACATAGAACTAAGTAGGGGCAATAATGCATCCTTGCGTGATCCAGTTGTGATCACCAGTGGATCTGTCTCTGATCCACTACAAGGAACAGTCACAATCATTTGGTCATGGAGAAGCATCAGAACCTTGATCTATTTTTCAGGACATCAAAATCTAGTCAGTACTTTCTACAAGGCTTCAGTATTGGTGAAATCAAATGTCTTAGTAAGGTCAACAAAGGCTATATATGCATCCTAATGTTCCCAACACTTTTCTAATAAAAGATATCATCCCTACTACAAGTCCTGATTCCCTCACCCAGGAAGAAGGAAGTCAAGTAAAAGTTTTTGCCCTGCACTTCTACAATTTGCATGAGTATCTTGACCATTAAACTACTGAGAGGCATTGATTTCATAGATTTCATAGACATTAGGGCTGGAAGGGACCTCGGGAGATCATCGAGTCCAGCCCCTTGCTCAAAGGGCAGGAAGTCAGCTGGGGTCATAGGATCCCAGCAAGCTAAGCATCCAATTTACTCTTGAAGGTGTTCAATGTAGG
>NW_017728906.1:142925415-142942937 GCF_001723895.1 Crocodylus porosus
ACCAACAAGATTTTTTGCAAAAAAAAATCTTTAATTGGAAGCTTTCAGGCAAAAATAGCATTCATCAGGCATTGGAGAAAAGATTGTAGAAGTTGTCCTGGGTAGGAATGAAAGTTCATATTTCATAGTTCTTCCTGGGTGAGTATTTATCACTAGGTGCTAGTGATTCCGGGGAGAGATTTCTTTTTTATAGTGTTAGAAGAACCTGAATCTATAAGACTCTTGTGCTGTCATCTCTGCTTTATGTCAGAAGTATGGACTACATATGATAGGCACATAAAGACACTGAACAGTTTCTACATGAGATGTCTGCATAAGATCCTGAAAATAAAGTGGGAACACAGAATACCAAACACAGAGTTACTGGAGTGCACAGGACTGACCATTATCGCAGAGATGGATTGGCACATATCAGGAGAATGGGAGAAGACCATACCCCGAATGATATTTTATATAGTGAGACTCAAGACAGCTATAGAAAGCAGGGTTACCCTCTATGGTGATACCACAATGTGTGCAAAATTGATATGAGGTCATTCACCATCAACATAGAAAGCTGGGAGGAGCATGCAAAATCCAATCTTGAGGGAACATCTAGCATTAGGTGCATCTCAGCATAAAGTGGCTTTGATCCAGAGGGAAGCAAAGCAAGGAAGAAAGCAGTATGCTGTATATTTGGATTCCAACTCAGACAACATATGTCTCTGAAACTTGTAACAAGCTGTGACGCTCTCAAATTGGGCTTGTCAGCCACAAACGGATTCATCAGGCGTCTGACTAGACCTCTTATGTGTACACCATGATCCAGAGGATCGATGGTTGCCTAATAGAGGAACATGAAAAGTATGTCTTATCCCAGGGGTAAATGGGAAAATACTACTTTGAATTTTGAGAAATGTTCACAGGATAGGAAAAAAAAATCTATTCACTCATGCTGTTTTGAGGCATCTGAGAGAAAAAGCTAATAGAAGAAACTGATTGCAGTCATAGGAATTATTTTATGAATATTTTATTGTTCAAATATGTAATACTTTTCTTTCTTTATAGTTTTTTCCCTTTTTTATGATTTTTAAATTTATTTCCTTTTCTCTCTATTGATTTAATAAAAAGAAATATCTAAAGAGCTCGAAGAAAAGAACAGTGTCCATGCTCAAAATCAAGTTTGACTATATTTGTTCAAGTCAAAGGGCCAGATTCTGTTGTGGTGATACTTCCTGGGTGCATCTACATCAGATGCTTTACTTGAGATTATGGCGCAGCAAGCATCACCGTCTACATGTGCAGATGCCTACTACACAGTACTTTGCTCTAATCATGAGTAAATTTGCTACCTGTGAACACAAATAGCAAATTTACTCTCAATTACTTACTGTACAGTAGTGCATGTGTAGACCCCAACTAGGAACAAATGTACTCTCGTTCAGCTGGGCAGCAGCAGTGGGAGATTGCCCCCTGCTCCTAGGAGCTTCCTGCTGCCAGGGTGGGCTCTTTCACCATAGCCCGGATGAAGACAAAGTCCTCAGGCCTTGGTAGCAGGGATCTCTCAGCCCTTGTTCCATGGTCCTGGGGCCCAGGCTGGAAGACCCTTATCTTCCACAACTGTGGAGCTTGGGCTGGGTGATAAGGATTTCCCAGCCCAGCGTCCACAATCATGATTGTAGAATGGGGGCTAGGAGGAGGGGGATACTGTGCAGTGGTGGAGCCTGCCCCACAACAGGCAGCTACCAGTGGCAGGGAACAATGTCCCAGCCCCTGTCAGGCCTCTGCACCACACTGCTGCTACCCCAGGAGCCTTGCATGATACCATGTGCCTTCTGAGTATGGGCTGCACTGTGTCCCCTGCCTGTTCAGTGGTGGCAGGCACATGGCATCCCATGCAGTTCCAGAGGCAGTGGTAGTATGCTGCAGAGTGCAGTGGCAACCTGCTGTTTTCTCCCCTCAGGCTGACTTGCTCTGTTCCCATGACAGGGCTGGCATAAAGGTGTCCTGTGCCTTTCCAGGGACATGGGCGGGGGGGGGGAGGGGCTCTCCCTGCTGGGTGCCTGTTAGGGCAGGCATGGGGGGCACATGCCCCCCAGATCTGTTTGTGGGGGAAGCCAGGATGCATGCCAGGCTTTGCACCACATGGCTCTGCCTCCAGACCTGCATGAGATGACATCTGTCTGCCACTGCTGAGCAGGCAGAGGCACTCAGCCACCACACAGCACACATGACATCCTGAGCAGGCCCAGAAGCAGCAGCAGCAACAGAAGCAACAAAGCAGTGAGAGCCCAGCATGCAGTGCACAGCCCACCTCCCCCTGGATCCAGGGGGTACGTGCCCACCCATGCTTGCCCCAGAGCGTTCACATCCCCTCCCCGCACTGCCATTGCCTCCCAACAGGACACCATGTGTCTGCTATCACTGGGCACACAGAGGTACTCAGCCAGCGTGCAGGATGCATATGGTGTTCCATGTGGCTCCAGAGGAAGCAGAGCATGAGGGGGCTCTGGCCATTGTATGCACCCCGGGGCAAGCATGCAGGGCATGCACCCCCCCATGCCTGCCCTGGAGTGCACACAGTCCTGCTGCCACTGCCTCTGGACCAGTGCAGGATGCCATCTGCCTGCTACATGCTGGCTGAATGTCTCTGCCTGCCTGGAAGCAGCAGGCAGATGATGTCTCATGCAGGTCCAGAAGCAGTGTCCCCCATGCCTACCCCGGGAAGCACCCAGAAGGGGGAGCCCACCTCCCCCCCCTGCATCCCTGGGAATGCCCAGACCACCTTTGTGTAGGCCCTGCCATGGGGATGGGATAAACCAGCCCAAGAAGAGTAAATCCCTGGGGAACAGAAGGCTGCTGCTGCACTCTGCACCATGCTACCACTGCTTTCAGAGCTACATGGGATGCTTTGTGCCTGCTGGTGCCATGTGGGCAGAGGACACAGTGCAGCCAGTGTGCGACAGGCACATGGCATTGTTTGAGGGTCCAGGGACAGCAGCAATGGGATGCAGAGCCCAGTCCACAGCAGCAGTCCACCTCTGCCCCACACACAGATCTGGGGGGCACATGCCCCCGCATGCCAGCCTCAGGGTGTGCACAATGACAAGAAGCCCCCCCCCCCACACCCCACACCCCTGGATGAGCTGCCCAGGGTCTGATCATTGTGCCATGTCTCCTCAGGGCCCATTCACCCCAGCCCTACCTCTGCCCCCCTACCTCCCTCACCATGAGGGCCTTGATTTGCCACCCCCAACACACTTACCTACTGAGTGCTGCTTAACATGTGGTGCTATGATCCTGGCTGTGTGCAGCTGGTTTCTGCTGGGCTCTGGGTGTGTGCAGCCCCTCCTCCTAGCCTTCTGCATACCACTTCCAGATCATCTGCGTACCACTGGAGGTACGCATACCACAGTTTGGGAACCCGGTTCTAGAGTAATTTACTCTAGAATAAACTGACCTAGGAGTATTTGCATGTGTAGACACGCCCCTTGAATAGCACTGTTTTCTTCAGTATCCTGGCTGAAATTATAACACAACTGACAAGAACAGATACCTTTGAACATTATTAAGGGTTGCAGATTCTGCCCTTAAGAATGTTAGAGATGTGTGAGATGCACATAATTTTGATACAGCTTTGAAGACGTATACAGGAAACCCTCGCTATTCACAGGTTCAGCATTCACAGTTTCAAATACTTTCAAATGCCAAACCCGCATTTCAAATATACTTTATACACTTATAGGATCTCCTTGGGAGCTCCGCGCTTGCTGCCACTGCATTCCTGCTGTCACCACTGGAGCCATGCTCTCCCTACCCCCAAAGCTGCCGGGGGCACTGTGTTCATGAACACAGTGCCTTATTCACAGATTTTGACATTGCTGGGGATACGAGAACTTATCCCTGGCAAATGGCAAGGGTTGTCTGTACACTTTCTCTTTCAATCTCTCCACCTACTCAAAGTTTGAGAGCATTTGGCTCCAGGGTTTTGGGTCAGTCCAAATCTCTAAAATAACAATTGTAAATAGAACTGCCTAAAAATGAATGAAGTAAAAGAGTCCATTTACTATTTGTGAGATGGGCAAGGGAGTGCAGAAAAAAGCAAACAGGAGAAAAACAAGCTTCAGACCTGGAACATGCCTGACAGCATACCATAACTATGATAGGCAGCCTGTGCAGAGGGGAGAGTACAAAGACAGTTACAAATGGCAAGGTGCACATTTATGAATACCAATAAAGATTTCGTCTGCTCTAAAATACCTTTAAGATGCTGTTTTTAAATAACTGTTTAGGAGTAGCTTTCTAATTGCTTTCCCTTTAAATACCTAAATTAAATGTACATATATAATTCAAGGCACATTTATCTCACACCTTTTCTCAGTTGTAAGACACTTTTTAAAGTCATTTCTGATTTATAGGCAATATGACTGATTTTAAGCCATATCTGTAATTTATACATCAGAATTTTATATACTCTGGATATTAAGATCTATTTTATGAATCCCAGTTTATTTGTTAAAGAAGACTGATTTATTAGACAGATTTATTAATCATGGCTTGGGAATTCAAACCAAAGTCTTGGTTTAAAATTTTATATTTATAAATTAGAAGCTTAAATCAAATTCCAATTTATACATAATGGGATTGGTTCTAGAGATGTGTAGATAAAAAGAGCAGGCAATATATTACTATCTGAGGATACAAAAATATGCCTTGTTCTTCATAAGTAACTTAATAATTACTTACATAGGTGGGAAAATATGCCTTTAATCAAATACTCTTTTCTAGGAAGAACCACACCTTATAGGGGTCAGCCAGAAAAAATATTTCTGTTCTTAGCAGGAAATTAATGGCCCAAACGGGAATCCAGTTTGGAAAGTAATGCTTTCCAACTATACTTACATTTTTAAACAATGGGTGGAAACCTGATCCATTGGATATTTTACCATTAATTTTAATGTAGAAGTGTTTTCATTCAATATTATTTCTTCCCTTGGTGAAAAGTGGGTAGACAATAGGTCTATCATTTCAATAATTATTTACCTGTTTGCATCTTCTGAGATTTCTATAACTTACAGATCTTGCCACCGTTGAAGTGATGTTAGGGATGTGATGTTCTAGGAAATATAAGAATGGCAAGGGTTTTTGTGGAGGATATCTTTTATTGGACCAACTGCATGGTTGGGATAGATTTAGACAAGTTTTCAAATACATTTCATTCTTCTTCTGGGCTGAGGAAAAAAGTAGGCCTGTCAAGAACAAAAATGGCTAAGCTCCTCTAGAAAAATCAGATTTGTAGTACCCAACGACTGCAAAAAACAAAGGACAAGGTGATGGGTATTTGAACATGTAACTTTTTGCCAAACTCATTTATCAGACACAAATTACTGAAACTCACTAGAAATCCTTTTTTTTCTGGCATTATGTTAAACCATGGCTTAAAGTGTTACGGCCATATAAGCTAAAAGCAATATGGCTGAAAGGTACATTTTCTAATTAACTTCTTGAATAATCTTGATTCCAGACAGACCCGTATCTGTAATCAATATATAAATAATTTTATGCCAATGTATCCATGCTAAAACACTGAAATGTGGTCTTGCAATTCTTTGGTTATAACTTGCAGTGTTATTCCTAACCTGTTACTTCTTTTAAGTGCCCTATTTCTGACACTGATTTATCCTTTAGACAAAAATAATACTTGAGTTTGAAGGGACAGCCTGGCAGATGTTTCTATGTACTTATGTTATAAATATTGTCTACATTTTTTCCGTGTTACCATATGGCTATGCACTGTCTTTTTGACTTACTATTAGATATTGGACTGAAAAAAAACACCCTCCATCTTCAGACTAAGTATATCTCCCTATATTTTAAAAACCAGAATGCAGAATGAAAATCCTTAAAATAAGGAGTGTCAGAAGCACTATAAAGATTTATGATTAACTTTGCTCTGCAGAAAGAGTTGGTACATTGAAGCTTAAATGACTTCTGCTGTGATGCTTTTCTGACATTCTTTTTACTTGATGCCAAATCAAGGGGAAAAAAAATAGATAATGTTCTTGGGAGTGTTCAGCTGGGGAGTAGATGAATAGTGCTGTCACCCCCTCTCTCAACCCACCCTCTCACAAGACACTCTTCAGTGGACTAAGCGTTTCTTTTGTGTTTGTCCAGGTTCTCTTTACTTTTTTCTGCAGAAATCCCTCCACATCTGTTCAGCAACCCCATCTCCAGCTGAGAGAAAGGTATTGATGGATTGCAAAGTCCTGTTCCACATTCTGTTGATCTTGGCAGCACCTTCCTCTTCACAGCCTCAATACCAAAGACTACAGTAACTGCAAGCAACACTTGTTCCAGCACTTCATTCTCTTGTAGACTAAAACAAATTTGACTGCTTTGATATGACATGTACTAGCATAAAGGCCCTTGAATCCGCCCCTTTGTAAGTCAGCTGGCACAGTAAAATGCACCTTAAACAGCATGCAGCATTGTGAAATGGACGCAGACATATCCACTTCAGCAGTTCAGATGTCAGAAGCAGTAGTAGGCACTTGGGCATCTAGGACAAAATTTAGAGTTGCAGTATTTTTTTTTTTTTTTTGGTGAAGCACAATTGGTATGTTTTTTAGAAATATGCTTCCCTACCACTCAAAATAACTGATGCTTTTGAATATGCACTACAGTGGGGATATCATGCAGGAAAAGTAGAGTTGCTCTGGGATTATTAATATAGATAAGCAAAAACAAATTGCTTAAAACAGAATTATTAAAAAAAAATTGGATTGAAACTCAGAAGATTTTGTAAAGTGTTCTTTTTGTGACATTGATATATCCTCTAGACAAAAATAATACTTGAGTTATGCACTACACATGTTGCTCTAACTCCTGACAGATTCTTCCATCCACTTTGGTGACATATCCCTTCTCTGCTATATTTAAGGCCTACCTAGAATCAGCAATATCCAGAATGTGTTTCTGTTGCAAGAAGTGCTTGAGTGAAGATGGAACGTTAAACCTAAATGCAGGGGTTTGCGTCTGCTGTATCCTTCTGTGTTGGGGCATTCACTAAATGTAATTGTGTTGGGGAGGAAGTAGTTGAGGGCAGGAAATGGAAATGGAAATAACCACTAAGGGGACTGGAAAGAGAAAGGCATTAATAACAAAAAAGTTTTTCAAAATTAATATTAGAGGTAACTTCGTTTGGATGGAGGAAGAATTACTGTAGGAGGGGCAGGGAGAAAGGAGGCAAGAGTTAGACAGTAAGGCTACATCCAGGGAAGTAGGAGCATGCACTTGCAGCAGCACAAATTTGTGCTGTTACATTGTGCCATTCCTTTGTGCCATAGTGCATGCCCCTACATGTGTGCATTGTTCCATTGTGGGCAAACTGCCCATGCCCAGATCCTCCCAGATCCCGGCTGGGCTCCATGTGCTGCAGGGTGGGGGGGAGGTGTGTGGGACTGTCTGGGTCACAGAGTGCCTCAGTGCAGGTCTAGCTGGAAGGCAGTCCTCATGCTAAGGCACCCTGCACCCTGCTAGAGAGTAGTTTATGGAGACAGAGGAGCAGGCAGTCTAGGGAACACCCGCTGGGAGTTGGGACATGGTGCTGGCCCTGACAGTCTTTTTTCTGCCACCTGACACCAAGCCCCTGCCTCAGACCAGGTGAGACACTGGCAATTGTCTGTGGGCATATAAGGCCTCTCAGTGGGCATGGGAGGAGGTGCAGTGCTGCCTGCAATGGCCAGATACCCCTGCCCCTGGTGGCTAGCCCCCCCCCCACCTCACTCACCACCCACTGCTCACCCTAGCTCCGTATGGCTCCATAGTGGGGCCAGCTGTCTATGTGGGCCCAACCCATGGAGGAGGAGGGAGACTTGGCTCAGCATGATGGACAGTAACTGCTCTCATGCCTGGTTCAGTCCCCAGCCTGCTGAGCTTAGAGCGGCATACATACCCCAGGTGGTGGCAGCAGAGGCCAGGGTGCCAGGCACCCCCCTCCAAGATCCATGCCAGAGGCACCACCTTCCCACTGCCCTCTCCCCACCCGACCTGACTGTTGTAATTTCACGCTATAAATAGTTTCAAGGGGAAGAGGGTGTTCTATTTGTCATGCACATTGAGGTTGTGGGGTGGGGAGGGCTCTTGGGAGGGAAGGAAGGAGGGTGTCTATTGCTGGGGAGGGAGGATGGGAACCGCATGTTGTGAGGGAGTGAGGTGAGGGGTCTGCCGCTGCATTCTGAAGGGAAATAAAGGTTGGTTGTTGTCAACTGTCCACAGTGTGCATGATCTGGGGGTTGCCCCTTGGGCCTGGGCTATGTGGGAAGCCACCCAGGAACCCTACTGCAGAGGGTAGAGGAGAAGATGGTCCATAAACCCCTCATGCACACAGTGCCCTAGCCCCCACTACCAGGTGTGTAGCTTTCTCAGGGCCTTGCAGGGGACGGGGCATCAGTGGCAGTGCTGCCACAGCTGGCACTTCCATTGCCAGGCATCTTTGATGCACCATGCCTCTTCCATCCAGGCCCTTCAGAAGAGCTCCTTATGGGCCTCACAGATGATGTGCAGCACTCAGGCTACTGCTGTGGCTCAAGGGATGTTGCTGATGGTGAATTTGAGGCAGATGGAGAGGGTGTGCCAGAGTCGCTTGAGGCACCTGAAGGTGGATTTAATCAGTGAATAGCTTCAGCCCAGGCACCAGTAGAAGTGCACCTAGTGTGGGTTGAAATGGCTAGTGTAGGGCTACATGAGCCACAGCACCAGTGGGTATTCCCTGATAAGGAGGAAGAGGACAGTCACATCATCCAGATGAAGTGGCTGGCATGAAGCGATTGCTCTCCACCAGGGCTTGCAGGGAGGGTTCCAGAAAAACTTGGCATCATTAGCACTGCCAGCCCATCTGGCACAGATGTTGCTGAAGGACCCCCAGTGATTCACTATGGCCTGCAGCATGATGGAGTGGAAGCCCCACTGCTTGTAATAAGGGTGGTTCACCTGGGGTGGGCAGTTGACAGGGATGTGTGTCCTGTTGGGGGCCTTGATGCAAGCTGAGTGCTCAGAAGTCCACCAGTACCTCAAGGGGGTTGGTGACCTGGGCCACACTGTTGGCAAGCATGTCTTGGAGGGCTCCACAGACCTCATGGATGGCTTCCTCAGCAGTCACTCTGAACAGATGGGTGCTGTAATGCAGGCTGCCAGGCTTAATGAAGGCAATGGCCATGTGGATCTGTGTGGGGAGGGGCTGGTGCGTGGTGGTTGGATGGTAAGCCATGTGCAGGCTAAGCTGCTGCACTAGCTCCTGGAACATAGGCTGTGTTATTTGGAATGAGTCTAGCCATGGATCATCATCCTAGGTGCACAGGACAATGTGATGCCACCAGTCCTGGCTGGCTGGGTGGACCCAGAAGCAGTGGGGCTGGATCACCAGCTTGCAGGGCTGGTAAGCAGAATTCTGTGGTGCTGGTTGTCACTGCCAGGGAGAGGATAAGGAGTGCACATGGAGCACTGGGCACAGGCTTTTTGGACAGTGTCCTGGAGAGCTGTGCCAGCAGGCTGCAGATTACTGGGGCCAGATAAGTATGTGGCTGGGGTATGAGGCATGGAACAGCCTGTTAAAGATGGGCACTGGGACCTGGGAAGCTGCAGCCAGACCCTGGAGCTTCTCTTGGCTGTTGCAGGGGACCAGAGCAGGGCAGGAGCAGCCCTCACCTAAAGTGCTTCAGTTAGGGTCAGTACGCTCCTGACCAAGGTGCACATGTAGACACTGCACCTGGGAGTAGTTTACTGTACATGAATGTATTACACAGTAAATTTATCCACATTAATTGTACATGTAAATGTGTCTCCCTTCACTCAGGAGATCATGGTCCCTATTATCTTTGGGCTCACAGTGCCCCATACAAAGTGGTATGTGGAGGGAAATTGTAGAGTATAGAACAATTAAACCTTAAACATTAATAACAGTGGCTATAACACAGACAATATATTTCAGATTTAGAAATATAAGGCATTTATACATATGCTTGGGAGGGGGGAGGGGGAGGATTTAATTAGAGTGGCTCTGAGAGCCACTCTAATTACAGCACCTGGAACGTCTTGTGTATCAGCATCCCTGTGCTTCAAAATGCCAGCAGGGGCACTTTAGATAAAGTTCATTGAATGAGCTTTAGATAATAATTGTGGTGGGGGTGCTTTAAGTGTGGGGACACTGATACACGAAATGCTGGAGGCTGCTGGAGTGTGGCAATTACCACGTTTCAGCAGACTCAATTGAGTCTGCTCCCACATGCTGTAATTACTGTAATTATGATGAATTTACTGTAATTACAGCATGTCAGAGCAGCCTCACTGCTTGTGTATAGGCACCTTTAGGGCCAGATCCAGAGTGATTTTATAAGTGGAACTTATCCACTTAGATTTGAAAAATAGTGATCCAAATTGGTCCTGTTCCAGAGGCTGCAAATGCCTTAGATGCTGAAATTCAATACTAACACCATTTTGGACTACAAATTTCCCTAGTTGCCTACTCCTGTGCTTCTGAGCATATTCAGCAGCAATTCACTCTGAGTAACTCTGCACCTGATTCCTGCCTACACTTTCTTTCAACCCAGACTGATTTTGGAGAGGACCCTAAACTCTGAAGGGGTTCCATTCTGTTAGGTATCCTCAAAGTATGCCTAACTCATGTCAACAGCATTGACTTCAACACAAAGCACAGTACTGATTATTCCTTTTCCTCAAATACAGAGCCAGTGGAAGGAATGGTGGTGGTTCCTGCCTTTTACATCAGGGTTGGCAACCTATGGCTTGTTGGCTGGCCCCTGGCCCCAAAGAGATTGGGTGCAGCTCACAATAGGATTTCTGTTTTATTAATGTTGCACTTGAGGTGTCTGGGAGAGGTAGCACCTCCATAGAAAGAGTATGTCATGCTTGCCTGAGTGACTCTTCCTCTGTTGGTATTCACCAGCACCCAACTTTCACCTGTGGCTCCAAGTAGCTGTCTGCATGTGACAGTGGCCAAACCCCAATAAACCACCTTGATGGGCAGGACAAACCAGGTGAGGGTTTCCAGTCAGTCTTCAGACTTCTGGGGAGACAGGGACATGCCTACTCCTGCATGCAAAGTCTGACTTCAGCTGACTGGGTAGATGAAACCCTTGTATGGACTAATGGCCATGATAGCAGTACAGCAATGCACCATCATTTGCACAGAGCAGGACAAAGCACAAAAGATGTCCTGGTTATCTGCTGCATCTAGGTCAATCTCCAGCCACCCTGACACTGTCCTGCTGTTGGTTACCAATTGGCTCAGATGAAAGAGTGAGGTTGACACTGCACAATTCTTCCTCACTCAAATCAAAATCTTGCACAACTCACATCCAGCACAAGCCCTCTGGCAACAGGCCAGTGATGAAGCAGCAGGTGTGGACATACTGGAAGCTGTAGCTGCAAACCTACCCACAAGCAGCTCAGGGCTTTGGGTTGCTTTCTACTGGACAGAAGCAGCAGTAGAAATTGACAGCCCCCTGAGTGACTGAACAGCCCTATTCAGGGCTGCACTGATCACCTCCTAGGATGAGGAAGGGGCTAGAAAAGGTGCCCCAAACATTTCCTGCTTCACCTTAACCTGGCCAGGATACCAAGGGTCCCACTATACCATAGCTGGCAGGGGTCCCACTACAGCGTTCAAAAAGAAAATAAATCAATCTTACTCAAGCTGGGTGTGTTGGAATGTATGCATGTTGATTGATAGAAACACCAACAGATCTGAAAGGAGGACTGCCCTCATAAGGAGAGAACTGGGCAGATACAACATCGAAATTGCTGCCCTCAGCGAGAATCACCTACCTGATGAAGGGCAGCTCACAGAAGGAAAAGCTGGTTACACATTCCTTTGGATAAGTCATGGCAGTGAAGCCAAATAGGAAGCAGGTGTCGGCTTTGCTATATAAAATAGCATTGTCAAGAAGCTGACCTACTTGCCTAAAGGAGTGAATGACAGATTGATGGTGCTCATGCTCCCCTGCTCAGAAAAAAAGTGTGCCACTATCATCAGTGCCTACGCCCCTACCATGACCAACTCCGACAAAATGAACCAGTTCTATGATGATCTCCACTCTGTGATCACTGCTGTACTGAAGCCTGACTGTGTCATACTCCTTGGCAATTTCAACACTAGGATTGGCTCTGACTGGGATGGAGTCATCGGGAAGCATGGGATCAGAAGCTGCAATAGCAATTGTCTTCTTCTATTCAGACTATTTGCTGAATACAAGCTCCTGTTTATCAACACTGTCTTCCATCTCCCCAACCATCTCACCATCGTGGATGCACTCTTGCTCCAACCACTGGAATCTCATCAACTATGTCATCGTCTGAAGGAGGGACAGGTGTGATGTCCATGTAACCAAAGCAATGTGTGGCACTGAATGCTGGACTGATCGAGTTATCACTTCCTCACTAAAGATCATTATTCAAATGAGACAGTGTCCACAAGGACAAAGTGGACCAAAGTGCCTCAACACTTCAGGGCTGAAAAACGACTGTACCAAGCTGCCTTTTGCAAACCATCTGAAAGTTCAGCTTCACACTACACTGCTCCATTCTGGCTCCATCAAAGCCACCTGGAAGTGGCTCCATGAAGCATACACTCTGCAGCTCTTGAGACCCTGGGACCAAGCATCTGCAGACACCAAGACTGGTTTGATGAAAATGATGAGGAGATTCAATGGCTGCTGGAAGAGAAACAATGTCTCCACAGAGCCTACCTCTACGATAGTCTGCATCAGCACAACATGCCTACAGCTCAATACAGAAGATCAAGGTTTAAGGTTTGCACTCATATGACTCCAGCTAGGTAATTATCAAGCCTCCTCTTAAAGACCCCCAAGGAAGGAGCCAGCACCACTTCCCTTGGAAGTTGGTTCCAGATCCTAGTTGCCCTGACTGTGAAGTATTGCCTTCTAATGTCCAGCCTGAACCTACTTTCAAACCACTTATTGGTGTTATTTTTTTTTTTATCAGAGATTCCAGTCCCAGTGCTCTGGGGGAGGAGTGGAGAAACAACTTATAAGGTTCTGTGTGTGAACTCCTCTCTGCCATTTTTCAGCTATGTCTGTGTTTGCAGCATGGACAGCAGCACAGAGCAGCATATGGAAGCTTGCAGCTTGGTAGTTACCAAGTTGTGGCCAATCCTTTCGCACTTACCTTTGACTGCCCTCCCTATTGTTATCTCTTTCAACTCTTTCTTCCCCCAAAATCCTGTTATTTATTCTTGTTTTTTTTCCCCATGCACAAACAAAAAGAAAGCTGTGCTTTCCCTGGTGGTCTTTCAGGAAAGCACTACACGTATACACACACAGACACGCATTTTCTGGCACACCAAACATGAAACATGCTGAAAAGTGCCAGGTCCTCTGGCAGGGGAGTGAGAGGGGGCAGAGAGAGACCTGTAAGCCCCCCCCCCCCCTGCAAACTTAGATGCACCTTCTTTTCTATCAGGCATGAGGCTTCTGCTGCAAGTGGCAGCAAGGAGGTATCTGCATCTGTACCACCACCAGTAACACCAGTTATAATGACCATGAGCTCCATCATGACAGTCTCCTCCACCCAAATTTCAGTTCCCAGCCTAAGCCTTCCACTGTAAGAGAAGGAGCTGGGTCTGGAAGCAGAAGAGCTGAGTGCCATTGCCAGGGAAGTTCTGGGGAAGGAGGAGGAATCTGAGTTTGTGCTTCACACCCCTCAATGTTCCCCTAGAGCCAGGTCTCTTTCTCCAGAAGGGACCTTGAATGAGGTTGAGGTTATGAAGGCAAGTGGCTCAGCTAAGTCAGCTTCTCCTGTTGCTCTGCCTCTATCTGCTGAAGAGGGGGATAAGGCAGGATCCCCACCAGTACCCCAAAAGTGATGAGTAGTGTAGTGTGGGATGATTTTGAGGTGGTAGATTATCCCAGATGTACTACCTGCCAGAACTGCTGAAGCAAGACCAGCCAGGGCAAGGAGGCAAAACACTTCAGCACCACAGGGATGCTGATACATCTCAAGAGGCATCACCCCCTTGCCCTTGTTCCTCCTCAGCCTGGCACCAGTGGGAGCATGCCCAAAAGAAATTCCCCCTCTTGCTCCAAAGCCCCCATCCCCCAAAGCAGAGGTAGGCCACCCTGGACCATTGGGGGAAAGATGGACACAAAGGGGGTACATTCCAAAGGAAAGCAAGGTCACCCAGAGCATCGGGGAGATACTTACTCTGGATGGCCAGCCCTTCTCCTTAGTTGAGTGGCAAGGGTTCAGACAGCTCATGACGTTCATGGCCCTATCATACCATGTGTCCACATATACCTCCTTCAGCAGGATGCTGGTGCCCACCCTGTATGAGGCATGCAGGGAGTACTTGAGGGAGGAGCTGTGCAAGGCAAGTCCACAGGTGGCCTTAAACTTCACCTCAGACATCTGGGGCAACCGTAGTGGAGATTATGCCTCCCTCTCCCTCACAGGGCACTGGTGTCATCAGTCAGGCTGTCGGGTGGCTCTCCTTCAAGCTGAGGTGATGGATGAGTCCCACACAGCAACAGAGATTATGGGGGCCATGAACCGCATGGTGCAGGGGTGATTCATTGGGCAGTGTGAGCTTATCCATGGATCTAAGGTCACCAACAATGGGGCCAATATGGTCAAGGCAGTCCATGATGACAAGTTTGTTGGCATCCACTGTGTGGCACACACATTCCACCTTACAGTCAGAGATGCCTTCATGCGGGAAAGGGCTGCTAGTGAGGGCACTGTCACAACCATCCAGGTGATTTCAAGATGCAGGAAAGTGGTGGCCTACTTCCTCTGGAGCATTGAGGTGGGGGGCAAGATGCTGCAGGACAAAAAGGCAAAGCTGAGCATCCTACAGCACAAAATCATGCAGGATGTGGTGACTCAGTGAAACTCCACATACCTGGTGCTTGAAAGGCTGGTTGACCAACAGAACCATGAGATGGCGTCTGAGGGAGACTGGGATCAGTGGCCCCGTTAACAGAGCTGGGTGAGATACCATCTCCCACATCTTGGTGGTCCTCAAGCCATTCCTTGAGGCCACTGAGCACTGGAAATACCCTCTTTAGCCAGGTGATTCCCATAGTGAAGAAACTTCAGAACCAAATGGAGAAGTTCCAGAGGATCAATGCTCCTGGCTGGGTTATGCTGCTGTCAACAGAGGTGCAGGCACTGGTGAAGCATCTGAGGGAGGGCATCAAGAAATGAATGTATCCATTGCAGTACAGTTCACGTGCTGGTGGGCATGTGTGACCTGAGCATGAAGGGGAGTGTCTGTGGCAGCAAAACCCTGGATCACTGGACAGAGGTGCTGGTGAACAGAGTCAGGGAGGCAGAAGGGCAGAGGTGGAGGGACGTGGAAGAGGGGGATCCACTTTCCCATACCAGCACTCCATCCATCTGCCAGTCTCCTTCACCACAGACTCTGCCAATGTGAGCCAAGGGCATGGCTTCCTTGTTGGGGTCCAGAGGCACCAGACCCCAGCATCAAGCAGGTAGCGCTGAGGTCTCAGTGGCTACCTATCTTGCTGACAACATGGAGCTGCTGCTCTGTGATCCTTTGGCCTATTGGGCAAGCCACAGCCACATATGGTAGGATCTGGTCACAGTTGCCCGGGATCACCTGTCCTGTCCACCAACCAGTGTTCCAAGTGAGAGGGTGTTCAGCATTGCTGGGGATGTTGTTACACCCCACTGCACCTCCTTGGATCCTGGTTTGGTGGAGCAGCTCATGCTTCTTAAAATGAACCTTCCACTGCTGGGGTTCCCCAAGCTCCACATGCACACAGAGTGCCATCCTCCTTACTCCATCCACACTTATTTCCATTTTTTATTTGGTTTTGTTTCACAATCATTTAATGCCCCTCTCTCAAAGCTGGAGGAGGCACTAACTGTATCACCAGCCAGCAGGGGAAGAATATCTCCTAGGATGAACTTGAAGGTATGGGCAGGGAGCTATGCAAAGGAGGTGGCCCCAGGTCCTGGGCATGACCTAAAACTGCACCCTGCCAGGGTCAGGAGGTGTGGTGAGACTGGTGGTGGTATGACAGCCCCCAGGAAATGCCAGGACTGCAAACTTCCGTGGTTAAAGACAGGTTGGAGGCTCCTGAAAACCTTCATCCACCACATGCACACACAGTACTTGCTAGTAAAAGCCCAGACTCATAAGATCCTTTAGAGGACTGAGGCTTGCTTGTTGCAGTGGAGGTGTGAGGCTCCAGGGAAGCTTAGCTGCCTGGGATGCCATCCACATTCTACAGAGCTGCAGAATGTATGTCACCCCTAGACATTAGGGGCCAAATGGGCAGCCTCCCACCTGGGTAACATATGAATCAGTTTTCCATCAAAGCATGGCAGGAAAAAGAGGGGTGGGCAGCTAGCCCAGAAACATGTGGGCAGGCTGAGATCTAACCAGCACTGGGAAGGCCCCCTGTTACAGGCTACAGTCCCTAATACATTCATCCCACTCTGCCTTAACACATACAATGCAGATAAAGTTATTTGGGTCAATCTGATATCTTCTAGTAGACCAACTGAATAGTTGAAGAAATATCTCTTAGCCAACTTTCAGGTTTAAAAACCCTTCCTCAGGTTGAGGAAGTATCTCTAGTTGGTGTGTGCTCTTCCTGGATGGAAAGAATAGTAAAGAAGTCAGAGGCTGGGATGCAGGCAAGAAAGCCAATCAGTGAAAGTGTACATTGAGGTATCAGGGGGTGAGAGAGAAGGCAAAAGTGGAGAGGTACTTGGGGAGTCAGATGTCTGGCAGGTTATAGTGCATCTTAAATCCAATGTCTATACTGAGCCCATGAGTTTCTGTATCTAGGCTGATGAAGTGAAGTTCATAGGCCCATCTGTGAAAACTGTTTTGTAAATTCCATTTGACGATCAAGACTAAGAGATTGGAGAGTGGTTTTTTTGTGAGAAATGAGCCCCATAGTTGGGTATGCTTGTCTGTAATAGATTTCTGGTGTGCATTCATTCTGGTGCACAGTTGCTGTTGGGTGTCTCCTACATATTTTTATTGGGGCATTTGGTACACTGGATGACATATAACATTTCTGGATGTGAAGTTATAAGATTCATAAATGTTGATGGTTCTGGTGTGGGGTGTAATAATTGTGGGGATACTGGAGATATGTTGGCAGGTTTTGCACTTTTTGTCATGGCACGGTCTGTAGGAAGTTGGCTTCTGGTTAGCACTACAGAAGAAAGAGACTTGGGGGTCATCATTGACCACAAGATGAACATGAGCCTGCAATGTGATGCCGCGGCTAGTAAAGCGACCAAAATGCTGGCTTGTATCCATAGATGCTTCTCGAGCAAATCCCAGGACGTCATTCTCCCCTTGTACTCGGCTTTGGTGAGGCCGCAGCTGGAGTACTGCGTCCAGTTTTGGGCTCCACAATTCAAAAAGGATGTTGAGAAGCTTGAGAGAGTCCAGAGGAGAGCCACGCGCATGATCAGAGGTCAGGAAAACAGATCTTACGATGACAGGCTGAGAGCCATGGGGC
>NW_017728906.1:142943037-142951935 GCF_001723895.1 Crocodylus porosus
CATGAAGGGCGGAAGACAAGACAAAATAAATATTAAAACAAACACATAAAAGACAAATAGTGAGTGTGATGTAAATGCCTAGCAAGGGTAATAAGACAAATCCTGAGGGAAGTTAATATGAGACAAAAAAGAAAAAGAAATACTGGTGGAAGCACATATAAACACAAGACAAATATTAAGGGAATAAGGCAAATATCAGGGAGAAGGAGTCAAAGTAACAAAGAAAGTAATGGGGGAATAAGAAAATAATAAAGTATGGTTACACCTACTAGATATAATAAAACAAACCATTAAATTATGACAAATATTACACTAATAGAAAGAAAGAACTAAGATAACTTCTGGGAATAACAAAAAAGGGAATAAGACATATATTGCAAATGTGGCAGTCAGAATACAACAAAAGACTTAATACATATGGATCAAAAATGAAAGCAGAGACATATTTTGAATCAGACAAATGAAGTTGTGAAAGGTTTGATTGACATACATTTGATTATATGAGAGAGAGAATATGCAACCATTAAACAACATAAATGTTTCTGGAATATCATAAGCTTTGCTATGACTAGTTGTTTAAGACCATGGTTTTCTTTCTGTTTGGAGCACATAACAGAAAGGGATTTGCTTATTTGTTAGACTAAGGAGGAATTCTAAAATAGAAACTTGTGATATTCATTGTGACTTTTTTCAAACATTTTTTTTTTTTTAGGCTGAGTTGTTAATCCTGATTAATAAGCATCTGTTTTACTGCTCTTGTTGCTCTGGTGGTAGTGCCCAAGGGCCCCAAGGAAGGTCAGGGATCTGATTGTACCAGATGCTGTACAGGGTCCCAGTTGTTCTAAGTCAATGGTCTCCAGCCCTAGTATGGTTCATTTTAATTTTCTGCAGCTGCACTCCACACTGCAGATTCTCAAGGGCAATATGTTATCCACAAAAGCAAGGGATTGGGGGCCACTTTTCAAAGTACTTTATAAGTTTTTGATTGCACTAAATATTTTTGTATACTGGAAAACACAATGATAAAAATGGGCACAGTGAGTGTAACAAACAATAAAAAGAAGAAGAAGAAAGCAACCATAGTAAAATCACATAGTTCCATATGTTACCGATGAGATCGTATGTGCATCTTCATGCGTTATTATTGTGTATGAATAAACGCTGGAGTGTATTACTCCAGATTGTATTGCTCTCAGACACCATGTGAACATGGAATAGGAGAAATTAACTCTAGAGCAATGAACCCTGGAGTTTATTCATGCACAGCACGTGGAGCCAGGTCAAAGCAGTCCCAACTGGCAGAGGGCCCCAGAGGTCAGCCTGCCAGCCTGGGGATGCTCCCTCCCAGCTTAGTGTGCTGCATATGGGCTGGCTAACGCACAAGAGAGCTTCAGTACAGGGCTAGCCAGCAGGCAACCCCTACAGTGAATCACCTTCATGCCCCAGCCAACCTCTCCAGCATCTACATGTGTGTTGCTGCAGAGTTATTTATTCTGCAGCAGGATAGTACTTGTACTTACAATTTACAATGACTGGTGCCTCATGAGACTGGAGGGCACAATTTGTGGGTGGCAGTGTCTGCAGCATTGGCATTGGCATGATGAGTGGCAAGCAGTGACTGCCTGCAGAAGCTGGCAGTAGTGGCGGTGTCAGTGGGGAGGGGAGGTGGTGAGTGGTGACCACTCGCAGAAGCCAGCGGCAGTAGCCAATCTTGAGGGGGGCACATGCCCCTCTGTGCTCCCTCTACATGTCGCCTATGTTACAATATATTTACAAGTACTATCCTGCTGTGGAGTAAATTACTTTCCTCCAGCTTAATAGGGGCACACATATTAATTGCATAGTAAACATCTTGACATTTACTAGTCAACTGAGCAGTAAATGTCTCATGCAGACCAGTTTGAGGGTTTTTCATGTCAGTTGAAATACATGGTCTGTTATGGAGGACTAGTGTTTTCCAAACCCTTAATCGTCCTAGAACTCTAAGGACATTAAATAATTGTTTAATAGCAATTGCTGGAAACATTAAAGATCATGCAGTAGCTCTGAGGGTTTAGAAACCAGGGATGTTGCTGGGCCTGATCAGTTTTAATATGGAAGCAAGCCCAAGAACAAGACATTTTCTGGCTTCAATCTGATAGCCTGATAAATGTGTAATCCTCCTGAAGAAAAAAAAAAAAAAAATCTATGCTGAATCTGCTACTGGTGCCAGCATGAAGTCAGTTTTGATGGGACAAAAGAGAAGACATAATCCTTCGAAATATCTGGGGTAGCTGAATGGCTTTCACAGTTGGAGCTTTTGGTGACAGAAAAGGTAAGGCAAAGATCAAAACATGAGCTAATGCTTTTTACCCCTCTCTCCCCTGTGAAATACTGAATACAATTATGCAGCACATTCTCTGCCAACTTTGCTTGTAACCAATAAATTCAATAAAATGATCTGATTCACTAATTTTTGTGTCTATTTGTGTTAATCTCCTGGATAATGAATTTAAACTTGTTCAAGCTGTTGGCATGATGTCAGGATGGAATTCAAAGCTGATCAGGGGGCAGGAGAGGTTGTCTACCAGAAAATGCTTAGTAGGTCTAGTGGGCTCAACCACTCTTATATTATAAGAGTGACTTGCATTTTTTACAGACTGAATTAGTTCAATCTTTTCTCATGGTAATTCCACATCATAATTAAATTAGAATTTGGTTTTGTGACAAGATAAATGGATTCTTAAAATCAAATTTATGTTGCATTTTCCCCTCTATTATTAATACTAATTTGAAGGAAAGTCTCCATTGTAAAGCTTTAAAACAAAAAAGAATAGAATTTATAGTCCTGATTTTGTTTCTTTGCTTGCTTTTCATTTTTAAGGAACCAAATCTGATCAATATTTGTTATTGACTGCATCTTTGATTAGAGAAAGCTGTCAGTGTGGGTGGGATTCTGGGATATTTGGCTTCTCAGTATGTGCAGCTTTGATAAATTGTGTGTACATGTTCAGAAAAGAGATTTTGCCAAGAATACACTCTTCCTTGACATCTCACGCTCCCTTGGCTGTCTGATGTTTCTTCGATGTTTTATGACTTATGCTTCTCAGCTCCCTCACTCTCCATGGAAGTGCCATGGGGCTACATTCTTTTAAAAAAATCCCTTCTTCTTTGGATGAACTCATCTACTCAGAGCTTTAACTACCATCCTTGGTGAAGATTTGCAAATGTGTGTTGCCACAACCGATTTGTCTCTCCATATGAATCCGTCTTTCAGCCTGTCTCTTTGACATATATTTCTTGATGATGTCTTGTCAGCAACTTAAACTTAACATTTACAACAAACCTGAGCTCCTTGCTTCCCCCCCCCACCCACAATCCTTCTTTCCTTCATTACCTTTCACTATTAACAATACCATCCTCCCTCCTGTCACTCCATCTTGCAACCCAGGATTCATCTTTCCTTTTTCTCACCTCACACATTTGGCCATTTGCAAACCCTTCAACTATTTCTTGCATAACATTACAAAACCTGACCTTTTATTTTTGTTGGCTCCTTGACTCCCATCTCTTTTGTTGATTACTGCAACTTCTTTCCTTCTGACATCCTTTACATGCTCCTGGCTCTGTTCCAGTCCATATACAATTAGCTGCTGAGATCATCTTTCTTTCCCATCAGTGTGACCAATGTTACCTTCCCAACTCCTTCAAATGCTGTACTGGCTCCTATTTTCCATAGCAACGATTTTTGTTTCCACTCCCTTTCAAAATCCTTCATGACTCTGCCCCTTTCAGCTAATCTATTCTTTCCTCTTATTTTGTCCTCCATGACAAGTGATTCCAACCTCATAAGATTATTTGTCTGCTTCTCCAAATGTCGCCAGGGTTTTCTCCCTATTGTCCTGTACTTCTATACATGCACTACTTTCAACAATACCTTACTTCATTTTAAAATTATATTTCCTTTTCAAGATCTATTATAAAAGGCCTTTTCTATTTTGTCACTTCCCAGAATGCGCCAACTAACAAAGAATGGCTTGCTTGTGCATTATTTGAGGACAGCTGGATTCTTTAAATATATTAAAAAACAACCCAAAACCCATTAAAGTGATTGGAAACCAGCAAAGTGTGATCACCCTATCTTCTTGTTAACCTCATCCTCTCCTTTTTCTCATTCATTACTATCACACTCACCTGTTCTGCTTTTGCATTAAAGTACATTGTTTGGATCAGGCACCTTGACTCTGTGTGCGTGTGTGCGCAAGGATTATGTATTACCAACTATACTACCCTTCTGGGTTTCGCTACATACACTCATGTATAAACCAGTATCACCTAGTGCAGATACTTCACATCAAAATTTTGTGAATAATAATGAATAATGAACAATAAATGAAAACCTTAGAAACAAAGACATTAAAAATCACTTATATATATAAGTGGGGAGAAAGAAGCATACACACACACTACATTGCTCCTTGGTAGCAAATACACAGGTAACCAGCCCCTGATGCTCTTCATATTCTGAGTCAGATGGTGGATACAATTTGCACTATCTCTGGAATTTTTGGGTGGAGCCAACATGCTTGTGTTATTTCTTTTTCTTAGCAGGCACTAAGAGAAGAAGTCATGTTGCACATTTTTCTGGCTAAGAGAAAAGTTAACCAAATTTCTGTTCAAGGTCCAGGGACACTGGACAGATTTGGTATCCCTCTACCAGCAGGAGCTTTAGCTCATGCAGCCTTGATCAATCAATATTTTCAATAAGACAGTCCCATTCAGTCAACCAGACTGCTTGCTTTACAAAAAGTTCTCTCAGAACAGACCATCTAGGATTCAACTGCCACACACACTCCATCCTGGTTGCTAGGATTGTGTTTTTATTCTCTTGTTGACCTCCATTTTCCAGCCAACATGGCTCTCAAACACCATCATATCCATTTCATCCATGCTCAAGAGGTCTTAATGACCTTCCCAAGATGAGTGCATTTTGAGAAGTTCCATTTGATAGTACAAGAGGGTTACAGATGCATAGTGGCTGACTCAATGGAACTTTACAATTAAATATGGGCCTTTAGAGAACATAGAAATAGGAGATTAGATTTACCAAATATTTTTTAATCTGTGTTCAATGCAGGTGTAATATAGATAAATGGACACTAAATAAATTAAATGGGGGAAATTCAAGTTCAATATTTATTTTGTAGGCAAAGCCATGATTTAATTCTTGAAAATATAACTATTATTGGACCTGGTGGGCAGTACAGATTATGTCAATTGTACCACAGAATGGTCTGAAACCACACTGAGATTCTGGCAGGACTCTCTCAGGAAGAGGCAGAAGACTTTTCAGGGGGATGTGGGCAAGGATCTTCTCTGCTGTAGAAAGGAGATGATACCTCAATAGTTCCCAAACACAGATTTATCTTCTTTCTTGAAGAGTCATGATTTTGGTATTCCACATGTCCCCAGGGAGCTTTTTGTTGTTCCAAATTTGCAAAACGTATTTGTGGAGTATCAGTACCAGTTGCTTGCCACCATCCTTGGAGATTTCTGCAGATGTGCCATCTGGTTCAGTAGCCTTGTTGGTTTCCTTGTTGGCACATCAGACTTCCTGTAGGATAGGAGGGTTAGCAAGGGTTCCCCTTTTAAGGTCTCAGGGAACTTTATGGTGTTCAACTCACAGTTCAGGAGTGTGTCTTTCCATCTAGCTTGGATAAATTCATTGTCTTTGAGGAGCATTGATCCATTCTGTGATCATAGAAAAGTAGGACCATGGGGAAGCTGTGCTGTAGATGGCTTTCATTGCCTGGAAAAAACACTATGTGTGTCATGTTTGTCAGCCTAGAGCTGGAGCCCCTTGTCTTTATCTTGCCACTACTCATTTTTGATTTCCAGGATCCTTCTCTGAGCTTCAGCTTTGAGAAGCTGATATATAGCTCCTTCTGCTGAGATGAAGTGTCAGTCTTGCCAAGCAGAATGAGCCTCTCTCTTCTGGTCAAAGATGGCTTGGTTCTCAGCATTACTCTCATTGAACCAGTCTTCGTGTCCACAGGTGGTATAGTCAATGGATTTAACACAGGCTATATGGACAGCAGTTTTAAACCCTTTCCAGAATTCCATAATGCTGCCTTCATTTGTGGATGGGGAAGAGAGCTTTTCTTGGAGACACTTTTGGAGAGCCTTCCAGGTCCAATCCTTACATCATAGTGAACCTGGCTTTGAGGCACTAGCTTAGGTTTGGCTCTCTCAGGCACCGGACCCCTGGCTCCTGCCTAGTCACATCCCTCTTGGGTGCCGGGCCCCTGGTCTCTGCCTGCTTATGTCCTCTTGGGCGCCAGGCCCCTGCCCCCTATATAGCTCTGTGGGGGCCTGGTGTCCAAGAGGGCGTGAGCAGGCAGGGACATAGGGGCCCCCTATATGACCCCTCTGACTCTGCCCACTCCAGAAACAACAGCTGCTCAAGCCTCAGACCTGCCTCTGGCAGGGCTTAAGGTAATTGTATGCCCTTTGGACACCAATGAGACTTCTGTATACCTCCTGTACAGTCCCAACCCAAACCACCAGTGTAACTGCAATGCAAACAATACGCTACCGGGCTATAACATGAGCATAAAGAGGAAGCAGCCCACTCCCCCTTTAAGAGGGTAAAACTTCTGTTCCTTTTAGTGCCAGTATACTTTCCAACCATGGGGTAGTCTCACAAGCTTCCTGAGCCTCATGGAGTTCCACAGGTGAGATATCAGTCCATTAAGGAGCCCTGCTTCCTAGAGCTCTTTGTCCTATGGCTGCCCCCAGCCAGCACTTTGCCCTGTGCTCTTTGACCTCACTAACCCTGGCTCTCTTGGGCTCTCAGATCCCTGGTCCTACACATAGACCCTCTGGCAGATGCCTCAAACTCTTTAGGGGTTTAACACAAAACAAAGGCTACTTACCTGTAAAACCCCTTGCTTCTCTGTCCAGGGAACTTACGTTTTTCCCAGGCCTGCAGAATTGTTTAGATACAGCCCAGGCCCTTCAGGATACCAGCTGCTGCTCTGCTGCCAGGAGCTCCTCACTTCATAGCTGCCAGGGAAAAGCTGGCTGACTAGTTCAGGGTCTAGGTTTATATAGCTCTGGCCTGAGCCCTCTTCCAGTCAGATGAATCTCTCATTAGCTCTGCTACAAATAGTTTAATTCTTGAAACCTTTTGTAGGCATGCTTCTGTGATGGCATGCAGCTGCCAGAACTTAGTAGCAAAGTAGATATTTAAAGACCTGAATTAATTAAATGAATATTGTCTCCACTGCAGGAAGTTTTTTAAGCAAAGGTCTAATAAATGTTCGTCTGGGATAGTTTGGAGAGAAATTATGCTTCCCTAACCCGGATGTTGGACTAGAGGCTCGATAACTTTTCTAGATCTATTTTTCAATAATTAATTGACTTGATCAGACTTTTATAAAAGTCCACATCTATACTGGATTAACAGTGATATGTCCCCCTTTTTGTAGCCATACAATTTTGCAATAGACATACTGGGAGTAGGGAGGGATGGTGGTTTAATTAGAGTAGCTCTAAGAGCTGCTGTAATTAAAATGCTCAGAACCTCTCATGTATCAGTGTCCCTGCACTTAAAAATGGTCACAGGGTCACTTTATCTAAAGCTTGTTTGACAAGCTTTAGTTAATTCACCTCTGCCACCATTTTGGAGTCTGCTAGAGTGTGGTAATTACCATGATCCAGCAGACTCAATGAATTCTGCTTTCTCCTCATTGGCATGTTAGTGCCCCCATTATAAGAGAGTGGCTAGTTACACATACAAGTCATTTCTGATATTTCTTTGTCATCTGTAATGAGGTAATGGGACAACAGTGCTGCTCTATATACTGTTGCATGGCCAGATAAGCTCTCAGCAGCTTAGAAAGGAGTATGCCAGACAAGAAAATGCTGCCAGTTCTCCCCCTCCATCTCAATCAATTCACCCTCCAAACAATATACTCTGTCTTGCATATCTGTTTCAACATGCTGGGTCTTCCCAAGAACACCATTGCTCATGCATGGCATATATCAAAAGGATAACTGCATGCCTCCCTATTTCATGTGAGGGACTCTGATCCTTGGAACAGGGCCAAAGGTGTCACTGGCTTGGCACAGCAGAAGGTAAGCAGTGGCTTCCTCATTCAGTTGCTTAGCACAGACATTAGATAGGTAAGGCTAAGCAACTGAGTTTCTCTTAGGCACATACTTATTACATGTCTACTAAGCACGAGTGGATTCCCATCTAATTAGGCATGTACCTTCTTAAGTGACATGTATGCAGAATTTATTTCTCCATCTCGACTGAATGTCTTAACCACAAAATCATTTTTTCCTCTACAGGGTGATTGCTTTGTTTAATATATTAAAGACCTTTCCATTCATGTACCTTTATTGAATTTTACAAATGCATATTTTAAATTGATAGACATGCATCCTTTGGGCCAAGTTTACAAGTAAAAATCATGACTATATCTATCTGCAACAACACATTTTGCAACTACAGAAATGGAGAGCTGGTTGAGAGTGGTTTGAAAACTTATACATTAATATTCTGTACAAGGAGGGGGAGCGGGTCATTAATCATCTAAAAAGGAGAAAACAAAGGTATGGTTTGTTCCCAAAATGAAAACTGTTGTTAAAAAAAAAAGTAGTTATGTACTTCTGTAGAAGAAGGAAATGGAGCGCTGAGCAGGAAAGTGACTTTAAAGGTAGAGCTGACTTGGAAATTTTTGCCATTTTTTTGTGGGGAGGGGGCAGAAATATGTCAATCAATTGAAATGAAATATTTTCACAATATTTCAGCATGCTTTAATACATATTTTAAGGTAAAGCAGCTCCAAAAGAAGAAACTGAAAGACCCCCTCAGCAGCCGCAGAGCCCCCTGCCGACCCCCAGCACAGC
>NW_017728906.1:142951946-142966665 GCF_001723895.1 Crocodylus porosus
CTAAAAGTGTTGGGAACATTATTATTTAGTAGAGAATATTTGACATTTGATACCAAATTTATCAACTCCTAGCCAAAATCCACATTTGCTGTTTTCCTGCATTTGATTGCATCTCTCTTTTTCTTTTTTTTTAATGGGGGGTAGGGGGAGGGCAGGGATTATAGGAAATAAGCCTCTCTTTGGAAGAGATCACCAGTATTAGCTGCATATTATCTTTTTGACTTATATAAAAGAGAGAGAGGAGTTATCAAACTCAATAGAACTACTTACATTTCAGCATTTATTGATCTCACATATTTCATTGCCCAGATGGAGTCTTGCATAAATTATTATTATGTAATGCTTAGAAATATCTGTTCAATTAATTAAGGCTCAGTATGCATGTCTCCATACACTTTTTTCCCCAGCAAGCTATAAAGTAGAGTCTTTAATACAAATTTTCTTTTTGGACACTTGCAGAGTATACAACATCCATTAGTTAACTGATGTTAGCTGTTTGTTGACAGTAATGAAAATACTAATGGAATGCTACCTTGACCTAAAATCAATCACTCTGATTGGCAAATTACATTTAAATAATGTTTGTGTATATATTCATTATGAAATAGTTGCTGCAATTGCACAAGAAATGTTAAACAACATAGAATGCTATTATAAATAGATAGGTAGATAGATCGTGTGTGTATGTGTGTGTGTGTCTCTGTGTGTGTATTTACGTCCAGTCCTTTCAGCCACTCTCGGGCAATCACTGAAACAAATCCCATAGCTATGGCATACAGGATCAGTGCAAATAAATGATCTTTTGTGCATGTTTGTGTATGCCTATTAGCTCCTTGACTTAAGGAGCTAATAGGCATATATATACATATAGACATACACATACACACAAGATACACATTCACACACACACGCGCACTCACACACACACACACACACACACACACACGATCATTTATTTGTACTGATCCTGTGTGCCATAGCTATGGGATTTGTTTCAGTGATTGCCTGAGAGTGGCTGAAAGGACTGGACATAAATAGACTGCAGAAACAGAGCAAGATATTGTTGTACTGTGGAAAGAAATGATTGGTAATGACTTTGCTAACAGCCAGTCCCAAATCATAAAGCAAACTCTAAGTAGTTACTGGGGAGAATTGTATTTTTGCTGTATTTAGATCATTCTGTGAAACTTAGCTCCCTCCTATATATTAATTAATAAGCAACAAAAGAGGCAAATTCTGCCTCCCTTGACCTGCCCCTGCCCCCCAGAAAAGGTATGTCTAACAGTATTAGTCTGTGAGTTAACTTAGGGAAATACAAAGAACTCTAGGAAAGGGCCAGAAAGGTACAGGACTACAACAAATGGCACAAAAGGGAAGAGAAGATAAAAATGAAAAATATGTCCAATGCATATAGGAGTAATATGGGGAATAAACAAAATAATCTGGAAGCTACAGCCTGTGAAAGGAACTATGATCTGACCAGCATCTCTAAGACCTGGTGGGACAGATCTTATGACTGGAATGTGCACATCGAGGGTCACACTCTGTTTCAGAAGGATAGAGTTGGGAAAAAAGGTTGTGGTCAAAAACATATACACTTTGTTCTTTTCTTCAGAAGAAAGAAGACGGCAAAACAGAATGCCTTTGGCTGAAGATAAAAGGTGCAAGATATGACACCAATGTAACAGTAGGGATTCATTAGGGCCACCTGTGCAGGAAGAGGAGGTAGATGAGACACTCTTCAAGCAGGTGAACAAATCTATTCAAAAGCAATGGGATGGTACTGATGGAAATCTTCAATTTTCACAGCTGCTGGAAGAATAATGTAGCCAAACATAAAATGTTATCTTAGTTCCTAATTTGTGTGAAGAACAATTTTCTCTTCCAGGAAATGGAGGATACAATTAGGGGTTCATCTTTCTTGGATCTTGTCCTGACAACATGGAAGAACTAGTGTGGGATGTGAAGGTGCTGGGTAACTTGTGAGGAAGCAATCATGATAGGATAGAATTCCAGTTCCTGAGACAAGACAGCATAAGCTCAGCAAAATTAGGAAGCTAAGTATCAAAAAGGTAGATTTCATTCAATTCAGGGAGCTAATAAGCATAGTGTGGTGAGGAGAGATTGAAGGATAAAAGAGCCCAGGAGGGCTGGAAGTTTCTAAAGGGCACAGTATTTGAAGCCCAAAAAGAAACTGTCCTGACATGATGGAAGCACAAAAAGAATGGTAAGAGACCAATATGGCTACACAAGAAGCTTTTAGAATGCCTCAAATGCAAAAGGAAAGCCTAGAAGCAATGAAAGAATGGGCAGGCAAGTCATCAAGGATGCACACTAGGAAATAACAAGAGCATGCAGGGACAAAATCAGGAAAGCAAAGATAAAGAATAAGCTGTACTTGGCAAAGAAGGTTAAGGACAACAAACATATATCTATAAGTATGATGGCCTAAAAGAAGGACTAAGGAATCTGTGGGTCTTCTGTTAATGCACTGGGGGAACCCCTGACTAAAGATACAAAGAAGGTGGAGCTACTCAGTAGGAGGACTCAAGGAACTACAGACCAGTTAGCCCAGGTGCTGGCAAAATACAGCCCATTGGCTGAAACATAGGCCTAGTTCCCCTTAAGGGTACTTGACAGACTTCAAGAACTTGGGGTGCTTCCCTTAGTCTGAAGCACAAATAGTGTTCTCCCATAGTCAGCCAAAGCAAGGGGACCCCAAAGCATAATCTAGCCCCTCTCCCAATAAGGCTTCTATGCTAGGTACAAAGGAGAACTTTATTGGCAAAGGAGTAGGTTTGGAATAGGGTAACCTGACCCATCTACTTCCACTCTGGGTGCGACCGCTAAGCCATTTTGCCACCCACCGGACTGTGTAAACCTCTATGTCACAGCCTCTTAATTTATTTATGAGAATAGGATGAGATACTGCATCAAAGCCCTTGCTAAAGTCCAAGAAAACAATGTCCACCTCTACTCCTGTTTCTAAGCATTTTGTGACCCTGTCATAAAACGAAACCAGATTGGTCAGGCGTGTTCTACCTGCTGCAAATCCATGCTGGTTTCCCTGCAGCATTATTTTTCCCACTGGACTCCCACGAATATGATTCTTCTTAATCTTTTCAAAGACCTTTCCAAGGATGGAGGTGATACTGACTGACCTATAATTACTCGGATCCTCCTTCCTCCCTGTCTTGAAAATAGGGACCACGCTGTCCCTTTTCCAGTCCTCCAAGATGTGACCCAAGTGCCACAAGCACTCAAACATCCCTGCCAGTGGTTCTGCTATGACACTAGCCGATTCCTTCATTACCCCTGGATACAACTCATCCAGGCCTGCTGACCTAAACACAACCAGTCCATCCAAGTGACTCTGCATCAAGTCAGCATCGACAGTTGGTGGGCTGGTGTTCCTCTGATGTCCATCTAAGAACCCATTAGGAGATTTATCTTGAGCCCTTTTCAGGAACACTGAAGCAAAAAACTCATTTAATAGCTCAGCCTTGTCCCCTCTCTCTGTCACTAATTGCTCCTCCTCCTTCAGTAGAGGTCCTATGCTGCCCTCTGCCTCCTTTTACTCCCTACATATCTAAAAAAAAAAAGACTTTTTGTTGTCTTTAATTTATGTTGCCAGTCTCAGCTCTGTAGTTGCTTTGGCCTTTCTAACTGCCTCCCTGCAAGCGTGGGCCAAGTAGGTATACTCCTTGGTAGCTTCCCCCTACTTCCACTACCTACATGCCTTCTTTTTTGCCCTTAGGTTCCCTTGGATTTCTGTTTAGCCAAGGAAGTTTTTTGGCTCCTTTCCCCCTTTTCCATCATACTGGGATAGTTTCCCTCTGTGCCCTAAGGATTGCTTCCTTTAGGAATAACCACTCTTTCTGGACTCCCATCTCACCAATACCGTTCTCCTGCAGTGTATCATTGACTGGACTCCTAAGCACACTAAAGTTAGCCTTCCTGAAGTCAAGTACTTCCACCCTACTAGCTATCTTACCCACCCTATGCCATATGGTGAATTTGACTGATTGATGGTCACTGTTCCCAAGGTGACCACGAATCTGCAGCTCCCCTACCAGGTCCTCCCCCATAGCCAACACCAAGTCCAGTAAGGCATTACCCCTAGTGGGACTGTATACTTCCTGAGCTAGGTGAAGGTCCTGCATGCAGGTTAAGAACCTACGTGAATAGTTGGATTTGGCTGACTGCTCCTCCCAGCAGATGTCAGGGTAGTTTAGGTGCCCCATGACAACCGTGTCCTTAGACCTCATGGCCTCTGAGAGCTGCCTCAACAGTTGCATCTAGCCCTATGAACTTGTATACATCCAGCTTTGCTAAAAAGTCTCTAACCTGTTCTTTTACCACTGAGGGCTGCTCACCTTGCAATGACCCAGTATCTCTCAGGATTATTCCCAGTGTTTGCAAGTTTCCAAAGTACGTTAATTTCTTTCAAAGACCAATGTGGATTCTGGCTTAGAGACACACGCTGCTTAGAGGAAACCTGTTACTCCTGTCTTGTTTTGCTTGTAATCAAGTTTTAAAAAACTAATGGGCTAAGTAAAAAGAAGCTGTGTTGGATTAAAGCTTTTTATGCTTTGTGATATGTAGCTCCAGTCACTGCAACAATCACAGCATCTTAGGTCTGCTGCATTAGTATATCCCTGCTTTGCCTATCATTTCAGCCTCTGGCTCTGAAAGAGTTCTGCTAGGCCAACAGATTTGGCCTAGTGGGAACATTGAAGGGTTGTGACCTGTTAGGGTTGATTTATTTTGTAAATCTGGGCATTTATTTTTGCTTCTGTGTTATTTTAGCATTGAGGGGTGAGCAGTGTGAATTCAGTTTCCACTCTCAGTTTGTTTGTTGATGTAGATTCCTTTTTTCTCTCTCTCAGCAGTAATCTTTGCATTCTAAATGTCCAGTGACTTAAATAGGAATTTAACTGTGTCAGGATATCAGAACAAGGGCTATAAAGTATATTGTTGGGATTTCTGTGAATCCCTTTAATAGTGGGTTAATTCTTTTGTGCTTTTATTAGCAAGCAGAGACCTGACCAAGTAAAGCCATGTCAACAAGGATGTTGTGAATGGCCTTTGTAGTCCTGCCATAGTTAAAGTCTCCTGTATGCCTGCTGTTCCAGAACCATTTATTAGTAAACTGTTTATGAGCACTGGGAGCACCTCCTTTCAAACTTACCTTTTGGACTCTGCACCATAGTGGTAAATATTAGGCAACAGGGAATTTACAGAGGGGTCATTAGCATAGACAAGCGATGGGGCTTGAACATTGTCTCACTGGGGTGGAGGATAAAAGAAAAGCTTTTATTTTTTTCAGGGATACAGGGTGGTTAAGGGACTAGGATGCATCAAGGCTGTCCTTTGATGTGACTTTGGAAGATATAATCCCAGTCTGTTGCTAAAGGTGTGGGGAAGAGATGTAAAGTGGTTTAATCTATAATGGGGCAAATATACCCCTGAAAAATCATGTGGAAATCATAATTTCATAGTTTCGTAGTTTCTAGGGTCAGAAGGGACCTGAGCAGATCATCGAGTCTGACCCCCTGCCATGGCAGGAAAGAGTACTGGGGTCAAATGACCCCAGCAAGGTGTACATCTAGCCTCCTCTTAAAGACCCCGAGGGTAGGAGCCAGTACCACTACTCTTGGAAGTTGGTTGCAGTATGACAAGTTACACCAACCAGCATCAGCCATGGTGTCTAGATTAAATGTGAAAAACACAGGCAGTTCTACCTTGTGGGGGGGAGGGGAAGCAACATTTTTTTTTGTTAGACAATTATCTTTGAAAACTCATGGCAATCAGGGGAGCTTCTGGACAATTGGAAAAGGACAAATACAGTGCATATTTTTAAGAAAGGGAAGAAGGAAGATCAGGGAACTATAAACCAGTCAGCCTCCATTCACTTCTCAGAAAAATCATTGAGCAGATCCTCAAAGAATCTATTTCTGAGACCTTGGAGGAGAAGATGATTAGGAACAGTCACCATGAATTCACCAGGGGCAAGTCATATCTCCTGTCCAACCTGATTATTTTCTATGCTGACATAAATGGCTCTGTGGATGCTGGGAAAGCAGTGGGCCTGTTCTTACCAGTGGGACTGTGTCTGAGCAAGGAACATTCTTGAGCCCACAAGAAGAGGAACCTGTACGGATAAGAAAACATAGCGCTTTGGGACTTTAGAAGAGTCAAATACTTACCTGAGCTCTGCTGTCAGGGGCAGTTGCAGTTCCCTTTTTGGTTATAGCAGGGACCTGATAATCTTCTGGGTCCAACCTGACCTCTTCATCTGAAGGTAGCACTGAAAGAGATCCTGAACTGGAGGAAAGGAAAGAACATTGAAGAAGCAGAACACCTGTTAATGACCAATATTTCCTGTGATATCATAACATCTCATTAGTGTTTGGCTGGGGTATAAGGACAGGTTGGAGCCCCAAGATTCTTAAAGTGGACTTTCAGCAAGAGAACACCACCAAATATCTATAGATAACATCAAGACGTGTTGGGTGAAAACTGAGTGTCTACTGATGTCTGACTTTGTGGCCCAGATCCACTGGACACAAAGTTGATTGGGGCCTCAGCCCTGTCCTGGGCCCCATGGGCAAGCTCCCTGGGTCTGCTCTATTTTCTCACCTGCCATGCCTTGTTGTAATTAGTTAACATGGTGAGAAGGGAGGGTTCCCTAAGACACTGGCAGAAGCTTTCATCCATGATCATAATCAGTGAGTCCCTCCCAGATTCCATGGGTCTCAAACTCATTCCTCAGGTGTTAGGTGGGCCCTCCAGGCTTGTCTGTGCTCTAATGTCATAATTGCCTTAAGGGCTAATTCTGTGTACTACAATATCCCGTACAGCCATGCACATACCTTGCAGGTGTTGCCAGTCATTACTTAGATGCGGACCTTTGCCCCCTTGTCAATATGCAACCACTACAGGCTGTCCTTGTTGGAACTTTGTCTTGCTTGATCTCTGCCCCTTTTCTTTCTCTGGTTCCTTTTTGCTTCGGCCCAGATCTTACATCTCTCCATTCATGAACACTGAGGAACAAAAAATACTGTAAGCTACTGAGAAAACAGGTATATTTATGGGGGCATCACAGCATCTTGAGTAATACAAGTAGAAATAGTTTGATAAGAGAGGATGGTGTCACTTAGTAATGGACAGGGATTACCGCTAAATGTCCAGTGCTTTGGATGCTTTGCTATAATAGGAAGACAATATAACTAAAATCTAATTTTACCAACTGCCATTCTTTTCAGGTTTTCTATTGCGCACACAGTCTCAAAAGAAATGTGTTTATTGCATAAGTTCCTCAAGTATTAAGCTTTCAGTATTAAGCTTTTTTAAAGAATTAATCAAGAAAAGCTTATTTATTAACATTAAATGTTGTTTAAATTGGGCACCCCTTGTCTTATATTCTACATAAGGTGTCTGGCCACATTGCAACAAACAAGGCTTACAGTATTTTTTGTTCCTCAGCTTTCATGAATGCAGAGATGTAGGATCCAGCTGCACCTAGGAAAAACCTGTGCAGTTTTTATAAGTTTCCTCTAGAGTGTGGTTTAATACACATACAGTTGTATATGGCAAAATGAATGAGTTTCCAATATAAGATGTCTGAGACCCAGAAAAGAAGCCAATGGATCCTGCTATAGTTCTTCAGTGTTGGGCTTAAGTAGTGGGTTAGAGCTGTTTGAATGGAGTTCAGTCAACAGAGCATGAAACTGACAAACCTATCCAGGCCACCAATGTATTTTATGCTTCATATTCCCTCACCGAGACACCACTTCACCGAATATGACAATGCATTTTGATCAAATGCTGTAAATATTACCACACAATTCTTACTAAATCTTTATAAAGTTACAATATGTTTTAATGATAGGAGAATCACAGGTACCACAGGCAGAATGACACTTCATCTCAGCAGGAAAGGAGATGCATCAGCTCCTCAAAGCTGAAGCTCAAAGGATGATCAAAAATCAGTGGTTGCAAGTTAAAACCAAATAGATCCAGTTCTATTCTGAAAAACATGACATACATAGCTTTTTTCCAAGTTAAAAAAAAGTCATCTGTGGCTCAAGAACCTACAGTCCTACTTCCCTGTGAGCTCAGGATGGCTCAATCCTCCTCAAAGACAATTAATCTATCCAAGCTAAATTAAAAGAGCACTTTGAGGTGCCCTTGAAATTTGAATCAACTGTGACAGTCACCACTATTGAGTCCATCCCCCAAAACTCTGAAAGGGGATTCCACATTAAACCTCCTATCCTACAAGAAGTCTGGCACGCCATCCAGAAAACCAATAAAAACAGGGTGCTGAAATAGACATCATACCTTTGAAAATCTTCAAGGATGGTGGTGTGGAACTGGTAATGAGACTCTACAATTTCATTCATTGAATTTGGAACTGCAAAAAGATCCCTGGGATAATGAGGAATACCAACAGCATGATTATCTTTAAGAAAGGAGTGATTATCTTTAAGAAAGGAGATAAGTCAATGTGTGGGAACAACTGAGGTATCATCTTTCTTCCTACAGCAGGTAAAAATCTTGTCTGCATCCCCTGAAATGTATTCTACCTCTTGCTTAAGAAGTTCTGCCAAACTCTTCTTGTGGTTTCAGCCCATCATATGGGGAAATTGACATGTTCTCTGTTGCCCACCAGGTCCAAGAAAAGTGTTGCTAAAAACATCAGGATCCATATATCACCTTAATTACCTTACTAAGGCTTTTGGTTACATCAATAGTGAAGCCTTGTTGAAAGTAGTGGCCAGATTTGGATATCCTGAAAAGTTCATCCAGGTTATGATGCTTTTCCATGGCCATATGACTGTGACTGTTCTTTTTAAAAGATTGGAAACAGATCTATTTGTCATCCCAACTGGGGTCATGCAACAATGCATTCTTACCCAACACTGTTCTCCACTTCTTTTGGCAGTCATCTTGGTTCTCAATAAGGACTGCCTTCCTTCTGGAATTGACATTGAATACTGAATGCATATAGGGCTTTTCAATCTGGGATGTTTTTGCTCGAAGACCAAAGTACTCAAAACAACTACCCTTGACCTTCATTACATGGATGACCATGCAATCCAACACTGATGAAAACCTTCAGACCATACTAGATCTTTTCAAAGAACCCTACCAAACTTTGGACCTTTCTCTCAATTTTGAGAAGAGGAATGTGCTCTATAAAGGGAGCCCTGGGTGATTAATATGATCCCCCTCCCCATATTATCATTGAGGGAAAGACCCTGGAGACAGTCAAGCACTTGCCCTACCTTTATGAGAGAGTCACCATTGATGAGGAGAACAAGCGGAATATCCAGTGATCAAATGGCTCCTTTGGGAAATTGCTTTGGTGTGTCTTCATTCATTGCAATCTCTAGAAAGACATCAAGATCCAGGTCTACAATGCAGTCATCCTCCCCACTCTCCTTTATAGATGTGAAGTGTGAGTGATCTACCATGATGAACTTAAGAGTCTGGGAAGGTATCACCAAAAATCTTCAACATCTTCTGGGAAGATCACCACACAAATCCTGAGCCTCAAGCATAAAATTTGCTGGACTGGGCATTGAGTGCAAATGCCTGACTCTCAAGTCACAAGACAAATGCTCTACTTCCAGCTTGTTTACAGCCTGAGATCTCACAGTGACCAGAGGAAATGCTGCAAGGACACACTGAAAGCATATCTCAAGAAAATGAATGCCAATGAGAGTTGGGAAGAACTGGCTGCCAACCAACTCCAGTAGCTCTGCAACCTCAAGCAATTGGCAGCCTGTTTCTAGGTAAAGTGTCTTGCCTTTGAAGCAAAGAAGAGAGAGCAGAGAGAGGAAAAGGAGAGGAACTCCAGCTTACAGCCTACTCTTTTCTGCAAAGACCTGCAACTTCTGCCAGTGGAGCTATGGCTCAAGGATTGGACTCTTCAGTCACCTGAAGACCTATCAGTAAGCTCTGGTTGATACCATTCTTGAATTGAAGGACTATTGCCACTGCTGTTGCCACCAATATGGGTCCATTGACCTAATTCATGGCAGCCTCTAAGTTGCTTCATGGCAGTCGGATTCATTAATGCCAGAGGGATCAAGCATCTCTGCACTAACATGGTTTATTTTGTTGTCAGAATAGATTTGGGTTTATTCTTTAAGCAAATGTTAATCATCTGACCTGAATGATTCATGAAGTACCAGAAGAAGCATACAACTGAACCAGAGAAGAAATGCCAAGAAGGGAGAAATCTCTCCATGTCTTATTTTCTCTTCTGAGTTTTCTTTAGCCTCTTCTAAAAAGTGCAGTGACTGAACGGTCTCAGAAGTGCCAAAGTGGTCCCATCTGCAGATGCTTCCTTAGCCTAGTGAAGCCTGTTTGTGCCCAAAAGCTTGCTAAGAATATTTTTTCCAACTATTTGAGTTGGTTTAATAATAGATATTGGATTTACCCAAAGAACCTTGACTGCCTTTGTCCTTATGTTGTCCTGTGGAGCCAGGTCCTCTCTGAGGATCTCAAAACTGCGTTGTTAGACAGGACAGTGTGACACAATTGCACACACACACACAAAAATCAATTAGGCACATACATACACACATCCCAGGCACATGCACATGCCCCAGGTGCATGCACACACCCCAGGCACATATACAAACACTACCAACTCAGGCACATACACATCCAAGATTTACAGTCTAAGTACATGCACACCTACCACCAGTTCAAGCACATACACACTATACACACTGAAAATTAGACAAAATCAGCTGTTAATACCTATACATACATAAGTGTGTTCCTAACTTGGGTGGTGTGGTGTGTATGTGTGTGCTTAGGGTACTTGGGAAACCTAGGGTATTTGGTAACTAGGGGAAGGGGAGTCAAGGGTCAACAATTTCCAGAGGTGGGGAAGAAGAGAGATGGGTGGGAGTTAAGGTGAGAGAGGAGAAAAGAAGAGAGTGAAAGTTGTTGGGACTGGGATTAGAACCAGCAGACTGGATGGGAGCTGGGGTCACTTAAAGTTAATGTGCCCCAGGGTTACTCAGGGTCACCTGGTGCCTGGGTGTGAAGGAGAAGACAGCCAGGAAACTGAGAGCCAGAAAGCTGGAGATAGCTGGAAAATCAAGGAGGAGGGTTGGGAGGTCAATAAGACAAAAACCAAACTCAGGAATTCAAAATAACAGGTTCATTAAACAAACAACATACTACACAGTCCCACAAAGTTATTGGTTCCTACATACACACACACACACACACACACACACACACACACACAAGCATTCACACACACCCCCATACAGTGGTAGCAGGAGAGGAAAAGGCTTGGTGGAGGGATTGAAGTCAAGGTATGTAGGGACAAAGTCCAGGTCCTTTGCTTGGGGAAGAAAGGTGGGTGATAGCTACCTGTCCTGGGATGTGAGTTGATCTTCAATGGCCAGTCGGGGTCTTCTCAAGCAAGATGTTGTCCAGAGGGGGTTGCCAGCAGGGCCTCTGGGTAGATAGGTGGCATGGCATAGTGCTGGTCCAGAGGAAAAGGGCATACCACTGGGTCTGTTTTCACTACTCCTTTTTATAGGGGCAGACCTTTTATGACCCTACTGGCAGGGGCATGCCTAGGCAAGGGTCAGCCCTGATGTACTGAGCATGTGCACTCTAGGCAAGGATGTGCAGTTCCAGGTGTCTGTGTTGCAATAGTGGGTTGGCTGATCTCTGTAGGGTCTTTGTCTTTCAAATGCTGGGTCCCTGGTTCCTGGGTGAATCAATGGAAGGCAATAGTCTGGTCATTGAGCTGATGGTCCAGTTATTGAGTTGATTATTCAGTAGAGGTCTGCTACCATTGTGTCTCAAGCACTCTCATTCACCCCCATTCATTCAGGAACCAATTTACATAGCGGGGGTAGGTATGAATCACAGCTGAAACATATTGTATAGGGCAGGGGACCCAAGATGCAGGCTTGACATATAAAATGGAAACTTGACATTACTTTACATAGGCCTAAGCCATATAATATGAATATGAAACAATAAAAATCAATGCAAAAATGATAAGAATACAATATAATATGATATAAAACAGTAAAAATCAATACAAACATAACAACACTATTTACAATATAAAAGGGGGCTTATTACAATACTAGCACACAAGAATTTAGCTTAGCTTATGTAGTGCTACTTGTAATCACTTATAAGGGATAGAAAGGGCAGAGAGAAAGTCAGAAATGGTTGGGGAAGGGGAGGGAATGCATTTTTTAATTAAAAAAAATAAAGAAAAACTGGGGGTTTTGCTACACTTAGACCAACATGGCTACAACATACACCCCTGAAAGTGGTCTCAAGTATTCTAATGTATATCTTGATGTTCAGGTTGGAGTGGCAAAGGCAACCCACTGTGATTATAACCACATCATTTCCTTGTCTACTTTAACCAAACTAGATCTACAAACTACCTTACTAACTTCAGAGGGACTAAGCTGCTGTTTTGTACAGCTTGCTTCATTCTGACCGACCACTGACTAAGATCTCACTCTGTCATTTACATATACACACCACAGCAGATGAGAAAAGGTAACAGCTGATGTTCTCTGACTGCTGCTGATCTTGATATTCAAAATCATCTCATTACCAGGTGTTTCCCCCAGCTCTCCATAATACCCACTGTTGCTTCACATCTTGCACTCTGTCAATGTCCCAAACATCTTACAGTCCATCTTTCTGTTGTGTAGTTTGTAGCGCCTGGCACAATACACCTGTGATTGGTGAATGAGATCTTACAGTGGTCCTGCAATTTAAATAAGAATAACAGTCATACTTTATATTAATGCTCCATCTATAATCATGATTATAATTAACACACACACATATATATTTATAATGTACACAAACATTGTAGAGACATGAGTGTTATGCAACATATGCACAATTATAAACAAATCATTAGACTATAAGAAATGACTATGAGCCAGGTTTCCTTATAAATATTTGTTAGTTTGGATCATCTAGTAAAATAATTAGTAGTTAACAAATTATTAAACCATTACTACAATTATTAAAACATTTGTTTATTAAGTATGTATTTTTAAGTAGCTCTTTATAAATGGTGCTCCTAAGATAAAGGCCTTCTAAAGTAATATGAGAGAGAACCTGCATGTGAAAGGAGAAAGATAATATTTTGTTTAAAAAATAAAAATATGATTCCGGAGATCCTGGAAATGACATGGATTCTTAAGCTTGAGCTTTAGCCAATGACTTAAACTGAAACACAGTAAAATTTTCTGTGAGCAGGACATACATTCACCTTTTATGTAGAAGAATCCTACAAAAAATGATGCGTTAATATCTACAAAGAGAGTTTGTATAATCAAAATGAAAGGAGTGGCTATTTATTAATAAATAATAATAATAATGGGATAGCATTATCCTTAAATATATGACCACCCAAGCAAAATGAGGAGTAAAAAACATCTTCCCGTGTGTGGAATCTGAGTTTGATCACGAGTTTACATTTCTAGTTCGAAACACAAATCTCATACTCTGCTTTATAATCAGCATTTCTCTGTGCACTTTTCCAAATGACCTAGCAGGACAGCAGAACAATGTTACTGCAGAAACTCTTTAGTGTTTTACTCTGGTAGAAAACAATTATAAGTGGCACAGTGTCAGGTATAGACAGAAGCAACAGTTCTCTCTGTCTTTATAGAGACACTGTATGCTGAATCAGATTAGGAGCACACCTTCAATGTAACAACAATTGACATTTGGAAGTGCAAAAGGGATGTGGATGTACCGCAATGAAAGATGTCTGAAACGAAATGTCAGATTGATAAAATCATCATGCACACATGCATAGCCCTCTGATCTTAGCAAATTAGAAACTGATAAATGCATCTCAAATTTGCAGGGGAAAAAAAAGTGTTATATTTTCTTTTTGGGCCCACCTCATGAAAAAATCATTTTACATTTTGAATATAGCATTCATTTCTGTTTGTTAAATCATACAATATTTATCCATAATAAATTAGGAATTTTAAACTCAGCCATACTTATTACTCTTCAAAACCAGTCACACTTAACATATGTATCTCGAGAAAATGATATTTATAAAATAGGTTTTAATAATGTTGCTGAAGGAGAAGGGACAGGGTGTAACAACAAAAATGTATTAGAAATGCTCATGCATTATTAATACTGAATGTATAATGCCTATCAAGGCAGGAATGGCAATAGTTTAATAAGATACTATTCTATGGATATTGATGTGTCAATAAGTCTCAAGTGATTGGTATATTCATTCATACCTCATTAAAGATTTATTGGTGTTCAATTCCCTGCATACTCAAATATGAGGCACATCTCTAGAAAAAGAAGCAAACCTTTTAATAATATCTTCCTGTTTGTTTGTTTTTAATATAATTCATCTGTAATACTTTTGTAGCAAAGTGTTTGTCACTCAGACTGAAATAATGTTCATAGTTTATTAAAGATTTATTGCTGTTTCACCCCAGAGGAACATTTACATGTTGTGCATTATAAACTACTAAACAGAATAAGGATGAAAACTATTCATTAATAATCTATTGCAAAAATTTTAAGCATGACACCAACTTTGGGGCTCAGCATTTATTTTAAGTGGGATAATTGCTTTTTCTTTCTTTCTTTCAAGATGGCCACTGACAGATGAAGCCCTTCTGCGCGTTCCCCCCACTCCCTGCCCCCC
>NW_017728906.1:142966765-142969313 GCF_001723895.1 Crocodylus porosus
TTGCCTAGAGTCCACTAAAGGGTTAATTCTCCCCACCCCCCCAAACCTTTCCTCTCCCCAGCCTGTGCTTGGGGACCCCCTCTCTGTCCCCTTCCCCCACTTTCTGAGCATTTTCCCCTGGGCTCTGGCATCCTTGTTTGCCTCTGTCCCTCGCCTGTGCTCTCTTGGATTCCTGTTGCCTCCCTCCTGCAGATCCCCTTACCTTGGTCACTGCCATCTCCTCCTGCCTTAGGGCTTGCCTACAGCCACTGCAGGATTGCTCTGCCTTCCCCTGGGGCCGATTTTAGGATTGTTTCAGCCCCCTCCCAGTCCCCAGCTTCAGTTTGAGGCATTCCCCCCTCCTTGTGGGAGTGTTAACCCTCTCCTGCCCTGGATGGCTACCAGCAGCCAGGGCACTTGGCACGGGGATGTCTCTGCGGACTTTCCCCTCAGCCATGGCCTGCAGGTGCACACTGCACTCCACATCAGGGTGGAGGACTGCACCTGAGCTCTGGCGGACCTGCTGGGATGCCGGAGCATCTGGTCCGCCTCCCGTGTAAACTCAGTGCCCATCAAATATTTGAGTTCTTCCAGCCTGGTGAGGGAGGTATGTGTGGTGGGGCTGGAGATCTCGGGGGTTCACCACTTGGTTACACCTCTGGAGACCCTGGCAGTGTGGGTGGTGGTTTCCAATGTCCCCCCACACCTGCCAGACCAAGACCTCTCCAAGGCACTCAAGCACTCTGGTGTGCTCACCAGCCCCTGGTGTAGGCTGACCATGGGAAGCAGGGATCCCAAGCTCAGGCATGTCCTGTCCTTTCGGAGGCACGCATTCATGCTTCTCTCAGGTGGCACTCAGAAACTGCCTGTGTCCAGGACCTTTGTGTTGGATGCAAGGCCCTCTGTGCTGTACCTCACCCTGGCTGCCCAGTGCCCACTGGTGCTGCTGCACCCGCATGGGGGGATGGCATGTCCACCTCTGATGTGAGAACCTCATCAAAAGATGGGGTTGGGAGATCCTCCAAGCCCCCCTCCACCCCTACTCCATCTGGGGGGATCAACCCCTCTGGTGCTGGCATGCCACCCAGGGTGGGGCCTGGGATGTCCTCCCAGGGTTCTCCTGCCTCTGTGGTGCCTGATGCCCCACCCAGTGGAGGGGCTGGGGAGTCCTCCCAGTCCCTCCCCGTCCCAGTTACGCCTGGGGTGGCTAGCATCCCAAGCGCTGGGGCCCCATCAGGTGGAGCAACCGAGACCTCCCCTTCACCTCCCTCCACCCCTGCCTCAGTTGAGGTGGTGGACCCGGAGGTGGTGAACCCCAAGCAGCCTGGCCCGTTCCCTTCAGGGGAGGTGCCAGCTGCTTCTAAGAAAGCTAAAAGCAAGAAGCAAAAAGGAGCTTCAAAAGGAGTGCCTGCCCCTTTGGGGCCTGCCTCTGACACCACGAGGGAAAATTTAGCCAGGGAACCTGACCCCACCCTGCCTGCTCACCGGAAACCCTGCCACCTCAGGCCAGGACTGAGGTTGTCCCGGCAACGTTTGGCAACCCTTCACCCCCATTCCAGCTCATGGGGCTTGTGAGTGGCAAGGTAGAGAGAGAGTTCCTGCCTCCCCAGCATCAGGCACAGGAAACAGCAGAGGGTCCTGCCACCCCCACCCCCGCCTGCTCCCCTGCCCACCGAGGCCGGTGAGGAGGAGATGGAGTGCCTGCCCTCCGAGCACTGCAAGCAGCCGCGGGAGTGGGATGACATTTGCCCCCCAAAGTGGATGGGGATCGACCTCCTGGAGACGGTCCACGACCTAGATGCTGAAGGGGGCCTGCTAGGGTGCCTGGCCATTCAAGGCACCTTCACCGGTCTCACCAGGAGGTCCCCTCCCAGAGTACAGTCCTGCCAGTTCTCAGTTGGCAACATCCAGCTTCTGCTGGAGAACCCACCCTGGGTGGCCCCCAACTATGGAGGCCTCCTCAGCCTCGTAGACCAGACCAAGGGCCAGAGGAACGTGGCAGAGAGCATCCAGCAACTGTGCCTGGAACCTGTGCAGTTTGTTTGTGCTGCTAGTCACACAGCGAGGCTCATTTGCCGGGACCTGGGCACGCGTCAACATGCCTTCTGGCTTGAGAAGCTGGTGACCTGGGTGAGGGAGCTGTGGGGCTGAGGCGGTCCCATGGAATAGGGTCGGGCAAGAATAGGCCTTCCCCTGTCTCTGTGGTTTTTGTCCAGCTCTGTCACCTTCTCTCCCATCGGTACCCTGCCTACCCTTCCTCTCTATTCTCCTGCTCATGGTGGTTACCACCATTGCCTCGCTAAACACCAATGGCTGCAGAGACCCGGTGAAGCGGACAGCCTTCCTGGAGGGCTTGCAGCAAAAGCGGCTGGCGATCACCTTCCTCCAGGAGACGTACAGTGACGTGTATGTCATAGTATCATAGTAGTATCATAGTAGCTAGAGTCGGAAGGGACCTAGGTAGATCATCTAGTCCGACCCCATGCCTTGGCAGGAAAGAGCACCGGGGTCAGATGACCCCGGCAAGGTGCTCATCTAACTTCCTTTTAAAAATCCCCAGGCTAGGAGC
>NW_017728906.1:142969324-142984110 GCF_001723895.1 Crocodylus porosus
CCCTGGACTGCCTTTTACTCTAACCCAGAGCACCTCAGAGTGCCCCCCCTCTACCCCCTTGCTGATTATCCTCCTTGATGTAGAGTGCTACTCCTCCACCTTTCCTTCCTATCCTGTCCCTCCTGTATAGCCTATAGCCCTTGACACTCACCGCCCAGTCATGCGATGAGTCCAAGCTGACTGGCATGCTGCCTGGAGAGGCTGCTTATTTTTGAACCACGGCACCAACCTCAGCGCAGGAGTGTCGACCCTACTTTCACCACAGCTGCAGTACGACTCGGCGGTGGCATGAAAAGTTGTCCCCGCCGGCTCCTGACCGTCCATGTCACTCTGGCACACCAGAGCTTGCTCCCCATCAATGTCTAAGCACCCACTGATGGGAGAGAGAGGGTTGTCTTCCTTGAGACCCTGGGTGACCTCCTGCATGACGCCAGCAAGAAAGCTGACCTTGTGGCCAGGGATTTCAATTGCACCATTGACACACTGCTAGACAGGATGGGGCCAGAGCTGCACCAGCATTTAGCCCGCAAGCTGCGGACTGTGCTGAAGGTGGCAGATCTTATCGACGCCTGGCAGGTCCTCCACGCTGATACATGCCAATACACCTTGGCAAAGATGAGCGCCAGTGCGATCACGAATGGGATCACCATGGCTCGCCTCGACCACCTCTACATCGCCCAGCACCACCTGACGTTACTACGCAGCAGCCACACATCCTGTTGGGTCTTTTGGATGATGTCCTGGTCTGCTGTGAACTGAGCCTGCCTGGCAGAGCACGCATACGGATCCCTTACTGGTGCCTCAACATCAGCCTGCTCCAGGACACCTGCTTCAGGGACTGCTTTGGCCACCTCTGGAGGAGCTGAAACGCTGTGCAAGCAGACTACCCCTCCTGGCGGCTGTGGTGGGACATGGGGAAGACCCAGATTTGGGCTTTCTGCCAGCAGTATTCCCAGCTGGCGGCAAGCAAGATCCACTGCCACACCCAGGAGCTGGAGGAGGATGTGGCGGAGCTTGAGGCAGCCCTGCTCTGTGCAGGCAAGAATACAGTGCTCCTCGAGAGCCTCCAGTCCTGCAAGAAATGCCTGTAGGAGCTGGCGGAGGGTGTGGCCCGCAGTGTGCGGGTTCGTGCCCACTGCCAGGAGCTGACAGAGGCCAATGCCCCGACCGGCTTCTTCTTCGGCCTGGAGAGATGGCGGGCTGCAGCAAAGACGCTGGACCATCTCCAGACCCCAGAGGGATGGCTGCTTACAGACCCTGGCTGAACTCAAGGCTGCTTTGGGGGGACTTGCCTTGGGCAGGGCCCCGAGCCTGGATGGACTGCCCATAGAATTTTACAAAGCTTTCTGGCCCCTTCTTGGGCCCAGCCTCCTCCATGTCTTCTGCAAGAGCCTAACTGAAGGGACCCCGCTGAGCAGCTGCCACCGGGCAGTCCTTACCTTGCTGCCCAAGAAGGGGAACCTGGGCTGCCTTAGGAACTGGCGGCCTATCTCCCTTCCATGCACCAAATATAAGAACCTGGCGAAGATGCTGGCAAACTGTCTCCGCACCGTCATGGCCTCCATTGAGCCAGAGCAGAGCTACTGTGTCCTGGGCAGGACCATCCAGGACAACCTGTTTCTGTTGTGTGACCTGCTCACGGCTGTGGAGCTTTTTGGCCTGGACGTTGGCTTGGTCTCCCTGGACCAGGAGAAGGCCTTTGATTGTGTCAACCAATCGGCACCCTCGTGGCTTGTGCCTTCAGGCCTCTTTTCATGGCGGCCCTCCGGGTCCTGTACCATGACACCTCCAGCCTGCTCAAGGCGAACAGCATGCCGTGCTCCCTGTTCCCGTTGCATCACAGCATACACCAGGGTTACCCCTCTCGGGCATGCTGTACATACTGGCCATCGAACTGCTGCTGCACGCTGTGATGTCGCTTGACCGGGTTAGTCCTGCCACCGGCACCAGGCCCATCGACTGGCACCCCAATCCAGCTGACAGTGTACATGGACAATGTGACAGTTTTCCTGGGCATCCAGGAGGATGTGCAGGGCATGGTGGACTGCCAACACCCCTATGAGCTCACTGCATCGGCCCGCATCAATTGGGGTAAGAGCAACACACTCCTGCTCGGGACGTGGGCCAGCAGGCCACCTTTGGACCTGCCAGGGGGCCTCGCTTGGCACCAGGAAGGCCTCAAAGCCCTGGGACTGTTCTTGGGGCCGCCGGCCTTTGCAGCCCGCAGCTGGGAGGGCCTGGTGGAGGGAGTGGAGACCTACCTGCAGCGCTGGTGCTGGTGTTTGCCTACCCGCTCCTACCATGGTTGGGTCCTAGTCACCAACAACCTGGCGGCAGTGACCCTGTGGCACCACTGTGCCATGCTGGACCTTCTGCCGGAGCTACTTGAGAGACTGCAGCAGCTCCTAGTGGACTTCCTCTGGGATGGACGCCAGTGTTTCCCGCGAGCTGCCCTTTACCTGTCTACCACCTGATCGACCTGGCCAGCAGGGTGGCTGCCTACTGCCTGCAAGCCCTCCAGTGGATCCTGTATGCTGAGGGCCACCTCCCAGGGTGGCAGCTGATGTGCCGGTTTCTGCACCAGGTGGGGGGCCTTGGCTTTGACCAGGAACTCTTTCTGCTGGACCTCACCTTCCTGAATGGGGTGGTCCTTCCCCCGTTCTACCGCAGCATGCTGCATGCCTGGCGAGCTGCCTTCTATCTCTGCCTCCAGGCCAGGCACCTGCATTTCCCACAGGTGCTTCAGGAGCCCCTGCTCCACAACCTGGCCCTGCAGCATGTCATGTCGACTCTGGCTGCTCTCATCGAGGTGCGCACCACCTGCCTGGGGCACCTCTTGGACCCTGAGCAGTTGGTCTGGTTGTTACCCGAAGCCCTGGCTGCCCAGATGGCACTGCGCTCCGTCCACACCATGGGCTGGCTTCTGCCCGATGGAAGTGGTGACTGCCCTAGAAGGCTACCTCCAAGCTCACCAGGCCCTCCCCACCACAGATGCCGCAGGTGACACCTTCCCACCACTGCTGGTCATCCCAGCAGTGGCCAGTGAGCTGGCTGACTCACCCAACACACTGCTCAATTTCTCTGTGCCCCCCAGCAGCAATATGAGCTTCCCCTTTGACACGCTTCCCTGGAAGGGACTCTACGCATGGGTGGTGCACACTCGGCACACCCAGGTGCTGGCCGGCCACCCTGACAGCACATGGTGGCGGTGCCTGGCATGGCCAAGGACCCCAGCGTGGCACACACTGTACAAGGCACCCACCACCAAGAAAACCAGCAACCTCCAGTGGAGACTGGTGAATGGCATCCTGGCCACTGGCACCTTTGTGTGCCACCTGGACCCGGTGGCCTCAGAGGCCTGCCCCATCTGCCCAGGGGTGCTGGAAGAGGACATTTGACTGCCCCCGACTGCAGCCACTCTTTGCCACCCCTGGGGTGCTGCTTCAGGCGCTGGGCCAGGACTTCTCGGAGGAAGCCTACATCCACTCCTTCCCATACCGGGCGGCCGAGCAGGCTGCAGTCAGCCTGGCCAACTTCCAAATTCCTGGTGGGCCAGGCCAAGATGGCCACCCTGAAAAGCTGGCGAAACTGGCTCACCGGGACCGGGATGCATGATGCCCTGTAGCTGTTCCGCCTGCTGGTGTGGGCCCGCCTCTCTTTGAATTTGAGCATGCGGTCCTCCGGCAGACGGTGTCCACCTTTGAGGAACGCTGGGCCATCGACGGAACACTGTGCCGAGTCGAGGTGGGACGCCTGCTCCTTGCCCTGTGACCACCAGCTCCTCAAGGTGCAGAGGTGTACCCAGCGAGCTGAGACCTTGGTCTTTGTCCAGGCAGGCCGACCCCTGATGTCCTGAGGCCTCCCCTGGGTGTCCCCCTGGAAAGAACTGTATATATGTATATATGTAAATACTTCTTTTGTTCTTTGTATTTTTTTGTTTCTTTGTCTAAAGTATGCTGGCAGGCCTTGTGGACCATGAGCCCAGACCTTGTTCTCGAGGCCCAGATCCTCGAATCAAACTGTACATAATTTCTACTGACCACCATTTGTCACCCTTACTGTAATAAACATCTCTAAAAAGTCAAAAAGTCAAAGTCTTTCTTTCATTTTAATTTTAGAGGAATTTTATTCCTGAGCATAAATTAGTGTTTGGCAATATGACTGAAGAGTCACTGTACTTATTTATTTTGTATATAGTATCAGGGCAACCAACCATGCTTATTTACTTTGTATGAACTATCAGAAAACCAACCAGTTAATACTGCTCAGCAAAGTTCAATATTCCTAGTGATCTGTCCTAGTGAGACAGAAGCAAGTTAAGGGAAAATCAAATAGAAGTAGGAGAAAAAACCCAAAACTAATCAACCAACCAAACCAAACAGCAAATCCAGTGGTAAAGGGTCTTAATCTAATTTCATTTTTGTCATGAATTTGTTCATATTTGGAATTGCAACTAAAGGAACATGCAAAAGACTATTTCCCTAAAATAACTTCACTAAACTAAATGCAATTACAACAGGACCCATTTTAGTCTATTGTTTTTCAGACTGTGGCTCAGGTCTTATCAGGAGTTAAGAAATACCAAATATACCCACAATATAAGTCAATCACATATTCAAATTTATCATTGGGAGTTTAATTTAGACTACTTGTATAGCCATTTACACCCATGCTGGCAAGTGTAAAATGGTAACGTTCTGACTTGGTGATATTTTACACCCCCCGGCATTCATTATTCAGAGTCATACATTTCTGCACCATGTGTAGGGCAGTGGAAAATCAGGCCTTTAGTTCTTCATTGTGTATTTTATTAAATATGCTGGGTAAAGTTCTTTGTCTCTTCTCAGCAGCTCCCTTATTTGAATCCATACCTACATGGAAGTGTATGCAGTACATCTGTATGTATGAGAGCCAAAGGAAGAATTAATATGTCCCTAGATACTTTTGTAACTGTAAGAAAACTTATTGTCCTTCAATGATAACAAAAAATGTTTGCCCTTCAATTTCTTTTTTGTACCCCATTTTAGCTGTGAACCTTTGAAGGTTTATGCAGATTTAGTGCTGCTTCTCAGCTATCATGTATTAATTTGCAAAACACTTAGCAGTTCAGTCTTCTAGCATATCACGGTGTATGCCAAAGACTCAGACTTTGCAAAAAAAGGGATTCTAAACATCAAAACTTAGGACTGAAAAAGCAATTTTATACAGTTTAGCAGTCTATAAAAATACAAGTAAGCACATACTGTAAATCACTAATAGAATAACAAAACTTTCTCAGAACATAATGTAACTAGGCTAAAAAGTACTGCAGATAGAATGCCTAGCAAATCTTTCAAAACAGCCTCAATTAATCTTAATTTTTACTGTAACATTTATCAAAATTAACACACAAAAGATTATATATGTGGGCTATTTATATGATAATGAAATTGTATAAAATCTGCAATATGCGCGAATCAAGCATTTTTATTTGCTTCCTTTCTTGCTGTGTTTATACAGTTCTATTTGGGTTCTTGTAATTTATTTTCATATGTCATGTTTATGAATAAGGAAATACAATCTATAGAAGTGTTTATCTGTACATGGAACCATACTGTACAGATTTTTATGTTTCCCATCTGAGTCAACTTGGGCAAGACACTTCAGGCATTTCCATACAGTATCTCCTATGCCAAACTTGGCAATGCAGCGGTGATTCCACTCTGGAGTGTCCCCAGTATTGTTCTCAAGCACATCAGAGACTGAAGTCTTTAGAGTGGCCATGGTGGAATTGCTATGGAGGGGTTCATCACTGCATTTCCAAGTTTGTTTGTGCAGAAGCAGGTAGGTGGGATGTACTCAGGAGTTTCCACTTCTGGACACATTGGGGATACAGTGTTCACATAGCCTGAATATACACTGGGTTGAATTCCCACTTGTAAAATGGGGATAAAATTTCCCTACTTCCATACTTTCACAAGTATTATGAAGATGAAAATCCATCCATGATTATGGGACTCATATATGACTCAGTGAGAGCCATATAAATATGTAGATAGATCTTTCTTTTCAAAACGCATAAAAGGACCTGCTTTATCCCACAGGTATAAGTTATATGGGATAATTTATGCTTTATCCCACATAGTTACCCTGAATATTATAGTTATATATCATAGCTACCCTGAACGAAAGCTTCCCTGCTTTAGGGTTATTTAAATACATTTTGGCCACCTTAGTCTTCTGTTGATATTCTACAGTGAAGGGACATTTGCCAGAACTAGAGAGCTGTGAATTCAAGCCCCACCCTGGGGTCTGGGACAGAAGTTCCACAAACTGGTTTGACTTAAATCTGTTTAGTTTGATACTACATCCAATCAGGTTTTTTTAAACCTGCGTTTGGTCATTTTGAAGGCAGTTTAAGTGCACTGAACATCTGTTGTGTTACTGATTTGAACTGGTTTCTATCACTTAAATTGGTGCCTGTGTAATTTCTTTCCCTAGCCTGGATGTGTGCCAACAGCTTCCCCCAGTTAATCCAGCTTTAAATAGATGTTTCATTCTGTCTGGGAGTCAAAGATGGATAGATACAGGTGAGGGTCTAGGAGGTGCATCTGCACCCCATTCAGCCCCCCTAACCACTAGTCCACCACCAACTTTAGTGTCAGGGGGAAAAATCTGCGGGAGTGGCAGTAGCATTCGCTCCCTCCATTCTGGAGCTATGCCAAAGTGGTTGCTCTGGCCAAAAGCCATTCTAACAAGCCAATGAGCTCAGTGAACTCACTGTGTATGTACTGCACAGCTGAAGGGAGCCATGGAAAAGGAGACAGCAGTGATCTCCAAGAGAAGAATGTATGTCAGGCTAGAAAGAAGAGAGCAAAATAGAAGGTGTATGGCTCAGTGAGATGGATGTTGCCTTGGATGAAGGGTCCTCCAAGTTCTACCTTGGGCTTTTATTCCCAATGGGGCAGGAACTTCTACAGTGTACTACTCTTCATTCATTTTAGCTAATAGCAATTAAATGCAAGTCATAGTAGCAAAGCTTCAAATGGAGCTGTGAAGAAGGGCTGGAATAATGCCTATCTCATGGGTAGATAGAGATCTATGCAGGGAAGTCAAAAAGGTACAGGTTCCAACAACTTCTCAGCAAGGGAGATCCTAGAACGCAAGTATCCCATGTCCTGAGTAAGTGTGCTACCTAGGCATATTTTAGAACTACATAATTGGAAGGCCTTCCTCCTCCACTTTTTTTCCCAGCCAGTGCAAAGCGGATTGCATATGGTCAAGCTACTTGCACACATTTGTGTGTCCACAGTGTAGGGGGGAGTGCCCCAAATCCTTCTTCTGAAGCTATAAAATTGCCATTCAGGCATGCAAAGGGAAGAATTCTGCTTCAGGGGGGCACACGTGCAGCTAGGAGCATCTGTATGTAACAGGAGCAGTCAACAAAAAAGTGGGTATGTCTAGACATCCAAATCTCTTTCTATTCTTCCCCTCTAATAGCAGCTTGCAGGAGTATTGGAATCCCTGAGCTGCTGGTATTGTCACTACTGTTTGGGAATTTGGGAACCACAAGAGAAAAAAAGGAAGGGAGTTTGTATCTATGAAACCAGAAACAAGCACTTACTAAGGCAAATGCTGAATAAATCTATAAAGGACAAAAGCCCCTCTGCAGGAGCTCCTAAACCTCAGCCATTGTAAAGTTCCTGTAGTCTGTGCTAGCATTTAGTTATTAGTTTGCAAAGAATTCTTTTTTCATTTCTGGTACTTGGTGGTCAAGGGGCCTTTCTTTACCAGCCAATAATCTACTCAACTGCTTTGCTGCTTTTAATTCTCTCTCATAGCTCCCATCTGCAAAATTCCTTCTTGGTTTGCACACAGTGTTCTGAAACTGTGACCCTTCATACAATATCACATAAAAGGAAACAGATTGCATTTCCCATAGACTATATGCCAGGCAATTAACACTGAAAATGGGCCTTTCAGGAAAAGGGGGTACAAGAAGGCAGGCACTGGATTTTTTATTACATAGGATTTTTTTTTTCAATTCAAATTGGAATCAAAACAAGACATTTTAAATTTTCCGAAGACTTTCTCAAAAAAGAAAGAGGTTCTCATTGAATTGAAAAATGTTAAATCATTCCATAGTATAATAATAGTGCAACACCATACACATATTATAGTATAGGTGCTACACCTCAGGAAAAATAATAAAAAAGATAAAAAATAAAAATATAAAAATATAAAACGCTTGATGTCTAGCTGGATGGCAACACTATGAAAAAGAATATAGGGGTCTTGGTAGATCAATACAAGTCTGTGGTGTGATAAATCCAAACAAATGGTGAATACAGTCTTGGGATGCATTAAATAGAAGCATTAGGTGCAGGGAGGTGATAAGGCCTTTTACTTGGCACTGGTTAGGCTTCATCTAGAACAAGGAATGCATATCCCAGGAAGTACACAAGACATTTCTGGGCTATACACAGGAAAAAATGTGTAACGGTGGATTTAATTTTCATTATAGTAAGATTGGCATTTAAGGGGTTAAAATATAAAACATATGCAGGTAGGGGCACACATGGAGCTAGTATATCTAGAAGTGGGGGATGCAATAAGAAAAAGTTTGGGAACCTCTAATCTACAACTTTGTGTGCAGTTTTGGTCAACTCTGAGTGCAATCCCAGCACCATTAAAGAAGATGACAAACTCTTATAGAAATTATTAGATTCAGGTTAGAAGTAAGGTGCAGTGACTTCACTATTTTTTAAAGTCTTCAAACTCGGAAGATTTGTGTTAGTCAAATTTGTAGCTAGATTCTGCAAAGGGGTAAGGAGCTATCTTGTTCAGAGGAGGGGCAAGGAGACAAAGTTGGGAGAAAATCATTCAGACTAGAGACAGAAATTACACACAAACTGGTTTAAGTCATCAGAAACTGGTTTAAACCTGTAACAACAGAAGTTCAGTGCACATAAACAAGTTTTAAAATGGCTTAAACTGGTTTGAGATAAACCTGGTTGAATGTAGTATCAGACTTAACTGATTTGAGTTAAACTGATTTATGAAACTTCTATCTCAGACCCCCATCCTGGTTCAAGTTAAATCAAAGTCCCCCAGCATCCCAGCATGCTTTCCAGCCCTGGGCTTGGCTGTGCTGCCTGATCCATCAGAAAAGGGTTGGGGGTGGGAAAGAGAGAGACAGGGATTGCCCCACCCAGCCAAATCCTGACTGGGGTCTGGGTCCAGGGAAGGGGTTAAATTCCCCTTCCCCCAGTTAACCCCCTTCCTCTGGAGTACAGAGCTGCCCTACCCTGCTAAACTTACTGAAAGTTACTGCTGGCTGTGACTGTGGACTGCAAATCCTCAAGGCACGGGGAAGCAGGAAGAGGAAGCAATAAGCAACCTCACCACTTCAGGCCACGTCAGCTCAGGTTTTTGACTGTCTGTACTTAGCCTCAGGCTCTTTTGCAGATGTAGATAACTGAAGTTTAATCTGGATATAAAGCCACTCAGTAGAAACTCCATGGTTGAGGTTCAACCAAAGTTTTTACCGTATTAATATTAAAAATAGTTCATACTTTATAACATGTATGATCTTTCTAGATGCTATGTAGTAAATACCTAGGATGCACACCCCTCCTAATCAAAGCAGCTTACAATCTTTGTATTATAAACCATTTGAAGGATTTAACAAAAAAACAAACAAACAACCCTCTCAAAATCTGCATAGCCAACTTTCCAAGTCTGTGTTTTATTCCTAGGTTATATTTCTGTAATGCAAATTGCATTTATCTAAGTTCATGAGGCTTCATAAGCATCTTCAGCCAACCAAATCAATAGTCTTAGATCAGCATCTCAGCTGCCAACAACTGACGCATAGACATAATCTTGGGGATCCAAGTTTGAAAATATTGGCCTAAGTATAACAATTTTAGGCATTTATTGATTCACATATGTTTATTAAAATTGTATTGTTTTAGAAATTCTTGTTTGTTTTTAGTGAAAGTACTGTCATAGTGGCTGTTTGAAAGATGAGGAGAGGAAAGTTTGAATTATACCTTTCTTTAGAGGTCATGAACATTTTTTTCATCTTTATCATATATCAGTCATTTTATGCTCATGCATGTATGTCAGAAGATACAATTTTCCACAAAAAACCCCAAACTCAAGAAACTTTCCTTCATATTTGCTATGAAACTCCCATCTTGAAGAAATGAAGGTACCTGGCTTTTACTGAATTAGAGAGAATGTTTTTATGTTTACTAAGGCAATGATTTTGAAAATACTTTGTTGTTACTGTCCCATACTATCATTTAAGAAATAATGGTCCAGAGTCTCTTATCTACTTTTATTTAATTAGCTGCAATGGTATTAATCCTGATTTACATATTTGAATGAGTTAAAGCCAGACTTGATAGTGGTCTATAGGTACTTGCATCAAAACACAGCATGTTTGATTATTCACTAATAAAAGAAAGGAATTTTAAGAACCATAAGGATCTGTCAGCAACGTACCAGTACAAAAAAAGTCACTTCCACATACTACAAATGCAGACTATCTTACTTTTATAAGTATCGCCACTGAATTCCACTGAAGTGGCTGCAGGATCAGATACCCAGAGCTACAATAGTGTTTAGGGGCTTAGCTTCCATTTAGATACTTAACTCCCTGGTCAAAGTAATGGAGAATTAGATACTGAAGGCCTTGGGCTTATTAGTTGCACAAGTACTAAACCAGTTTAAGCAATACAATTTTTTTTTTTACTTTTAAAGTCCATTGAATTTTGGTGAAATGACTTTATTTTGTTTTTTTATCTTAAACCAAGAAATAGTTATACATGTTTCTGGTAGGCTAAAAATCTACATATGTATGAATATGAGATTAATGTTTGAGATAAAAGTATCTCTCGGCTGATCACAGGCTACCTTCTTTGGGTAAAATAATAAAATTAAATCATTTTACAACATAAAAGAGTCTGAGTTAGCTAAAGTTCAGCAAATGTGCTGCCGGCACTGAATTTGATAGTTGCATCTGTCCATAGGGCAGGCTGCTATCAAGTAACATACATACAAAAATGAGTAAATTTATATGCATTCATTAATATCAATGTTTGTGGAGCATCTCAAGAATAAAATAATATAAAAATCCCTGCTTTCAGTCTATTTTAATGCAATAAGGTCTTTACCAAAGTGGGTGTTATTTACCCATTTGACTGGTGGTTGAAGTGAGGCTTAAGAGAAGGTAATATGATTTGCCAAACTTCTAAGCAAGGTATGTGCGATATTTTCAAGCAGTTTTAAAACTAAACTTTTATTTTTGTAGATTTAAAGTTAATGTAACATACTACAAAGCACTAAGTCTCTTACCATTATGTTCAGGGTTCTGGAATGAATCAGGTTACATACAGAAAGCCTTACACACCTCTTCAACATTTTCTATCCATTTCTCTTCTTCCACAGCTTTACGTGCATAAAATTGAATGCGAGCTATATTAACTGGTTAAATATGGCATTCTCTAACTGTTGAATGTTTACTTTTATCTCTGCAGCCCTAATTCACCCCCCTGGTGTGTATGTGTCATGATACAGTCTTGAACAACATGATCATAGACCGTTTTTCCCACAGGACCCCAGCCTCATTCACTGCACAGACTGTATGGTACTTAATGAGCAGGTGTGTGGTATTTTGATTTCTTTCAATTGTTCAAAATGTGCCTTCATGCCTGAGTTTTCTGCACACTCTTCAGATACTGCTCTGACTACAGAATTATTATATTCCTTACTGATTTCTTTATAGAGCTCATCATTACATTATGTGAGCATTTTTCAAACTTTAACTCATTGATTTTTATATCACCCTTTTGTGAGAGAGTGGGATGGCATTATCCCCATTTGCAAATGGGAAGTGAGGCATGGAGAGATTAAGCTACAAAATAAAATGAAATAAAATCTGCTATTTTGGGTTCCTCATTTGGTAAATCCGGGACTTTTTTTTTGAACGTATCTAAAACAGTGTAGCATGTTACGTGTTCAAGGGACAGCTTCCATTAGTTTGACTGTTTTATGTTTACAGCATTTCTACAAATTGGATCCTACCAGCTCTTCTGATTATTCTTTGAGTGTAAGGCGGCATATTGCTTTGCATTATGTAATTCCTTGATTTGGTCTGTTTGGGAGGGGGAAGCCATAGAAACATTCTAACAAAAACAAGCAGGATCATTTAAAAGCTTTTTGAACAATAATTTCCTCCCACTTGTCTTTTCCCTGTTGCACTGACAGATCATTTTTATATCAAAAAGGAAAATATTCCATTATAAGCCATTAGTATTATTTTATAAATATGCTGTAATAGCAGCTGGCATTCTAAGTGCATTTGCCAAGCATCAGGATCTTACAGAAATCATGCCAGGCACCCAGAGATGTGAGAGTACTAGCAGACTAGCAGATTTAAGTAACTGAGTCTTTCCCTCCTTTCATTTCTCTCATCGCCTTGATTGACTGTTCTGTTTTGATTGACTAGTCCAGGCCCTGTGGACAAGATGGATCCTCACCTTGTCAGGCAGGCCAAGTCTGTTATTATCAGAGTTGGGGGGTCATGTCAACCTGGTGTGCTCACCTATTCTTCCGTATCTCAGATTGCACTGCCTGATCGTATAATGCTATTTATCGACTCTCACCTGCCACATCTTCGTTGATTTACGGTGTTATGTTGGGAGGTGTCAGTTATTGTCTACTGACCCAGCAGCTGGCACTCTGTCATGAGGAAGAGAATCACCTAGGACTGCATCTATGCTCCCACTTTCTTAGTTTTCCTTGTAAGGCGTTCAATGGGTTGACCTTCAATTCGCAATTATAGCCAGACACTGTGTAAAGTCAAGTTTACAATGTCCTTTATTTATCAATTTTTCAACTTACACAGGGTCCCGTTGCTCACAAGATTACCATTATTTCTCTACATCAATTAAATAAGTATATCAGCTTGAAGATCCAACTTAGATATAAGTTCAACGTAACTATGTATTGTTTATCAATTGTTTTGTAGTAAGTCCAGCCCTCAGTGCCCTGTGTTTTCTTTAACCTTTCTTCATTTTATTCCCTGGGTGTGGTCCCTCTTTCTTTGACTTGCTGCTATTTATCTTCTCAATCTCCTTCTTTTCTTTCTTTTCTTTTTTTCTTTTATTCATTAAAGTCTGGCCAGAACAGTTATCGGACACGGCCTCCACAACAACAACTGCCCCGCCTCAATATCCTTAGCAGGGGAGGAGGGTTTCTCGGTCCCCATTTCCATCCTCTAAAAGATTACCTTCCATGTCTCCCACTGGAGTCTCCACTTTTAGCACGTCTCTCTGGTCCTCTTCACTCTCCATGAGCCCTTTTTCATCACTTTTCTTCTCTCCACTTCTCCCTTGGGTTCCTCTCTTGCCAGCTGCGTCCACTTCCTCCTCACTCCGGTTATTGCCAGCCTCTCCCCTCTCCCCCGCGGCTTGTTCCAGCATCACACAGTAGCTGCTCCAGAACCTCCATTCTCCTCCTGTTTCCTCCCTGGACCATTCTCCTGCTGAGAGTCTTTTGTTACTCCCCTCTGTCTCTTCACAATCAGAGATCCTGGTTTTCTCTTATTTAACGTATTTCGGTGTAGAAGAAGTAGCTCAAAATCTACATTGTTCTGTGATTAAATGAAACACCACTATATATACAGCTATATATTATTATGTTTCATTTTAAATTGCAAAAAATTGTGAATTTTGCATTACTTTTTAAAAAAATGAAAATCGGGGATTTTTTTTAAATCAGAGAAAACCAGGATTCCTGGTTATAATGTATTTGACTTCATTTGGTCCTGGAGCAGTTAACTCATCTGCAGCCTTCAAGACGTAAGCACACTTAATGCCTATTGATGTTAGTGAAAATATGCTCAGCACCTTATTGGATTAAGCCTTCTCCCTGCACTTTTACCGTTTGTGGTTCAATCATTTGTAATAAAATCTGCTACTCTTTCTGTGGTGAAATGTGAAGCAAGGTAGTGTATGGAGTGGCTGCTGAGAATAGGGTACCCTGATTAGTTCCGTAAAGTGCCTTCTGTTGCTGCCACAAGAGGATGTCAATCATATGTGTTGGTATTAGCCAATTTTGCTGTAGACTTGATTGGGAATATCATTTTCTTTACCATTGGAAAAGTATGACAGTGTTGCAGCTGCACTCCCCTTTGATTCCTGTTCTACCCTAAGTTTAAAACCAACTGCCTGGCATCATTTCTATTCAGGCTGCAGAAAGTGAGTCACTTGAATTCATGGATCATTATAATCTATCTGATTCCTTCTAAACTCTTCATTCCACAGGTGTTAATGACCCTCTCTCCTTTATTTAAAGCTCTTTATGTTTCACTAATCAAGACATCCTTTCATCTGCAATTCTACTGTTTGTTAGCTGTTCCTGCTAGTGTAGCTCCTATTTCAAAGCCCTACAGACTGTTTTTAACTCTAGCTAAAAACATTAACTCAAATGTTAACAGTTATAGAAATAACTTTCAGTGAAGCATTAGATGCACTGTCAAGATGCTCAAGAAGGCTAGATTTTACTTTATGAATCTAAAAAGAGATGTACATTTGACTCCAATGACTACATGACTAATGTAGCAATATCTTTTGTTTATTTTGCCTAGTTTTTATACATAATATATGCTATAGCAGACTCATTTATATTCCAATAGAGTTACATTTGTTTTTGCTTTCAATCGTAACTTGAATAATGTAATTGGATGCTTATCTTGCTGGGATCCTATGACCCCAGCTGACTTCCTGCCCTTTGGG
>NW_017728906.1:142984682-143036323 GCF_001723895.1 Crocodylus porosus
AGACAATACAGTCTCCCTGTGCCTTTTACTTGAGCTCAAATAAACTCTGTCTGCTTCTCCCCCAGTGTGTTTATTTGGCGCGATGCACACCGGGCAACGAACCCAATTGTTGCCTCCCTCGGGCACCTTGTGCCGGCAACAATAGAAAGCAGGCAGAGCAGTGCTCAGCCACAAACATGGGAAATTTTAATTGAACATTGGGATGAATTTCCTAATTATGAGGGTAGTTAAGTACAAAAACAGAATATGTAGAGAAGGGATGATCAACCCCTGACTGTTATGCTAGATGCAGTTCATGGAGCCATTTCATTTGGCCTACAGGGTTCCCTGAGAGTCTGGAAATGTAGTGGCAGGGAGTCCATGGCAATTAATTCTGCAAATGCTGTCCTGCTGTTAAATTTCCAGATCTGTGGAGAGCTCTGTAGACTGAATTACACAGTCTTGTGTACTAAGTCACATCAGCATGCAGGACTGGACCAGCACAGAGGGTCAGATCTGGTATACAGGGGGTTGCTCTGTGGCCAGAACTGTTGCATGTGTGGTCAGATCCAGTGCACATAGGAGCATTGCCCATCCAGGTCCAGTGCACACAGAGTCTGACCCAGTGCATGTGGGATAGCTCCACAGCTAGATCTCTATGTGAGGGATTGGGCACATTAACTGATCCCAGACACGAAGCCCATGCAGAATCCTGCTCAAGGACCAATCCTGTGCCACTCATCCAGCTCATAGGCTGGAGTGTTGGTTACCACTGACTTAGAGAGGTTGTGGAATAGCCATCTTTTGAAGCTTTCAAGAACAAAGTAGACAGACACTTCAATGAGATAATTTAGACTGGAATGATTTCTAATATTCTTGTAGGTAATAATGTAACAACACATAGATCTATAGCTATATGGGGATAGGAGGGACCTCAGAGATCAGAGTCAGCCCCATTGCTCAAGGCAGGAAAGACTTCATAGACTTCATAAACATTAGGGCTAGAAGGGGCCTCGTAAGTTCACTGGGTCCAGCCCCCTGCCCAAGGGGGAAGAAGTCAGCTAGGGTCAAAGGATCCCAGCAAGATAAGCATCCAAATGTTCTTGAAAGTGTCCAGAGTAGGTGCTTGCATCACCTCTGGGAGGAGTCAGTTCCAGGCCATGGGGGCTCAGACAGTAAAGAAGTATTTCCTTATGTCCAGCCCAAAACAGTCTTGCAGGAGTTTGTGACCATTGGACCTTGTCATCCCCTGGGATGTTCTTGTGAACACGTGTGTCCCCAGATCCTGATGCATACCCCTTATGTACTAACCCCAGTGAGATGTGTTTCTGGTTGTCTTTTGAAGATCCCCAGGGAAGGTGATTGTACCACTTCTGAGGGGAGTCTATTCCAGACTCTGGAAACACAAACCATAAAGAAGTTTTTCCTAATGTTTAATCTGAAGCAATCTTCTATCAATTTATGACTATTATTCCTAGTCTTCCCCTGGGGTGCCTTGGCAAACAGGTATTCTCCTAGCCCCTGATGTTTGCTCCTTATATATGTAAAGGCTGCCACCAAGTGCCCTCTGAGCCTTCTCTTCTCCAGGCTGAACAGTCCTGTATCCCTCAGCCTCTCCTCATATGGTATCTTCTCCAGACCTCTAATAATTTGTGTGGCCCTCCTTTGCACACTTTCCAGCTTCTCCACATCCCTCTGGAGCTGCATCACCCAGAACTGGATGCAGTACTCCAGCTGCAGCCTCACCAATGTTAAGTAGAGTGGGAAGATGACATACTTAGTCTTGCTTGTGATGCATCACTTGATGCATGCCAGATTGTTGTTCGCTTATAGCATTACACTGGTGGCTCACATTCATTTTATAGTCAGTTATGAACCCAGGTCTCTTTTGGTTGTGGGACTAGCTAATGTAGCACCACTGAACCTGTAAGTATGTTTGGATTATTTCTTCCCAGATGGAGCACTTTACATTTCTCAGTGTTAAACATCATCACATTTAGATCCGCCCACTTTATAAGCCTGTCCAGGTCAGCCTGTATCCTCAGCCTGTCTTCCAGCATGACCACACTTCCCCATAACTTGATGTCATCCATGAACTTTCCCAGTACGCTTTCCACACCGTTGTCCAAATCATTGATGAAAATGTTGAGAAGCACTAATCTGAGTACTGAGCCTTGAGGGACACCACTGATCATGACTTGGTTCCATCTATTAACACTGTGTGTCCAACTTCAGAGCCGGTTTCCTAGCCATCAGCCCATTAAGCTGTTGAGGCCACAACTTGCCAATTTTACCATGAGGACATTCTTGCATTAGGTGCATCACAAGCAGGTCTAAGGTGATACTTCTTCTCTATGTGGCATTGGTCAGGCTGCGCTTAGAGTACTGCATCCAGTTTTGGGTGCCGCACTTCAAAAGGGATGTGAATAACCTTGAGAGGGTTCAGAGAAGGGATACAAGTATGGTTGAGAGTCTGTTGGTAAGATCCTATGAAGCAGGCTGAGGAACCTGAATCTCTTCAGCCTCCTCAAGAGAACTCATCATGGGGAGTCAGCAGAAATAGAAGATACTATATTCACCGACGTGTCCCTTGGGATTACTAGAAATAACAGCTACAAACTAAAGGAGAGTAGATTTAGATTGGATACCAGAAAGAAATTCTTTATGGTGAGGTTGCCAAAATATGGAATTGGCTTTCAAGGGAGGTGGTGCTTTCCTCTATCTTGGAGCTGCTCAAGAAAAGATTTGACAGGTACCTAGCTAGGGTTATTTAACCCCAGTGTTCTTTCCAACCTAGAGCAGGGGGTCAAACTCAGTGATCTACTCAGTGATCTTCCAACCCTAGAAATCTATTAAATCTATGACATTGTCAGAGAACAAGTCAAAAGCCTTTTTGAAATACAAGTACATGATGTCGATCTCATCTCCCTTTATCTAGGTGGCAAGTTACCTGATCATAGAAGAAGAGGTTGGTAAGGCATGACCTCCCTGCAACAAAGTGATGTTGGCTGTTTTTTTAGAATACTGCCTTTTGTTAGCCTAGCAATGATGGATCCTTTCATCATTTTTTCCAGGATTTTTCCAGAGATTAAAGTCAGATTGATTAGTCTATAATTCCCTGGGTACTCCTTCCTTTCTTTCTTGAAGATAGGCACCACTTTGGCCCTCTTTCAATCTTCTGGGACCTCACTTGAACACCACAAGTTCTCAAATAGTTTTACCATTGGTTGTGTGATGATGTCAGACAGTTCTTTCAGCACTCTAGGGTGTAGTTCATTGGGTCCAGCCTCTCTAGGTATTCTATCACAAGATCTTTGCTGAGCATAGGTGGGTAATCACCCCCACCTTGTCCATCCAGCTCCCTGTCTGGCAAGTTAATGTCCTTTGCCTACTGGAATACCGATGCAAAGTATTCATTTAGGAGTGCAGTTTTCTCCTGAATGTCAATTGTCAGATGCCCTGTTGCATTCAGCAGGGTTCCTACATTTCTCCTTTTTTTTCCTGCTTCCTACATATCTAAAGAAGGACTTTTTATTGTTTTTCTCTTCTGTTGCCAGTTTCTATTCAGTTTTTCTAATCTGATCCTTACAGGTGTGTGCCATTCCTTAGTACTCCTCCTTGAGGGTAATTTCATAGATTTCATAGACATTAGGGCTGAAAGGGACATTGCAGATCACTGGATCCAGTCCCCTGCCCAAGGGGCAGGAAGTCTGCTGGGGTCAAATGATCCCAGCAAGATAAGCATCCAGGTGTGTCTTGAAGGTGTCCAGAGTAGGTACTTGAACCACTTCTGGAAGGAGTCAATTCCAGACTCTAGGGAAAAAGTTTTTTCTTACATCCAGCCTAAAACAGTCTTCCTAGAGTTTGTGACCATTAGACCTTGTCTTCTGCTGAGGTGCCCTGGTGAACAGATATTCTCCCAGTTCCTGGTGCATACCCCTAATGTACTTATAGGCCACCACCAAGTCTCCCCCAAACCTTTGCTTTTCCAGGTTGAAAAGTGCCATGTCTCTCAGCTTTTCTTCATAAGACGTGTTATCTTGTCCTCTGATTGTGTGCATGGCTCTCTTATGGATACTCTCAAGCTTCTCCACATCCTTCCTAAAGTGTGGAGCCCAGAACTGGATGCAGTACTCGAGCTACAGCCTCACCAGGGCTGAGTACAGTGGGAGGATGACTTTCCTGGGTCTTGCTTGAGATGCATCAATAGATGCAAGCCAGGATTTTGTTTGCTTTCCTGGCTGCGGCATCATTCCTGGATGTGGCTGTTGGCCCATACACTTCTTGAGCCAAATAGATCTCCTTGATGCAAGTGAGGAACCTACACGGCCACTCATATCTAGCTGCACGCTCTTCCCATGAGAAGTCTGGGTAATTGAAGTCACCCATGATGACCATATTCCATAAGCATGCATCCTCTGCCAGTTCTTTGGAGAATTCCAGATCTAGCTCCTCCTCACGTCAGCCTGGAGCTCCCTTATCTGGTACTCCAGAAACTCCATTAGGGAGCATACCTCACAAGTCAGGGTGACCTTGCTCCCACCACACCCATTTGCCAGGCAGCCCCTACAGTCTGGAGACGAGGGCTGTCTGGGTGGAGGCCAGAACTATGGGCTTCATTTGGGCGGAAGCCTCAGTGGTACCAAGAGTTCCAGCTGGAGCAGGAATCCATGGGGTAGGGCATGTCTTCACTATTGTATGGGTGATAGTGTGCTGCTAATGAGTATTCGCGTCTCCTCAGGCTTGTTGCCCAGCACCTTGTGTCCTTTACACGGGAACTCCTCCGTGAACTCTTGTGCTAACTTGCACACTAACTCATTCACCAGGCACAGAAGCATATCTGTTTGCATTGTCTATTCATGTGGCTCCCTAGGAGCAGAGGGAGGGGGGTTGTTCCCCTCCTCAGCTCTGCTCAGCTGCTGCATCTCACCTGTCACAGCCTTTACTTAACTCTTAGCTCTGTGCTGGGGTCAGTGTCCTTCAAACTGAAGAAGTTTTCATGGGCCCTCATAGAGTCTCATGGGCTCTTGTGCATGTGCAGATGGCTACCTGCACTGCTCCATTGACCACGCCACTTGTCAGGACTAGCTGCCCTGCCCAGAGAGAGGGGATGGTGAGTGCCCCACCTTCATCCTTCCCAACCCTTTCCCTTACTCACCCTTGCTTCTGCACTAACTCATGAACCGAGCACAGAACCATATCTGTTTGTGCACTCTGTATGGCTCACTAGGAGGGTTTATGCTAAGTAAGACTGAGGGGGAAGGAGGCATTCCCCTCCTTAGCTCTGCTTAGCTGCTGCATCCCACTCACTACGGACTTTACTTCCCTCCTAGCTCTGCACTGGGGGTCAGTGTTGCTAAGGGTCAGTGTCCTTTGGGATCTTCAGCTCTCAGGTGCACAATGGGCATCAGCCCATGCATCTCCCCCAATATCTACTATTTCCCTTAAAGCACATTGAACCAAACAATATCCAAAAAACAGTGTGACACTTCTGTCAACCTTTTAGTGGACAGATAGATCAATCCTTCCTAAAAACAGGAAGATACTTTCAAGGATAAAATTGTAAGCCTGAGATATGCTTGTCTGGCTGTAGCTTAAAAATCAGATAATCTGTATTTGAGGTGAAAGTGATGCCAATCAGTGATGCATACTACTGACATTTATAATGTAGCTTCATTAACTCATTTTCAATCTATTGTTCATTGAATCAACTTAGGGAGAGAGAGGTCATTAGTAAGTCTGCCTCAGTGTGACCTTCACTGACTTTAATAATGAATTAATGAATCTTGCTTGCAACTTATATGATAATTTGGTCAGTTCAAGCATTAGTAAAATTTTGTTAAAAGACCATTGTAACAGGGCTTTTAAAAAAATACTGCTGTTTGAGATGCATTTTACAGTAATGTTGTCTTGCATCTAATCTCCTGGACTGTCATTCACCCAACCTCAGTTTAAAGATCTATAAACATATAGACACATATTCATATATTACCCTACCTATGATAGTAAATATTATAGAGTGTTATTTTAAAGTGATCTTTAACTGTTAATACATACTATAAGATGACAAATGTTTCATCCAACCACATGTATATTTTCCCTTACAAATTGTTCTGGGTCCAAAACTTAGATGCTAAGTCAGCAAACTGTTTATTTTATATTCTTTCATTTTCAATTCACCAAGGTGCATGCTTAAATTTAAGTATAAGTCCCACTAACATTATTGGATGCTCCATGCAACTAAGTATGTCCAAGACTAGTGCCTAGGGAAAATGAAGACTAGAAGCAAGAGCTATAACATACAAACAGAGTGAGAGGTGGCAAATATTACATGACTGTGGCTGTCCAGTTGTTGCATATGTGTATTGTTTAATTTCTTGATTTTTGTTTTGTTTAATTGAAGGGAGAAAGAGAGTAACAGTTACTAAACACATCAAAAGTAGAAAAAGTGGAAGAGAAGAAAGGATATCATTGAATAAGGGAGCAGACAGAAAGAAGAAAAAGAATAGAGAGGAGAAGGAAAAGAGGAACAAGAATGAGGCTGCAGAAGAGAGACTGTCAAGGTACAGGACCTGATAACCAAGAGGAGTAAATTGATTCTCATTTAACATGAGCCTTTTGTATAGAAAAAGTATGTTTCCTTTAATATTAAGACCACATTTTATAGAAGGGCAAGAATGCAATAACATCTATTTTTACTTTATTTTCAGTGGTTTCATTTAATTTTACCTTCAAATGGAGGGTCCACTTTGCAGGCCTCCCCTGTGTAATCACCTTATTGTGAACCAACTGCAAGTAACATGGTTTGTGTTACATGGAAAAGGTATTACCCTCAGTGAACATAATTTTTTTACGTTAATAAAGCTACAGGTTGTATTTCAGCAAGAGATCTGGTCCAAGAAAACTAGTATCTGTTAGAAAAATATTAATAACTTTCTAACAAAACATTTTAGGAAGTAATATACACAATTTAACATCAAAAGGTAGAAAATCTCTGTGGCTAATGTGATGAAAGGAGAAGTTGCCTCTCTGAAGTGACTCCTTCCTGATGTTGAACTGATGTAGGCATAGCTCCCTCCAAATGTAGGCACAGCTCTCTCCAAATGAAGCTCTTTCTGTTTATTCTGCTGAGTACCTTACACTCAAACTGCTGCTTATAAATCAATCCTCAAATAATTAGTCAAGTCAAGAAATTACTAAAGAGAAATTAGCAATAGAACTGGGATATTTGTGTAGAATATTTATATTCAAAGAAAATAACTATTTGATTTCTTTTTAAGACTTGCAAATTTTAGATTGGTTTTCTTGTTTAATCTGTTCTATCTGACTAATATTATTAAATATTCTTTAATCATTACTAGGAGAAAATCTTTTATTTGCCCTTAAAGGTTAAAAAAAAAAATCAACATATTACTTGTTTTGGGGTCCGTTGATCCTGACTCTCTGCAAATATTAACAGAGTATTCTATTTGCTGGGATACTACAGTGTCACTAAACTGATTCACCAACTTACTGGCTGGAGAAATGGTTTGTGCAAAAGCAAACACTAGAAGGAAAAAAAAGTTTGAATATATGTAAATTGTGGGTAATGTAATATAATTATCTAATTTATGCACATATCTGATATGCATAGTTTTTCCAAATTAGTTTAAGGGAACAAATCATTTTACACAACACTAAAAGTAATTGACAGACTAACAAGTACACCTGTAAAAATGCTGGATTTTTATTAAACTTTAGTATCTGCATAAATAAATATAGTGAAAAAAATATTAAGCCAGTGGATAAGCCAGTGGCATTATCTCCATTGACTTCTACAGACTATATTGATTTACAGCAGTTGAGGATCTGTCCTACATTGTTTCCTTGTAAACAATGTAAAATTATTGAAAGACTTAAGTCTACACGGTGTATAATGATTAACAAAATCAGACATTAACAAATCACATGTGCATCAGTGAATCACTGGCTTCCATCCCTCACACAACATAAGCTGTGTAAACTTCATTTATCATGCAGTGAAAGTACAAATCTGTGAGGGCTGCTAACAGAATGGTAATATGTTTGAATGCAACCATTCCCTAATCAAATAGTGGAGAAACCCTGGGGAAAAAATTAGATTGAACATTTTCCATTTCAAACTGTTTCTGTACACTTGTCTCAATAGATATTTCATGAGAGTGGGAGGTCTTGGAATTGATGCTTATTACATGTTTTAAAAAGGCACAAATGCAAGGTCTACACATACACATATTATGAAAAAGGCCCTGTTTATATTTCTTATTGTCACATTTTAGACACAATAAATTAAGATCCTTAGACATAATAAATTATAATCTTGATTTTTGGACTTTATCACTTGAATCCTTTACCATTTAGACTTGAATTAAACAAGGCAAAAGTATCTAGAGTAATTAATCAAATTTAACCAAGTTATTCATAAATTAGTGTTGCAATGACTAAACCTTACAATGAGCTGGATATAGAATATTTCTATCTGACTTGCTTTCACAGTAAGGACCTGTAACTTTTAGTACTGTCAAAATATCGTTTGTGAGAAATTAAACCATAATAATGTAATGCATTCAAAACATACCTTTTAACAGATAAGTCCATTCTTGCGGGATAGATGTTTAATCCCATTCATATTGTGATTGCAGTCCCTGAATTTCAATTTTTGCTTTAGTGGTTTTTCTTGGGAAGCACTTAACTGGCTTTAATGTTTCTTCCTGCCCTGCAATTTCTGATAGAAATTTCCTTGAGACCTATATTGTTGACTCTGTGATAACAGAAGCAGAGTTTTTGTTATGCTCTCAGGCAGAACTACTTATACATAGTGGCCGATTTTATATTGGTGCTCTTCCACTTAGTAAAAAAGTCCTTCTAAAAAGAATGAATTAAACTAGATTTTGTCCCTTTCTTTTTACCTTATTCATGGCATACACATAGAGACCTGGCCTCCCACCACACATACACATTTACCCTCTCCCCCCATGACTAGTTTCAATGAAGCTTTGCTGATTTCGATCAGCTTACAATATGGCCCATAAGCTTTTTGGTTATTTAGGATACATTTAAAACATGACTTTTTATAATCCTTTTAAAGGAAGGTTCATATCTTGCAGCAGAGGAAAACCTTATGCAAGCCTGGAATCTTTCCTTCAGTGAAGTAAGAGCTAAAAGTGCAACCTCACAACAGGTTTCTTGAAGGGAGAGAACTAATTGTGACTTCTTGTTCTGCGGGGTTGGGGTGAGATTACACATTACAAATAGACCATGTTAAAAGGACTTAAAACTATGATCACAAGTTAAGGCTCATTAACTAGTGCTAAGCATCCTTTACACATCTTAAAGTTATGCCAGTTTGGGTAAGAATTTTTTGAGTTAACTACTTCTGGGTGTTAATCTAAGATAAAACCACCAATTTGTGGTCCTCCAGTATTCAAGGAAACACTTCTCCCATGTGGCTTGACTAATCCAAGGGCACCTGTAGACATTATGGGGTTTAATCCTCAGTAAATTAAAACAGTTTATACAATTTAAACTTGTTTATTTGGGAGTGCTGCATCAATGTTTGCATGCACTACATTTTTGAACAAATTAAGCTTTGGAGCATTGCAACAGTATGCACTAGGTTTTTTGGATGAATTAAGTCTGGTCCCAGGCCAGTGCTGAGCAGGATGGTCCCACACTGCACCCCCAGCCTGGGGTCCCCCATCCCATGCCTTGCCACACAGCTGTGAGAGCAGGGAAATGGCACATGACAAGAAAAAAAAGCTGAAACAATTCAAAAGCAGCAGCGATTTGAAAGGGTGAACTACAAAAAAGTTGCACCACCATCTGGTGGACAAAGAGGTTCATTACACATCTTTGAGTGCCCTTGTGTTTCCATGCAGCAAATCCATGGAAACAATGCTTTAATTTATGGCAAGCCGAACTAAATTACATCCAAGGAGTTTTAGTTTAATGTACCAGAAAGACTTTTAAAGCATCTGGAAAACGTGCTCGTCCAAATAGTCACATTGTTGCAGTGCAAGGGCAAAAAACATGGTGTGTACAAACACCCTATGACACTACTGATCTGGATTGAAAGCTAAGAACAGCTGGACAACATGTGAGTGAGGAGGGAGGGGAAAGGAGAGCAGGAGTGGAGAGAGAAGGACTGCCACACTGCTGCCTTGTCTGCCTCCTGAATTGCTTCTCTGATCACCTCCTCTGACTCCCATCCAGCTCCATGTCACTGCCTTTCCTCCCTGACCATTCAACAGTGGTAGAAGTACCAGTAGGACATCCCTGCTCCCTGCCTGCTCCTTGGGGGGCCTGCACACCACACCACTACTATACACCCAGATTCAGCTACTGCCAGCACCTGCAGCTGGAGAGCAGGCAGGGAGTGGGTTGGAAGGGTAAGAAGCTATTGAGCAGCTGTGGGGCCTGATGGGGTGCACAGGGGTGGAATGGGCTGCCAGGAGTCTGGGAGCAGGCAGGGTACCCCTCCCCTCACTCCTGCTTTCAGGATGATGGGGTTGGCAGGGCAGAAATCCCTGAATGGAGGAGCTGATCAAAGGACAGGGAGGTGATCTGGGGGATGAAGGTGCAGTGGGACATTCAGGGTACTGGGGAGGAGAGAGTGATCCTGCTCTTCCCTGCTCCTCTTTAGCTAAAGAGCAGGTAAACTGGGCTGGCATGGAGCAGACTTGCAGCCTCTAGCCATATCCCTGCCTGCTAGGTCTCTAGCAGCAGATCTAAGCAGTGCACATTAGAGAGGTGGCTTAGCCCTCAATGTGTAACTCATCACATAAGCACTTAAACTTAACACAGACTAAGATTCCTTACAATTAGCACCTACTAAGAAACATCTAAGCACACCCTTGGATTTGGTGCAGGCATTTTTTGGGTTTATGTACACATGCAATTAATGCAAAGCAACAAACACTGGAGAAGCTAAAGCCAGAGTAAACTACTCCTGGGCACAGCATCTACATATGCATCTGAGACGGCATCAATTTGAGCTGGGGCAGAACAGTTTACACCAGGGCCACTCAGTCCTGGGCTCCAGCTGGTAGTGGCAGATAGCAGAGGGGCTAGCTAGAGCATGAGGGTACTGAAAGTGCAGAGGGATGTGGCTAGGTGGTAGGCAGGAGTCTAGCCCCTGGCTGGTTAGGCTAACAGGCACAATTTACAGCTGTGGTAAGCATCTACACATATTTTTAATTACAGTAAATTACTGCAGCTTAAGATAGTACTGAGAGAAGATTCAAGCTGAGAAGCTTCCTCTTATACTCGTTACTGTCTTCCTGCAGCATTAATTAATTTACTGTGGCCTAATACTTTCATGCACATAGATGGTGATGCTTTACTCCACATTTAATTAGTGTACTCTGCAGTTAAGTGCATGTGTATACAGGGCCTTTCTTATATTCAAGGGAGAAGTCATTTTTCCACTACTTTCTACAAAGGCTTTGGCAGAATCACAGCAGCTATTTAGATCATCCCCCTGTACAAATAAAGGATCTGCTGTTTTAAACCAGCTCACATGATTGCCTGTTTAGTCTCTTCTTGAAAACATCAATATGGTTGATTCTGCAGCTTCCTTAGCTAACACGATCTGTTGCTCTTATAGCTAGGTACTTTATCTTGAGATTTAATATAAATATACTTGGGAAGATTTAGAGGGTGAGACAAGAAGGGGTCAAAAGAAATGATATTGGTCCATGGGAAGGTCTCCTGCTTTCTTTCTTCAATACATGTGCACTGAGAAGATTCAAACTGAGAAGCTTCCTTTGCTTATTTTTACTAGAATTTGAGTGAATAATCAGTGAAAATGCTATTATCTTTCTCTTAAGTAAGTAGTTAGGTTTAAAGTATGGACATCCAAATAAGTGATGTAAGCTAACATGAGAATTTAATAGACTTAATCTGCAGTAACTTCCCATATGCAGGCTTTTACCTCATGGTTAATGCAAGACAATTTAGGATGTTCTTGCCAGTGTTCTGGGACCTTCTTTAATCTTTTTTTTCCTCCTTTCCCCATTCCCACAGAAAATTCTAAATACTCTTGGATTTTTTTCCCATGGACCAAGTGGTGCTGGCGGTGTGGCTGAGACCCTCCTCCACATGCTGCACCATCCCGGGCTGCAAGAGACAGATGCATCCTGACATCATCATCACCCATGAGGAGCGCAAGAAAATCATGATTGTGGACATCACTATCCCTTTCAAGAACTGGTGCCAAGCCTTCACCAACACCCAGGCTCACAAGTGGGATAAGAATGCTCCCCTGGCTGACATCCTGAGGGGCCATGGCTACAATGTGACAGTTGACGCACTCATTGTGGGAATGCTCAGAGCCTGGGACCCCAGCAACAAGAGCATCCTGTGTGCCTGCCACGTCTCCTGACACTATGCCAAGCTGATGCACCACCTCATGGTGTCTGACACCATTCATTGGTTCCGCAATATCTATGTTGAGCACATCACTGGCCACTGCCAATACACTGACCCCACCAGATTGACCGCCACCCGACTGGACCCAGAAGGGACCACTTGAATCCCGCTCTGCACCTGATGAATTCTAAGAGGAATCTTCAATGATGCATCACTCCATTCCACCCAAAGAGGACCCCCAAAATAAGACTCTGTAGACTAAAAAACTTTTTCAACCTACCCCCTCCACCATTGTGGACCATTGTATCGATTTATGTGCATCTATCTTCTTTCTTTCAGTGCTGCAACTCCTCTCTGTTCCCTTCCCCCTCCTTCTCCCCGCTCCCCCAGGCTTAGTTGGCTAACATTGCATTTTCTGTAACCTAGTTGTGTTTCCCACCTCACCCCTATCCCTCTCTTGTTAGTCCCTTGTTCAGACACTCTGTATTTTCCTTATGGCTTTGTCATCTTTTTGGTTCATGGTTCTTAACATTTACTAACAAAATTCAATTAGATATCATTTTGAAGCCCCCCCCCCAGTATGAAATGTAGTTCTTGTTTTCAAGTACGTTATTTGCAGGTGGATTTGTATGTGTTTGCAGGGTCAAACTCTATGTGTGCAAGGAATATTGTCTTGGAGTAAGGAGAAGGAGGATGAGAACAACAATGCAACAAGAAATTTTTACTAAGGTTGTTGATGTAAGTATTTTCAATATTAACTAGTTTCTCTTTTCTCCCTTCTAACACTCATATTATCAATTGAAGAAATTCACAAGACTACAGTCTTCAAAGAATCTCACAAGATTCCCAAATTATGAGGATCTCTTAAGTATACTACTTGCTTGTGAATACAGTATTCTCAGTAGATAAGATTTCAGAATGCAAACCTACAAACTGCTGGATTTGGAAATGGTACTATACATACCACACTGCAACTTAAATACCATTCTGATGTACAGAATTTCCCCACTGGATTCACATCTGGTCATGTGAATAGCTATACCCAACTATCTGAATAATTATTCCTTCTTACCATTTCTGTACAGAGGTTTAAAAATCAAAAACACTTCAAACCCTATGGATTTAGAGTTTCTGTTTTCTATTCTTTTTCTATTTTCCTCCTAAGATAGAGACATGTAGCCCCATAAATATTGGCATTAGGAAACAGTATTGAGATGCAGGGCTAATGACATTTTAGACAAAATATTCTCAAAATATTTCATTGCTTTCCTTTCTGATATTGTTCATCAAGGACTCAAAAGATTACAAAAAAACAAAAGCATCAGAAGTGAACTCCATACTGTTCCACTGTGGAGCTTTTTAAAACTTTTTTTTAACAAATCTAAGGAAGGAATATTTTCATTCACCATTACAAAGCAAATGACTGTTCAAGCACTCTAAGCAATACAGCTAAATAACAGATTAAGGCGGCATGTAGAAAGTGGTATCCAATGATACTGAGTGAATATGGGGACCGTTAAAGTTGGTAGGAAAAATGTAATTTCCAGGCAACATAAGAATGAATTCTTGTGAGATACAGTTCACAAGAGAGACCTTCAAATTCCAAACTTGGTCAGGACTAAGGCAAGACACAAATGTTTTGTTGAATATATATATATATATATATATATATTTAGAGAGAGAGAGAGAAAGAGAGAGAGAGAGAGAGAGAGATTGATATATCTAGATATAGATATTGATATATTATTTCTGATATTTAGTTATAGAATACAAAATAAAAAGCCATTTTTATTTTGACTTCAGTTGAACAGAATTGAAATTTTGACTCAGGGTAAGGGTTCTTGTATATTCCATCCTTCCATTATCCTTCCCTTTCTGTCTTTTTATGTTGAATGATGTTGCTGAAAAATGGAAAGTTTTGAAAAATTCTTTGTAGATTTTTTTTCAACTCTAGCTTCTTAAGATCTGTGTTATGTCACATTTAAAAATTTTCCTTCAATCTTGAAGGAAGTAGTTGGAGGTTTCAGAAGTGAGGTTATTTCTCTTTTTTTAAATAACTGTCTCTTTTACTGTTTGATCCAATTCACAAAGAAACAAGTCAGTAGGAATCTTTCTAATGGGGTCAAATTACAATCTTTGCAATAATTTTTTAAATGTAAAATGCATTGTACATTGAAAGCTGTATAATATGATCTTGAACAGGCAATGCTATAGAGATTGTTCTTGTTTTAGTGTCTTTGCATTTTATATTAGACCAGGGTCAGCAACTCCTGGCACACGTGCTGAGCATGGCATGCAAGGCCATTTTGCTTGGGATGCCACTGCCAGCCCAGGCTCTAAGCAGCTGCTGCCAGCCACAGAGCCCATGCTGCTCCCAGCAGGCAGCTGGGAAGCTGCAAGCCCTGCTGCAAGCTGCCCGGGGCTCCATGTGCCGGCTGCAGCCAGGAAGCTGCAACAACTGCTCCAGGCTCCAGCATATTGGTACTCCGGCACCTTCCAAAGTAGACATTGTGGGAGTTTTTGGCACTCCAACCAAAAACCATTGTCTACCCCTGTATTGGACAGTCAGCGGACCAAATTCACAAATAATCTGACTAAAAGCAGGGACTAGGACCCTCTACACTGAATGCTTTAACTGCTAGAATAAGGAAGGGGACTTGCTCTTGCTTGCTCTTTTTCTGGCAGCATGACTGAATTTTTGACAGAACTGAGGCCTAGTTTCAACCAAAATGATGGAATATACCCTATCAAACTTAGTCTATAGCTTGGTCATCAGAACACCTGAATGTCATGGTCCACAGGGGCATCAGACCTAGAGAGCAAACCTGAGGGGTGGACTGGGGGTTGCAGAGGTAAGCCACAGTTCAGAGCAACAGAGGGAAGAACAAGTTACAAGTCAGAGGCATCTCTGTATGTGTCTTAATTTGCATTAGCCTATTTTAAATATTCATCAAAGTATTACAAAATGTGCTCTCTAACTAATACGCATTAGTCTTGCCCCTGCAAGACTCAAATGGTAAACTTGTGGCTACACCAGATGAGAAAGCCGATATTTTTAACAGTTTCTTTGCCTCTGTTTTCTTGAACAGGGACTGGGATATCCCTCCTGCCAGAGATAGGGACAATCTCAGGGATAGCTCTGACAGGACCTGGGTCAGCACAGAGGTAGTTAGGGATCTTCTGGAAGGGCTAGACATTTTTAAATCTGCAGGTCCAGATGCCCTCCACCCAAGGTGTTGATGGAGCTGGCAGGGGTCATCATGGAGCCCTTGGCCCATTTGTATGAGCATTCATGCTCATCTGGCCAGATGCCAGGGGATTGGAAACTAGCTAATGTGGTCCCCATTTTTAAGAAAGGGAAGAAGGAGGACCCAAGTTACTATAGGCCCATAAGCCTCACCTCGGTCCTCAGGAAGATCTTGGAGAAAATCATCAAGGAGCACATCAGTGGGGGGCCAGCAGGGGAGATCATGCTCAGGGGCAACCAGCATGGGTTCATCAAAGGCAGGTTCTGCCTGACTAACCTGATTGCCTTTTATGACCAGGTAACTAAATCCTTGGATGATGGTGTCACTGTGGACGTAGTCTTTCTAGACTTTAAGAAAGCCTTTGACACTGCCTCTCACCCCATCCTCATCAATAATTTAAGTGACTGTGGCATTGATGCCTACACAGTTGGATGGGTAAAAAACTGGCTGATGGGGTGCACCCAGAGAGTAGTGGTGGACGGGTCGTACTCAACCTGGCAAGATGTGAGCAGTGGGGTCCCCCAGGGCTCAGTCCTCGGGCCTGCACTGTTTAACATCTTCATCAGTGACTTGGAGGAGGGGGTTGAAAGCACATTGTCCAAGTTTGATGATGACACTAAGATGTAGGGTGAAGTGGACACACTTGAAGGGAGAGAGAGGCTGCAACTAGATTTATACAGACTACAAAAGTGGGCAAATGCGAATAGGATGGGGTTCAACGTAGATAAATGCAGGGTGCTGCACCTTGGGAGACGGAATCCACAGCATACATACAGGCTGGGGGGTTCTCCTCTTGAAAGCAGAGAGGTGGAAAGGGAGTCATTATTCACTCCACGATGAACATGAGGCAAAGAACAGAGGCAAAGAAACTGTTAAAAATATCGGCTCTCTCATCTGGTGTAGCCACAAGTTTACCATTTGAGTCTTGCAGGGGCAAGACTAATGCGTATTAGTTAAAGAGCACATTTTGTAATGCTTTGATGAATATTTAAAATAGGCTAATGCAAATTAAGACACATACAGAGATGCCTCTGACTTGTAACTTGTTCTTCCCTCTGTTGCTCTGAACTGTGGCTTACCTCTGCACCAATGCCAGACCACAGCCAGCCATACCTTGTCATGCATCCAAAGATGCATCTCAAGCCAGTCCAGAGAGGTGATACTCCCCCTCTTTGCAACATTGGTCAGGCTGCAATTGGAGTCTGCGTCCAGTACTTGGCACCGCACTTTAAATAGGATGTGGTCAGCCTGAAGAGAGTTGAGAAGAGGGCCACCCATTTGGTGAGAGGGTAGCAGGACAGGCCCTATGAGGAGAGACTGAAGGACCTGAACCTGTTCAGCCTCAGCAAGAGGAGGCTGAGGGGGGACCTGGTGACTGCCTACAAACTCATCAGGGAGATCATCAGCAAATAGGAAGAGCCCTATTCTCCCCAGCACTACCTGGGGTGATGAGGAACAATGGTAATAAGCTGATGGAGAATAGGTTTAGGTTAGAGATCAGGAGGCAATATTTTACAGTTAAGGTGGCCAGAATCTGGAACCAACTTCCTAGGGAAGTGCTCCTGGCCCCTACCTTGGGTAAATTAAATAAGAAGTTAGATGATCACCTGTCTGGGGTCTTGTGAACCCAGCATTCATTCTTGCCTGTGGCAGGGGTTCAGGCTAGATGATCTGTTCAGGTCCCTCTTGACCCTCGCTACTATGAAACTAGGCTAATGAGCATTGTTCTAGTACCTTACAATGGAGGTAGTAGATTTAAAGTGCATTACCTAAAGAACATGAATTGAATGTGTATGCTCAAGGGGCTGCAAAACCAGAAGTCAGAAGCAGCTTACCAAGCCATGGCACTAATCAGGGTCAAAGTTCAGGAACCAAGCTGAGGTCATGCCAAAGTTCAAACACTGAGCCAGAGGGTTCACCAAAATCAGAAGTCAGGAAAGAAGCTTAGAATCTGCCTAAGTACAATTTTATGTGCCTAAAGTATATGGATCAATGGTAAAGCCTTGGGATGCATTGATTCAAGAATGTATCCCAATGTAGACATGGTACCGAGGCATGTGGTTAACTACATTAAGCTACATTAAGAATGTAGCTAAGTGTAACTGAATAGAAAGGATGTGGACAAATTGGAGATAGTTCAGTGGAAGTCAATGAAAATGGCTTTGGGGCTGGGGCAAATGATTTATGAGGAGAGACTGAAGGACCAGGGCTTATTTAGTCTGCTGAAGAGAAGACTGAAGGGAGATTTGATGGCAGCCTTTAACTCCCTGAGGGGTGGTTCCAAAGAGGATGGAGATTGTTCTCAGTGGTGGCAGATGCCAGAACAAGGAACAATGGTCTTAAGTTGTAGCAAGGGAAGTTAAGTTGGATATCAGGAAAAACTCTCTCAAAAGGAGTATGGTGAAACACTGGAATGGGTTGCCCAGGGAGGTGGTGGAATCTTCATCCGTGCAGATTTTTAAGGCCTGGCTTGACAAAACCTTGGGTAGAATGATCTAGTTGGGGATGGTCCTGCTTTGAGTAGGGGGTTGGACTAAATGAAGACTCTTCCAAACCTAATTTGCTATGATTCTATGGATGTCTATACATGCGCTCCGGAGTGGAGGGTGCTATAATAAGAGCATCTCTGAGAGCCACTCTAATGAAAGTGCCCGCAGCATCACACATATTCATCATACATATATACATACTTATATATTTAATGTTCAAATTTGCATCTTTTCTACCACATGAGATTTCTGTCCTTATACATGCTTTATTTGGCTGGTTGGGAATGAATAAGAAATACCAAATGCATATGGAATAAAACAACAATCCCATTTTTTTTATTAGCACAAAAGGAGCTTACTTCAGAAAAGCTCTCCTGTGTAGGTACATTAGTTCCTTATTCATATAAATGTGTTTTGTTGATGAAGGGCAATATCTCATTTTTTCCTCCTTTTAACCACTTTAACTGTTTATTTATGTTTTTGTTGTTATTTGTATTGTTGTTTTAAATGGAATTACTCAAGGTATATGCATACAGAAGGGGCTTTTAGCTAATATATAAGAATGGTCATGAAAAATCAGCAAGGCTTGATATTACTATTACATACTGCACTTGGCTTCATTTGGGGGTTTCAAAGTATAATGGACTTCCACTGATAGCAACTGGTTGTGACTTTGGAGTCAAACTAGTCTATGTGGGAAATAAGTGCCCATGGAATTGCTCTGTGCAAGAGATTTAATTTCAGATTATAGGAGGATTAGTGATTCATTTGAGATTAGACATGATCACAAATTTCTGAGATCCTACCCTGTTATTATGCACTGACTGAACAACAAAAATATTAATCTAATCTGATTTATTTGTCTTTGGACTGAATTTCTTACCATATTTTCTAAAAAGATTCAAATTCCCTGTTGGGATGACTTGCATCCCAGTAGCATTGACTCAATACCTTTTTCCTCCTTTGCCCTCCATTCATCTCATGTTTTTTAGCTTCATCCTTCCTTTCTCCTTTTCATAGCTTCATTCTCCCTTTCTCCTTTCTCTTCATATTTTGTATTCATCTTTTACATACAGTATGTTAATCTTGTCCTTCACCAGTCCCTGCTCTGAACTCCGAATAATATATTGCTAGCATAATACTTACTAAAATAGGACTCTCGGTAAAATAGCACCAATATTTGTAATTATGACAACCTTTCCTGTGTACAAACCACCCCTTTGTCTCCCACAAATACTGACCAGCCCCATGTCCCCATACCAAAAAGACCCTTTATAACATCCTTTTTCTACCATAAAAACTTTACTACTTTCTGCCATTTATTGAGTGCTGACAGACAACCAAGAACTGAGTGTATAAAAAGTATAAAATCTCTTTAAAGCATATCTGGACAGCCACTTATTTTTACTTTTTTCTTTGCTGTAAAACACCCTTTTATTGTGCTACTATTCTAATGTTCTATTTCACTACTTAGTTTTCTGTTACACCCTGATGTGATCTATATACATATTTTCTTATAGAGAAGAGTGATTGTACAATGGAATAATCTTTGATGTGGTACAGATATATAATGGAACACTAAATATTGCAGAATGAAGACAAAGAAACAAACACTAGTATGGAGCAGTGTAGAAAGATGTGGTTGTTCCAAGAGCATTTGTGGCACCTTCTATCAGTGAAATCAATGCTACCGCATCATCAACTTAAATAGGAGGAGGATCAGTCTTTAAGTCAGTTCACTTAAGTTAATACTGGTCCCGCTGTATATGACCACATTTTCCACATATTCCCTTCCCTGGGTTTCATTACTTGTCATATGCATAATTACTCATTCTTCCGTGTATTGTTTCTAAAAGTACCTCTGTAGCTTAGTTGTTTTCAAGTCTGCATTCATTTGATACCTTTCTCATTTATTAATAGGCCTGCTTCTCCTTGTATTTAATTTTGTTTGGACTTCTTTGGAAACATGTATAAATTTCCTTTAAGATAAACATCTTCAAATCAAGACTGTGGGCTAGACTCAAGAGACTCATAAAGGAGCTAACTCCTTGCAACTCTTAAGTGCTTGGCCATCTAGTGGAATTCACACCCCTGCACTAGATGCTGTCATAATTTCTGCATAAGGGAAGGAGAGTTTTAGTCATCTGAGAACAAGAGCCAAAATGCCAGTGAGCTGAACAGAATGCTCCCTACGCCAGCCGGAAAATGCTAAGGATGGGGGTGTACCTTAAGTCTCGTCTTTCCTAAGGAATTGTCTTGCTCCTGACTTCAGGTAGCAATATACCATCCTGAATCTCCTTCCATAGTTAGACATCTGTGCTACCCTTTTATCACAAAATATGGACACCACTGGAAGAGGTGTCCTCATTTATCCATAAGCTCAGTAGTTAGAGCATTCAGACCCCATGTGAGAGACCCAGAATCAGTTCCTCCTCTTCCCGAAGGGATTAGAACCTGCACCTGAACCTGTATCTATATCGGTCCTGATTTCTTTAACCATGTTGTAATTTGTTTGTCCCTATGCTGAATTACTAACAGGGCATGTTGTAATTAATGTAACTCAGGGGTGAGTAACTCCTGGTCAGTCGGTCACATCCAGCCTGCAAAACCATGTAATGCTCCTCACTGGGCTCTCCCCAGTTCCAAAAATTTGGTGGTGGGGGAGCGGTGGCAGTGTTAATTGTCACTTCCCTGCTTTCAAATTTTTTGGCTTGTGGGAACCCTCATGGCCTGGATAGTATGGTCTCACATGCTAAATTGGGTACGCAGGACAGTGCAGGACTGATTTAGAAATGCAGTGACTGATTCCAGTGTGTGAGGCCAGGCTGATCAGGGTGCACAGGGCCAGCCAAGGATGGTAAGAGCCTGATCGAGGCAGGGGCAACACAGGCTCAAATTGCTGTGCACAGGGTTTATGCATAGGCAGCACAGACACGATCCGGTCATGTGGGGCCTTGCAGAGGCAGCATAGTACAGGAGTGCAAAATGGGCCGTAGTTGATTTGGATTCAGATTTGGCCTGAATCAGGGGACAGTGATTCGATTAGTTGATTTGGATCACTGTCCCAATTCAATTTGGCTGAATCCAAATCTGAACTTTCAGTGCTGATTCAGAGAATCAGCAATTTGGCCACAGACAGAGCTTTAAATGTTTTTTCTACATACCTCAAGGTACCAAGCATGGTTCATGAACGCTGCAATGGCAGGGGGGATGGAGCATCCAACAGGAGCGCAGGGGAGCCCCCTGCATGCTTGGCGGTGGAGCTGGAAGTAGACCGGAAGTACTTCCAGTCTACTTCTGGGTCCACTGCTGAGCACATGGGGGACCCTCCCACATGCCCTCCTGGCCTGGCAATCAGCTGTGTGAGGACCCCGGATGCCCCCCCGCCCCAAGCCAGTAGGCACCAGTTGCTGAGCCAGGGGGTGCGAGGAGGGTCACCTGCATGCTCCACAGCAGACCAGGAAGTGGACCAGAAGCACTTCTGGTCCACTGCTGAGTGTGCTGGTGACCCCTCTACACTCCTGTGGGACACTCCATCTGCCCCACTATCTCAGTGTTCACAAGCTGCCTGGTATCTTGAGGTACACAGAAAAAACATTTAAAGCTGTGTCTATGTCCATATTATTGAATCTTTCTGAATCTCTCCGAATCGATTCAGAGGGTTTGATTCAATTCAGAGAGATTAAGGGGTATCCTGATTTGATTCGAATTTGGAGATTTGACCACCAAATTGGGCCGAATCTCTGCCAAACTGAATCAGTGACTGAAGCTTCACACAGTCCTACAGCACAGCCTCCTTATTCCGGCACATAGGGCTGGATGGAGGTGGGGTGGAGGGACCAGTGTAGGTCCAATCTAGGTACATGGAGCCAAACAAATGCTGTATGGGGTCTGACTTTGGTACATGGAGTCCAGTGGAGACACATGGGGCCCAATCTGGCTGCAGACTGGCCTTGTACCACCCATCGAACCTATGGGGCTGAAAGATTGAGTACCGCCGCATTACCTTATTCACTGTCCCCAGATAAGACACTGAGATCATAGGCAAGTCACTTAACATTTTTGTGTGCAAACTCATCTTTGTAAATTGGGTGTAAAACTACTTAGTCATACCACAATTGTATTGAGGCTGAAATAACAGATGTAAATATCAAGAATCATCAAATGAACATACAGAAAAAAAATCAAGCTTCATGCCTGTATGTTAAGGACACGAGAATTAAAATGAAGTATGAATGAATCCTTAATTTTCCATGTGTTAAGAGCTTACCTGAAGAGGCCTATTGTTAATGCTGCAGAACCACACAATTTAATCAAACTCCACATTCTGTTTCACAGATCTCCAGAAAGAAAGACAGGGGTTGCTTTTTCTCTAACGTTTCTTAAAATGTTGATACACCAAAAGAAAGCAACCAAAATATAATACAACGATTTCCAAAATTACTACCCTTTCACAGGTAATTCAAAACCTTCCATGTTTTCCTCTAAAGACATCTGCCTTTTTTGTGAGCAGGTCTTTTAGTGTCCTGTACTATAGTTTTACCAAGGTAAGTCCATTGACTTCAGTGGCCTTATTTCTGCTTTACACTGGTATAGGCAAAGACTGATTAAAATTCAATCATCCTTAATCTCTAGGAATCTCTATAGCTAGTATAACTAAAAAGAGAAAAATGCAATGTGTACACAGAAACTTTGAAAACAAAATCATGTTACAGCAGTTCAGATCATAATGACTTTAGGCCATGGGCACATAAACGGGTTAACCTGTAGAAAAATCAGACTTTCCTGACTTCAAAACAATGTGTGATTATATGAAAAAAAAATTTATAAGTGGTGTAACCTTACCCGAATAATTTCATATTTACCCCTAAACAAATAGGAACACTATTACAAAAAACATAAGAATTGCCATTTACTAGGTCAAACCATAGATCCAACTTGTCTAGTGGCAGGCAGTTGAGATTGAAAGGGGGAGTGAACAAGGTATGATCAGTATTTTTCCCACTAGTCCTCTCACTTGCAGCCCCCAGCATTTAAGGTCTAGGAAGTTTTGATTCTGAGGCTGTACTTCTAACTCCCATGCTCAATAGCTACTAATGCGCCTTCCCTCCAAAAATTTGTTCAATCTCTTTTTGATTCTAATTAAACTGTCAGCTTCCACAACTTCTTGTGGCAATGGGTTCCATACTTCAATTACTAAGTTGTAAGAAAAAAATGTCCATTTAGTTTTAAGCTTACTGCCTACTGATTTAATGTTATGACCTCTAGTTCTTGGATTGTAAGAGACAGTAAATGATAAATTCCTATTTATTTTCTCTTCACTATTTGGTGTTTTGTATATCCTTATAATGTCCCCACTTAAGCGTCTCTTTTCTAAACTGAATAAGCCTAGTCTAGCCTTAACCTTTTGTCCCTTCTCATATGGAAGTCCTGGTATATAGCTGTGCCAGGGCAATTTGCTTCAGGCCTATGCCACAAGCTTCCCCCTTTCTTAACATAGTTCCAAGACTTGATGTTATCAAAGATGTAAGTTTAGATTCACTGGTACACTCTGTGACCAGGTATAGAAATTACACTTGTACAGGTATAAGTGATTGGCAACTGGTATATACCCATAACAAAATGGAAGTTTGGTGCACACATGCTGGTTTAAAAATGGCAGAACCCGGTCTATCATTTGCCCTGTCCCTCTCTCTCCCCACCCAAGGGTAAATGTGTGTTCTGTTTGCTACCGATCTACGCTATGCTGCTTACAGAAAACCACATAGCTTAGATCGATTCTTCCTTGGGCATTTTGAATGTCTGTACCTAGCCTACATGCTCTTTATTGCTCCAAAGAAAGACACAAAGAAGCTATGTAACTGGGAAGTCAGGCTGAGTGTACTACTACTTCACATAACTACAAGGTACCTGGAGCCGACTGGGGAGTCTGCCCCCGGTTTGACATAAATGGTTGCAAGGAGTGGCACTTCATGAAAACTTGCCAGTCTTACATTGTGAAAACTCATATGCACAGCTAATACAAATGCACTAGGCATAAATCAGGAGTTCAGTGGAAGTTGGCTGATTTACATTAGCTGCAAGTCTAGCCCCAGTCCTTGGGCTTGTGAGATTATGAAGAGACAATGCAGCAGTGATAGTCCTCAATATTGCATTGTCAGAAGATAAGTAAAAATAGTTGTCACTTCCAACCATTATTCTGTTAATAATGACTATCCTCATGAGCTAGCAAGACAAGGTGAGCTGTGTCATAAGAGAGAAATGTAACACATGACACCTTTAAAGTTTCCATTAAAAAGAATCCTCTTTTTCTCAAGCTCTTTCTTTATGATTTGTGTCAGCAATAGCCATAAACATATCATTGCAGTCACACACTGTACGCATTCAGGAAGGAAATGCCATTCAGAGTTAAAATCTTGCTAGGCTGTTTTTGTCTGGCATGCTTTTAATCACTGCTCAACAAATTGTGCCAGTTTTGTTTTCATGAAATGTATTGATCAAGTTATAGTGCATCATTTACAATATCTACGTAATGTCTGACCTTTTACTTCCCACATTTTATATCCCCTTGGTTCAACAGCATATTTTGGAGGGTGTTTTTCATATTCCACACTGATAAACAATATTTTATCAATTCACCGGGTGTTCCAGTATCTGAAAATGAAGAGACTACAGACTTTGAGCTGGAGTACATAGTTTGATGCTCCAATTAGATATTTTACAGATACAGCTGCACATTAGATGACAAAGTTGGATTCTGTGGATACTGAGATTTTTCAATAGCACTGCCAGTCAAAATGTGTACCTTTTAATTAAACTGATTACAGTGTTTTGCTAATCAGTCTGAAAAACTCAGCATACAAAAACTTTGCATTCATTTTCAAAACAAGGCTCGTTGTACCCTTCACTTCTTTTATTATTACAGCACCTGAAATTGTGTTCAATTCTTTAAAAAAAATACACATAACAAAACCATCATTAAACCAACTTTCTGAAGCTCAGAGGAAGCTTACAAATGATTCCCACTAAAAAAAGCCTTATACAGAAAAATGATGTCATTCCTGATGTCTGTTACACTTCTCCTATGATGCTAGAAACAAGCCTCTTCAAGCATCTCCCTGTCCAACAGTATAAAGCTCCAGTTTCTAGCATGAATAGTCTTGTGAAGTCAGGAAAGAATTCTGCTACTCTTTGTGCATGTAAATTGTAGTTTTCCAGGCCTATAAGTGGTCTTTTTCGACACTAGTGCATAGTTTGATCTATTACCTCTACAGTTTGGATGCCTAACCATGTATGCATATACTGAAAGAGTGCAGTAGACTGTGCGCTTGCCACCTAGGCCAGTGTACACACCCAGACATAACCAATGACTAATGAGTTTCAAGAAGTGAAGGGAAGAGCAAAAGAAGGGCCAGGAGCTGGGTAATTAGTGCTCTTATCCACATTGGCAATGTGTAGGGGTGTATGCCTTTGCACATGCACCCCCTGAGTTTGGCTGTGCATCCCCTAGATGTGACAGCCATGAAACCAGAAGTGCCGGCAGAAGTGCACGTCCAGTTTCACTGGTTTTACTGCTGGTGGTTTTGGGCTCAGCAATTGGCCACTGAAGGACACCCCCCCATCAGTGATTTGGTGGCCTCCCCAGACTCAGGAGGCACCCGTTGCCCATGCTTGCCCAGGTACCAGATAAGCTGGGTTCTACCTTGGGGCCACTCAAGACAGGGGTGGTTGAACTTGAATTTGTCTGACTTCCCAGAAAGTAATCTAACATCCCAGGGATCCTGGTTTTCTCTGATTTAAAAAAAAATCCACATTTTTCCATGATTTAAATGAAACACCACTAATATATAGATATATAATAGTTACCACTACTATATAGATGTCTGGGTTTTCCTGGACATGTCTTCTTTCTGAGCCTTCTGATCTCTATCCGGGCGGGTTTTTTAAATCTGCCCAAATGTCTGGGATTTTGCTTTCTTCATCTGCTGGGAGTAGGGCGAGGGTGATTGGAAACAGCAGGGAGCACAGCCATACCTGCCTGCTGCTGAGGAGGCACACATAGACCCAAGTGGTGCTCTCTGCTGCCTCCAATGGCCCATCCCCTGCTTCCAAGCTAAATTCTAGACATTACATCAGGGCAGTGGGGTCAGAGGATGGGGCTGCAATATGGCAGGGGGAGTGGAGTGGAGTGGGGTGGAGTGGGGGAGCTGCCTCCTTCTCCAGTGGGGGAAAGTAGCAAGGGGGGAGGGGAGGGCCCTCTGAGGGCAATAGGAAACTTTGTGACTGGTGGGAAGCACAGGGACCAGTGTTTGTGCTCTGTGCTTGCAGGGGCTGAGCAGCCAGGAGATGCTGCATGAGGGGAGGGGACAAAGGAGAGGGGCCATGACGAGGCTGCCTGGCCCAGCACAGCAGTGCCAGGCAGCCCCGTCCCAGGACTGGAGGCACCAAAAACCTCCCCTCCTCTTCTCTCCAGTCCTCATTGGGGCCCGACACACTCCACCATCTCCTGCATGATTTGGAGCCATGGCACTCTGGCCCAGTCAGGACGTGGACAGCTGGGGCCCCTTTAGCAGGGCTGGGAGTGCAGGGGACTGTGGGTCAGGAGTGAGGGGCATGGGGGGGCAGGGGACTGTGGGTTGGGAGTGCAGGGGGCAATGGCAGTGCCAGGGGTCAATGGATCAGGAGTCAGGGGCACCATCATGGCCCATGGGGCAGGGTACTATGTTTTGGGAGTGAGGGGCACTGGCAAGGTTCGGGTGTGTGGGGCAGGAGTAAGGGGCAACAGAACAGGCAGGAGCAGGGCACTGGTATGTCACTGCCCTTGTAGTCATATCCCTGTCCCCACTCTGCCCCTGCATGGCAGATGTCCTCTTTTTGGACCTGGAAATATGGTAACTCTATAAAATTTACCTTGTTAGGGCAGTCTCTCCTTCTACTTACCGGCCACAACTTGATATAATTATGTTTTTAGAAAAAGGGAGGCTGCCCCAGAGCTCCCCAACCAAGATCTCATACTCAAAAATACGGGTGTCACTTCTCATTGCCTTAAGAGCCAATTATGTGTCCTCTTTATCTCCCCTCTTAGTGAGACCCAAGCCTTGCAGATGGTGCCAATCATTCACCCATCAGCCCCAATGTGAACTCCGGTCAATGTGGGCTTCTAAATCTGGAACAGTCGCCACTACTGTTGAAGCTTCTAGCCCCAGTGCCTGTAACTGTCCAGCATATTCCTCTGTTACACAAGACCATCACGTGCACACATCCTAATTTGGGCTTTCTGGACCTTGTTCTAATTTGGCCTGCTCCCTCAAAACTAGAAATATCCCCCCCTCCCCACTCTGGGGCCAATGGGCAACTGGTGCCTCCCAAGTCTGGGGGGGTACCAGACTGCTGACACAGGGGTGAGGGCAGTCCTCCAGTGGCCAATTGCTAAGCCCAGAACCACCAGTGGAAAAACTGGCAAAACCGGAAGCATATCTCCACCGGCATTTCCAGTTTCATAGCTGGCTCTTCCAGGGGGTGCATGGCCAATCTCAGGGGGTACATAGGCACCTGCATGCACTCCCTATGTGTTACCAATGCTGGGGCCTTGTGAGCTGGTACCACTTTATCTCAAGTTATGGAACAGTGTGGTACATGTCCACAACTTCCCAGACTATGTGTATATCTGTTGGCCTTGTTGCTTGCCTGGATTAGACCCCTGTCTGCCTTGAAGACTGTGAAACTGTAGCAACCAGGCCTTTAGAAATTAATTAACCCTTTCTACTGTTCTGAACCATTGTTCTAATCCATCTATATTTACCTACAAGCCAATTCCCAAAAGCAAACTTCTAAATACCATCAGTTTCCCTGACTGGCCTCTGCCTTACGTACAGCCCACTTCTCCTGCAGCCTGACTTACCTTAAATTACCAGGACCACCAAGCTCCCTGCTGCACTTCCCCTGTATTCTTTTTGAACCTGGCTTTTCAGGCAGCTGAGAGAGGGAAATGTGTAGGGTCAGAAGGAAAGGTAAAAGCAGGTTGTGTGACTTTGAGATGGATTCAACCCTGCAAGTAGGCCCTGCATTCTACCTTGTAGTCTTGCTCTTAGTGAGCTGAAAATTTCACACTGCTCTGTATCCATTTTATCCAGTCACTATTAAATGCAATGGGGTAATGGCTTAGGTTCAAAAGAAGTACTGGAGAATGTACTGGACTATACTGGAGAGTGGAATAGATGCAGGTTCAACCTCCATACTTCCTGTTAGTCATAAGCAGGTGAAGGACCACCTGTGGGGATGCCAATTAACTAATTAATCTAGAGGGTCATTACTCCTCCATGACCCACAGGTAGTCAGGTTCGGGGCATTAAAGTAAGTTAATTTCCCTGAGCACTGATCTACTCCCTGACCCCACTCAGAGTTAGAAAGAGTGTAACACATGTAAGTTGAGCAATATAAGCTGTATTATACAATAAAACCTGCTCAACAACTACCTGACACAACCAATCAACTACACATTACAATGAGCTCTGGTCACTCCATAGTTAACTGCTATGCAACTTCACAGATAACCCAGAAACTGTTGATGGCAGCAAGAACACCCTGGGCCAGTCAGCAGGAGAAACCCTCTCACAATCCCTGAGGATTTCTAGCTATTCCCTGCTTAGGTGCTCAGCACCTCAAACAGAGAAAGGGTGATACTTTACCTAACTGCAGCTTCCACAGCCAAAGCCCAAAGGAAAGAGCATGAGACAGGTAAGCCTCAATCCAAAGACCAGGTCACAGAAAGGAACTTGCACTCAACAAACTCTTACACCCTGAGAAGCTAAAGTCAGGACTGTCCAGCTGAAGTGAGAGTGAGCCCAAGGCCAAACCACCAGAGCTCCTTCTGGTTGCTCTGGACAGGATTTATAGCCTTCTAATCATGCCACTTGTCACTTACCCAATGGTCCAAACATTGCCCTTTGCACAATACCCAATCAAATTCAAACCTGCACAATGATTAAAAGGACCAATCAATTCAAACTATTTCAAACCAATACAAGCAACATTATCATAGCTGCCTTATTAATGAACATATCAACATTGATAAACAGTTGCATTACCATTATACACTGCGCATGCCCAGACCTTAAAAGTAGGTCATGACTTCATCAAGGTTGAGACTTGAAACCCTCTAGAAACTTCTCACCCCTAGTCATATGGTGCATGCATGGACTTTCACTGTTCTACACAGGGATCCTGGTTTTCTCTTATTTAAAAAAAAAATTCCAGTGTTCTGTTAAAAAAAAGTAACCCCAAATCTACATTTTTCCACAATTAAAAGGAAACACTGCTATATATATATAGCGGAGCTTCATTCATTTTAATCAATTATAATGCGCTATAAATTCCCTGACTGAAAATGCTACTGCCGCTGCCAGGCAGTTGGTTTTAAACTTTTGATATGCCAGGAATCAAGGAGGGTGCAAGTACAGCAGTGCACCCCCCTACATCTGCCCCAGCCAACTCCAAATCCAGTAATTCAAGAGCTATACAGCTTTGATTTTGGTTGTATGATGTAGTGCATAGAATGATTGTGATTCACCAAAGGGTCAGGGCTGCAGCTTAATGCATCCTCAGGTTTCCTCTCCATTTTGATCCTATAATGAAACCAAGATGGGCAAGGAAGAGCTGAGTTGCTGATACTGGAATGTGGAACTGAAGCTATTGATGCTTCCCTGGCTAAATACCTTGCTATGCTGTGCTGCCTGGGTTAACTGTAATAAGAATGAAGCTTCATAGGAGTTGCAGTTCAGACCTTCTCCTTGTCTTCCAAATAGTCAAAAATCAGATGCTAGTTACAGACAGGTGGCAATGCCAAGAACTGCTGGGACTGATGGGCCCCTGTTCCCTATTCATATTTTCCCACATAGTGGACTGAACATACTAATTAAATCAGGCTATAGCATCCTTCTTTCCCACAATTCCTCTCTGTATACTTCTTGGTGCCACAGCTGGCCTTAGGGGTGGGCAACTGGCGAGTGACTGGTCAGGGCGCCATGGTGAGGAGGGTGCTACAACACACACACGGGCACTGGGGTGAGCATGTAGGGAGCATTGGCGGGGTGAGGTCAGCAGGCTGCCTCTGATTTTGTGTGCAGGGGCATCAGAGGCAGTAATATCTGCTTCCTCCTGGAAGGGACAAGGTGGGGCAGTGCATTCAGAGAGCCCCAGGCTGAGGCTGGCAGCCCGCAGAGGGGAGCAAGGGAGTCTCACCTACACTTGCCTGGTTGCATGTTGGGCCCTGGAGGAGTCCTGTGGTGGCTATAGGGTACCAAAGTCCCCTATGCCAGCACTCACCAGCTGCACATTGCAGGCTCCTGCTTCTTCTGTTTCAGCTTCACTGGGCTGCATCTGAAGATCCCTACCACAGTTAGACACCTTGCCCAGCTCCCTGGCCCATCAGACAGAGTCACTCTGGCAGAGCGGCAGCACCAGTGACTTGGTGGGGGTGCCGAGGGGTGCACCAAAATACCAGTTTGCCCAGGGCACCATTTTTACTAAGGTTGGCTCTGCATAGGGCAGTGCAGCCTTGCATTGCTTCCTACTTGGACCAGTTTGATTTTCCTGATACAGCAGCAATCACTGTATTTTCTGATTTATGAGGGAATGAAGATATTGTGTTTTAAACAGAGCATTTAAGGACTAAGTAAACTTTGAGATGTCAATGGCATCCAGCAAAGTGTGCACATTGATTACATCTCTAAATGTGGCATAAGTACAGAGTAAAGGTCAACAGATTAAATGTAGTTTAATCAGCAAATTATGTAAATGAACACAAATGAAATGTACTATCCAAGCGTTATGATCAGTAAAGCATGCAACCCTGTTAGCAAACTGCTTGAGCACTGAGCTTTTTACATATGAACCTAAATCAGTAAAGTTTTGTAAACCTTAATTGCTGGAGGATACAATTCAATGGGAGAAGTAAGCAAATCAGTACTGTGTGCAGACTGTCCAATACTTACTTAAGAGTTCAGTAACCTAAAATATGGTGAAGAATGATTAGTAAAACTGGGAGAAAGCCACATCAACAGAACTGCATCTGATGCCTGTTTCTCAGCCACTGGAGGGTGAAGATCAATTAGCAAACTGTGATAATCTAACTACTTGAAACATGCAGATCAATCAAGTGGAATTTACAAATACTCAACAACTGAAGTACACAGCTCAAATCCTAGCTTCTTTCCTGTCTCCTCATCTAGGGCAAATACTTAATTTAAAACATGGGAGTAAACCAATTGAAATGTTTAGCTGTTTAAAACTAAAAGACTATTCTGCAAAAGTACTTTACCATACATATTGTCTATGCTGCCCCTGTGATGAGCTTTCAAACACAATTGAGAAGCATGCTCAGTCTACCTCCTCCACACCTGAGCATGTCAAAATCTGAAAATGAGGCAGTTTTATAGCACTACTAAGCATTAACAGGTTGGACTCCCAAGATAGAGGCTAAGTACAGACATTAAAAAAACCCAAGGAGGTATTGATTAAATTTATGCAGGTTTTTTAAAAAAGTGTAGGTTATTTTGGGGGTGAGCAGAACACATGATCACCCTTTGGTGGGGAGGTACCTGCAGGCTGCCTGTACTGGCTGCGGCAATTGGGTTGGAGGCAATCCTGCAATCCTGCATGCCACCCAGCAGGCTCTCCAGGCTGCCAGAGACTGCTGAGTGCAGCTGAGTGGAGCCCAGTGTTTCAGCCACCCCTAGTTGGTTGCTGGACATAGGGGAGCACTCTCTCCTGTCTCCGTAATCATCAGCAAGGATCCTGGTTTTTTCTGATAAAAAAATAAAATCCTCAATTTTCAGTTTTAAAAAAGTAACTCAAAATCCACAAAAATATAACATATATATATATATATATAGAGAGAGAGAGAGAGAGAGAGAGAGAGAGGTGTTGCATTTTGATCATGGAAAAGTGTGGAAAAATCCATATCAAAATGAAACACCACTATAATAAATATATAAGGTAGACCAGGAATATGTATTTCTAATCTATCTATCTATCTATCTATCTATCTATCTATCTATCTATCTATCCCTATTAGTGGTGCTTCATTTTGATATGGATTTTTACACACTTTTCCATACTTTTCCATATATATATATTAGTGGTATTTCATTTTGATAATGGAAAAATGTGAATTTCAGGTTACTTTTTTAAAACCAAAAATTGGGGATTTTTTTTTTTTTATCAGAGAAAACCAGGGTTCCTGGTCATCAGCCACTGTGCTGACTTGGCTCTGTGGCAGCCTGGGTGCTCAGCCAAAGCATGAGGCAAATGGTAGTATGCTTCCCTGTGGGAAGGGGCTCTTGGAGGGGGAGTAGGAAGCAGCAAATGTGCCTGGTATGCTGGCAGACAGCAACTTAACATGAATTGATAGGGGATTTAGTACAGAATTTTGATTCTCCATTCTAACCTATGTCGATTATATTTGAATGCACATCAATCCAGGTCTATCTTGGACTGGGTTCCACCATTTTAAACCAGTTTTTGTGCACAAAACTTCTGTACTATAACTGTTTTGTGCCAGTTTCCAAGCACTTATACCAGTCCTGGAAGACTATACTTTTAAAAAAACAACAACCTAAACAGAGACATACAAAGTTGTGAAAACTGAATTCTTAATTTCATAGATTTCATAGATATTAGGGATGGAAGGCACCTCTTAAGATCATATGCAATTGAGGGCATTACTCATCCTAATATTCAGTCCAGGAAAAGATATTTGATGGTGGCGGACTGTTCTCGGCAACATGTTCACCTGTAGTCTGGTGCTACACTACCACTAAACTATTTACTACAAAATGAACAGACTAACAAATTATGAGGAAAGACTGAGGAAACCAGGCTTATTTAGTTTAGAGAAGATAAGACTGAGAAAGGATTTAATATCAGCCTTCAACTTCCTGAAGGGGGGTTCAGAAGAAGATGGAGCTAGACTGTTCTCAGTGGTGGTAGATGGCAGAACAAGGAGAAATGGTCCTTGTAGCAAGCTGTAGCAAGGGAAGCTTAGGTCAGATATTAGGAAGAATTTTCTGACTAGGAGGGTAATAAAACACTGGAAGGGGTAACCAAGAGAGTTTGTGGACTCTCCATCCTTGGAGGTTTTTAAGACCTGGCTAGACAAAGCTCTGGCTGAGATGATCTAATTGGGGGTGGTCCTACCTTGAGCAGGGGGTTGGACTCAATGACTTCCTGAGGTCCCTTCCAACCCTCATTTTCTATGATTCTATGGCTCATTTATTTTTTAAGTGTAAACCACAAGCATATGGTGTATTTTCAGACACTAACAGACACCTAAGACAGTAAGACTATATATGAGAAATAAGTTACAATGGTGAATGGAAAATTACCAAGAGAGAGAACAGAGAGACAGAAGCGGACCCTCAGTCTGTGTACTTGCAGCTATGTTGCTGTACCCACCCAAGCAGCTTCACTGATGCAAGCTCTCAACTGCTGTGTTTACAATTAAGCCTATGAAGACTGCCCACCTCCCCAGATTTTCCCCTTTTCTGGGTACTGTTTCTCCTTTGTTAAGGGTAGGGTAATATTTTCCCATTCACAGGGTGCTGGCCAACTGGTATCCATACTGGTCTGTTGCTGGATCCCAAGTGGTTACTCTCTCCATCTAGATTACAACTACAATCACCTCTCTCCATATAGACCCATACACAGATCCAAGCTCTCCACTGACGCTAACCCACTTGTACCTTGCCAAGTACCTCACTTTCACAATACACACACAGAACCAGACTCATCCACCCAGACTCACACCTCACATCAGACTCACACACAGACTCACTCGTCCCATCAGAACAGAACTCAGACCCTTCTATGCCCCTGATTTACACTGCAGGGTCTGTCCAATCACAACTCTAGGGCTCATGCCACTTATCTTCTTAGCCAACTGATACATCCATCAATCATGTCTTTGAAACAAACTTACCACTTTCTATACTGTAAGCCAATCATTGCCTGTTTTACCTCAGGAGAAGTTTGCCATCTTTTTGGCACCAAAACTCCCGTCAATAACTCCCTTCGGTTCATGCTTAATATATGGAAATAAGTCATTACCATATTAACAGGGATCCTGGTTTTCCTGGATTTAAAAAAAAAATCCCCTATTTTCAAATTTTAAAAAGTAACCCAAAATCCACATTTTTCCATGATCAAAATGAAACACCACTCTAGATATATAGAGAGAATGAGTGGTGCTTCATTTTGATCATGGAAAAATGGGGATTTTGGCATGGGCGACTGGTGCCTCTCAAGTCTGAGGGGGCACCAGATCACCAACCAGGGGGAAGGGCGGGGGGGGTGGTTCCCCAGCAAACGATCACCAAGTCCAAAATCACCAGTAGTGAAACTGGAAGTGCAGTTCTGCCTGCACTTCTGGTTTCGTGGCTGGCATTTCCAGGGGGTGCACAGCCAATCTCAGTGGCTGCATGTGCATCCGCATGCACTCCCTATGCATTGCCAATGGATTCTGGGTTATTTTTTACATCCAAGGAGTGGGGATATTTTTTCTATCCAAGAAAACCAGGATCCCTGCTTATTAGAGGTATAAAGTTCACGTGTTCTCAAACCTTCAGGGCCTTCTTTCACAGTGCATTTGCAGACTCTATGATTACATACTCACACTTCTTAACTTTTACATAACTTGCTAATAGGCCAGGGAATGTACTATCACATGGCTTCCAAAGTGGAAGAAAAACTAATATTAGTATCCCCTTATATTAATCTTCTCCCTCCAGATTTTTAATTAATTCTCTCCAACATCCATCCCCAAAAAGTTACAATAACCAAGTTAGGACTTTTGACAGACATTTATGTATGTATGAATGGCCTTCAAAAGTGCCACAGTATAACACCCATGAAGAACTGTTGAAATAGTAACAAGACTTTGACAGAAAAAGAGAATCCTTGGCTAGATGCAGCAGCATAAATAGGTTGCACTTTTCACTGTATTCCTCTGTTAATAAAATTGTAGCTTGAATGTATATTATGTAGTGAATGCTGGGGGCAAGGGGTTGGGAAGGAGGGGAGGTATATGTGTTTGTTTGTTTTTTAATTCCAAGGGAATTGAATCATCAGAGATGGAAGTTAATGAGCCAATATAGTTATTTTTGCTCTGTAATGTTGCCACACTTTTCTTTCCCTCCCCAATATGATCAAATATTTCTATACATGTAAGATCAAGTTCTACTGGAAGTCCCATATGTGTGAATATTAACCTGTGGAGTGCATGTTGTATCCATGGAGGCATTTAGTACAAATGATCAAGCTGAAGATTGTGCTGACTTGTGTCAATAGTTGAAGATCACTGGGGATGTCTACAAGTGCCCCTATGGTGCTATTGTTACAGCATGTACGGTAACAGCCTGTACTGTGCCATGCTGGTGGCACATGGTTATTTTTAGCCACTTCATCACTGTAGCAGTGCTTTATATTGAGGGAGCATTTTCTACAGCAATATAGCTGCATTGTCACAGTTTGTGACCACCAATGATACTTCACCATAGTACATTGCTGTGGTAATGTAGCATCACGTGTAGATACTCCCACTGATCTGCAGAGATACTCAAATCGTATTCTTTTCCCTGATGGCTGGGAGTAGGGATGGGCATAATGTGGAAGTTGCTTTAATTACACTGTGCAACTCAATGGGAGTCTCCTCTGAAGACTCCAGTGATAGGCTAAGACAGTAGTACCTTTACACTGCTGGAGAGAGGCAAAGTTGATTCTCACTGTTGAGTTTTTGGGACAGGTACTGTAAGCTCTTCAAAGTAGGGAGGATATTTTGTTTTTTTCTTACTTATTTTTTTTTCATAAGGGGCCATACAAATCAATATACTATATACATAATAATAGATTCTATGCCTTGTAAACTCAATTACAATGTACTTCATCTACATAAACAAAAGATTCACAAAACGGTGTAAAGTAAATATTTTCAGAATTCCACTGTTGATGTCTGACAGCATAATATGGAAATATTCAACTGTAAAAATTATGCAGCACAGTCATGGAAATACACAAATCTGTAATCAGCAAATTATGGACAGTCTAAATTTAGATGCCTAAATCAATATCAAGGCATCAAAATCAGCATGTGAAGTATGCATATGCAGCTCAAATATAGCTCCAGGTAGTTCCATACGCTATGCTTTCCCTTCATGTTATTCCCTGTATTGGAAGTAACGAAGCAGCCTTAGTGCAGCAATATATGTGCCAATTAACTGCATTCAGCAGCACTGTGCTAAGGTTACACTACTTCTGGTTCACAAGGCAGCATTGATAGGGTAGATGCAGTATATCTCCATATAGCACTGCCTGGCAATGCAACCAAGCAGCGTAGACAAGCACCTAAAACTAGTATTTAGGTGCCTAATTTTAAGCACTCACTTTAAATGGGCTCTTTATTGCTAAGGACTGCTTTTCTCATGAATTATTAGTGCAATGCAAATCCACAAAAGGCTACACCAGAGTTTTCCATAAGTGGGCAATTTATCTCTATAAAAACAAAAAAAGGGATACAGTTATTATGCTGGGGATCTTCAGGGATTATAAAGGACTGGGATTTCATGATTCCCTCCACTGTTGTGTATTATGCAGTTTTTGTTTCTGCCGGGTCAAAAACATCTTGCGGTTTAGCAGATGTGGACAATAACATAATGTCTCCAACACCTATGCTGTAATGTACAGACTTGCTTCTTTGGAAACATAATCTCATATCTCTGTGTTAAAATGACAGGATGCCTCCTCATAGCTTGTTTGGAATTGTGTTCTAGGCCAAAGGTGCTCTGTACAACAATAGGTTTAGAGTATCATCCTGCATATTTCTTTTAAGTGCTGTCTCTACAAAGTTCTTCCTCTGTAATGCTATTGAAATGCTAACACCACATGCCTTCTTCTGGTAGATCACACCTACTGGTCCTGATGTGTCAAAAATATTTGAACAGTGAAAGAAAAGCAGACAAAAACTTCACAGTATGTCAAGAGCCAGAAAGGCATTTTGTAACGCAGTGGACACATAGAAACTAATTAGGACTGTTTGAAAAATCAAAAACTATGTACCAGAAAAAGTACAGTCGGTAGGAAATCTGTTAATAGTGGATGAGACTAGCTGTAAAAAAATTCTCCCATGCTTGCACTGACATAAATAATCAGCAAAACTGTTAAACTAACCTACTGAAAAAATAAGCATCATTTTCTTTATGATGAAAGTAAGTGGGCAAGGGGAAACAAGGGAAACAATCTGATTATCCCTTTTCCCCCCTGAAAGCATCAATATTTTTATTCTCAAAAATTTCACAAAGTATTTACAGAAATATAGATGCCTGAATGCTAAAGGTATGCACAAATGTACATTTCAGCTGCTTTAAAAGAGTAGGAGGAACTGCTGCTTGGGAGTAATATCAGATGTTACAATGCAACAGTTATGTCTGCCTGATCCTGTAGTAATACAAGTTAGCCAAAGCACCCTAACTTTGACCCTGACCCTGATACATTAAGAAGTATTACAGAGGTCATAAAAACAAATATTTAGGCACTATCTCTGCACGGATTCCAAGTATAGATTCCACATCTGACAACCTCCTTAGCAATGGGGACCCCTGGTCCAAATGCCAAGGTCCTAAAATTAGCCTGGTTCTGAAATTAGCACCCCATGTCTCCTTGGTATTTCTTGTACACAGAGCAGAAGGAATACAGTGCTATGTATAAACAACAAAATGCCCACACACTTTCTTACCTTAGGACCCTGCCACACATTACACTTAAAACATGATTAACCAGTTAATCCCATTTTAGATTGTAATCTGCCACATCCTAAAGCAATCAACAAGGAATATGACACAAAGTTATTCCACGAAAACTATGTAATAACTTTGTGGCTGGTTCCTATAAATCCATTAATTGAACATGTGGCCAGATGAGCCCCTGTGGCTGGGAGCCCCATCAGCTGTGGGTTCCCAGCTGTAGGAGGTTGCTACTTGCTGGTGCAAGGGAAGCCAAGGATCATGATCCCAGGTTTCCTCTGAACTTGCAATAAAATGTGATAGGAGCTGATGTGTGATTTCACAATCACACCTCCTGCTATCCACATGTGGCATGGCAGGAGGCACAATAGTGTGGATTATACATTGGGTTATAGTGCACCTTTGCCTGCATGTCTGGCACGGGCCTCAGTTTCCTGGGTATAAGTCATGTTGTTGCCCAGAAATTGTTCCACTTGAATAGGAGACCCAATTAGTCTTCTTCGTGTATTACTTGCCCTCTCTTAACACTTCCAGTAAACCTTGGCCGTGTCTACATGAGACACTGCACAGTAGCTCATTACTTACTGCGCGGTAGTTTGTTGCTACTGCACAGTAAGTAACGAGCTACTGTTGAGTGTCTCATGTAGACGCAGTAGCAGTAGCTTGTTGCTACTGCACAGTAACATTGTAGGGCACAAGCCATGTTGTGACTCTATTGCACAGTAATGAGCTACTGTGCAGTAGTAACAAGCTACTGAACAGTCAGCGTCACCAGGAAGCCATGCAGGGATGCTACTGTGCAGTAATACTGATTCCTGCACAGTCATTTAGTACTTGGGTATGCAAGTACTAAATGACTGTGCAGTAACAACTGCTCAGTCAGAGTCTCATCTGGCCCCTAACTACAATACAGTTAAAAAAAAAAACCCTAAACAAACAAAAGGAAAGACATAATACAGTTTCACAATCAAAGTATTCACAAAATACATGTAATCTATATTTTTATACAGATGAATACAGGTAACCCTGATCTGTCTCAAAATTGCTTTGTTAATATACACCACAGATTAGTTAGTAAAGTCAGTACCTGAGATTAGCAGAATTTTAAATGGCACTTAATATTTGGTATGGAGATATTTCTTTACACAAGGCCTGGATAAAATACTCATTTCACCTCAGAGGAGATAATAGTTTGAATTCACAGTTAGTGCAAGTTACAACTGAAAGGCAAATTCCCTGAAGTTCTAAACCCAGGTCAGTCTAATCCTTTATGTGTGAAGTTAAATGAAAAATTAAATACTTTCAGAAAGATGATTTTTAAACTCTTACAAAACCAAAACGGGCAAAATATACCCTTAGAGAAAGTCAGAAAAGAATCTCTTTGGGGATGGCACCTCAGAACATCAGGAAAACGTCTGGGTTTCTAATGACTTTACAAATATATTGCAAAGCTTTAATTCCCTCCAAGATATTACATTTGCTCTTGCTCCTCCCTGTATTTCATCTTATTCGTTCGTGTTTTCCTTGTACTGAGATGTTTAGTGCTAAACACAATATACTAATGCCAAAAGGGATGCACCTACCTAAGAGGACTTTTACCGTCTTTAATTTCCGCATAGTCTGAAGAAGGGCATGTGTGCCTGAAAGCTTGCAAAAAAAAGGATTTTTTTGTTGTTGCTATTTTCCAGTTGGTCTAATAAAAGGTATCACCTGTGAACTAAGACTCTTAGAGTTTTGTATTCCTTCTTGTCTCCGACCAACACAACTATAAAACAGATGCTTGGATAAAATAATGTACTCTCTTTGATGCAGCTGGCCAATTCAGATGACATAAGGTGTGCCTCCACATTGCCTTCTTTGTGATGTTGAGCATTTCTGGGAGTATACCAAGGCAGTCACTATGCATGTAAGAATAGAGAATACACAAGTGATAGATCCCTAGATAAGCCACATAGTGATCTAGCAGGCTCCTTGCATCTTTCCCACCAGTCACCCACATGAAGACCCCCCTTAGCTTGATCCATTGAGACAGTGTGTCAGCTCCTTGATAAACCAGCGATAACTATTGCTTTAGAGCCTCAAGGCAAGTTGGCTTTTCAGTATTAAACAGTCGTATTGCATTGAAAGCTTATATCTAAATTGCTATCGCTATCACCTGCAGAGCTTTTTCAGCATGACTGCTTTACAATTGTCTTTCTCTAACTGAAGATCTATTAGTTTTCCACAATGTATTTTTTTTGCATTCACCCAGGCTGGATCTAGTCTTAGTTCCTGTTTGTTTCAAAGATCTTTTGATCCCTTTCATTTTAATTATCTTTTCACAGTGGTATTGGTAACACCTCCTAATTGAATTTTGTTTGAAAATTTCATTGGAAAGTTGTCCTCCCTATTTTCAGATCATTAAGGATGTTAAATAGGAGTGGTCCGAAGACTAGTCTCTATAGAAGCAGACGCTGTCTTCCAACAGTGATTTATCACCAGAGATAATGGTTTTCTCTGATTTAGAAAAATCCCCAATTTTTGGATTAAGAAAAGTAAGCCAAAATCCACATTTTCCATGATTAAAATGAAACACCACTATATCTACATCTATATCTATATCTATATCCAAGCAAGGTGCCCGCCAAAAGTGATGGGTGGGTGGTGGGGACTTAGCACCACCACACATTGCCCAATGCAGCTGCCACTCTGGATCCAGCTGTGCGCAACCGGCTCTGATTTGTGTCCAGCCCCATGCACCCCCCCACACACACCTCAGGCACACACCCATGCACACACACCCAGCTACACACCACACCCACCCAGCCCCACCCACCCAACCACATGCCACACACCACGCCCACCACACCCACACGCAACCACATGCCACACCCACCCAGGCATGCGCCACAGCCACCCAGCTGTGCACCACATCTAACCTGCCACATACCCACCCACCTGCGCTGATGCCCCACCCCACCTGTGCGGCCTGCTGCCCGCAGCCGGTGGGTGCTCCCAACGCAAGGGGTGTGGTGCATGACTGCAGGGTGCCACACAGAGAGCGTACAAAGGGGATATTCCCCAACCCATGGCCACATGCTGCATTTGGCAGGCACTGCCCATGTCCCCTAGCTACTGCCCTTGCAGCACTCTGCGGCCACACACCATGTCCCCCCCGTGCAGAGCGCATTCCTCACACCAGCTTCCTGCATGGCACTCTGTGGCCTGCACCCAGGCAGGTGCTTCCCATGTGGAGGGGCATGGCCACAGGGTGCTGCACAGGGAGCGGGCAGGGGGGTGCACCCTGTGCTGCAGGTGGCAGCCACTGCCTGTTCCCCACTATCCTTGTGGCACCCTATGGCTGCATGCCCCCCCCACGTGCTGTGCCCCCCTGCACCAGGAGCACCTGCCAGCTGTATGTGGCAGGGCATGCAGGGGGGCTGCACAGGGAAGGTGTACACGAGGCTCAAGCAGCTCCCGCTGCCTGTAGCATGCAGGTGCCTCCCATGCCTGATTCCTGCATAGCACCCTGTGGCTGTATGCCACACCACTGTCACATGGGGAGCACCCACCGGCTGTGGGCCGTGGAGAGGGCATAGAGCGGTGGGGGGGTACATGTCTGCAGGAGCAGGCAGGGGATGTGAACAGTGTCCACTGGTTGCAGCACGTGGCCACAGGATGGGGTGCACCCCTCGTGCCCACTTCCCATGTGGCACTCTTGTGGCCATGCGTCATGTCCTCCCATGTTTTTGTGCTCCTGTTGTGGGGGGGCACGGTGTATGGGAGGGTATGGCTGCAGGATGCCACTTGGGGAGCTTGCACAGGGGATGTGCTCTGGCCCACGGCTGCATGCTGCTTTCAGTGGCGCTGCCCATTCCCCCACTCCCCATGTGGAAGACATGTGCCACACACCCCAACATAGTGACACACCATGCCCCCCACCCAGTTGAAGCCATGCTCCCCACAGTCACAAGCCATGCTCCTACATGGTCAGTACCCGCAGCAGGGAGCACAGCCTGGCTCCGCCTGTCTGTCTGTCTGTCCTAAGGCCCGGAGCGTTATGGACAGACAGACATAAGTGGTAATGCTTTTATTTTATTATAATATTAGCGGTGTTTCATTTAAATCACAGAAAAATGTGGATTTGGGGGTACTATTTTTAATCAGAAATTGGGGATTTTGTTTTTTAAATCAGAGTAAACCAAGATCCCTGTTTATCACTGTAAATCCCTCTGCAGCTGCTATTGTGGTACTCCTGCTATCAGAGTGCAAGAGTCAGGCTCCAGGAAGAGTCCCTCCAGGGTTGTAAAAGGCTTCTGACTGAGGAAGAAGAGATTAAAGCCTGAGCTGGAACTACACTCATTTTAAAAGAGTTTCTTCCGATCTCCACTCATTATTTTGTATCATCTGGGGAACAGTGAAAGAAGCACTCTGTTAGAAAGAATTAGTAAAGGTATGGGGCAAGTGAAATGCTGAAAAAGGATGGACAATTGTAGTAACACAATCACTATAATTAAAACTGTCCACCAAAAAATAGGAGAAATCACCCCTATATTGTGTTACCTGTATTTAAATTCATTATCAATCCCAATCAAGACCAAGGTAGAACCAATAAATTTTGATTTTTTACCTTCTTTAAGAAGTATTGCCTAATATATATATTTCCTCAGAGTCCCAGTTTTGAAAGCAACAAATCAGAAATCAAAGAGTCCACAATTTCAATTGTTCTGAATAAGTGTACCTCCAGTAGTTTTAATGGAGTTATGCAAACTTATAAGTTCCTGCTCAATATCTGGTTTGATATTTCTAATCTGAAAAAGATGTCTTAGTAACGTGAGGTTCTTATTAAAATATTTGCTATGAAGATTTTATCCAAATGCAAACAAAAAAATAAATTAAAAACCAGATATCTAAATTGTTACAAATTCTGATATGGAAGAACATTCTCTTTTCCTTCCCAAATTCAATAATGTTAGGATGGGTCACCAGTTCCTATTATATTAATTATCTTTAACTAGACAGATATTATTTCTTCATCATATATTTTAAAGCTGGACTTTAAGTGTATATTTTTCATGCAAGAATACTGATTCTTTTATCTTTCTGTGTACAGGTAGTAGGCATTAAGCAGCTAACCTTCTGCTTTGTGGACAAAAAACCAGCTTTAAGCAGGTACAAAATTCAAGTGTGGATGTTTGGAAATAGGTGCAAATTGCAGCCCCAGAAACCGATGCCATCTTTGAAAACCTGATTGTAAAAGCACTAAGGAGATTCTTTTAGGATTGCACATCATCCAGAGACATATCAAGTAAGGTTTTCATAGCACAGAACAGGCACATAACACCAGCTTTGAGCCCAGAACAGTCTATGTTTCATTACATGTACAGTATCCACTATTTCAGTCAGTTATCATGAATGAATCCCAGTATGAGAAGCACCTTTAAGTAAATGACTTCATTGACCATTAAAGACGAGATGAGAGATAACATGCTAAGGCAAGCAAGATACACTTATTACAAGGAAAACTGCTGAACATTCTTGAGAGCCAGTCTTCTAAAAGGTTTGGGCTATTCTGTCTTATTTTCTGCCACTTTTTTATTACCCCATTCTCCTGACATACCATGGTATAAAATCAACATAATTAATGAATTGGTTCCAGAAAAACACTTATGGACATAAAGTGCACATCTACTTAATGAATTTGTCACCACAGCCCACTTCCTACAGAAGAGAAAACATAAATTTTCACTAACTTACTTTTTAAAGGCTTTTGGCAGAAAATGACAAAGAAAGGATAGGATAAGGCTAGGAAGTTACTCTATATTGCTCAAATGGGAATAAATTAAATCCTTCAAACATGAATGGCTAATTTGTCAATTACATAAATTGAAAGACTGTGTTCTTTACAACCAAAATTTAAAATCAATCATTCTGGAGTTCGATAATGGACTTCAGAGTTTTTTCCGTGAACACTAAGAATTCGGTATGCACAACCACGTTTAAGAAATTTGGATACGCGCATGATTTTCCTCATACAGTCCTATAGTAGGAGGGTTGGTGCTCCTGCTACTTTAAGAGAAGACAGGCAGCATGATAAGTAATCTGCAGGTCTGGCATGGGCCAGTTAGAGTCATCTGACCACAAGGGGGCTGGGCTTGAAGCATATAAACCCAGGGCCTGAGCTGCTCAAGTAGGCTAGCCCTGAGAGCCAGGGAAAGACTGGCAGCAAGGCTCCTGGTTAGTAGCTGAGCTATGTAACGAGGTTTGAGGCAGCGACTAAGGGAAGGAAGAGATCCCAATAGGTCTGAGAGTTAAGAAACTTGGGAACACAGCCTACAGGGTCTGGGGCAGAGGGAGAGAGTTTGAGCATAAGAAAGGCAAGTGTAAACAGGGCCAGAGAGCCTGGAGTTCTGTAGCCCAGGTGGGGTGAGTGTCAGCAGGGCCAAGCAACACAAAGATTTCACTGTCCCAAAAGCAGAGCCAGCACCTAGAAATGGGGGCCAAATGCAGAAGAGGGCCACAGCCAGAGAATGGCAGAGCCAGGGGAGCCCATGAGTCTCAACTGGCCTAGAAGCGGGGCCAGGACCCAGGGACAGAGGCCAAAGACTGGAGGTCAGAAGCCTGTAGCCCAGGAGGAGTGAGGCCAGGGGCTGGAAGTCTGTAGCCCAGGAGGGGCCACATGTCAGAAGGATCAGGGAGCTTGTAGCCCAAGAAGATTCTTAGGAACAGCAGAGAGAGAAAGAGAGGAATGGGTATCATCTGTGAGATATGGTTGTGGTATAAGGAGTTGTTAGAGCCACATAATTAGCCCTTAAAGCAATGAGTAGGGTCACATGTACTCATGAAGAGGACATCTGTCTTTGGAAGCTCTGCGGCAGCCTCCCTTTTCTGAAAGTATCATTTGATCAAGGCATGGCAGATGAAGAAAAGAGGAAATTATCAACCTGGTTGTCTTTGGACAAGGGCTGCGGGAGCTTCAAGGGCATTATAGCCATCCCTGGAGATGAACCCAGTTACAGTTCCTGAAGTACAACCAGTTCCTGTTCTCCTTAATTGCTCCACTGTGTAGAAAGACCATTACATGTTTGGAAGAGGATCAGTGAAATGATTCTTCAGGCAGCCACTACAAGGTTCCTCATTCAACTTTATATCAGCATTATATTAACAGTTGGAGATAGGGAGGAAGGAATCAGGGCTCACCACTTTTGCTGAATGAGAAATAGGATCATGGTATTTATGTTGGATCCAGATACAGGTCTCTTCCATTAATCTCTAGTCAACGTTGATTCAGTTTCTTAAACGGTGACAGAGATCTTTTTAAAAAAAATTCCTCTTCTTTTTTTTTGGCCCAAGTAGCTAGGAAGCAACTGTGACTGAAGCTTATGGAGAAATCCAACACAACAAGTGAAAGCAATAGTGTTCTATAGAGAGATAATGATTTCTACTAAAGGGTAGAGAAATAAATAATGAATGATATCCTTTTGGTAGATTTATTTAAGTATTGTACACATTTTATACAATTCATAAAAAAAAGTTCTGGAAAAGAAGCAATTCTCTAACAAATTCTAAAGGACTTTTCTCAACAGAGTGTGACCTAGGTATATATGCCCACCAGAGTTTGTTTTATTGAGCCTATAATTCTCACTGCTGCTGCATGTACTCTAGGAAAGCCCTAATCAGTGGGGATATGCATTTTTCTTATTGTTAGGGTATACTGCTGCTGCTGGATCTAGTGGATTAGGATTTCAGTCTTGTTATCCCCTGAGCTGTATTTTATGGTTCTTTAACCAAATGAACAGACTGAAAAGAAACTTATATAGGGATCCCATTTACAAGTGGCTACTAAACTGCAGGGCATGAGAAACTACAATATTTTGTAGGCTTAAGGGACATATTTAATAACAACTACCATGTTATTATTTTGCAGTCAGTAGTTATTTGTTTTCTTCTCTTCATTTAAGTAGAAAAAGAATATTCTTTATCTTTTGACCTTTGTCATCTCATATTTATCTCTCTTTAAGAAACGGAAATTTTCCTGCCTGCTCTGTGTAACAGTATCTCACTATCAAATGAGATTCTGCTGTCTGTAAGTGCTGTGGCAGTATAACTATTTTCTACAGAAGCAGTATATTTTTTCTTCCAACTTTCCCTTGTGAATTCATAAAAATGTAATAGTTTTAAACTTATCCTCAGCATTCAACTCCCCAAACCTCCTCCCCAAAATACAAGAAACAAACTAAAATGCTCCCCAAAATATTTTAGAGAAAATCAATGCTAAAGTTTATTCTACTAAAGTTAAGAAAAAACCCAAACTTTCTTGTTTCTTCACAAAATTTCTGTCATATGCCAAATGCACTCTTTTATTTGCTATTTTTGCATAATTCTGAAGAGTCAGTTTAATTTCCTTATATTAGTAAAGTCAGTATTGATAGCGTACATTACCCATTACACCATCCAAACATATTCATCTTGATTTTCTTTCCCTTTAGGCATCTCCTCCTAGACAATTTACAAGCAACAGGATGAAAGGTATGGAACTTCTTTTAAAGAAAGGTAGATCCTAATTCATGGAGTAGTTTGCAATGCTAAAATCTTAATCTCAAGAGCTATATAACACTACCATGATACCAACCTTTAGACTGACAGATATTAAAATCTTATGTTAAAGATTTTTTTACAACTGCTATATAGGGAAAGATTTGTACCGTAGAAAAGTAAAGAATAAAAAACTTTAAAATATTCTGCAATATATGCTAAGCCAGGGGATAGTTAGAGAGACCATTTTTGAAAATATGGTATATTTATATATTGATATAATCTTTAACAGCTGGATCCTGCAACAGGGTTCCTCCTAGGAGTCTCTTGACTGGATTTTGAAAAGACAGGGATGCTTTCATGGCAAGGGCAAAATAAGAAGTCAGAGAGGAGTGACTGTTGATTATGAGTGTTTTTAAAGATCTAAGAAGGAGAAACTGATAACCCCCTAAAATCTCCTATCCTTAAAGTCTTACATACAGGCAGTTGTTATTTTTAACTGATGAAACTGGGTTGTTGAGGAATGGAGGTTAAAGATAGCTCAAAAAGTATCTGTAAAACAGAAATATACTGTTAAGGGGCTGGGGCACATGACTTCAGAGCAGCAGCTGAATGAACTGGGTTTATTTAGTCTGGAAAAGACAAGACTGAGGAGAGATTTAATAGCAGCCTTCAACTACCTGAAGCAGGTTTCAAAAGAGGATGGCGCTAGATTTGTCAGTGGTGGCAGATGACATAAGAACAAGCAGTGTCTCAAGTTGCAGCAAGGGAAGTTTAGGTGAGGTATTAGGAAGAACTTTCTCACTAAGAGGGTAGTGAAACAGGTTATCAACAGAGGTGGTGGAATCTCCATCCTTGGAGGTTTTTAAGATCCAGCTAGACAAAGCCGTGGCTGGGAGGATATAGTTGGGGACAGCCCTAGTTTGAGCAGGGGTTGGACTATGTGACCTCCTGGGGTCCCTTCCAACCCTCATTTTACTGTGCTTCTACAATTCCAAAATGCTTCACGTATTTAAATGGTTACTGAAAATGTATAGGAGTGATGTGGCTACTACTGCTTTATTTTTCCAGTTTCATCTAGGTCCTGGTTTTCTACTTTAGGTTCTCTCCAGGCACTTGACAAGCTGGTCATGTCTACAGCTACAACAGTACTACTACAACATGCTCAGACCCATTTTTTAACCAGAGATATGTTATCGGGCTTCAACTTTTCCCCTCATCTATGGCCATTACTGTGAAGTCAATCTGTTTGCACTGTGGTAATACCCCAATCTATTAAATACGTTTCTTAATCCTGTGTTTAACTTTGTGCACTCAAATTTAGTGGGACTACTCACATGCTTTTAATTATTTATGTAATTGGAAGGAATGAAAACTAAAAGATGGCATAAATCCTTTCATGGGGTTTCCTTAATATGGGTTTGTCATCAAGTTACTGGCACAACAAAACTTCTCTGCAAAAGAGACATTTTGACTCTTGAGATGGTCTCATTCTCCTTCTCATCTGCAGTGGGGAGAGTATTGATTGGTCATCATGATAATTTCAGCATGCTAACATAGTTTACTCTGTAGCTTCTCTTGGTGACTCAATCAGTCATGTCCTCTAAATACAGCTATTGTTTCTCTGAATGACTCTAAAGAATCTTTTTAGGGTAATTTCATTGTGGCCATGCAAGTTAAAGGAATTGGCCCTCATGGATCGCTTTATAGGGAAACAGTTTATAACCATGTATACCTATATGCCCTTTGAGCAGAAGTCAAAATTGTAGCCATAGTTATTGGTTTAATCAGTTAAAAACCATTTATATATTTTTCAAGTTTACCAATACTACATCTGCTATATCTTTACAACTTTTTTTCCTAATATAAAAGTGTGTGAATGATTAGCTAAGTTTTCTCCATTTCTTAGGAACTGCCTTACATGAGCCTAAGGAAAATATCACTTCTGAAAGTCATCATTTCACATCTGCTTGCAAGGTATTTCAATAGTTGGTAATGCCATGACTTTTTGTGCCATGCATCCGCACACATGCTTGTTGTCATGCATCTCAGAAATTAGCACTGTTGAATTTGTTTTAGATTTTTTTTACCTATATATAGCAGTATAATGCTGTAAATTTCAGTAGACCAGGGGAGTTGCTTGACTATAGTTTACAAGAATATCTATCATCACTGACTTCCATGAAGTAACTTTTGTATTACACCAATTTGAAGAAGATAATTCTTTAGCATGTCTTTAATGAATGTAGATATTCTGCACAAAATTCTCATACAACTTTCTCAGTGGGAGTGTGAGGATATTGAATAGCTCAAGTGATGGGCAGCTAACATATTCTCAAAAAGCATAAATAACAGAGTGAAATTTCTAAACTAAAGAACCTTGTTGGCTACACCTATACAAGCATAGTAAAATTTGTACCACATAATTACACTGGATTCAACCACAGTTTATGATTGATTTGAAATAAGTTCATCCTTCACAAAGGAACCTTCTGATGCAGTTAAACATTATTAAGAGCCCCAACAGTGTTTTCATTACTACTAATATAAAAAAGCTTTTTTTAATGACAATCTGGGGCATGGAATGAGCCCCAGAACAATCTTCCCTCTTCCTTTTTAATTGAGCATTATATACTAGTGGGCTAACAACTCAAAATTGCAGAAATACCCCATCCAGTGCAAATTTTATAATAGCGTTTGGTTTAATATTCTTTACCCTGAGGTCCTTCGTAAGTAGCAAGGTATGGGGCAAAAACAATATCTACATCCAATGTTCTGAGATGGCAATAATATGTTATATCTCACTTCCCCAGACTCATTCAGCTTATACCTCTGCTGCCTTGCAACAAACCTTTCTTTATGAACTGACAGCTGCATTATATGCTTAGAGAAGCATTTTCAAGACTTATTGCAGAGTCCTGTAGTTTAGATAGTGTTGGGTGGGTCATTTTGCTGTGTTTGCTATGCTTATATGGCAATACTTTTTGTGCTAACTGCTTTCAGAGACTTGCTGTAAATCATATTGACCTGTAGGACTTTCACTTACATTTGGCATTTTCCCATTTACCAGCTGGTGCTATGATGCTTGGCCAAATTGCAAGTACAGTGTTGTGTATCACAACAACTATATTTGGGGAGGAGGATTCAGATCAGTTGATTCCTTTGTTTGAGAACACAAAAAAGGGCAGCAGGAGAAGCATCATTCTTGTCCATGTTATTTCCAATAATGCTTCTCTTTAACCTTCGTGGTGCAAACTTCTCACATAGCTTTAGTTGATATTTGTCAGAAGAACAACCATTATTTTGGATGAAATGGAGTGGGATTAGGGTGATGTGACAGAGCCAAATACTCATAAAGCACTATAATGCTAATGAAGTCAAAGTGGCTATATTTGTTTTCATGAGATAAGTATCTGGCCTATCCCATAGTAAGTATGCAAGCATTAAGTTTCAGATTTTATTCTATGTATAAACATATAAGTAGACTTAGATGCATAAGTGCAATATTATTTTATCCTACTCGAGTCCCTGCAAAACAATGTGAAAGGTAGATGGATACTTATCTTCCTTTCTGCTTTTTTATCATCCAGTCTCAATGGTCAGATGTTAATTGTTACAAAAGTAGTTGTATTACTGGCTTTTCAGGAACCAGGGCAGTGTGTAATAGTATTTTACTTCGGTGAAGTAGGGGAAATAGTCTTGGACCTAAGGACATTCAGGGCACTTTTATAGGTGCTCCAGAGGTGGTGGGAGGGTGGGGCAGGGGTGGGGCAGTAATTTAATTAGAGCAGCTCTGAGAGTAACTCTAATTAAAGCACCACTGAGTCTCCTGTATCAGCATCCCTGCGCTTGAAAATGGCATTGGGGATGCTTGTACAGAACCTTGTTTGGCAAGCTTTAGTTCAAGCAACCTTGCCACTGTTTTTAAGCACAGAGATGCAGATATATGCGACACAGGAAGCTGCTGGAGTACGACAATTGCCACGCTCCAGCAGACTCAATTAATTGAGTCTGCTTTGACATGCTAGAATTCCAGCATATTGGAGCATCCTCTGCGCTCATGTATGAGCACCCTCAAATACACCCTTTTTAAAGTATGTTTGCTGATATTCCCAATGGACATGTTTCTCACAACATTAATGCTAGCTCTAGAAGCGTTGGAGTGTTGTAGCTGTGATGGTTCAGGGAATATATGAAAAGTGAAGTTAATTTGGGAATATCTTTTAGTATACCAACTATGTAACTAAGACAGGAGATAAATTGTCCTTCCTCTGGTCTGGGGCTGAAGGAGGTATATAGCCAGGCCTAAATACTAGGTAAAACTGTTACTTTTGATTAACTTAATTATGTAAATGACTTAAAACAGGGTGAAGAAGTCAGTAAGCATGGAGCAAAGAGAAGTTATCAGAACTATCTACAAACCAAGTAAAGGTAGTAGAAATAGATAAAGATAATTATATAAAGGAATAAGACCATACAAAAGGGAACAGGATCATTATTACCTATGTAGTACAGAGAGGTTAGCAAAATAAGCAGGTAAATTGTAAAGAGCTATAAAACCCTTGTTTGTATTTAGCATGTGTTGTTTTATTGTCCAGTACAATTATGCGTTGCTGTTCTCATGTACATCTTTTGAAGGTGGTGTGTAGGCTGAATACATGGGCTCATTAACTACAAGTATGTAGCTGTATAACTGCTTGCTGTGTTTTTCACCTTTCTAATTCTAAGTGCTCTACTCATGTCCAATCAAATCCACAAATAACATTAAATGAATAAAATTATTTAAATTGTAATGAAATAGCATTTGGAATTCTTTTTATTAAAGGGGCTCCAACTGGACCTAGAAGTTTGGACTGCCCAATGTCATTGAAATTGGTTGTGGATGCTGCTGGGTAATCCTCCCCCAGGGAAGGGTCCCAAGTCACGGTGAGACCGAACGAACAGGCTGGGTCTAGCGGCGGCGGAGTTCTGAGCAACACGGAAGCTGAGTTCTTTTAACAGAATGGATTTATTTGACTTACACTTGGAAGAGTGCGGGTGCGGAGTCTTCAGTTACAGTATTAACTCACAACAGGGGAACCTGTTGTCCCACGGGGTTCACCGACAGGACAAGCCTGTCGGATAACTCCCAGGGCTGGTCAACAGTTTATAACGGAGGAACAACTGACAACACAGAACCGTAACTCGCTGGTGTCCGCTGAGAGCTGAATGGTCGGGTGGTCGAGATGGATGCC
>NW_017728906.1:143036423-143051498 GCF_001723895.1 Crocodylus porosus
AATATAATATAACACGAGGCGAAGGAGAAGACCAAAAAGCCTAAGGGCCTAACTGGAAGACAGTCCCTGAACAGATCAGGCTCTGTCTCCAGTTCTGCAGGTCTCTCTCTGAGGGAGGGGTTGTCAGACCTTTTATAGTAACTCTCATGGCCAATTAGGTTGCTAGGAAGACTGAACTTTCTAGAAAGATTACCTCATATCTCTCATATGCTGGGCATGCGTAGCAACGAGCTCTCTGTTACAACTGAGCCTGCAAAAGTAGGTCACACTTGACTGACAGGCCTTCAGGTCATGAAAAGGGCGCCTGCAAGGCCCGTTGCCATGGCGCATGCTTTAATCAGCTTACAGAATTCTCCACTCCTGTGTTGGCAGCACACGTGTTTTTTCCAAGACAGATGCAAGTGATAGGCCATCTCTATCTGATTTGTAGGTGGACTCGAGGTGTTAGATCAGTGCTATCACCTGTAACCACAACTAATTAAGCTTGCAATTGATTGTGAATGCCAAACCAAAGGCTGTTATTAAAACTTTGGCCCCATGGGTCTACTCTGTATAAAAAGCTTGCAATCAGGGGGAAAAAAACCCTAGTATTGCCGCTTGAAAGCCATTTAAACTTATTACATTCAATTCTGGGCACCACATTACCAGAAAGATATTGACAAATTGGAAGCAGTTTACAGAAGAGCAGCAAAAATAATCAGTGAAGAGATTGATTTATGAGGGAAGATTAAAAGAGCTAAATCTGTAGGCTTGGATAAATAATGACTAAGATGTACATAACAACAATATATATGCAGTTGTGCCCTTTAGCCATAGAACTGTATGGGACAGAGTAAAGCCACCTCACTTGAGGAGCAGTTTCAGGAGGGTTTTTTTTGCTTCCTAATGCACAGGGGGACTGAGCAAGTTGCCTCATCGTAGAGCAGTGGAGGATGGGAGGACATCCTTTTTGGCAGGTGTGCCACACATTAGCCCTTGCACCCACCCTGAGAGCTGCTCTGGTTCCCTTTCCTTGCTGAATCTGCTACTCTGCTTTCTGCTTGTTGTTCTATCTGCTGCTGTGCTGCCTGTCCTCTACCCACTGTGCTCCATGCCACACACAGAGGTTGCCCATGCCATTTACAGTACGTGTGCTGCAAGTTGGCCACCCCAGCCTTGAGAATACCTTCAAACTTGGCCTACTCAATCCTTCTGCTTGCCCTCCATTCACTCCTTAGAGATGATATGCATCCTCTCCCATCTCCCAAAGGGAGAGTAAAGGAAGCAATGCCTTGTCTCTTGAAAATTCAGAGACAGAAACTCTGATAAGTCTTTGCATTCTTTCTGCTTTAAGTAAAGGGAAGGCCAATCAAATATACTGGAAAGATGTAAACATGACCTGTTTAACATGATAAACTGAGTTATTTACACAGTGTAATAAAGTGAAACTGAACAAAGTTAAAATTATGCTGAATGTCAAATGAAGTGTTGAAAACAAATTGTCTGGGATGTCTAAATGTAAACTAGGCTGTGCTGTGGAATGCACAGGATTACAACGAATCTCCTCCAATACTAATGATTTCCTTAAAGACTTTGTAGGTCATTATTTGACCTGTTTAGAAAATCCATTGTTAAGTAACTTATGGAATTTGGTGAGGGCTGGGGGAATAAAATACTTGAAAGAAAAAAATTCCTTTAGGGCAGCTCTGGGAGAATTTAGCTTGTGTGAATTAGCCATAGAAACTAATTTTTAACCTGTGTTAGCATATCACAAATATTCTTATAGCACTTTGTAGCACAGCGAAAGTCCATGCATGAGCCATATGATGAGAGGTGAGAAGTTTCTAGAGGGTTTAAATTCTCAACCTTGATGAAGTCATGACCTACTTTTAAGGTCTTGGCATGCACAGTGTATAATGGTAATGCAACTGCTAATCAATGTTGATATGTAATAAGGCAATTATGATAAAGTTGCCTGTATTGAGTTGAAATAGTTTGAATTGATTGGTCCTTTTAAGTATTTCCCGGTTTTGAATTTGATTGGGTATTGCGAAAAGAGTGATGATTGGACCATTGGGTGAGTGACAGGTGGCATGATTAGAAGGCTATACGTCTTGTCCAGAGCTTGGGCTCAGCCTCACTCTCACTCTGGCTGGACAGTTCTGACTTGGCTGTCTCAGGGTGTGGGAGTTTGTTGAGTGCAAGTTCCTTGCTGTTACCTGGTTGTTGGGAAGCTGCAGTTAGGTAAAGTATCACCCTTTGCCTATTTGAGGTGCTGAGCACCTAAGCTAGAAATCAAGCTAGAAATCCTTAGGGGTTGTCAGAGGGTTTCTTCTGCTGATGAGCCCAGGGTGTTCTTGCTGCCATCAACGGTTTCTGGGTTATCTGTGAAGTTGCATAGCAGTTAACTGTGTAGCGACCAAAGCTCATTGTAATGTGTAGTTGATTGGTTGTGTGACACGGACATTGGGTTTGGGATGTGCATTGGGTTATTGTCCCATTGGGCACATTTTATTGTGTTCCGGCTCGGGTGTTATGAAATATTGTGTTGGGTAGTTGTTGCACGGGTTTTATTGTATAATACAGCTTATATTGCCCAAGCTACCTGTGTTGTAGTGTGTAGCTACTCTTTCTAACTCTGAGTTGGGTTGGGCAGTAAATCAATGCTCAGGGTAATTAACTTACTTTAATGCCCTGAACCTCACTACCTGTGGGTCATGGAGGATTAATGACCCTCTGGATTAATTAGTTAATTGGCATCCCCATGGGCAGTCCTTCAGCTTGACTGCTTTCAAAGGAACAAATAGGAAGCTATAAACTGATTGTGTATAATCTCTCCATGAGTGACAGACAGTAGAGCATACATTGCAGATCTCTAACCATTAAAAGAAGATAAGCAGGAAGACATTTATGAATAAAAAGAAAAATTTTCTAAAATCAAAATAAGACCAGAATGTTGTTTATTAAATAGTTATTTCAATGGAAATCTGCTTCAAATCAGGAACATCTTTTCAGCAATATAAGATGCTGCAGAGATTAAATTGTACCTATATTTTCCTATACATGAAAGTAAGAAGGGAAGGGTGGTCTTGTGACTTTTTGTCATCTATATTTTCAGTGAGGAGTAGTAAACATTTTGATAATGTGACCAATGAGACAAATAGGTATGCTAGATCTTTATTGCATTGTTTCCTGGAACTCTGCAAAATAAACATCAAGGAAGTCAGATCTTGCATGCTTTTCCTTAGAGCTTCATTCATATTCCTTAGTCTAAGTACTGGTTTAGACACTTAACATTTGAAAAACCTGTTGTTTGTTAAAGCAATTATTTTGCTTTTAAGGTAGAAAATGACTGAGGCTGCCAGTGTGTCCTTTGGCCTGCCAAGAGCCCCATGGGTATCCACAACAAACTTGGTCCAAGCCAGTGGCATCAGTGGGAAATCTTAATTGACTTCAGCTGGCTTTGGATGAAACCAAAAATGTTTGGGTTGGTGCATCTAATCTAATGTGCAGCAGCTACCTGAATGACTGGCTTATAGATGGACACTACCTTCCCATCTTATGACTTGATCCACTTTAAATATCTCATTTGAAAAGTAAACATATAAACACATCCTGTTTTGGCCTAGACTTGGGGACAAATTGTTATGGCCCTTGTGTAATCACAAGTGTGCAAAAATAGGGTGTGTGAGAGGTTCATGTCTAACTTCTATAATAGTGATCTCTGTTCTTTGGAGAACTGTGATTTGATTTTTTGATGTGTTCTACTTTACTTTGATTTTCTACATCTATCAAAGTTTCAAGGCCGTTCCTGGCTGTGGCTTACGCATATTTATCTACTATTGCAGCAAATATTTTATCTCTGAGAGTGTTTGTCTATATTCTGTTGAAACAGTTTATAAAGTATCTTGCAAATATATTCTTTCTCATTCAGAAGCTTGTTCTTCCTTAGGTTTTGAGTTCTGGTTTAAGTTAACTCATGGAATTCATTCAGTTCTTGATTTCATTAGTCTATGTCTGTGAAGTCTAATTCTAAGTAGCCATTGTCCTGGCCATGAGGGTTTTGTATAGTAAAGCCAATAATCTATTCTTTTTATGCTACAAGGGAACCTTTATGCCTCACCTTGAACTTATGATAAAAATCTTGTTGGTCATTCATCTCAAAGCCTGTCATTCTTATTTTTTTCTTTATAGCTCCCTCCCAGGGCCAGGCAGACAGGTAAAACTACCTATAGCATTAAAACAGCAAATACCTACTGGTTACAACACACTGTGTTGTTTAAAATATAGAATGATGTATTTCATTTAAATTTGCAGGGAAATACCTACAGACTTGACTATTTTTCAGTGGCTATAAATATGCATCCATTTGATGACTGTCTGTCTGAATTTCTCACATTTCACTTAGTTAAGTGCATCAGCCTCAAAGGCATTTATATGCAACATGCCCTTGTCTGGAATCTCTCTAGGCCTTCTGGATGGAGTTTGGTTCACACTTTCAGGAATTCATCTTTTTTTCCATACTGCAACAACAGCAAATACTGGGAAAGGCAGTGCTTCAGTTTGTGTTTAACTAATAGTGCTCCTCACTCAGCCTGTCTCCTCAGGGAGCTTGCTGCTAGTAGCATACAGTGAGGATCTGTGGAGGAAATGTCATTAAGTAGAAAAATGGGTTACTTACCAACAGTAACTTTTTTTTTCCTCCTGATTATAGTGCATCCTTGGAGCCACATTGACCCCATCACCTACTACAACTACTTTGGAACCTAACTTTGAATTGAGTTTCTGGAGATAGAGAAGAATTTAAGAGGGGGTGGTACTAATGGAGAGTTAGGGCTCAGAGGGCACTGCTTGTGCCCCCAAACTACCAATTACTGCTAAAAATGGTTCCATTTCAGTCATCACAAAAGAGGAAGTTGCCTCCAAAGAACAATGTTGAAAGAAAAGAACTATGTTCAGAAACAAAAGTTACCATTAACTAGCCCCCCTTTTTTCCCCTTTCAGAAGCAATCTTGCAAAGTCTGCAGCACTTACTACATATTTGGAAAATGCATATTTGTAAAAATGACATCATCTTAATAGTTTGGTATTTAAGCAGCCTGCAATACTCCCCAAGGAATTTCTCTTTGAATAAGAATGCCATCTATGCTAATTTCCTTTCCATTGTAAGGGGCAGACGCTGTAGTCACTTAAAATGGAATAGTGAAGATGAGTTCAGCTGACTCATTTAATTTGTTGGTCTTCTTTATTTCTTTTGTCCTGAGTAAGTTCAATATCTGTACTCGCAACATAAAAATAATCATAAGGAAAATGACAATTTCACTAACTAATTTTGTTAACATTTCATAAGGAATATAATTAATGTATGCTGAATTGTATGTTAATATCCAATGATTCATTTACCAGTTTTATCAATAATTATAACTGGCATTTATACTTATTGTTCTTGTTTTTGCTTATATATTTACTTGTGGAGTGCTTACACATATTTTTTTCTCCTTTTCTTTCCCTTTTTTTTTTCTCCATGTTAAGATAAGGATTAACTTATCTTAACATGAAGAAACATAACCTTTACTGATTTTTTTTCTTCCTCTCCTTTCCTCTCCCCTCCACTCCTGCTCTGTAAAACAACATAGCTTTTGGAGATTACAACAGAATTTTTTCAAGTTGGTGGAATAATGCCACTTTTACTACAGTGTGAGTGATATTAGTATCAGGTCCTTTATCAAGTTTTAAATTTAAGAAACAGCATATGCATCAGTACTGTATGGGTGCAAGTGGGGTCCAGCTAATTTAGTAGGGAAAACATTTTGGCACCCCTGCCCCTTCACTGCCCGAGTAGCAGAAGCAGCTCCACATCATTACTATTGCAGCAGTAGTTGGGTGCATGGACATTGAATTGCTGTTGCAGGAGCAACAGCCAGGAACGGCAGACCATGCCATAGCAGCAGTAGTCAAGGACAGTTTTTGAGACCCTGAAGTAGGTAAGATACCTGCGCCCCTTACTTTATGTATCCCACCTCTTCCACTGTTTGGTGGCACTTCCTTCCTCTTCCCACCTTCAGGTCCCTCTCTGGCTTTTCCTCAGGTCTTGCCCCGGTAAAAAAACTGCTTGTTATGCCTCTGAGACACAGGCTTTTTATAGCAAACATTTTCCTTGTGTGATATTTTTAGGTTTCTAAATGTTGGTTCTTGTAATTTCTGTTATCATTCTTGCTGGACTCCTCCAAATTAGATGCCTATCCTACCATTCATCAGTAAATCTGAATATAAATCCGAATCTGTTGGTTATGATTTGGGTAACATTTTGTGTAAATTTACAGAACTAAAGCCATGTTTAATAATCATGTATTTACCTGGGTTCATTCATATTTCTAAAAACCCTTTACTTTGGAGAGTTTTCCTCTACCAATCCCATACAGTCACCTCCACATTAGCATCATTCTCTTCCCTTGAATCCTGGCTTCAAAGATCCATGCAGGGTTAGACAGAAGGCAATATACAAGCTGGGGCATATGTTCTTCTCACAGGACTTGGGGAATTGTTCTCAGAAGGACACTATCTAGACTGTATACTCCTTTTGGTAATACACTACTTTGAAGAGTGGGTCCTAAAGTAGCCACCAGAAGCTCTGTAGAACAGGCTGTTAAGAAGCAAGGATGAAGGGTCCCCTGGGACACAGCACAAGCATAAAGGAAGAGCTTCACACTGGATGGCTATTATTGATACCCTATATTTCCACAGACTGCATAACCCATATCACTAGCCTGTTTTCTGGTGCAGATCAGAAGTAGCTTTGAATTAAGTGCATTTTTTAAATTAGTGTTGAAGGGAAAGCATTTGGGTATGAATTACGATTGTCTAGGGGAGTAATTTTGGATTTAATTGACATTTTCAGGAGTTTAAATTTCTAACCTGTTAATTAATTTTGGTTGAACTATTACTCATAGTCCCAAAGGGCATAACACTCAGCTGGTAAATGGCTGAGGGCTCTGTTTTAAAGAACCATAGTTTTATATTGGTAAACAATTCACTTTGAAAGGAAAGTAGAGAAACACAATTAGTTTATCTCTTTGGAATCTGAACCAAAAGTGAAGTAAATGATAGTTTTTCAATAGACCTCAAAAGCCTTTGATTCAGACTTACGATATATTACAACTTGATTAATTTTAACTTTACATTATATATTCACAAATGGTAAGGATTTATTGGACAAACAGTATATTTGGGGAGACCTGTTATACAAGCATTTGAACCCTTTCTTGATACCCAAAAGCTTATCCAAAAGCTCTACCAACTAATACAGTTGGGGTGCATCTACACAAGATGTTGTAATGTTCAGTAACCTATTCTACTGTGCATTAGTGTATCACAACAAAAACTATGCCAATTAGTCTACTGCATGTTAAGCATCACAGGAAAACCATTTGCATTTGAAACTGCACATTAGCATGGGCTACTGTGCCTTTATGTAGTACCATATTAGAGATACTAAAGTTTATGCACAGTAGCAAAGGTGCATTAATTCATGTGCAGACACACCCTTGGTCTAATAAAAGATATGACAATAAATCCTCGCATCTTGTATATTTCCTGGACCATCATGGCTACAACACTCTAAGCCTATTGTTCATTTGTTCATTCATTCACTCATACTTGGAATATAATTTTAATTTATTTTTCATACCATTTCTTTATAATCAATCTAATGACTAAAACTATACAAAAAATAAAAGTTTGTCAGGTTGTACAAAATCAAAAGTTTGGTGAATTTTTGTTTGAACATCATTTTCAAATCTGAGTGCCCAATAGGCAGCTAAATCTATGTGTAGACACTGGTAGGTATGGTGTCTACACATAGGCAGTTACAAATCTGATCATCCACAAACTTACAAAACTTAATGGATACTCTAGGAACTAGAGCACGCCGTAATTTGTATCTAGGTTTCTAAATATGGATCTAAGAGCCTAATTTTAATCATCCAGCTCTTAACCTCTTGAATGGAGATTAACCATTTTTCTTATCATATCTACTCTAATACTGTTGTGTGTAACATCTCCAAACACTTCAAGCAAAATACTTCCCTGTTTCAATATCTGTAGTAAATACTCCCTTCTAAAAAGGGATCAGAGCTTAGACTCATGTCTCCTTAAGGAGCTGTTATTTAAACAGAAGTCTATAGAGTTCATAAAGGTTAGCATCAATGACTAATCCTGTCAGCTTAGGATCTTTAGTTGACTTACTCATTCACTCTTGTTGTTCTCTGAACAGAATAGACCTGGGAGGAATATTTAGGAATAAAAACACTCACCTGGGAAGCTGAACAGAAATATACTGCTGTAAGACTGAAGGTCATTTAGATTACTCTCTTGGTGTATCTTCCACATAGAGAGACCTCCTTTTTAAAGAAATCTTTTCCAAACTGTGACTTATTGCAAACCTCCTCTGGATTGGTCTTCTTTAAGTATCCACATAATTCATTCCTAAAGGGGGAAAGCCCCCCTCACCATTTTGAAAAGAGTCATACATAAAACTTGCCCTTCATAAATCTTTTAAAAATAAAATCTTTGAAGAGGGAACTGTCATATATTGTATTTGTACACCAGCTTGCACCATGGGGGCTTGGTTAACTTCTAGGTACTGCCACCAAGTGTAAAATAATAAATACTACATGAACCTTTTAAGTTTGAGTCACTTACATTTTGGTTTTTATTAAAGACAATGGGCCACACTGATTTATTCAATTTGTATTAATTTACTGACTACAGTAATCATTCCATATTTACTCTCATTGTGATCAGAAATGGGGATAATTTGAAGATGGCTGTTAAGTAGCTCAGTTCTGTTGCTGGTAATTTTATTGTAGCTAAAAATTTACAACCTATAATTTAGATAGTTTTGAAACATGCCTTAGTGGTTGCTGGTGGCAAAAGCAAATAGGCCAATAATTATACACCTTCCACCACCTCCAGATGTATATTTTTCTCCACCTCTCCAGCCCCCTTACACAATCATTTATGATCTCCCAACTGAAACCAGTCAAGCAGCTAAATAGTTTTGGATTCTCAATGCCCCCCAACCCCCCCCCCAAAAAAAAACAACAAAAACCCTCTTCTCCAATAATTTACTTTAGTCTACTTTTACTGTGATTGTTCTATGCTTGAAAATGGTTAGTTACCTAATTCCTGTTTTGCTCCCCATTACGTCCTTACCTGCTGCACCATGTTTATCTCATTTGTATTCCTATTCTGATCCTGAAATGGGGCTGGAATTTAGCACCAAAGTGCTGTCTGAACTCAGGCTATGTGGGACATACTCTTTGTACCTCCACATATGCTGGAAAAGCAGTGGCCCTAATTTGAGTGGTGCTCTGTATTTGTGAGGGAGGCAAAAGTTATTTTATTAAAGATAAGAAGCTAGCAGCCCAACTAGCTTCTCACTCTTCACATGGTACTGTACCCCTGCACTAAAGGTCTTAGATAACTCCATCCCTTCCATCAGTATGAAGCCTTCTACAGTGCTACTGAAGAAAAACAGGGGAAGACATCTGTTAGTAAGATACTTTTCTTCCGAAAGAAAAGGGAGAAGGGATTTAATTCATAAATAGTAGCCGTATTAATGCTGGAGATTTGAGGGGCAGACATGCGTTACTATGCCAGCTCTGCGCTTCCTGGGTATTGCTATTGCATGTGGGAAAACTGTAGGATGTTGGTTAATCATCCTTTAGATCATCTTTGTGCTGCCAGAGTAGCAAAATGTTAAAACTGGGGCAAAGATCTGACCCATTTTTTATCATAAGAAAGATTATACCTGATATTCCACCTGTTTTCTGGATTTCCACTTTCATATTTAAAAAATCATGAATCTGTCTAAAGCTGGGTATTTCATATTCCCTTATTTCATAGAAATGTCTCATGTATAATTTTATATATATATAAAATTATAACTATACCTAATGCTTAAAAAAAGTTCCACTATGTGCAACATTAAAAAAAAATGTTCCAAAGCTTTTAAAATCAAAAGGGAAGTTTAGAATATTGCAACCCTAAAGTCTTAACGTACAGGATTACTTGAGCAATGTCAGTTTGCTGTAATAGAAACTAGTCAAAAGCCAGATAATTCAAACTACAATATTGTAAACTCTACAAATTTGCCTTCATGAAGTGGTTATTAAGAAAAATAATTTTACTCTCACCCCACATTTTTTTTTAAATGTGAAATTGTCCCTGTGCTTTTGCACATAGTGAATAGAATTTGTTTCAACATTAATATAATTTTTCCATTGTATTTATAATCTCTATTCCATCATAACATTACAGTGCGTCTCGCTTGATCTGATGATACACAGAATACTGGTCTGATACGTGATCATTGAAGTACATGAGTAAATGTATTTGTGTATTAAGCAGTTGAAAGCTCTCTTTTTAATTCCTTTCTAATTTATTTTTAATTGTATTCATTTATTGAATTGTGTTTAACACTCCACACATAATGGTCGACCCTTTTTTTCTTTCAATATTTAATCCAAAGATTTTCAAATTCACAGAATAAAAATGATACCATTACAAAGCAGGGATTATAAAATAAAAGTGCAGAAAACTATATCAGCAAGACAACTAGTATTGCAGGAGAAGGGTATCAGCCAGTGCAACAGAACAAATTTATATGTGCTGCAGCCAGCATATGTAAGTGTAAACCACAGTACTGGTATCAGTGAATAATTGACTGGGCACACCTTATGCCATCTTATTAATGACTCCTTATTATGGTGTCTTGCCAATCAAGGAAGTATCGCTGTATCTATTCTACCAGAATGTTTTTTGGGGGGAGGGGGTGTTTCTATACCTTTTTGTAAAATATCATTGTGCGTGGAGATGTTTGACAGAGTCATAAAGGGAAAGGCAGCAAAAATGTGCATCCAACTGAGATACCTCTGTTCAAACTAATAACATGATTGTATTTATTATTATGTTGTCTAGGGCCAATACGTATCAGTGATCATGCAAAGTTTTGAAAGGTTGAACTGAGATAGAAAAATACTGTAGGGCAGCAAATATTTACTGTCTGGCCTAGAGTCAATAAACACTCATATAAGCTATAAATTAGGTAACATATACTTATATGCATACATTTTTGCCAATACTATTATAAAAAAGGTTGTATTTAATCATTTCAGCTCAAAGTCTTAATGATGTCATTTAGGTTACCACAGTACTCTTCCTGTAACATGTAGCTCAGCTTCTTCAACCTCTTCTATAAATCTTTAATACCTGCTGTTTTCAAGGGCAAATCCTGTATTTCTTGCTTTGATGTGATAGCCAACATTATATACACTACTCAATGTGACATGTAAATAGTGCAGTATACAATAATAGTTATACCACCTTGTAGGATTTATATACTATTTCTTTAGCAACACAATCCATCATATTATTCACCTTGTTTACTATAACCTTGATACAGGGTTATAGGACTTCAGGGATTTTTCCAACTCTAAAGCTCAAGTCTCATTTTTGTTTGTGTGCCACAGTTTCTCATAGTTAGCACTGATGCCTTCATTCTTTAATGTTTGATTTCTTTTTAATTGTTTTCATTATTGAATTGTGTTTAACACTCCACACATAATGATTACTACTTTTTTCTTTCAATATTTAATCCAACGGTTTTCAAATTCACAGAAGAAAAAGTATACCATTAGAAAGCTGAGTTCATAAAATAATAGTGCAGAAAAATACATCAGCAAGACACCCTCCTCCTGGAATACTGGTTATCAGCCAACGCAACAGAACAAATTTATATATACTGCAGCCAGTGTATATCAGTGTAGCCCACTGGTATCAGTGGATAACTGATTGGGCATCCCTTTTATTGTCTTATTAGTGACTATTGTCTCACCTATCAAGAAAATATTACTTTATCTGTTTAAATATTTAAATGTTTTCAATAAGCTTTCTATGACAACTTCCATTTGTAAGAATTTTACTTGTTTAGGTAAATAAGGGAATATGCTGGATTTGCAAAGTAAGTTAATTCAGTATCTTACCAAAAAGATAAGCTCAAGCTGCATCTTAAGTTCTCTTTGGTTTATTATCAAAAAGGTAAAAGTGGGCTGTGAGACTGTAGTAGGGATTTAAGCTAACAATTGTCTTTTAAACAATTCCAATATGTAAGATTCACTTCTGTTCAGAAGTTCAGCACAAGGCTTTACCCCACATATATCATGAAGCCCCGCTGTTTTAACATGACAGACATTTTTTCTCTCTCAGATCAATGGTACCTTTAAAATATCCCTGTATTTTCCACCAGGCACATTCTTAAAAAGGAAGGAAAACCCATGACCAGAGGACCACAATTGACTATTTTATTTGTGTCAATAGAACTCCACAAATTTGTTTTTAACACCCTAATGCTATCTCTGGATGTTTCATATATCGCTTTAGGATTTTCAGTGCTAGAGATGATAGATTTGTCTTATGCTAGCTAATTCATTATTCCCTTTCTTCAGGTTAAGCAAAACCTAATATCAAGCTTATTCCTTTCAAGTTATAACATGCAAGGCTAGTACCACTCAAGACGTTCATCCCAATCCTGAAAAGGATATCGTTGAACAAAGTCAGTGGGGCTCCGTAATGACTGGAATGTGTTTGTACAAGTGTTGCATTTAGATTGACTTAATCAAGGTTAGGTAGAGCTAAATACTTGGTCCTGCAGGAGTTCACAGGGCTTAAATCACCCAACAAATAGCATGCCCAATCTACGTTATTTTTGCTCAGGAGGTAAACTAACTTTAGATTGACCCAGGTTAACTTAATCTAAAATGGGCTAACCCAATCTAATGAATGCTTGCATTTATTCATGGAAAAGCCCTGGGGCTGGGAAAACCCAGCAACTCTTCCGAGCCCTGGGGTTGTGGTGTTCTTACCTCCCCCTGCTCTCCCCGACCCTGACCAGGCTATTTTTAGCCCTCCTCCCCACTCTGACCCACTTACCCCTCCCTGATCCCTCCAGCTCCCTCTGTATTATTAATATGACCCTACTATGTATCCCCAAAATTAACACACTTATATAAATGTGTTACAATTCTTTTTTTGCTATCTCTGGAAAATGGATTCTTGAATTCGGGATAAATGTACTCTTAATTTTGGTAGGCAAGATCAAAGGTATTGGATAGTAAAGCTGCACTCGTTCTTAAAAAATAATCTTTTTTCTTTAGAATTTTTATATTGTATTCTTATAGATAACTGTGCTATATAAACTTGTTATTCATTTATATACATATGATGTTTAAATTATTTTAGCTTTATTATAATTTAGCATCTCTTCTATTCAGCATTACCTGTCTTATCACTTTGATTTGCTTTGTTTTCTTTATAGTGTTTCTTCCTCACTGCTTAACCACAGCAGCTTGCATGCTTTGTGACACTCTAAAATAAGGTCAGTTGAACTCAAGGTTTATAAAATAGCTTTGATTTTTGTATAGTCATGATTCGAGAATCAGATCAATTTGTTGTAGGAATGGTTTTTAATCTATTGACTCTGCTATAGTATTTTAAGTTGAAAAATACTGTGATGCCTCTTTAACCTGAGGTCAAATCATATTTCACTATATAAATATTGGGGTTCTGTGGCATCTTTTCCCATTTTCTGATTCCCTACACAGTTTGAATACTAGAGGGTGCTGTGGAATTGACTCACTAGACTGACACAAGGGGGTACAAATTTTCCTTGTTGGATCGTTCTTACCCAGACAATATAAAACAGCTTCAAGCTTTATTACCTTTTCTTCATAGCTCTTCACAAGGGCTGTATGAAGCTTCAGTTGCTGATTCAATTTGGCGGAGATTCGGCCCGATTTGGCAGCCAAATCTCCGAATCGGAATCAAATCAGGAGACCCTTTAATCTCTCCAAATCTAATGGGAATCCTCCAACTCAATTCAGAGACATTCAGAGAGATTCAATGATTCAGATGTAGACACAGCTTTAAAGCCTTCTTCTACATACCTCAAGGTACCAGGCTGCTCGTGAATGCTGAGATGGTGGGGCAGATGGAGCATCCCATGGGAGTGCAGGGTTTCCCCAGTGTGTTCGGCAGGAGACCTGGAAGTGTACCAGGAGCACTTCTGGTCCACTTCCGGGTCCTCCCTGTCTTGGCAACTGGTGCTCCTGGGTCTGGGGGGCAGCTGGGGTCCCCCTGTGGCTGATTGCTAAGCCAGGGAGGTGTGTAGGGGGGATCTGCCACTGAGCACATGGCCCCCTGCCCTGCATTCCAGTGGCATGCTCCATCCGCCCCATCATCTCTGCATTCACGAGCTGCGCCTGGTACCTTGAGGTAGGTAGAAAAAACATTTAAAGCTGTGTCTATGGCTGAATCGCTGACTCTCTGAATCATCATCAAACCTTCAAATTCAGATTCAGCTGAACTGAATCTGGACAGTGATATGAATCAACAAATGGAATCACTTTCCCCAATTCGGGCCAAATCCAAATCCAAATCGAATGCATCCTATTTTGCACACCCCTACTCTTCACCTATACCACCGTGGGACCCTAGCTGGATGTTGTTCTGTGTGTGATAAATATGCAATCATACATCTTCATCTGTATCTATGTTTGTCTATATCAAATATGTAAAAATATACAGCAGAATTAACATTTGGTATCTGGGAAAGGATCTGAAGCCAGTGAAGAGGCAAAGGACTGCTACTGGAAATATATGGTGTACATCATGATTTTCTTGTGAAGGTACAAAGTTTCTCTTTTTCCCTTCAGGAAAATTTTATTCATTGTTAGAACAATGAAGCAGTGGAATAGACCTCTTAGAGAATTTACAATCTCCTTCATTGTAGTTTTCAAGAAGAGGCTGGAAAACCATTGGTCAGGGACAATCTAGGAATAGCAATACGTGTAATGCGCTGCAAAGAACAACAGTTGGAAGTCCTGGAAGCATCCATATGTGCATCATTAGCAAGGATCTTGGTTTTCTCTGATTAGAAAATCCCCGTTTTTCGGTTTAAAAAAGTAACCCAAAATACACAATTTTCCATGATTAAAATGAAGTAACTCTCTCTCTCTCTCTCTCTCTCTCTCTCTCTCT
>NW_017728906.1:143051598-143064360 GCF_001723895.1 Crocodylus porosus
GAGGTGTTTCATTTTAAAAATGGAAAAATGTGGATTTAGGGTTACATTTTTTAAACTGAAAAATAAGGATTTTTTTTTTTTTATCAGAGAACACCAGGATCCCTGATCATTAGAGATCACAAGAAGATTTCTGAAGGCAGAGCAGGTAGAAATTGGAGAGGGTTGTGTTCAGCAGCAGGTGAATGAAGCAAAACTCTATAATTGGCTTTGTTATGAAAGAAGATTAAAGGAACTAGAGATCGGAAGAGCGGTGCATAGGATGAAAAAAGGTAGAAATTGGAGAGGGTTGTGTTCAGCAGCAGGTGAATGAAGCAAAACTCTATAATTGGCTTTGTTATGAAAGAAGATTAAAGGAACTAGGATAAGTTTGTGGAAGGGATAGGATGAAAAAAGGGGTGTTCTGGCTCTCTGTGGAGTTGTGCATCTGGCCTTTCAGTGATCACTTGAGTGTGTTTGTGTTTTTCCCAAGCTTCTTGGCTTTGCTGATTTCCTCCCCAGCTCCATGTGGCATTTTCCTTTCCTGTTGCTATAGGTGTCACGGTTTGGGGGTTTTATTCATTTATTTATTTCCCCTACCTTTCTCTGAAACATTGGGTGTTGACTGTACCCTGGGGGTTTTGACATGAGCATGTTAATGCTCCTGTTAGGATTTTTTTTTTAAATGGAGTTCCATGACTAGAGGGTCCTGTTCCTCTGCTCACTGTTAGACTAATTGAAACATTTAAACTAGGGAAGGAATTTTACTCTATGGTCATATCAGTGTGTATTTTAGCAGGGTTTGCCTCCTTTTTTAAAATCAGAGATATGGTCCTCTTCCTTGCATCTCTCAAATGCATTTAACAATTGCTTCCTATCCATTTACCATCATCCCCCTGCTTTACCTGTGTTAAGCTGGGGGAGGAACAGGTGGTTTTTTGGGGGAATTGTGCTTGGTAGTTGTATGAGAAGTCTGTTTGTTCAGTTTTAAGAATAGATTTAGACAAACACAAGTAGACAAAAATAGGATGATTTTGATAGAGATGATCTTGTCTGGAGGGGCTGGACTGGATGACCTCCTGAAGTCCCTTCCAACTCTATTTTTCTATTATTCTATGATTCTGTGAATCTAAGTGGATATTTTGAGGGGATCCTGTGTAGAGACTTTTACCCCCAACCCCTCTCCCCTCCCCCCCGTTTGACTTAATATGATTAACTTTCTTGTCCAGACAAAATCTACCTAATAAATATCCAGTTGCAACAGTTGGAGAAAAGAAATTCATATTGTGGCAGTGGCATTATTTATATCTTATAGAAAAAAAGAACAGGATATAGCTCTGAATATAAAATACCCCAAATACTTTTAAGGGCAACAGCATCTCACTCATTCTTCATTCACATTTTATGTTAGCTATTTATGGGTGGTTCCAAATGAGCTTGCACATGCCTCTTGCTGCATCTCAGAACAGTTTGAGTCATGGCAAGAGGCATGCTGGGAACAAAAAACAAACATTCACCATGCTCCATATTTACACAGTGGGCTCAAAATTTAATACCTGGATACCCAGGTATAAAAACAAAAACAAAAAAACCCACCCAAAACCCCCTCCAGAAAAAAGTTGGGCAGTGCATGGTATGGGACCATGTTCTGAGGCAACCAGAGACTCAGGTCCTCCCAAGAGATGTTCTGGTAGCAAGCCAGAGCATATTTATGCCTGCCCCTTGCCTCAATGCTGCAGCATGCTGCCTGCCTGAGCAGGTCAAACAGTGATGCAGGCTGCAGCAATCTGGACCCAGGCTCCATTCCAGGTAAGTAGGGGGTGGGATGGCCTGGAGGATGGGTGCTGTGAGGGTGCAGGGGACCATGGGGGGGCAGCTTTGGAGGGGTGCATCTCTACCTGTCACATGCAGAGCCTACATGTGTCCCCGCATGGCCCACAGCTCACCTGCAGGAGCAGCCACCATTGAAGCACTCAGTACCCTCTTGGCACAGCCCCCCTGCATGGTGTGGGACAGCATGGCTCAGCTCTGGCTGCCTGGGACGCAGCACTGTCAGTGCTATACCATGCAGGGCCGTGCACCTTCAGGCAGGCCCAGGCCACACTCAAGCTGTCACATGGGGCCCGTACAACTCGCGGGAACTGCCTGTTGTGCCGGGCCAGGTCCTGAGTGCACAGGCCCCACATGATAAGAGGCACAGGCAGTGCTGGGTCAAAGGTTATCAGGGCCATGCCGTGCCAAAGGAAGGGTCTGACAGCAGTGGCCCCTCAGCACCCCATGGCCACTGATGCTGTTGGAGGGGAGGGATTGTAGGCCCTGTAGGAGACCCAGGACCCCTGATCAGCCCACACCACCCATACAATCCTGGTCACATTGGATCCTTGCTGCACTTCTGCCTGCACCAGCATTCTAAGGGTGTGTGCCCTGTGTAGTGAGACAGCAGAAGCACATAGAAATACTCTGGCCAGAAAACAGCATCCCTCCAGAGGACCGGCTTCCAGATGACCTCAGGTTACCCCACTCTTTTCCCTTGAAGGTTTTCTTTTTTTTTTTCTCTTTTGATATCTGGATATCCAGGTATCAAATTTTGACCTTGTGCTGCAAATATGCAGTGTAGGGAACATTTTTTTATTCACAGCATGCCTCTTGCAGTATCTCAAACTGGTTTGGGATGCTACAAGGGGCACGTGAACACTTGCCTGGATGCGCCCTGTGAGTGCACAGGAGGCTGCATTCAAAGGGTACCTTTTGGTGTGATTGTTTTCATGCTGCTTATTAATGGGGCTAAAATTATATTAGAATTGTTTTTTTTTCTCATGCTACTTCAGTAGTAGTACAGTGAGCAATATTAAAGCTACACAGTGTTTCTTACTTCAGTGCTCTGCTCTGCTGGGCCAAAGAGAAATTCACTACGGATATAAATTATACATAAACCAGTATAAGGGTGTGCATAGCTGAAATAGGGGCCGTAAATTGCAGTAGTGAGTTTTTAAAATCACTGCTTCAATTTAGGGCCCTTTAAACCCTGAAGTCATGCCCACACTGACTTACCTGCCTCTCCGGCGGTGGGGAGGGGAGGGTGAGCTGTCAGCAGGCAGAGTGGTCCCTGGCCTGTGGTGGGGGGTGCTGGTGCTCTACTTTGTGGCAGTGACAGCCCTCCCCCCGAGATGGCACCCAGCTCAGGGGTCCCAGGGGAAGCCATGGAAGGAAGCACTGGGCCCCCGTGCAACTCATGCATGCATGCAGGCTCCAGGGGCAGGAGGGAAGGGAAGGTGGAAAGTAACAAGATCAGGCTCACTGCTTTTCTTGGGCGGAGCCTGCCTGCCTTCTCAGGCTGCTTCAGGGATTCCTGCAGAGCTCTACAGCTGTAGGGGCAGCAAACAAAAACTCAGAGGAGTTTTAGTTTGCTGCACCCCAAGTCATTTAAGGCACATTATGCCACCAAATTTCCTACAGTGGCTGGAATTAATGCACAATATGCTCCTGATGCATGCAAACACTGACACCATTAAAGCGGTGGAAAAGCATTTAGCCCACTTTAAAGTGCCATGCCTGTCATTTCATCTATACATGGCAAGAAAGCCAGTCAGTGAAAGTGGACATGGAGGCATCAGCGGGTGAGGGACAGGCTGAGGTGGCAGAGGGGGAAGTGGGATATAGTAGCACAGGTAAAAGTGCAAAGGTACCTGGGGAATCAGATGTCCAGCAGGTTGTAGTATGTCATAAGTCTGTATTGGGTCCATAAGTCTCTGTGCCTAGGAGGCTGATGAAGTGAAGTTCATAGGCCTGGCTCTGAAAAGTGATTTGTAAATTCAAACAAGCACCAAACCTCGCTAACCTAACCTCATCACCAGAAGCCAACTGCCTACAGCTCAAAACACAAAACCTGCCAACAATCTCCAGAATCCTTACAAAATGCACACCAAAATCTATTAAAGACAAGAACATCCAACTACCTGTGGGGGTGCATTTCTCACAAAATAAAACAACTCTCCAGTCTGTCAGGCCTGATCCTGAAAGAGAATTTAAAAACCACTTTTCACAGTCGGTCCTATGAAGTTCACTTCATCAGCCTCCTAGGTAGTAGGTACAGAAACTCATGGACTCAATAAAGACAGTGGAATTCTGAAACTACAACCTGTCAGATATCTGATGCCCTAGGTGCCTCTCCACTTTTACCTGCACTGCTACATCCCCCTTCCCCTCCCTCACCCCAGCCTGTCCTTCACCCCCTGATGCCTCCATTTTCATTTTCACTGACTGGCTTTCTTGCATGCATTGCATGCCATGCTCTGGCTTCTTTACTATTCCTTCCATCCAGGTGAATCAAAGCCATCTCATGGATGGGCTTCTGTTGCTCAACCAACCTTTTGAGCATCAGATATGTGGAGTTCCACCAAGTCTCCACATCCTACATGATTTTGTGCTATGGGATGTTCAGCTCTGCTCATTTGTCCCACAGCATCTTGCCCTCCTTGACGGTCCGGTGGAAGTAGCCTGCCACATTCATGCATTTGGAAATGAGCTTGCTTGTGGTGCTGGTGGTGTCACTGGCAGCCCTGTCCCTCTCAAAGGCACCCCTGACAATGAAGTGGAACTTGTGTGCCACACAGCAGATGCCAACAAAATTAGCATCACAGACCATCTTGACCATATTGGTCCCATTGTCAGTAAACATGAACCCATGGGTGAGCTCACCCTGTACAATTAGCCACCCCTGCACCAAGTAGTTCATGGCCTCCATGATTTCTGCTGCCACATGGGACTCATACATTACTTTGGCCTGACTGGTGATACCAGTGCCCTGTGAAGGAGAGGTAGGTGTGGTCTCCATCCCAGCAGTTCCAGATGTCTTAGGTGAAGTATAAGGCCACCTGTGGACCTGCCTTGTGCAGCTCCTCCCTCAAGTACTCACTGCATGCCTCATACAAGGAAGGTACCACCATCCTGCTGAAGATGATGCATGCAGGCACTTGGTATGTTGGGACCACAAGCACCATGAGCCACCTGAACCCTGGCTGCTCAACTAAGGAGAAGGGCTGGCCATCAACAGCAAGCGTCTTCCCAATGCTCTGAGTAATCTCACTCCCTTGCAATGCACGCCCCCCACCACTTTCTGTACACTTTTTTTCTCACTATTCCAGGGTGGCCTGCCTCTACTTTGAAGGGATGGGGGTTTTGGAGTGAGACGGGGACTTCCCTTTGGGCATACTCCAACTGGTGCCAGGCTGAGGAGGAGCAAGGGCTAGGGGGTGATGCTTGTGGAGATGTATCAGAATCACTGTGGTGCTCATGTGTTTTGTTTCCTTGCCCTGGCTGGTTTTGGCTCAGCAGTGCAGGCAGATAGCATCCGTGGGATCATCTGCGAGCTTAAAATTCTCCCAGACCACACTACCCTCTCCCTTCTGAGGTGTGGGTACATGTGTGGATGTTGCAATTTCCCCCTCCTTAGCAGGCAGAGGCACAGCAGCAGGAGGAGTGAACTAAACTGAGCTGCTTCCCTCCACAATCTCTACCTCAGCCTGCTCTGTAGTGACTTTTGGGGAAGGAGACATGGCTCTAGGGGAAACTTGAGGGGTGTGGAGCACAAACTCAGCTGATTCCATGTCCTTCCCCAGAATTTCCTTTGCTAGGGCACTCAAATCCAGATCCAGCTCCAGTTCTTCCTCTGGTACCAGAAGGCTGAGCATGGGAAGTGAAATGGGGGTGGAGGAGGCTGCCATGCTTTTGATGGTGCTGCTGCTTGTTGTCATGGTGATGGTGGTGGGGGTAGGGGTTATGGCTGGTTCTCTTGGAGGGGATGCAGTCTCAGGCACAGGCAGTAGCACTGGAACTTATCTCCTCTTCCTGTTGCTTTTGGAATACTCATCCCTTCTAGTTGTAGGAAAGAGGCTTCATCTCAGTTTGCAGAGGGGAGGGGGAAAACTTACATCTCTCCCTCTATCCCCCCTTCCACCGCTCCCTGAAGAAACTTGCCAGCTGCCTTTCCACCACACTTCATGGTGTATTTCATAGTGTCTTGTTTCTACAGCAATATATAAATGTACTTGCATTCCTATATACGTTCTCTGAGGCCTGTAGTCTATGCCGTGAGGTATAAATGTATTTCCCTTCCTATATAAATTCTATAAGGTATGTAGTATATGCCACAAAGTATACATGTATAGAAATAAAATATACATGTATCTTCCTTCCTAAATAAATTCAATTCTATAGTGTAATATCCAATATAATTATAAAATTGAAAAGAATAATTCAATGAATAAAATAATAAAATAAAAGGGTCTAGAAGAAAGAAAAAGATATTTTGGAATCCCACTTGCTAGGCTAGGTTAGCAAGTAGGAAATTATTCAAATCAATGCTAGTAGTAGCTTTCATTGTCTAATGCTCCCGAGCTGCTGGAAGTCACAGCTCAGTAATTGTCAGACACCAAGGCAGAAAGCAGGCCAGTTCAAACAATGCTGCTTTTTATGCTGTTTTTACATCCCTCCCCCAGAGCACTGGGTTTGGAATGGACCTCAGGGAAGTATCACAGTCACAGGCCAACTACACAGTCACTGTGAGAGCAGTCCTTCCCTCCTCTTCCCCCTCCCTTTCCTTACTTTCTGTCTCCCTGCAGGCAACCCAGCTTGAACTTGAAACTCAAAAGGTTTTGAGACTTTTGAAACATTTTGATTGCCTTCATTTCATTTTGAGGCTGTTTTGAAGCCTTTTGTTTCATTTTTATTTCATTGTTTTGAGCTTGAAATGAGTTGAAACAGCATTGAAATGAAACAGCTGAAACAAATTTTCATATAGCCCTAATATTTATATCTATATCTGTAGATCTATATATATCTATATATAGATCTAGATCTGTAGATCTAGAGCTATATATCTAGGTAGATAGATATCATATGTGGCTATAATGTATATAAAGTGATATTTCATTTTAATCATGGGAAAATGTGGCTTTTGGGTTACATTTTTTAAGCCAAAAATTGGGGATTTTTTTATCAGCCAAAACCAGGATCCCTGCTGATAGGAACAATTTCTCTTTCTCAAAGTCTTAATTTAGAACAGTGATTCTCAACCTTTGTAGACTTGAGGTATTTCTCAATAGACTTGAGGCACCCCTTAAAAATGCCAGCTCTTAGTTTGAACTATTTATTGACTACAGACAAATAATAAAGTAATTCTTCTGTTGTAAAGAGCTCTGAAAGACCACAACAGACCTTAATGTTGATGCCACCCTGGTTGACGGCTGACAGTTGACCTTAACGGCACCTTGGTTGAGAATCACTGATTTAGAAACATTGACCTCATCCTGCTTAATGAAACTCCCTCAAAATTCTGATTTATTTTAAAACTGGTCAGAGAAACAGTGTAGAGAAACCCCAGGCATCCAAACTGGCCTAAGTAAACCAATTTAAAAACCTGTAGAGGATCATTTGAAACCAGTTTTCCCTCATGCTTAATACTCTGCCGTACTGTCTCATTTGTTGCTAGTCACAGTAAACATATCAGAAAGTTAAGTTTTCTGCAGTTATGCTTTTTCATTGAGGACTAAGCTATTACAGATTAGCTTTCATTTACCACAGGGTAAGAATATGTGCAGACAGTTACCTGGAGCAGCTGTGCTGGGGTAAATTCCCACTCCTTTTACTAGTAAACGAATTCATCTTTCTGTTCCCTAAATTTTGGCCAATGAAGATTCCTTTCCCACATGAAAATCTGTTTAAAGATGTTACCAGAACATATTAAGCCTTGACAGTATTAAGGAGCTACAAATTTATTTCCAATGTAAGAACATACAAACTACATAGGGGAATTCCTACCCTGTCAATAGGCCTAGTATAGCCAGAGAGCTCCTGCAAGATGGGCCCCATGCAAATCATAGTCAAAATAAGTCATTTACACAATAGGAATTGGGAGATCAAGGTTCAGATCTCTCACCTGATCCAATGTTCTTTCAACTCATCCCATTGTAGCTGATACATTTCTCATTAAAATAACCAAATATTTATTGGGCCAGATATAAGATGATCAAAAAAGCATATCTCTGTATCCTAATGGTTAGGGCCATCTCCTGGGAGAATGTATCTGGGTTCCAGGTCCTACTTCAATGAATATTTAATCCTAAATCCTTAATCATTTAGTGGTGCACTCTTACACTTTCTCTGGGTCTCTCACTCTAGCATGAATATTTAATTAGTGTATGCAAAATGGAATAGTTCAACCGAAGTACTAAGAAAGCCACATCCTAGAATACCCAGTAGGTTGGTGTTTAAGGCACAGGTTTCCCTTACTTTGTGTGGGTTCTGTATGTGCAAATTCACTGTTATGCAATGACCCTTTTTATACCACAAATTCATTATATGCAAGGTAAATACACTCTCATCTGATTGGTGTGGCGGAAGCCCACAGTCCACAGCTTTGTGAAGTGCATTGTGGGAGTGACGTGCACCAAAATATAGTTTTCTGTGCGGATCTGTGCTCCTTACTTGTTGCCTGTGACACGTATTTCTGTAGTTGCTATCCCCATTACCTGTGCTTGTGTGTACTGTCTCCTGTTGGTGAATACAGGTTTACCTCGCTTTCTGCCGTACATGTGTTCCTGGAAAATAGTGCATAACTTGAATTTGGATAAAGAGAATCCACTTTACAATGTAACAAATAGGGATACGTTCTACATCTTCAACAGTACTCACTTCCAGACCCATTTCTACCACTTTTACAAGACAAAGTTGGTACTCACCAACAGCAGACAGTATACACAAGCACAAGGCACTATCATAATGGGAATGGCAACTATGGAAACACCTGTTGCAGACAATGAGTGAGGAGTACAGATCCACACAGAAAATTATATTTTGGTGCATGTCACTCTCACAATGCACCACACAAAGCAGCTGACTGCAGTCTTCTACCACACTGATCACATAAGAGTGAATTTACCTTGCATATAAGAAATTTTTGGTATAAAAAGGGTCATTGCATAAGAGTAAATTTGCACATACAGAACCTGCATAAAGCGAGAAAAACCTGTACAAAAATTGTCTTGTACAAGTGGTAGAAATGGGTCGGCGTTCAATATAATTGAAGTCTTGGAACATATCTCTATTTGTTACACTGTAAACTGGGTTGCCTTTATGCGAATTTGAGTTATGTGCCGTTTTTCAGGAACGAATGTACAGCATAAAGCAAGGGAACACTGTATTCCTGGGAGAGATGCAAGTTCACATTGACAGTCAAAGTTTTCTTGTGTAAGAGTTCTAACCCCTAAAGTATTGTGTAAAGGCCACCATGTGGTCCTTTAGAACTCTTTTGTGAAAAGAGCCTAGCCCGTATCTCTAACTCCAAGTTTGCTGTTATGAATCCCAAGTAGAGAGAGACATATGCCCAGACTTAGGCTTAATGCCCTCAAAGGGGCAAGTCTGAAAACCATAACAGTCACACTGGGTGATATGAACAGTGTGGCTAGTAAGTACATTACCACTTGGGGGACTTATTACAAGTTACAGTGCAAATTATTGCTATAATCGGCAGGGATCCTGGTTCTTTTCTGATAAAAAATCCCCAATTTTCAGGTTTTAAAAAGTAAGCTTAAATCCAAATTTTTCCATGTTAAAAAATGAAACACCAGTATGTATGTAAGTATGTAATGACAAAGGTATCAAAGCACATCTTTTGGATGCCTTGCTTATCTTATGGACAGGGAACCTGGTTTTCTCTGATAAAAATATATATATAAAATGGTGTTTCATTTTAATCTTATAAAAATGTGGATTTGGGCTTATTTTTTTTAAACTGAAAATTGGGGATTTTTTTTTTTTTTTACTAGTGAAAACCAGGATGGTAATGAGACACATTGCATTCACTACAAAACCAAAAGCTGTGTAGATGGGTTCATATGGCACTGTGGGTTGTCAAGTAACTCTGCAGGAGAGGTTCTCTTTGGGATCTTCACACAGGTTGCAAAAATTTAATGGTATATCTCTTCTGAAAGGATATGAATCCTTTAGTATTTTCTACTCTCTATTTTAGATAGTTCCTGTTTCAAAAGCCTAGCTTTTGTGAATCCCAATCTTAGGTATCTAACTTTCCCCATTCATTAATAAAGAATCTTGGGCACTGAACTGTGGGTTTGCAATTCCACTCAGTGGCAAGGCACCCATAAGCAGGGATCCTGGTGTTCTCTGATTTTAAAAATCCATAATTTTCTGTTAAAAATATAACCCCAAATCCATATTTTTTCATTATTTAAATGAAATACCTCATGAAGGGCCCTCCATTGCTAAGTGGCAGGAAGGTCACCTCCCGTGCCAGGGCTGCTCGTAGCACGGCAACACCAGTTCACCCAGTCTGGCTGGAGAACAGGTACAAGGCCTTGGCAGCCCTGGAGGAGGCGGAAGGAGAGGACAATACTGGGGAGGAGGCAACTCCATGCTCCCCACGTCCCGTGCAGGCTGAAGAAGACAAGCAGGCCAGGAGGAGAAAGCGTTGTGTGATCGTCATTGGCGACTCCATCCTGAGAGGTACGGAGGGCCCCATCTGTCGCCAGGACCCCTCAGCACGAGAGGTCTACTGCCTAACTGGAGCAAGGATTCACGACATGAAAGGGATGCTCCAAACCGTAATCTGGCCCACCGATTATTACCCCATGGTCCTAGTCCATGTGGGCACTAATGATGCGGCCAGGAGATGCCCTGATCGCCTGATGGAGGACTACCAAGCTCTGGGGTGCGTGCTGAAAGAGATGGGTGCACAGGTGGTTTTCTCTTCTGTACTGCCAGTGAGTGGACGTGGCAGATGGCATGAATCATGCATTGCGGAGACCAACTGGCGGCTACAGGAATGGTGCTTCGAGGCAGGCTTTGGCTTCCTCAGCTACTACTGGCACATCACAACAAAACACATGCTTGGATGGGATGGATTTCACCTTTCCCCTAAAGGTAAGCGTGGGTTCTCTTCTAGGTTGGCGGACCTCCTCCAGCGGGCTTTAAACTAAGCTCATCGGGGGAAGGGGAAGTTGAGGGTGGAGAAAACATCGGACTGCCAGAACAAGCAACACCCACATCTACAGCCCAGCCAAGACCAATGAGTGAAACAAATAAACAGGTATCAGCAGGGGCCAGGGCAACACTGGGACAAGGGGGTACACACATCCACAGGAGGCCTCAAATGCCTCTACACAAACGCTCATAGTATGGGAAGCAAGCAGGAGGAATTCACCCTCCTGCTAGCTGACACCAGCCTGGACATAGTGGGGGTCACTGAAACGCGGTGGGACTCAACTCATGACTGGGCGGTGAATGTCAAGGGCTATAGGCTGTACAGGAGGGACAGCATAGGAAGGAGAGGTGGGGGCATGGCAGTCTATATCAAGGAGGAATACACATCCCTGTTAATTAGCAAGGAGTCGGAAGAAGGGCACTCTGAAGTGCTTTGGGTTAAAGTACAAGGTAGTCGAGGGGAAAGAGACTTAACGGTGGGGGTCTTCTACAGACCTCCCAACCAGGGGGAAGAGCTTGATAAGGAATTCTTAGGTCAGCTCACTGAGGTAGTGAAGTCTAAGGATGTGGTAGTCATGGGGGACCTGAACTTCCCGGACATCTGCTGGGAAGAACAGTCAGCCAGGTATTACCGCTCACATAGGTTCTTAGACAGAGTGCAGGACCTCCATCTAACCCAGGAGGTGCACATCCCCACCCAGGGAGACGCCTTGTTGGACCTAGTGCTGGCCACGGGTGATGACCTGGTGAGGGGGCTGTGGGTGCTCGACCACCTGGGCGACAGTGATCATCGCCTGCTGGAATTCACCATCTAGCGCAAGGTGGCAAAGGCCTGCAGTAAGGCAGCAGCCCTAGATTTCAGGAAGGTAAACTTCAATGAGCTTAGGAGGATAGTTGGAGAAGTGCTGAGATCCCAGAGGGGAGGGGAACAAGGAGAGTGATCGCTCCTTAAGGGGATGATCCTCCAAGCCCAAAGGAAGGTAATCCCAATGAGGATTAAAGGGAGCAGGAGGGCACACAAGCCTCCATGGCTAACCAAGAGCATCCGGGAATTTCTCCTTGCCAAAAGGGTGGCGTACACCCAATGGAAAGAAGGGGACATCACCAGGGACGACTATACTGCAGTTGCTTGGAGATGTAGGGGGGCAGTCAGGAAGGCCAAGGCAGAGATGGAATTAGGGCTAGCTTCCCAGATTAAGGACAATAAGTCCTTCTTTAAATACACAGGGGGTAAAAAGAAGGTTCCGGGTAATGTGGGGCCCCTGCAGGGCACGTTGGGAAATTTGGTCGTCACACCAGACGACAAAGCTAACATATTTAACGAATTCTTTGCCTCAGTCTTCCTAAGTAGAGACACCTCCCTGCTGGGCCCCCCTCGGGTCCCAGGGGAGGCACACCTGGGACAAGGGTTAGTGAGGAACTAGTTAGGGAACTTCTGGAGGGACTGGACATATTCAAGTCAGCCGGTCCAGACGATCTCCACCCTAGAATTGTAAAGGAATTGGCCGAGGTCATTGCAGGACGCCTGGCACGGCTTTACAAGCACTTGTTGTGGTCTGGTGTGGTGCCGGAGGACTGGAAGAGGGCCAACGTGGTTCCCATCTTCAAAAAGGGGAAGAAAGAGGACCCAGGAAATTATAGGCCAGTTAGTCTTACCTCAATCCTAGGCAAGCTGTTAGAGAAAATTATTCTGGCACACATCCACAAGGGGCTAGCTGGGGACTGCATGCTTAGGGGCAACCAACATGAGTTCATCAGTGGCAGGTCCTGTCAGACCAACCTGGTGGCCTT
>NW_017728906.1:143064930-143068557 GCF_001723895.1 Crocodylus porosus
AAACTAGTCAGGGGGGACCAGCACGCACTGGGGAAGTCCCTGTTCCCCCGAGCACCACCAGGAGTGACCAGGAATAACGGTCACAAGCTGGTGGAGGGTAGATTTAGGCTAGATATCAAGAGGCACTACTTCACTGTCAGGGCGGCTAGGATCTGGAACCAACTTCCAAGAGAAGTGTTGTAGTCTCCTACCCTGGGGGTTTTTAAGAAGCTAGATGAACACCTTGCTGGGGTCATTTGACCCCAGTACTCTTTCCTGCCATGGCAGGGGGTCGAACAAGATGATCTACTCAGGTCCCTTCTGACCTTAGAAACTATGAAACTATATATATGAGTGTGTGTGTGTGTGTGTGTGTGTGTGTGTATCTATATACACACACACACGTGCACAAGCACAGGCACACACGCAAACCTCATCCACATTTTTCCAAGATTAAAATGAAACTTCTCTTTCTCGATATCTATATCTATATATACATATACATATATATACACATATAGATATCTAGAGAGAGAGAGAGAAAGAGAGAGAGCGCTTTCATTTTAATCTTGGAAAAATGTGGATTTGGGATTACTTTTTTTAACCAAAAATTAGGGATTGTTTTGGGGGTTTTTTTAATGATCAGAGAAAACCAGGATCCCTGCCCATAAGTTAAGCAAGGCATCCAAAGGATGTGGTCTGATACCTTTGTCATTTCTTGGTTCTCATTCTAAGTTACTAAGTATAAATATGGGTGACAACATGGCTCCTACTACGTTTTGATCCATTTACTTATGATGAATAGTACCTTACACCACAAGTGGTGTATCTGCACTTTTTGAACAACATGCAAACACACAATTTATTTTCTTTTAATTGCTATCTCCAGCAAGCAGCTCTTGAATATAAAACAAATGACTGAGAACACTAGATGACCTCAAAAAGAGTGAGGGAGGAGTAAAAGGAGAATATACGCTTCAAGCTTAAGGTTCTTGCTCTCTTTGGTAAATATCTCTCAATCTTACGTTTAATTAGGAAATACATGAAGCAGCAGTGAAATAAAAGTGGGAATACTTTTCATGGACATATAAGTTATATCTCTTCCCTTTTGCTTTTAGTAGTAAGTGTGCATTAAGCAGAATCCTAGTAAAACTGCTTCAAAATGAATTGTAGCAAAACTAACAGAGCATGTCACCAAGTCTGAAGTTATCAGAAAGTATTTTCAGCACCATTTATGATTTCTGATATCAAGATCCTTCTTTTTTCCCTTTTATTTATTTATTTATTTATTTTTAAATGCATGAATGCTGCTTTTTTTGAAGGGCTGGATTACAGCTTTAGACAAACAAAACAGTATCTGACAATGGGGAAAAGTTGTCCAAATTTTTCAAACAATTGAATCCTAAGTCTAAGTAATATAGGAGTTGTCTGAATTAATTCAAGTGGTGTGTGTTATGTTGACCAGCAAATGAGAATGCAAAATGTCAGTGACAAACTGTTAGCACCTCATAAGCCCAGTATCTCACATGGCTCAGTCAAATGTCTGCACATTTCTGCACATACATGTTGAAGGCCTGTTTCCATTCCCAAACCAACTTTTAGCAATATTTGGTAAGCAGTGCTTCTTGGTTGAATGGTGGTAAATTTTGCAGTCTACGAGCCAATGAGTCTCTATTAAGAAAAAAATTAGTGTTTTGGAATAAGGTCTGGTGTAATTTGGATATTTGCACTACATATACTTTCATCTATGATAAAATAAGTTACATTACCAGTTTTGGTACCATTTAGTCACTTACTTATTTCTATTAGGAAACTGACCACTAAGGCTTATATAATATTGTTACTGCTCACTTGAGGATCAGCTGTGTTATTGCAAATAAAACATTCACTTGGAAGAAGCAGCAATGCTACATTTATTTCTTTCAATTTTGGTGTAAGAATTGCTTAGATATTATGCTGGTTAGGGTGGAAAATATATCTATATAAACCTATCTTTCATGGCTCCCTGAGAATGGTATAGTCCATATGTTCTTATCTACTAAGTAAATATACAGTATAAAACACAACCAATGTATGCTGGTTTCTGTGCACTCTGTGGGTTGAATGAAAGCCCTAAATGGGACTTGTTTTCTTCATCAGCTGCAATGGATAAAGTGTGCTCTTTCCCCCTTACTACAAAATGAATAAAAGTGTATATAGCTGCTATGAGCTGCAGGGGAGTTATAATTGTGTTACGGGAATTAAAGATCAACTTCTTGTAAGAAAAAAGAAAACAAATTTGGGGGCAAGGTATGAGTGAAATTAAATAAGGTCTACAAAAAAGAATCAAGGATTAAGTTACAAAGGCAAGAAATTCAAGGAAAATTAACAACTCCACTGTCAAAACTATTGAACCTAGAGTTCATAGATTCATAGAATTTAAGAAACCATTAGATCCTCTAGTCTACTGCGCTTACAACAGGCAGTCAAAAAGCCTGAGGCTGAATAGATTCAGTCTTTGCAGGTTGGTCTAAACTGCAAAGATTGAACCAATAAGCAAATGAGCAAGCGTGCATTTATGATTCAAGAAATATAGCCACATGCCCGCACTGGCTCAGGCCAGAAGCTCGGTGGGGGGAGGGGGGTGGGAGTGTGGAGTGCGCTAGAGCATGGCTCTCTGCCAGATAGCAAGCATAGGCTGTATGTTTGTTGCTTCTACCTGCTGTGCCTGAAGTCTCTGGGATTTGCAATCCATAATCACAGCAACAGGACTTGCTCATCACTTCCTCTTCCTGCCTCTAGGTGCCTCTGGGACTGGTAGCCCACAGTCTCAGCCAGCACTAAGTAAGCCAGCAGAGCAGGGCAACTCCGTATTTGGGGGGAAGTGAGTTTAATCCTCCTCCCTGGCCCCAGACCCCAGCCAGGGGTGGGCAGCAGTGAGGCAGCTCTCACTGCTCTAGTTAAGAAGCACAGGGGTGGGGCCAGCCCTGCTTTCTGGAGCAGACAGCACAGCTCAGGCCAACCCAGTCCAAGGCTGAAAAGCATGCTGAGATTCTGGGAAACTCTGATTTAACTTGAACCAGGAAAGAGTCTGGGACAGAAGTTTCATAAACCGGGTTAACCTAACTCAGTTAAGTCTGATATTACTTTTAACCAGGTTTATTTTAAACTAGGTTCAGTCATTTTGAAACTGTTTTTTGTGTGCTCAACCTCTGTTCTGTTACAAGTTTAAATCAGTTTCTGATCCTGTAACCTGTTTATGTGCAACTTCTGTCCCTAGGCCTGGTGTTCAATCTTTTGGCCCCATGTGTCAGATAAATTGTACAGTAAGCCGGTGCAAATAGGAAAGTATTAGATTTGGATTCGGATTCAGCCAATATGGAGGACAGTGACTCAATTCAGTGATTCAAATCACTGTCTCCATTTGATTTGGCCAAATCAGAATTGGAGATTTGGTGCTGACTCAGCACTGATTTGAAGATTCGAATTGGCCGGGGAGAGGCAGGCACAGGGAGATTGGCCGGGCAACTGCAGGTTCTCCCACAGCTCCTCTGGCTATGCCTGCCTCTCCCTGGATGGGATGAGAAGCCCCCATGGCAGCCCTACCTGGCCTCATCCCTGTCCCCCCAGCCCCAGTCAGCCAGTGAGCACTTTTTTATTTTTTATTTT
>NW_017728906.1:143068657-143077954 GCF_001723895.1 Crocodylus porosus
GGGCAGGGAAGCCATGGGGGCTTCTCCCGTGATTTCTCCTGCCTGGGGAGAGGCAGGCACAGCCAGAGGAGCTGTAGAAGAGCCTGAAACCTCCCAGCTATGCCTGCCTCTCCCTGGCTGATCCAAATCTCTGAATCTCTCTGAATCTTTTCTGAATTAATTCAGAGGCTTCGGATTTGATTCAGACCTTTTAACTGGTCTTCCAATTCAATTTTGATTTGAAGATTCAGCTGCCAAATTGGCTGAATCTCCTCTGAATTGAATCAGAGACCAAAGTTTCGCACAGCCCTATTGTGCAGGGCTGGTCTGTAGATCATATCCTGCACAGGACTGTCATATGGGGTTAGGTCCTGTGCATACAGATCCCATATCACACTTGCCAGATCTCAACTTGCACCACGCAGATTAAGCCCCACACCACTTGGATCCTGCCTCACATCACCTGGATTGGGCCCCACACCTCCACAGGATACTACCCTGCACTTCGTGGATCAAGTCCTGCATGCCCAAATCCCATCTCATGCTGCCCGGATCAAGCCACTGGCTTCCTGGATCTCACTGTGCTGTCCAGGCCCTGTGCCACCTAGATTCTATCTTGTGCTGCCTGTATGAGGCCCTGCACTGCCCAGATCCTGCCTCACATTGTTAGCATGGCCTGATCACGGATGTATAGGATAACTAGAGGTTGAAAGTCTTTGGAATCTGTGAACTTCTGACCTGGATGATGCTATGACCTACTTATGCTTAGGGAGCATGCATATGCATATAATTCTTAGAGGGAAAACTGAGGTGAAGTGCTGGTTGATATATTAGGAATTGTGTGCAGAGTGAGAGTGATGAATGCAGAGATGGATGAGACATATGCACAGCATTGTGACTGGTGTATATTTTGAATTACATTGATTGACAAGAGGTGTGAGGAGCCCAGTATAAAAAAAGAAACCTTGGGGGGGCAGGGAGAAGTTGGTGTGTGTTGTTGGGTATTGGTGTGTGGCGTCAAGGGTGCATGCCTAGTGTGTGTGGTGAGCAGTGGTAGTGTATGTTTATATCATGCTTGAAGGAAGAGTGAGATTATGAGAGAGAACGAACATTTGGGTATTAGATACTTTAGTGACTTGGGATGACTTACCTGGCGGCAGCTACCTCCCCTATTTCTATTGTTTAGCTGTGGTAATGTATCATCTTCCCTGGATTTGAGGTGCGAGTACCCTGTACAGGGGAAGGGATTAAAAATCTTCACAGTGATTGTTATTAACTGACTGTCACTTATCACAGGACAGACTTTGGTGCTAAATGATACTGCCACCTAGCAGGTGACAGTGTACCTTCTTACTGCACATGCTTTGTATTGTTGTTTATATACGTAGTTGGCTGTAGTTCACTGTTGCAATTGTGATTCTTAATACACTTTTCCTTGTTGAATTTCACTGTGATCTCCTCATCATTAATGGTATCAAATGAGGCTGTGTTGTAGGTCTTTGTTTGATTTGCTGAACCCTGGAATCCGCCACCACAGAGATATTTATTCATAAAAGGGCCCAAAGCCTGGGGGAGGATTAATGACCCTTTTCCCCCTTTTTGGAACCTAGAAAGCCTTGACAGCTCCTTGCAACCTGGCCTGGATCAGGTTCTGCACTGCCCCCACCCTGCGTGCCTGATCTAGCATGCAGGGCCATGCTATCCATTCTCAGAGGTCCCTATACGTTTGGAAATTTGGCAACTTAGTAATGGTAATAAATGCTGTGACCACTTCCCTTCCATGTGAAGCCCTGCGTAGTGGATGACACGGATCTACAGGGTAAACCTGGCTGAGCAGCCAGGGATTGCATACCCCTGGTCTAGTCTGATATTAAATTTTACTCTTGTATCAAATTAAGCAACGTTGAACTGGAAAAAATATATTCCATAATGACAATGGGCTTCAGATTGAAGACATGGGGGCTTGCCAATTCCCTTTCTTTAAGGGCTTATCATCTTTTTTATTAAAAAGAAAGATTGTGCATAACTTGACATCTGAATTTGTCTTACTTCAGCTTCCTGCATCTGGCCACTGCTAGATCAAAGTGCCCTTTAGTAATCGATATTTCCTTGAAAAGCAGTATTAGTACACTTTAATCAAGTTATTTTGCAAACTTCTCTTTGATAAACCAAGCAGATTGAGCTCCAAGCGTCTCCCTGTCACTTTCCCCAACCTCTGATCATGTTTTTCTTTCTCTTTTCTGTGCCCTTTTTAGTTCTTCATCTTGCTTTTAAGAAACGTTTATGTGGCAGGGCAGCTTTGGTGCCTCCCACTTTAAGGTAGAAAGGTGATGAGGGCATCTATTTTGGACCCAGAGATATAAGCTAGGCTGCAGTTTGCTGCAGGAGGAAGGAGGTAATATCAGGCTGAGAGGCTGCTCTGACCATAGTCAGAAAGTATGGGCAGGGACTGTGGGGTGAAAGTGACCCCTTTGTCCTGGATAAGATGTAAACGTGAATCCTGCCAGGGAAGGGTGGTCTGGTGGGGCTCCTAGTGGTTTGGGAGCCACTAGGAAGTGCCAAGTCAGTTACCTCCCCACTGAAAGGTGGGTCAGGGCACCTTATAACCCCAGCCCAACATCCCTGGTGGTGTTTTAATGAGTAGGGGAGCCCAGGGCTTGTTAAGGAGCCCTGAGGCAGAGCCGAGGCTGGAGGAGGGACCTGGAGCTGTATCAAGGTGGCAAGGAAAGCCTGGGGGTGCAAGTGAGACCCTGAGTGACAGGGGCAACGAGTACTGAGACCCAGAGAGACTGGCAATGAACAGAGCCACCCTGTGAGTGTGCGTGAGTTAGGAGGCCCAGTGGAGGCATAGTCGTCCAGTGAGAGGCCAGGAGTGAAATAGGCTTATAGTTGTAGATAAGCTCAGTCAATGCTCAGGTGAGGGTAGTGGGAGACACCTAACAGACTCCTTGCCTTAGTCAGCCCCAGTGCAGGGCTAATCCTGAAATCAGGTGAGGCCAGGCAGGATGAGTGGCCCTGAGAGAGGGCAGTATGAAAGAGGCAGGGCGAGATACAGTGCAGTGAGTGGAGACCCCAGCGAGGGAGGGGTGGTGCGTGAGTGGCCCTTCATAGCTGTAGAGAAGAGCTACAACAATGTGTCCAGTTTGCTCCGGCCATAGGCTTAAGAAGTAACACCAGGGTAACATCTGTGAGACATTGGACCTGTGGAGGGGAGGTCAGAGTGGGTAGTAGGCCCTTGTCAGCAGGGCAAGTAATAGGTAGCTTCCCACCTTAGTAACAACTCTTATTTTCCCATCAAGGCGTGGCAGTAAAGCAAAGCGGGTGGTTACCCCAGGATTAGGGCAGCCAGTGAAGACCTAAAGAGGAGGCCACCCTGTTACAATTGACATTAGAACTCTGCTAGGTTTGGATTTAAAATGATAAAATTATTGAAAACAGAAAACAAATCATAGAACCATTAATTAGATTTCCTCCTACCTGGGGAAGTGGTTTTATCACTGGACTACATCATCTTGCCAACTTTGACTTATCTAGTCATTAATCTTACATTCTTTTCTGCCCACAGGTTCATCTTCAATAGCAGGACTTGTGTATGACTCTCCTAGCCTGACACAGACCATGTTATAGTCAGGCCACTGTCCTGGGAAGCTGGAAATGTGTATTTGAATCCCTTCAGAACAAGGAGGACCTAGAACTCATATTGGCCAATTCCTGATCAGTGCTTTGTATATGCACCACCAATAAGACTGGCACCATTCAGCTAGGTACCTACCCTGGACGTGATGTGATTCTGGAGTTGGCCCATAATCACGCACTGCTAATATTCACATTCAGATTAAAAAATAAGGTAGCAAAAAAAAAAAAAAAATTGAAACAAATACGAATGTTATTCTCTGTGTACAGCCATACTTCCAGATAAAACTCAAACATTTCTTCACTAACATTCTTCTTTTGCCTGTTTTTCAGTTCCTGTTAACTTATGGCTTAAAGCCTTCTATATAGTACCAGTACCGGCTAGGCTCAACAGTGTGCAGGGGTTCTTTTTTTTCCTTTCTTTTTTTTTACTTTATACAGTGAAACTCCTATTGTCTGGCTCTTCTTTCAGTTTTTTTTCATTCAAATTTGCTTTCACTGTTTTTCCCAAATTACCATTTCCTGACACATTGTGTCAGTTTCTTTTATGTCCTTGCTGGGGCTCATACTAGACCACACTTAATTTACAATGAAACCATTTGAAAAAAGAAAAGGATATGGAAAAGCACATAAAGTGATCAGATGCCTCCTGTATCATAGAAAAGCTGAGATTGAAAAGTTGAAGGTATCAGAAAATAGCACTGAGCTAAAATATTGCTTGACTGCATATTTTGCTTAGCCTCACTGTCTGAATATTGGCCAACCTTGATTAAGTGTCAAGAATGTTGAGTAATCTGGATTCTAAGGTGCATCTTTTAACAAGGTAATGCAGGCATCTGAAAACTGATTTGCCCTTGATGTAGAATTTATTGAATCTATATGCTAATGAAATTATTTCTCTGTCTGCAGCCATAGAACCTGTTTGTGATCTCATCGCATCTAACAAGCTCAGCACTGTTGTACCAAGTCGGTACTTGCATGAGAAATTTGCAGGAAAAATCTAGATGTGAAAGAAAAGATGTCATTTTTTTTCTTTCTGTGTCATGATTGACCTTTTGCTCTCCTACAGTATAGGAAGGAACTGTAATATTTGATATATAGTTAATATTAATGGGATATTAATGAGATATTAATGGGATATTTCCTAATGGTTCAAAATAGTGCATTGACACACGGGACAATAAATAGATTTTTTTTCAAATCCTAAATGACTTAGAAGCCGTTATTTTCTGGTTGATGAATACTTTAAATACATAATCAGGGATGATGGGATTTTTTTTTTACATTTGGAATGTTGTCAGTAAAAATATTCTGAATAGTATCAGTAAGGTTAGGTACAGACATAGGCAGACAAGGTGAATCTGATATCTTTTATTAGACCAACTTAAATAGTTAGAAAACAATTATTAAGCAAGCTTTCGGGTTCAAAAACCCTTTATCAGGCTAAGGAAGTTTCAGCAGTTGGGGTGTGCTCTTCCTGTATGGAATGAAAAGTAAAGAAGCCAGAGGCTGGTCTGGTATGCATGCAAGACAGGTAGTCAGTGAAAATGTAGATTGAGGAGTCAATGGGTGAGAGACAGGCTGGGGGGTGGGGAGAGAGAGAAGGAGGATGAATAGTGGAGAGATACCTGGGAAGTTGGATGTCAGGCAGGTTATAATGTGTCATAAATCCAATGTCTATATTTAGTCCATGAGTTTTAGTATCCAGGAGGTGGATGAAGTGCAGTTCATAGGCTCGTCTCTGGAAAGTGTTTTGTAAGTTTCCTTTGAGGATCAGGGCTGAGAGATTACACTTGTACCAGTATAAGTGACCAGAAACTAGTCTATACCCTTAACAGAAACAACTTTAGCACACAAAACTGGTCTATCCCCATAACAGAAGTTTGGCACACATAGATTGGTTTTCAAATGGTGGAACCCAGTCTAAGCTTTGCCCCCCTCACCAAAGGGTGAATGTGTGTTCTGTTTGCTACCGATCTAAACTATGCCACTTAGAGAACACCACATAGTTGAAATCAGTTCCACCCTTGGCTTTTTTAAATGTCTGTACCTAGGCCTAATTTTTTCCCCCTGTAGTTGGCTCCTCTGCCTGTCCATGCAGTACATATTTGTTGTTGCATTCCAAACTGGTCCAGCAATGATAAACATTCGTTTCGGCAAGTAAATATCCTAGGACAATATGGATATTTTGATGCTGTGTTTAATTTCAGGCATGTAAGAATAAATTGACTTGGATTATGTAGTTGCTATCAATCTGCACAGCAAGCATTTGCTCTGAAATGTTTTGTGTCCATAAAGACAAAAGAACCTTCTAGAAACAGAAGCAATTCTATGCTTTCAGAACCCTTCACAAAGGCAACATGAACAGGCGTTGTGCCATTGGTAGGTTTTGGTTAGGCAAGTGGCCTGCTGGTTTAGCAGCTGAATCCTCACTAATCTTTATTTTATTGTAACTGTAAGTGCAGCTAGAAATATTGCATAAAATAACAATGGCTACAAAAAATAATCTTGGCTGTTTGTTTTAGCTTTCTTTTTTTTTCTCTCTCTCCTTCCACAAGCCCAAATGATCAAAAATGGCTGCCACAGTCTTTTTTTTTTCTTTTGAATTATTGAAGTATTATTGAATTGGCAAAATCACATATTTATAAACTAAGAGTGAATTCTGTTTAATGTGTGACTGCAAAATTTGGGTTCTTCAAAACATATTTAAACAAGTTTGAGGACTTCTAAAGCCACAAAATGATTAATGTTTTTTTTTTTATGTGGCGATCACCAATTTTTAAAAATCTTACACCGCATCAAAGCTTTTACATTTCATACTTCTTTTTGCATGTCTTTTATATGTGTTTTCTTATGGAAAAAAGACTATCAGCATAGCAATCTTTAGTAAATAAAAAACAAACAAGAAACCCACTACAAAATCATACAAAAGGGAAACATTTATGAAGATGGTTAAAAAATCCACTTTTGTGGCAGGAGTAGGGAAAGAAATATAAAGAGAAGCAGAGCTAGTGATATACCTGAAGTTCATAACTGAAGAGAGGTGATGTGGAACATATCATTGGAACTTTAAACAGATGGATCATATTTCTACCTACAGCAGAATAGGAATCTGTCCATATCAGATGGGGTAAAAGAGTATGAGATGTATGTGGAAATTTGGTCTAAATTTTCAAATGCCATTATGGCATTTGAAAATATATCCATTTGCAAGGATATTCAGTACTGGATCTTGGTAAAACATTTTGATGAGGCAGCTATTCTCATATTACACAATAGGCTACTGATTTTTGGAGCAGGACACTGTACTATGCATTTTTTGCAATCATAGAATTTATAACCCATGGTGTTGTCTTGGCCCTGATGGTTGAGAAGCCAATTTAGCTAAACATCATACCACACAAATGATTTATCGTATTGTTTAGTATAAGCAGATACAAGTCTCATAGTTCTTACCCATAAATTGTAGAGAAAGCAAGACAAAGAATGTATGTCATAAATTAGATTACTAACACTGCTTTATATGCGGTCCAAGAACCTTAAAATTCTTACCTGCCCTTCCCAGCCTTGGAGTATGAATTCCAGTATATTAACACCAATGATGTACAAAGCAAGACCTTTTTTTCCCCCCCTTCAAGACAGATAGAATTTTAAGGCTGTAAGATTTCATCCTTTAAATTTGTGATCATTATTCTTGAAATTATTTAAAGCTGTTACAGCGTTGGCACCTTAAATTCCTTAATATGATCAGATACCAAAATAGGTCTTAGCAGTATATTAGTAAGTTTTTTAAGCACGAAATTTAACCCCCTTCCCCACATACATACACCTTGGATCTCTACTTATGCACCATGGACCTGGGATGTGGATATCTAGTTGTGTGGAGTCCTTTTCTCAAATTATCTCCTTAAGCAGTTAAGGCAGAAGAACTGTGGTTGCATAGGGGCTTCACTCCACCCTCTTAACTTGCTGGTCAGAGTTGCTGGGACTGTTTTAAATAGCCCCTCCTCCCAGTGGACCAAAAGAAAGGAATAGGAGAGGAGCTAAGTGAATGAGTACTATGTGAAGGGCAGTGGAGTACACTACAGACATTTGGGATACAGGAAACCTGAATTCTGTTCCTAGGTTTGCCACTAGGTTACTTTGGATAAGTTACTTTACCTCCATTTTACAAAAGGGGAAACAGAGGTACAGAGATTTAATGATTCTGGTTGCTTTCATCAATAGACTTCACAGTACTTTACAAAACAACACTAAATAAGAGCTGGGTATTATCATTAGAGTGATGGATTGAGTCTTTAGTCACCAAGATTTCATAAATACTGATAAACAACAATGACATTGAAAATTTGCTAATAGCAAACATTTAAATGTTACTACGATTACCCAAGATGTTGTAATTACCACCCTACCTATAAGTAAGGAAGGTGCATACTTAGGTTGGCAATGAACATATTTTTAGTACTGAGGTCAGAAGAAGAGTTCTTATCTCAGTTTGTTTAGTCTACATCACTATATGCCAAGAAATAAAAAATGATCTTAAGGTTAGACTCATGAATCTATAATAGGTACTAGGACCCAATACCCAAAGGAAAGTTTGTCTTTTTAAAGACCTGTTTTAGTTTAGTTTACAAGGAACTTGTCTATGTAACTGCAAAGGCTGATACTCAGGAGGACAGGCTAAGTGTACCCTGCCCACATCCTGCCCATTCAAATCTATCAAAATATAACAGACCTGAAAATTTGCCAGTTGGGCTGTGCCAGTCTTATTCACAGCAGAAATTTAAGGCTGACCAGATATTGAAGGTTTGATAAAGGGAGCTAGCTGGATGAAAACCTGGAGCAAACTCAATGGCAAATTTCCTGGCCTGCATTGTGTCTACTCTGTGCTTTATCTTCCCAGAAAGACTTGCGATGTTATATAGTGAGTGTATCTACATGAAACATTTACTGTGCAGTTGACTAAATAACTACAGTAAACGACTCAGCATCTACATGCACACCCCTATTAGGGCACAAGAAATTAATAAACTGCAGCAGGGTAGGACGTGTAAAATACAAGTCTTAGTCTTCTGTGGAGCTTTTTTGTGCACAGTAGCATATGTATAGACACCGCCCCACCTGGCTGGGCCAGAGGGTGCTTCAGTAGGGCAGCAGACCTAGCTAGCAGGCAGCCCCCTGGACTGACATATCCTTGTGCCCCAGCCAGCCTCTCTGCAGCACATGTAGACTGGTCAGAGTAGCTTTGGGCTGGTAGGGCTTCCCCCACCACCTGGGTCCCCTGCCAGCCTGGGGTCCCCCAACCAGGCGCCATGTGCTGCGCACAAATAAACTCCGGAGTTGAGCCCAGCTCTGGAGTAAGATGCACAGGCCTGTTGTGCCCCCATGATCAGGGACACTGACAGACCCTGACAGCCCCTGGCAGGGATCCTGACCTGACTGACAGTGTGGAGCTGGGAGGTAAGTGGGTCCCACAGTGGGTGGGTATTAGCTAGACACAAGAGGCAGCTGAGTGGAGCTGAGGAGAGTCACACACCCCACTGGCTTACACTTAGCCTAGTCTCCTAGGGAAGCATGTGACAAGCCACACAAACAGATTTCATAGATTTCATAGACATTAGGGCTGGAAGGGACCACGGGAGATCATCGAGTCCAGCCCCCTGCCCAAAGGGCAGGAAGTCAGCT
>NW_017728906.1:143094290-143098586 GCF_001723895.1 Crocodylus porosus
TGGCTGCTGAGGGGGTGTCTGGGGGGCTTCGGGGGAGTGGGGGTGCAGCGGGCTTCACCCGCGCGTCTCTCACCGCTCCAGAGCCTACCTGAGATCACACAGACAGGTGTGCTCTGGCCCCCAGTGCACAAGTTAGCATGGGAGTTCATGCAAGAGGATGAGCAGGAAGGGCACCAGGTTCTAGGCAGGGAACCTGAAAAGAAGGGTTGACACAGTAGGAGGCCAGACTACTGCCTGTGTGATGGTGGTGGCACACCACACCCCAAAGAGTCCCCCCTGGTACCACTGAGGCCTCCATGCAGATGGAGACCCTGGCTATTGGCTGCAGGGGCTTCCTGGCACAAATGCAGGCACCTGGGTTCAGGAGCAAAGACAACTCCCTTTGTTGGATGTACTCCTCATTAGAGTCTCTAGAGTGCCAGATAAGGGAGCTCCAGGATGTTCTGCAGAGGCTGTATGCTATCAGGGATGGTGAAGATGAGATTGAAGCCTACTGCCAGTTTCTTCCCCTGAGGAATGAAGATGGATGAACAAAGAAGGCCAGGAGGGATAAAGCGGACATGAGAATCCCCTGTGAAGTCCAGCCTGGGGTCGCTTGGACAAAAGTCATCTCCAGGCTGAAGATGCCCTGCACCAGGGCCACTGTCCCCCTGGAACTCCAAAACAGATATAAGCCCCTTGCAGCACCATCAGCAGAGCCAACAGAGTCACTGACTTCAGTACCTGATGAAGGAAGGTAAACAGCAACCACACCTAAGAAGAAACACAGAGCAGTTGTTGTGGGAGACTCCCTCCGGAGGGGGACAGAGGGTGTGATCTGCTGCCCCGACCCCTTAGCCCATGAGGTTTTCTGCCTCCCAGGGGCCTGTATCCAGGATGTAGCTGAGAGGATCCCAAAACTTATCCAACCTTCTGACTACTACTCCATGCTCCTAATCCAGGTGGGCACAAATAACATAGCTTGGAGCAATCCCGGCCAGGTTACGAGTGACTACAGAGCTCTGGTGGCTGGGCTTAGAGGGTTGGGGGTACAGGTGGTTTTCTCCTCAATCCTCCCAGTTATGGGTCACAGGCACAGGAGAAAGAGATATATTGAGAACATAAACAGAAGACTGAGGTGCTGGTGCCATCATGAAAGCTATGGTTTATTCAATCACAGCCTGCACCTGAGGGAGAGAGGTAGCAAACTGCTGGGAAGAGATGGCATCCTCTTCACCCTTCCAGGTAAGATTTTTTCAACCATTTTGGCTGACCTGCTTGACAGAGCTTTAACCTAAGCGTGCCAGGGGACAGGCAGGCAATCATCAAAAGAACCCCAGGAAGAATCAAAACCATAATTAACAGGTCAAGAAATACAACTGAACTTACTCCTACCCCAGCACATGGATGAGACTCTCTTAAGTGCACAGAGAAGCCTAGGGATTCCAAGGGCAGGCTTAGCTGCCTGTCTATACACTAATGCCAGGAGCATATGGAACAAACAAGAGGAACTGGCCCTCTTGCTAAGCAATAACAAATATGATCTCTTAGGGATAAAATAAACCTTGTGGGACTCTACCTATGACTAGGCCACAGGTATAGAGGGCTATATCTTGTACAGGAAGGATTGAGCTGAGAGGAAGGGTGGTGGTGTAACTCTCTATGTCAAGGAGCAGTGTACTTCCCTACTAGCTGACACTGGCACCCAAGAAGTGTGACTTGAAACCCTCTGGGTTAGAATATTAGGAAAATGTGGTGATGGGGGTATAACCATAGGGGTCTATTACAAATCTTTTAACTTGAGGGAGGGGGAGCTTGACCACAAATTTTCTAGGGAACTAGCAGAGGCTCCATGCTCTTGGTGCATGATTGTCATAGGTGATTTCACCCACCCTGACATCTCATGGGAGGAGCATTCAGCCAAATTTGATCAGTCGCATAGCTTCCTCACCTGCACTGATGAGCTCTATCTGACTCAAGAAGTCCACAGGCCAACAGGAGGTGAGGCTGGATCTCATTTCAGCCAAAGGGGATGATCTAGTCAGGTGAGTGACCTGAGGATTGAAGGGAAGTTTGTTAACAGTGATCACAAGTTGATCACCTTCCTTATGCATCACTGAGCTGGCAAATCAGTTGGCAATGCAGAAATCCTTAACTTCAGGACAGCTGACTTTCACAAGCTCAAAAAGTTGGTTGTCAAGGCCCTGAAAAATGATGATCTGACAGGGAAGAGAGTCCAAGATGACTGGTCACTCCTTAAAGATGCAGTCCTAAAAGCTCAAGGGAAGTCCATTCCAGTCTGCAGAAAAAGTAGTAAAAGGGTGGGGACACCCCCTTGGTTAAATAGGGACTTCATGAATGTTCTTAATCTCAAAATAGAAGCCTATAAGGGTTGGAAGACGGGTAATACCTCTAAGGAGGATTATACATCACTGACCCACACCTGTAGGGAATGGACCAGAAAAGACAAGGTCTAAATGGAGCTCAAGCTGGCTACAGGAATCAAGAACAATAAAAAGTCCTTTTTTCAGATACATAGAAAGTCAAAAGAAAAATAAGGGCAACATTGGACACTTGCTAAATCAAATGGGGCAGCTGATAACCAACATCCAGGAAAAAGCTAATCTCCTTAATGATTAATTTGCATCAGTTTTTCATCACCCTGCCTGACAGGACACAGGATTACAAGGGTACAGGTGACCCTACAACTACATTTGGTGAAAATCTTTTGAGGGAGCACCATGAGAGGCTGGACATCCATAAGTCAGCAGGCCTGGATGAAACACAGCCAAGAGTCCTAAAAGAGTTGGCTCGTCTTAGCTCGGCCATTGGCATGGATATTTTAGAACTCGTGGTGCTTAGGTAAGGTTCCTGAAGGCTGAAAGAGGGCCAATGTGCCTATCATCAAGAAAGGAAGGAAGGAAGATCCAGGGAACTACAGGCCAATCAGTTTGACCTCAATCCCTGGAAAGATCTGCAAGGAAATTATCAAAGGATCCATCAATAACAGGCTGACAGAATGCACCATCCTGAGAGACAGCCAACACAGCTTTGTTATGGGTAGGCCATGCCTGACCAACCTCATCTTCTTCTATGGCCAGGTAACATGTCACCTGGATGGGGGGAGAGGTTGATGTCATATACTTGGATTTTTAAAAAGCTTTTGAGTTAGTCTCCCATGGTGTCTCCATGGCAAAATTGGGGAACTGCAGCCTTGAAATCCTCACAGTCCGATGGCTGGGGAACTAGCTCCATGGTCAGACCCAGAGAGTGACAGTCAATGGAACCAAGTCAAAATGGCAACCAGTGGCATCCCTCAGGGTTCAGCACTTGGACCAGTACTCTTTAATATATTTATTAATGACCTGGATTTGAGTGTCAGAAGCAGACTGGCTAAGTTTGCAGATGACACCAAACTGGGCAAGTGCGATTACACTGGAGGATTGGCTGAGGATTCAAGCCAACTTAGACAGATTCACAAGGTGGGCAGATGAAAACCTGATGACCTTCAATATACAGAAATGCAAGGTGCTTCATTTTGGGAGAAAGAACCCACACCATTGCTATAGGTTCGACAGTGCTTCACTCACTAGCCCTATGTCTGAAAGAGACTTGAGGGTCATGATTGACCACAAGATAAATATGAGCCACCAATGCAATATCGCAGTCAGCAAAGCAAATAAATCCCTAGCTTGCATCTACTGTTGCATCTCAAACAAGACTCAAAATGTCATTCTCCTGTTGCCGTGAGGGGTCAGGCCAATGTTCAGGATCTCAATATTGTGCTGTTAGATAGGAGACCGTGGTGTACAATTGCACAGGCACACATAAAAATCAATTAAGCACACGCTCACTAGGTGCATACACCCCTATTAGGCATACATACACTACCAGTTCAGGCACATAAAATATACACCCCAAAAGTTAGACACAGATCACTAATTCATATACCATGCACACTATGCGATATATATATATAGATAGATATATATATAATATATGTGTGTGTATATATATATACACACACACACACATTCTCACACTAGCAACTCAGATACACACACGTTCAAAATAATTAGTCTAGGTTCATGCACACTTCACACACCAAATTTAGACAGAATCAGTTACCAGTTACCAACACCTACACATCCAATATACATATACACATATGTGGATTACTAATTCATATACCACACACACACACAATGATATCTATATATGTATGTGTATATAATTATGTGTGTATTCACTAATTTACACACATACCACCCACCTACACATACACACAAGTGAGTTCCTAAGTTGGGTATTGTGATA
>NW_017728906.1:143100681-143115141 GCF_001723895.1 Crocodylus porosus
AACATGACCCAACTCAGGGTTGCAAATGACAGTGGTTTTATTGAACAGGGGAGATGGTGACACAATGCCAAATTGGTTCCCTTGCACCCACACACACACACACAATGGCAGCAGGGATTAGAGAGGCTTGGTGCAGGGGCTGAAGTTCACTGAAGTCCAGGACGAGAGAGACAGAGAGAGAGAGAGAGAGTCCAAAATGTAGGAGGAGGTATGCAGGTAATATCTACCTATCCAGGCTGGAAAGGGGTCTTTGTCCAGTAGATGTTGTCCAGAGGGGGGTCGCCGGCAGGGTCTCTGGGTGGATAGGTCGTGTGGCACAGTGCTGATCCAGATGGAGAGGGCATCCCACTGGGTCTGTCTTCACTGTTCCTTTTTATAGGAGCAGACCTTGTGTGACTAGTGACAGGAGGCATGTCCAGGCAAGGGTCAGCCCCTGGCATACTGAGTATGTGTACTCCATGCAGGGATATGCAGTTTCCGGTGTTTGTAATGGAGAGAGTTGCTGGTTCTGCAGGGTCTTTTGTCTTTCAAATGCTGGGTTCTTGTCTCTGTTCCTGGGTGAGGTCCATGGTTCCTGGATGAATCAATGTGAGGTGATAGCCCAGCCATTACAGGCCATTCAGTAGAGGCCTGCTACCATTGTATTTCAGGCATTCCCAAGCACAGTCATTCATTGGGGAACCAATTTACATGGAAGGGGTATAATGAATCATATTGTTGCAACATGGGATGCCCAGGCAGAAGACAGAAGATGGAGGCTTGACATATAAAATGGAAACTTGACATGAGTTTGTTTCACTTACAAACACAGGCCTAAACCATACAATATACATATGAAACCATAAAAATCAATACAAAAATGATAATAATACAATATACAACAGTAAAAATTAATATAAACCTTATAATAATACAATATAAAACAGTGGATATCCAAAACCAAAAACTTGCTACCAAAATAAAAATGTTTAAAGCTTACCCTACATCTTAGCTTACTTATACTTATCTATAGGGAATAGAGAGGGAGAGAAAAAGTCAGAAATGGTTGGGGAAGGGGAATGAAGGCAATAAAAAAAAAGAAAAGAAAAACTGGGGGTTTTGCTACAGTCCCACTTTACTCAACCTTGGTGAGACGACAGCTGGAGTACTGCATCCAATTCTTGGCTCCACGCTTTAAAAAGGACATGGAGAAGCTCGATAGAGTCCAGAGGAGACCCACACATATGAACAGAGGTCAAGAGAGCAGGCCTTATGAGAAGAGGCTGAGAGACATAGGACTCTTCAGCTTAGAAAAGCATAGGCTTAGATGGGACTTGCTGGCAGCCTATAAGTACATCGGGGTAAACATCAGGATCTGAGAGAACATCTGCTCACCAAGGCTCCCCTAGGGATGACGAGGTCTAGTGGTCATAACCTGCTGTAAGACCTTTTTAGATTGGACATAAGGAAAAACTTTACTGTCTGAGTCTCCAGAGTCTGGAACAGACTGGCCCCCGGAAGTGGTGCAAGCATCTAATCTGGAAATGTTCAAGTTGTGTTTAGATGTTTATCTTGCTAGGGTCATCTGACCCCAGCTGACATCCTGCCCCTTGGGCAGGGGGCTGGCTCCAATGATCTCGTTAGGTCCCTTCCAGCCTTTATGTCTATAAAATCTATTAAATGTGCTCCACAGATTTTTGTTGCCAGGCACATGTTCAAACAGTGCTCCCAGAAGCAAAAAACTCTGGAGCAATAAGCTCCACTGTGTCATTATGTGTATTTCCTGCACATGTAGATGTGCCCAGTCAGTCATGTTCTACATTCTAACGTCTAAAAAATAAAGTGTGCGTTTTACTTGGGGTATGTTTATGTAAGAAAATACAGTAAGTTCTTCAAATAAAAATATACAAACTTCTATACAATCTTGTTTCCCACTTGTATTCTCATATCTTATAGTAGTCATCCTTTCTAAGAATAGGTATTTGGAAGGAAACTGTGGAAACAGTCTAGTAGGTAGGCATCTGTCACATAGTTATTTTAAATATCCTTTTAAATAAAAATAGTTGTGGCTGCAATTTCAGCAAATTTAGGCAGTTTCCTGGAGACCTCTGAAAGTTGGACAGTTTACCATTTCCTTGTAGGTCTTATGTTACAATACTCAATCTACCTTTTATATCCTTGTGATATCTGGTTTCTTGTATAGGATATTGTTTCATATTCCATAACATTCCTACTAGAGATGTGCAAACTTAATGCATTTTTACCATTTACTGAATTTGCTGAATCATGCTCAATCATGCAAACCTAATGTATCTTTACCATTTACTGCATTTGCTGAATCATGGGGAACTGCAACTAAATTGATACACTCATAGTTCCCAGCTGGCCTGTGACAAGGTTTCGACACCACAGTTGCCTAATTTTTTTAATGAGGATGGGAAAAGAGACGGTGTCAAAAGCCTTCCTAAAGTCCAGAAAGACTATATCCACCACGCCACCTGAATCCAAGGCTTGTGTGACCTGGTTGTAGAAGGCAACCAGGTTGGTCTGACAGGACCTGCCTCTAATGAACCCATGTTGGTTGCCCCTAAGCATAATTTCCCCTGCTGGTCCCCTGCAGATGTGCTCCTGGAAAATTTCTCAAAGAGCTTCCACAGGACCAAGGTAACACTAATGGGCCTAAAGTGTCCTGGGTCCTCTTTCCTTCCTTGTTTGAAAATGGGGACCACATTGGCCCTTTTCCAGTCCTCTGGCACCTGGCCAGAGCACCATGAGTACTTCTAAAGCTGTGCCAGGGGTCCTGCAGTGACCTCTGCCAATTCCCTCAACACTCTGGGGTGGAGATCATTGGGACTTGCTGATTTGAACATGTCTAGTCCCTGACTAGGTCCTCACTGACTCTGGGCCCGGCTGCACCTCCTCTGGGTTTGTCTGGATTCCCAGAGGCGGGGATGTCCCTGTCCTGGCTTAAAAATGGAAAAACAGGATGTCCCTGTCCCTGCTCAGAAAAAAATAACTTACTTCATTTAATGCATTCTGTAGCCTAGTGATTTATTACTTAAACTGCTTAAATTTATAATTGTGTTTTCTAGTAACTGGTTAAGTTCATGTGGACACCTGAACTCTGTCTTCTTGCTTTGGCTATAGCAGAAGGTCTGATGGCACAGATCCTAGTTTTCTCTGATAAAAAAAAAATCTCCAATTTTCAGATTTGAAAAAGTAAGTCCAAATCCGCATTTTTCCATGATTAAAATGAAATCCCACTATATATAGGACTATATATTGGTGGTGTTTCCACCCTATGCAGTTTACAGTCTGAGGAGGGATCAAGGGAAATAGATGCAGGCAAGCAAACAACAGAATGCAAGGTAAGAATGACATGTTATTGCAAGCCAGTTGTTTCAGCAAAAGAGTGGGTTAACTTGCAAAGGTTTTCATAGCCATTATAGAAAAGAAGAATAGAGGTGGTATGAAGAAGACACATGGTTATATTTAGGCCAGTGATCTAGCTCTTTTATAAATTACTTAAAAGTTCAAATTGAGGGAAGATGCTTATAAGATCTTTGTCTCAAATGTATGTGGAATAATTACAATTATCTACATTTCCAATTTTAGCTTCTGATCTCATGAAGTAGTTATCTACTCATGCTGGCATTTGGTAATTCCCGCCCCCCTCCCCCCCACATGTTCCCCTACCTGCACTCTAGACTCTAGAGTATATCTAGGGAAGGAGCAGAATTGTGCTTCCCCCCCACACACTTGCCCATAATCTTTGCTACAGCAGGCCCATTGTTCAATCCAATAGTATATCTTTGGTGGGGAGAAAATGGGGCATCAGGGATGGCTTCGAGGGAGCCTGGACTACAGTGCTGATGCTTATAGATAGAGGGAGAAAAAAGGAATTGGGGGGGCTGTGCGAACACATGTATGTGTGCATGCACCACTCCCAATGGGAAAGTCTGCAGGAGAAGGAGGGAAGGGGGAAGGACCTTGGAGGAATGTGGGGGCAATGGGGCTTGGACCAGGCATGGATCAGAGCGGAGCTGGGCCTGGGATCAGGGCTGGGGTCTGCTGTACTTGTCCCTTCCCCCACACCCGGAGACATTGCCCAGCACTGGCAGTCATTTGCCACCCACCAGCCCCACACCGATCCTGGCTGTCTCCCTCCACCAGCCCCAGCCCCACACCACCCAGGGAGGCCCAAAATGGGGCCAGCCTCAGCTACACCACTGGGCCAGAGGGGTTGGAGCCCGTGCCTGCCCCACATCATCCCTGGGAAGAGTCCAAAGCAGCCCAGTGGCTCCTCCAGAGGTGCAACACTGGGCAGCCAAGGGGGGAGGAGGGGCACAAGATAAGACTTCCCTTCTCCTGACCATCCCTACTGTCTACAGTGCCCCACCATGGACATGAAGGAAAATGCTATGCTTCTGACTGCCACCAACTAATGTGAGATCCTAAAACTAGAAGAATATGTAGCCTAAACTGGTGAGCCTTTATGGGTTGGGACTGGGATTAATGTTTTGGAAAATCTAGTTACGTAGGAAAATGCTTCAACCCCTGAAAAGTTTCTTTCTTTGGTTTAGTTAGTAATGTACTCTGTTTCATTTTTTAAATTTCCAGTGCCACTAAATTAGTTAGTCTAATCAAGTAAAACAGTCAGTCTTCAATGAAAATGAATCAAAATTTCTTTTAAGTCTTTGGACTTCATTAAACTACAATACCTAAAGGACATTTGAGTGAAACATCACCCATAAATACAGATTTAGAGGATCATTTTCCTCTTTTTTTTTTGTTTTAGTTGATTGTGCAGCCTCTAACAGAAATAGGCAGATCTGTATGTGAATGGTACTATGACAGTGAAACCCTCTTCATCTTATATTCTCTTCCTATTGTTACCTAGTATGATCAGACCACATTTTTCTCTTGCAATTTCTTCCTAATTCTGTTGCCTCCAATTCATGGATATAATTCAGAGAGAGGCAGGAGATAAAACTGGAAACTGTATTGTAAATGGAGTTGATAGCAGTGCCTAAAGTTAAGGTTGCCTCACATTTATCATTGTAAGCTTCAGCTTATTTTTGTTTTTTCTTTTAAATAAAACTTTGCCAAACTTTTGGTCTGAAGTACAAATAATCCCACCCCAAGAGCCTGATTCTTGTTTATTGAAAATGTTGTGTGTAAAGGTCTCAATTTATAAGAATTAGATCAGGGAATACCCTGTTTTCCCATGGTAAAAATTCTTACAATCATTTAATTGAAACACTGTAGCAACTTAATTCCCAGGAGTGAAAATTTAGAATCTGGTAGGTTGTTTGAACTTGCATCAGAATGACACGTTTGCTTCCCTAAGAAAATCTGGCCAACTTTGGTCATATTTTAATACTCTGAAAATTGTAGCTCATGTATGCTCAGCGCAGGCTTTGCTACTGCATGGGTGAGACAGAATAACATTCATTATCATAATAGAATTGTGGTTTCATGAGTAAGAATGTAGAGTAAAGAATCACGAAAAGCCTAAAATCATGAAAAAGGTGGGTATAGGCCTCCTTTTACAAAGAAAGGATTAACACTCATTGTTTAGTAAGAGTTATTAATAGTTTGGATTGTGTTATGGAAGCAGAAATTATATTCATAATAAGTCACAGTAAATTTGTGATTCCCACAGTTGCTAATTCTAATAACGTTATTGCATATCTGCTGAAATTTGGTGTTTTTCTTTCAGTGTCAGTTGAGTCATGCATGTTACATTTAAAAAACAACAACAAAAAACCCCCCAACAAAGAACCAGCCCACCTCAGCATTCATGAAAAGAAAATATTTCTAGCTTTCAAAACTTCAGGGGGAAAGTTTTTGTGGGTCATGAGAACAAGACTGAATGCCTGAAGACACTCGAAGATGTCCCAACGTGTATTATTTTGTAAATCGCAGTTTAGGGGCCTGCATCATGGATTTTGATTCTTAGGGTTAGCAATAGTGTAGTCCACAAGAAAAAAGTACATTTCAATTAATAATTCATAGGATGTATGTTCTTCATACATATGCTACAGCATATTGTTTTTCATACACTGCAACTTCTGAGGCTTTGATACAAGATGTGATAATGACAGTTTATGACTAAGAAACAAATGGTTGTAAGATAACTATATGGCATAAAAGATGGTAGAAGTTTGCACTTTGTCAACTTTTGCATATAAATCATTAGTTTATGTAGGACATTGAAACTGCACAAATCTTGATGGTTGCTGCTCTCTTTACAATGGGCTAGTTTTCTAATGAAAATGAGATAGAAATGGAGTGCATCAATAGATGTATTTTGTATATGTGAACTGAACTGTATTGTTGTATTTAAATATATGGACATGCGCAGATCAATATTGAGACTGGTCCTTATGCGGTATAAAATAGCATAGCTCCATTAACTTTGATGGTTTGACTGATTTATCCTAAGTAAAGAGCTGGGCATTCTGCCCTTTAAATTAAATAAACATCTTCTTAGGCATACAAGTGAGTGTTTTATAAATTGAAAGTAATAATAGGAATCATTGATTGTTACTGAATGACTCCCAATACATGGAGGGCCAAGACAACTGGCATAACTTCATCCATCAGAGATTTTGATCCTTCTGTAAGAAATATCAGTGCTTGAGTGTCAAGCCCCTATCCACATAATTTAGTAATTCAGTGGTTTTAATAGATGGAGGTTACAGCTAAGGCAATTAGTAGACTTGTTTTCCTTTGCACATCTGACACAACATGGGCAATAGAGGTTATATAGGCAACTGGAATGGAAGATTGGACCGCAACTCTACTGGCAAAGAAGACTGGATTATACTAAAGTATATGAATGGCTGGATATTTATGTTATTGAAACTCCCATACTGTGGGTAATGTTTAGAGAATTTTTGGGAAGAATTTTCCAAGATTCAGCAAACCTCAAAATACTTAGACTTTCGCTCTGAAAAATGTTTGAAAGTTTGGGGGCTTATGCACAGTATATCAGCGTTATCTGAGACATTTTAGCCCATGAAATTGGGCAGGAAACTACTTGAAAAATACTGTAAGGCAGTTTCAGGATTGCAGCTAATTCTCAAAGAACACCCTGTATTTTGGCAATTCCAATTCAGGTGTCTTGAAGCCAGACGATAAATCATATTTAAGCATTTTGGTACTTAAAGACAATTTAAATCAAACTTGAGTCTAAAAGTGGGCAGAGGTTGGAGAAGTATTTCTATTTCCTCTAGTTCACTGATACATGTGTTTGACATATCTGAGAATTATATTGTGACATCAGAAACTGTTTTTAGTTTGAAACGTGACAGTATTCCAACAAAAAAATAAAATACCTTTTATCACTGGTTATTCTAAGAACGCTGTCACAAGTGTGTGCACGTCTATCCATAAGATATCCACATGAATTCAAATCCTTATGGTAGTAGTCAGAAATCTTTTCAGATTGTAGGCTGGAATGACTCAGTGTGGGTCAGGGACAGGAGGTAGGAACCTGGCCACCACCACACTTCTCTCCACAGCCACTGCTTCTCTCTACAGCAGCACGTATAGAGCAACTCCCACTGAAGCCCACTGCTACCAAACATTGCTGAAGCCCCACTTTTGCGGACTAGATCATACGGCTCCACAACTTGGATTTGGCCTGTAGGCTATAGGTTCCTGACCCTGGACTTACACAACTAAAAAAAGTAACACAGGATTGCTGTTTACTTGAGCCACAATAGAAGTTTTGTACCTGTGAGCATTATTTTTATTAGATTAGTCCACAAATATATTTTAATTCAATATCCCAGTTTCCTGGAATATCCAGATAACAAAATCTCTAACTTGTGTGAACTACTTAACAAGTAAAGCAAGTGGGGGAAATAAAAGTTTGTCAATAATCAATAGCAAGTAATAAAAATATGTGAATTAGTTTCTTAGTTGATCACAGAGTCCAAAAACATTTCTACTAACTCCTGTGAAAGGCCAACATTTTAGTCCTGGAAAGCTATCTGGCTGACTGAGCACTGCATGCAGTATTATTTTCAGGAGTAAAATTAGGCAAACATAATCCTTTTAAGCACACCATATCATGATGGTGGCATATATATTATAAAGGTAAACTCCTAGTTCCATTGAATATATATATTTTTTTGCCACTATCTTCAGTGAAATAAGAATTTTCTCTCAAGAGATTAGGCCCATGGAAATTTGAAAACATTTAGCATTATGAATATATATTCCATTCTTTATTGTGCTGAAAATGGGTAAATTTGTTCAAATGTATAACGCAGCCTGCATGAAGCTTAGGGGCCGACTTGAGCCTGTCAGTCAGTGGCACCAAAGGATTTTTTCTATCTGTACAATGATCTCCCATGGGTGCACTACTGCTTCTATGCAGTGTCATACTGAAGTCAAAGGCTGCAGGAACCTTCCTGTTTGGATCACTATGCAGGCTTGAGGTCATAATGCTGGTCTAAGCACAAAGCTTCAACAACACTGGTATAATTAGGTGGTACTAATTCCCCAAAATTGGGAATGATGATAAAACTATCTTAGAGCTGTATAGTTCATGCAGAAAGAATTTTACACTAGTGTAAAATTCCTTTTAATTGGTATAATTTCATTTATACTACAAGTTGCACTGATATAACTACTTCAGTTAAAAAAACCAAAAATGAAATAACACCCATAATTATTATAGCTAAGTTGGCATGCAGGCCAGGGCTTAAGTTACAGCATTTTATTGTAAAGTGCATTGAGAAAATAATAAATGGCTGATGTAGTAATGTTGACAACTCTACTTCCATTGTTTTCTTGCATGCCTTGGCGATGTAGCCAGGAACCTACTGATTGAAACGGTAGGTTGGGTTGCCTAGGGCAGAGATTGCAGAAAATAAAAATATCTACTGTTGATCCTTTCAAGTATTTTGGGAATAATATAATGAAATATAAATATTTAGGCATTTTCTCAAAATACTTGTAATTATTTTTTCAAAACAAATGTTATGGTACATGAATAATGGTGCATAAAGCCCTTCAGTAGACTTAATGGCTATTCAAACAAAGATCACGCAGACATAATTATGCACACTTCTCCATTTATAATTCACCAGTTACAAACCAGACTAAACCCACTTTGTATTGCTGGCTTTAGAGACATAATCTCCTGAATTTATTTCCTGGATTTTTGTATTATGCAGGCCACATCCACACGAGACTCTGACTGCACAATATCTCATTACTACTGCACAGTAGCTCAATACTACCGCTCAGTAGCGTGATGTGGTATTAAGCATGACACAGTTACTGCAGTCATTTAGTAGTTGTTGCATGCAAGTACTAAATGACTGTGCAGTAACCACTGTGCAGCCAGTGTCTCATGTGAATTTAATACTCAGGGGCCTTGTCTACTTGGGATGCTGACTGAGCAGTAGCATGTTATTGCTGCTCAGTAGCATCACATGGCATGGAGCATGACATGATGGTACTGTGCAGCAGGCCTGTGCAAATAGAGAAGTATTCAATTTGGATTCAGATTCGACCAATTCAGAGTGCAGTGATTTGATCTGGAGATTTGGATCAGTGTCCTGAATCAATTCGGCCGAATTGGCTTCGGAAGGTTTGGCACCGATTTGCAGATTCAGCCATAGATTATAATGGTGAATCACTGAAAAACCTGTAACTTTTGTTATTTTGTGTTTGCTTTGGATAAAAATTGTAGATATGGTAGCCCCACTTAGGGCACGAAGCCTGTCAAGTTTCAAGGAGGTAGGTGCAGAGATTTCTGGGAAACTGCACCCCAAACTATTGAAAGCTAAACTTGTGTGGTGTATATGTTATAACAGATTTGGATGAAAACAACAGGGATAGTAGCCCCTTCCAAGGGCATGAGACCTGCCAGGTTTCAAGGAGATAGGTGCAGGGGATTCTGGGAAACTTCACCTCAAGCTGCTGACAAGCAAAACTCATGTCATGTATGTGTTAAGGCACAGTGGCATGAAAACTGCAGGCACGTTAGAACCTGCTGAGGCCATGAACCCTGCCAGCTTTCAAAGAGATAAATACAGGTGTTTCTGGGAAACAGCACCTCAGGCTGCTGACAAGCAAAACTCATGACATGGGTGACACTATGTGTGTTTTACGGTGCACCCTCATTGGTGCTGGGGCCTCTACATGACATAGTAGTGTGCCCCAATAAGGGCTCCTCCTCCCCTACAATCTCATTCCGGTCCACCACTTTAAATAAAAATGGGTAAGCAGTGCACTGCAGCACAGTAGCACCAAAAGCATCTGAGGCAGACAAACTGTCACAGATTAGAGCCTTTCTTTCCTTTCCTGCAGGAGCTTCTTCTCCAGCAGCTGCCAGAGAACTCTCCCTGCCAGCCCCAGCCCTGGGGCCTAGATTTGCCCAGGGCCCTGGGTCGTTCCAATCAGCTGACCAGGGATAGGTGCTAGGGGTGTTGGTCTAAGGACATGGCACTGGCAGATAAGGTTACTTGGGTCAATCTGGTATCTTTTAGTAGATCAACTGAATAGTTACAGAAATATATCTTAGGAAGCTTTCAGGTTAAAAACCCTTTGTCAGGCTGAGGAAGCACCTGCAGTTTGTGTGTTTGTTTGTTGTTCCTGGATAGAAGAAATAGTAAAGAAGTCAGAGGCTGGCACACAATGCAGACAAAAAAGCTAGTCAGCGTAAGTAGTAATCAAGGCATCGGGGTGAGAGAGACAGGCTGGGGTAGACAGCGGGGAAAGGGGATGTAGCAGGTAAAAGTGGAGAGGTACCTGGGGAATCAGATGTCCAGCAGGTTGTAGTATGTCACAATTCCAATGTCTATATTGAGTCCATGAGTTTCTGTACCTAGAAGGCTGATTAAGTGAAGTTTCATAGTTTCATAGTAGATTTCATTTCATAGATTTCATAGACATCAGGGCTGGAAGGGACCTCCGGAGATCATCGAGTCCAGCCCCCTGCCCAAAGGGCAGGAAGTCAGCTGGGGTCATAGGCTAAGGTTAGGAGGGTCCTGAACAGATCATCTAGCCTGACCTCCTGCCACAGGCAGGAATGAATGCTGGGTCCACAAGACCCCAGACAGGTGATCATCTAACCTCTTTTTTAATTTACCTAAGATAGGGGCAAAGACTGCTAGGAAGTTTGTTCCATATTCTGGCCACCCTAAATGTAAAATATTGCGTCCTGATTTCTAAACTAAATCTATTCTCCATCAGCTTATAACCATTGTTCCTCATCACCCCAGGTGGTGCTGGGGAGAATAGGGCTCTTCCTATTTGCTGATGATCTCCTCTGATGAGTTTGTAAGCAGCCACCAGGTCCCCCCTCAACCTCCTCTTGCTGAGGCTGAACAGGTTCAGGTCCCTCAGTCTCTCCTCATATTGCCTGTCCTGCTGCCCTCTCACCAAATGGGTGGCCCTCCTATCAACTCTCTCCAGGCTGGCCACATCCTTTTTAAAGTGTGGTGCCCAGTACTGGACACAGTACTTCAATTGTGGTCTGACCAATCTCACATAGAGGGGGAGTATCAACTCTCTGGACTGGCTTGAGATGCATCTTTGGATGCATGACAAGGTATGGTTGGCCTTCCTGACTGCGTCCCCACACTGCCGGCCCATGTTCATCCTGGAGCCAATAATGAATCCAAGATCCCTCTTCGCCCCTGTGCTTTCAAGAGGGGAACTCCCCAGCCCATATGTATGCTGTGGATTCCTTCTCCCAAGGTGTATCACCCTGCATTTATCTACATTGAACCCCACCCTATTGTCATCTGCCCACTTTTGTAGGCTGTCTAAATCTATTTGCAGCCTCTCTCTCCCTTCAAGTGTGTCCACTTAGCCCCACATCTTCGTGTCATCAGCAAACTTGGACAATGTGCTTTCAACCTCCTTATCCAAGTCACTGATGAAGACGTTAAACAGTGCAAGCCCGAGGACTGAGCCCTGTGGGGCCCCACTGCTCACATCTTGCCAGGTTGAGTACGACCCATCCACCACTACTCTCTGGGTGCACCCCATCAGCCAGTTTTTTACCCATCCAACTGTGTAGGCATCAATGCCACAGTCACTTAAATTATTGATGAGGATGGGGTGAGAGACAGTGTCAAAGGCCTTCTTAAAGTCTAGAAAGACTACGTCCACAGTGACACTATCATCCAAGGATTTAGTTACCTGGTCATAAAAGGCAATCAGGTTAGTCAGGCAGAACCTGCCTTTGATGAACCCATGCTAGCTGCCCCTGAGCATGATCTCCCCTGCTGGCCCCCAACAGATGTGCTCCTTGATGATTCTCTCCAAGATCTTCCCAAGCACCAAGGTGAGGCTTACAGACCTATAGTTACTTGGGTCCTCCTTCCTCCCTTTCTTAAAAATGGGGACCACACTAGCTAGTTTCCAATCCCCCAGCACCTGGCCAGAATACCACGAATGCTCATACAGCTGTGCCAAAGGCTCCATGATGACCCCTGCCAGCTCCCTCAACAGCCTTGGGTGGAGGGCATCTGGACCTGCAGATTTAAAAATGTCTAGCCCTTCCAGAAGATCCCTAACTACCTCTGTACTTACCCTAGGCCTGACAGCTATCCCCAAGATTGTCCCTTCCTCTGGCAGGAGGGATGTCCCAGTCCCTGTTCAAGAAAACAGAGGCAAAGAAACTATTAAAAATATTGGCTTTCTCATCTGGTGTAGCCACAAGCCACACATTTGAGTCTTTCAGGGGCCCTACATTGCCTGCTGCACACTTCTTGCTCCCAATGTACTTGAAAAAGGACTTTTTGTTGTCCTTAATCCTGGACGCTAGCTTGAGTTCCATCTCTGCCTTGGCCTTCCTAATAGCCCTGCTACACTCACGGGCTGAGGAGGAGTACTTCTCCTTGGTGATAGCCCCTCCCTTCCACTGGTTGTATGCCACCTTTTTAGTCCTCAGACATTCCTGAATGCCCCTGTTGAGTGATGGGGGTTTCTGAGCACTCTTACTTCCCTTGCTTCTCTCAGGGACTGTTACCCTTTGGGCTTGGAGGATCGCCCCCTTATGATACGACCATTCCTCATGGACTCCCATTTTCTGTACTTTCTGGGCCCTCATTGCCTCCCCCACTAATCTCCAAAGCTCACTGAATTTGGCCCTTCTAAAGTCAAGGGCCTTAGTCTTGCTATAAGCCCTTGACACCCTGCACTGGATAGTGAATTCCAGCGGGCTATGATTGCTATCATCCAGATGGTCAAGGACCTGCAGTCCCCTTACCAGGTCATCCCCAGTGGCCAGGAACAGGTCCAGCAAGGCGTTGCCCCTAGTGGGTCTGTGCACCTCCTGTATAAGGTGAAGGTCCTGTAAAATTTCATAGGGCTGGCTACAAAAACTGGTTTGTAAATTCAAGCAAGCACCAAACCTTGCTAACCTCATCACCAAAAGCCAACTTCCTGCAGCTCAAAGCACAAAATCTGCCAACATATCTACAGTACCCACACAAACTGCACACCAGAGTCTATCAAAGATGAGAATATCCAACTACCTGTGGGGGCACATTTCTCACAAAAAAACAAACAAACAAAGTTGGCATCATGGATGGCTTTGACCATATTGGCCCCAATTTCAGTGACCATGAACCTAAAAGTCAGCTCACCCTGCCAATGAGCCACCCCTGTACCATGTGTTTCATGGCCACCATGATCTCCCTTGCTGTATATGACTCATTCATCACCTTGGCTTGAAGGATAACCCACAAACAGCTTGACTGCTTACACCAGTGACCTATGAGGGAGAGATAGGCATGATCTCCACCCTGGGTGCTTCAGATGTTAGAGGTGAAGTGCAAGCCCTGGCATGCACAGCTTTTCCCTCAAGTACTCCCTGCATGCCTCATACAGGGAGGACACCCCTGTCCTGCTAAAGGTGGTCTGTGCGGCCATTTGGTAGTATGGGGCCATGAGTGCCATGAACTGCCTGAACCCTGGCCACTCAATTAAGGAAAAGGGCTGGCCACTCAGAGCAAGCATCTCCCCCATGTTCTGGGTGACCTTGCTCCCCCTTGCAACATGACCCACTTTCTGTCCACCTTTTCCTCACTGTTGCAGGGTGGCCTGCCTCTGCTTTGAGGGGTTTGGGGCTTTGGAGTGAGTGGGGGGCTTCCCTTTAGGCATGCTCCCACTGGTGCCAGGTTGAGCAGAAAGAAGGGTAAGAGGGTCCTGCCTCCTGAGATGCAGCAGCATCGCAATGGTGGTGAAGTGTTTCACATCCTTGCCCTGGCTGATCTGCCTTCAGCAGTGCTGGCAGATAGCATGCTTGGGATCATCTGCCACCTCAAAATGATCCCACACTACACTACTCCCCTGCTTCTGGGTTGAGGCTGCCCCGCTCTCCCTAAGAGAAAAAGAAAGGTGTTTGTTGTGGGAGACTCCATCCTGCAGGGGACTGAGGGGGCAATCTGCCACCCCGACCCCTTAGCCTGGGAAGTCTGCTGCTTCCCAGGGGCCCACATC
>NW_017728906.1:143115152-143123510 GCF_001723895.1 Crocodylus porosus
CCTACATTGAACACCTTCAAGAGTAAATTGGATGCTTATCTTGCTGGGATCCTATGACCCCAGCTGACTTCCTGCCCTTTGGGCAGGGGGCTGGACTCGATAATCTCTCGAGGTCCCTTCCAGCCCTGATGTCTATGAAATCTATGAAATCCTGCCTTATTCCCCTCCTCAGCAGGCAGAGGCATAACAACAGGAGATGAATCAGTTGAGCTGCTTGCCTCCACAACCTCCTCTGAGGTGCCTCCCTGAAAAAGATACCTGGGTCTAGGGGAACTTTGAGGGGTGTGGAGTACAAAGTCAGATTCCCCCTTGGTCCCCAGAATTTCTTTAGCTAGGTCCCTTGGTTCCAGATCTAGATCCTCCTTCGGGAGCGGGAGGCTGATGCTGGGAGATGAAATTGGGGTGGAAGAGACTGTCATTTTGCTGCTGGTACCTATTTCTGGAATTAAGGGAGGTGGTGCAGGTACAGCTCTCCCCCTATCCCCTCTAGCCCCTCTCCCTCCCCTGGTAGAAGACCTGGCACCTGGCTTTCCAGCATGCTTCATATTAATTTTTCCTGTGCTGGAAAATGTGATTCTGTGTATAACTAATATATATGTCTTCTTCTTCTTCTTGGACATCTTACTGTGTCTGACTTCTTCTTCTTCTGTGTTGTGTTTACTGTTGTGTGTGTAACTAAAATAATATCTGTTGTTCTTCTATGACTGTCTGATTTCTGTGTCGTGTTTAATCTGGATCTCTATCTGACTTCTTCTGTGTTGTCTTTAGTCTGTATGTAACTACAACTAATAATAACTATATATAATCTTTTCTTCTTCTATGACTCTCCGACCTCTTCTGTGTTGTAATAAGATCTTACTTCTATGATGTATGTGTGTAACTGTGTGTAATGTATGTGCTTCCCTGCAAAGTGATGGATCATACTGCCAGGGAAAACACAGCTTTCTTTTTAAAAAGTGTTGGGAAAAAAAACACAAAACAGAACAAATATAAATTGAAAGAAAAGGATTGGATAGGGATAAGTAGAGGGATTCTAGTTAGTAAGCTATATCCAATCCTTTCCAAGAACAGAAAATAGCGGGAGACTGACTAGGTAGGAACTAAAGCCAGTCCAGTACCTTTCAGACGCTGTTGCTCAGGCAGAAACAGCTCACAAAATGTACCGGAAGCCTGCAGACAGAGGTTTATATGGTGTTTCTATATCCCTCCCCCAGAGCACTGTGATTGGAAGGGGACTCAGGAAAAGATTAGAGTCACAGGCCAGCTAGAGATGTCAGTCTTTCCCCACCTGCTCCCCCTCCCTCTTCTCAGTTTCTGTTCTCTCTTTCTGAAAGATTGCCTTCCGAAACTCTGAATTTTTCCAAATCAATTCAGAGCCTCTGAGTCAATTTGGAGGTTTTTTTCTTCTCCCAATTTGATTCGGATTCGGTGATTTAGCCTCTGAATCAAATTGTGAACCAAAGCTTTGCACACCCCTACTGTGCAGTAGTAATAAGTTACTGCACAGTCAGCATCACCTAAAAACTGTTCAGTGATGCTACTGCAATTCTGGTTACTGTGCAGCCCTTTAGTAACAACTGTACAGTCAGCATCTCATGTAGGTATGGCCAGGAAGTGTTAAATTGTGAGTGTTTAACACATACATGCATGAATGTGAATTTAACACTACCTGCATTGCTCTGGAGACCTAATGCTCAAGTGGCATAAACTGATGTAACTCCACTGTCTGGAGTGGAATGATACTGGTTTTATATGAGAACTAATCTTTAGTTTTCCATTAATCTGAAAACCAGACAGTGGCAGTGCAAACTTGGTGCTTCACTCTACATCCAGCCATCATGAAGTGCAGCAGAGTAGTTGACCTATGTCTCTCTTTTTACCCCTCTGCATTTGTGGCTTCCATCCCTTTCTTTTCACTAAAATGAGTAATTACACATCATCTAGTGCTGTAGAAGTTTTGGTGCTTGTACCAGCTTCTTCATATGCTTTATCTCGTGTACTTCCCTCTGAGAAAATATGCAGTGTACTAGATGTAATATGCTGGTAGAGGGTAAAGAGCATAACCTACAGGTAATGTGGTAGGAGCAGAGACAGATGGTTGCCCTGAAAACATCAGAGGTACACTCCCAGAGTAGCTTTCAAAACAGAGATTGTTGTAAATTAGAATTACCTTTATTAAACAAGGTGTACTTCTCTAAAGCCTGGGCATCTGATTGCAGCTGCAGATGGTCTGTGACTGCGGGGATTCAGAGGTGTAAAGGGATACATGACAAGTAGATGCCCTAAGCCCATGCTTCACTGGCCTAAGGTTAGAAAGACCTGATTCAGTTTGCATCCCTTATCTAAACTTGATTTCTCAGGTGAGAATATTAACAAGGATGCCAGTACAGTCATATTTTTGTGAGGTGGATACTAGTTCACTAGGCAATTGATTGAAACCATCAAATATTTTTTATATGAACCACTGAGTAGCCACCAGGTCTTGTGAAAATAGATTACCTTCACTATGGATCTGGAACATCTAAATATTTGCACAGTAGTGCATACATGTGCTTCTCTCCATAAACAATAAGATAAACATATAAGAATACCTTTCCTAGTCAGACAGCACCTTGTGTATTTTCTATGAGTGCACTTCAAAGAAAACTGACTGCCTTTCTTACCCTCTGCTCCATTTAAACCCCAGAAGTCCAGCTGGTCTCATGGTAACTCTGACACCTGACCTAACAGGAAAACATCCCTGTTGGAAAACAGCCCTGCAATATACTTAAGTGCTCTAAAAGAGTCTCAAAACAGCATTTCTCTAACCTGTAGCATATAAAAATACATAACATCTTATAAAAAATTGAAATGATCTGCATAAATCATGTTTTTATCATGTGCATTCATCCTAAACTCATCAGAAAAGTATTTTTACCACATAAGATAGTATGTATTTATCTGCATAGTGACTATCCATATACACTCCTGTTTGTCTGTGTATGTGCATAGATATATGTGTTTATATGTCTGTATATATAAAAACTAGTATGCATGTGCACACACACACACACACACATCTATACACATATATATTGAATATACAAGCTAGACACAGCAAGTATGTCTAGTAGATAACACAATAGAGTGGGAGTCAGGAAAGTTATGTTGCCTACTACTGTTTGATATCTCTATCCCTTTCTGCCCATTACCTTTCCTGACTTTTAAGAATACACTTCTTGAGGCCAGAATCATCTCTGACTATATATGTTTTTGACGGGTTATCTGGTAATGATTTGGCCCAGGGGTTTTGAAAGGGCAAAAGATGACTGGAGGGCTTGGGATTCCCTTTCCTCACCAATCAGGCCCCAGAAACTCACCCTCCATGTCCCCTGATTGGTCCTTTGGGTCACCTGGTGGGGGATAAAAGGGGCAGCGCAGCTGACTCAGGGGAGACCAGCAAGGGACCATGAGGAAGGAGTTTCAAAGAGCTGGCAAGAGCTGAGCCAGTGGGGCAAGAGCAGTTGCTCCAGAAGAGTTTGAAGGAGTGAGACCCTCAGCAGCGCGATGTGCGGCTGGCAGGACAGGCTCCCCACTGGGCTCCAGGATCCCCTACGAGAGGCTGCAGCCAGCAGGAGAAGTTCCCCAGCTCCAGCAAGAAGATAATCAGTGATCTGTGAAGCTCCCAGCTCTGCTTCCAGCTTCTCCAGCAAGATGCCAGGAAACTTGACATGCCGTAGGAGCTCTTGGAAGGTCAAAACAGCTCCAAGCAGCTTGGAGCACTCCCAACACTGGTGGCTGTGTGGTGGAGCTTAGTTGAAGTCCCAGCTTGGCCAAGTGGGGATTAGTGAAATGACAGGAAGAAATTCTTGTTGCAATGGAAGGGGGTCATTGTGTTTTCCTTCTTTCCCCCCATCCAGGTACCTAGGCCCTGCATTTCTTGTTATTTGACATTTTGTATTCTGTGCATTTTATATTTTGCCAACCAGTATTGTTTGTTCTGCTATTTGTGTTTTATATTTTGTTAAACCTGTCTTTTGTCAACTAGATGAATACGTCTATGAATGTAAGTGCCTAACCTTTATTGAATCCTGCCCCCTCGGGGCATTGTATATACCCCCTGGTTTATACATGTTATGTTCCCACTACTGGTTTTCTCATTAAAGGTATATGGTTAAGTCCCCATTGATGATCTGGCTCTGCTCTATAATGGAAGGAGGGTCCCTACACCTCTCACAGTGCTTGAGCACTTGCTCTGATACCTTCAATTGGAGAGGGGTTACATCTTGGACTACAGCTTGGGTTACATGTTTAAGCATCACCTATATATCTGTATGCCTGTTAGCACAATGCAATCTTGCAAGTTGTTGCCGTGATACAGTACAAAAAGTATAATACAGAATAGACATGCCTAGTATAACATGAACACATGTATACTATGTGCATGGGTGTACTCACACAGCACACGCACACACACATACATCCACGTATCAAATATACTATTTTAAAAAGAATACAGTGGTAGAAATGTATTAAGATTTATACAAGTACAGTATATACTTTTGCCTATCTTCTCTGAAAGATTTCTGTAGAACAGCCTTCATACTGAACCTTTAAACCCAAATAGATGAATTCATGATCTTTTGGATGAGAACGTTGTTTTTCATTTTTCTCTTTTTGCAGGAGGAGAGGGAGTGGTAGAAACCTAATGAAGATTATTGTTCATTGTTTTCCTTTTTTGGATTTATTGAACTGTGCATGCAATATTCTTTCCCTCCCCTCCCCCCCCCATTTGGATTTATTTGAAGTGGTGAGAATTAGTTTTCAAAAAAGAAGCTTGCAACCTTTGGATATTATCAATGTGTAATACTCCTATAAAGAACTATATTATTGATTTTTGTAAGCCTTCTAATGCCAGCATGTTTTTTGTATAGGCACAAAGTTTAACTCTCTCTGTTGATTAGAATAAATTTAGGATGTGCCACCAATAATTAAATATTGAATTCCTTTTATTTTCAATTCATCTGAAGTTTCATACGTAGGTGTAATTGAGGTGGGAAGGGAAAAATATTTCAGAAAAACAAGGATAATACAAAATATACCCATGTCGATTTATGTGCCAGCCCTGGGAATAATTATAGATGTGCTTAATTTGGAGTAGTCTGCTAACCTATCAAAGGTTGTAAAGATGAAGTTATTTGCCATTTGTAGTCATTTGCCAAAATGTAGGGTAATATATTTCAGCTTATTCTTAGAAAAATTTCCTTGTGATGTTTTAGTACTTCCTCATACATATAACTTTCCTTTTTTTTCCCCCTAGGAAAAACTAACCCTAAGCATTATGAATTTCCTTTAAATTATCTCAAAGGCAAACAAGGCTACATGAAAACCAAACTTTTTAAGACCCACAGTATCAGGTGCTTGGGAAAGTAACAATACCAAAGATAAAGATTGGTGCTCAAGGCAGCGGTGCTCAACCTCTGGCCTACAGGCCATATACAGCTCATGGAACCATGTCATCTGGTCCACAGGTCCAGAAATTTGGTGTCAGGAGTCGGTAACAAGCAACACCTCCCCCAGTGCCAAATTTCCAAGCACTGAGGTCTATTTTATATGACCAGTGCATGGGGCTGGGGTCACAGGTGCAATTGGTTTTGGGTCCAATCTGTGTGCTGGATTGGGTCCCAGCTGAGCCAGTCCTGGATGCTGGATTGGGCCCTTGCAGGGCTGGCCTCACACACCAAATTAGGCCCCAGCTAGGCCAATCTTATGTGCTAGAATGAACCCTGGCCAAGCTGGCCCCATGTTGGGTTGGCCCCACAGAATAGACTGGGTCACAGCTGGGTAAGCCCTACATGCTGGATTGGGTTTCAGACAGGCTGGCCCCAGGAGCAGGATTAGGCCCATAGACTGGATCCAGCCCACAGACTGACTCTGCACCACTTATCTGGCTCATGGGGCTAAAAGTTGGGGCCCCACTGGTCTAAAGGATCAGGAACCTTTAGCTTTAAAAAAATAACCAATTATGAAATGATCCTTATGTGAATCTAAATCCTTCAGTGCAAGTCTCTGGAAATGAAAAGCTGTTTTGCCACTAATTTACCATGTCCTCATTCCTGTATGCACATTTTAGAAGTACATCAAGATGCAAGATTTTCTAGAAGAGTGGGAACCAACCTTTTCTGTGGGCCTGACACAAGCTAAGACTAACAACTTCCCTGAGTGTCACTCCAGTCCCCTTTCACTGGTCAATCAGCTGCTCTGCTTTCTACTCCTTGCCCTACCTATTGCTTTTCTCCTTGCTCCTTCCCTGATCGACTTCCTGCTACACAGAGTTTGCCTTGGCCACTAGCCATCTCACTCTATAATGAAGTATCACAGCTTGCTCACATACAGCATTGGTAAGCACAGTTTCAGATATTCAGAGCTAATTTGTGGCAGTTGTCCCCAAAACTGATGAACTCTCAATAACCATATGTAACGCTGAACAAACAATGTTAATGCTCTACTCTCTGAATTCTTGATCTCTCAGTCTCAGCCTCAAAACCAGGAGACAATTTGATACCAGTGGTGACACTTTTTTAAGATGGAGACACCCTTCCATTCCCCATTGCTGCCTTACATATAAAATCACCAATTCACAAATATACCATATAATAATACTAATAATAAATATAACCTAATGGATAGGGGAACAGAAAAATGCAGTGAAATAGCCTTTCATTTCTGAATACTTGGATTGAACTGCTGATTATTAAAAAAACTGGACAGTTCCCAAACTTTGTACCACTACCTTAAATGGGATTTTGCATGTGAGTGGATGAATTTTAGATTAATATTTGACTCAAAAATGCTTCAGCACATTCTCCAGCACTAATAGAAATCAAGTCAAAATATTGCTCTTGTGTAGAGTTAAACTTGAATCTAAGAAGAGTAACTACCAAAGTTCAGGAAGTTACTCAAATTTCCCTATAGGGAAGCTTACAGAATGCTTCTCTTTTGGAATTCAACTTGACAATTTTTGTAATTATTAGAAAATATTTTTCTAGTGTTGCATGCTTGTATAATGAGTGCAGTACTGTTGTCCTTTTTTATCCTTATTTAAATAATATTCCCATTAAAGTCAATAATATTTGTTTAAATTTATATAAAACTGTGTTAAACTAAGGGACTTCAAAATGATTTCAAAACCCAATTTAATTAAGTCTCATAACAGGTGTTGCATTATATGCTTGTGAGCCAGGTTTTATTATATTGTCACTGTGAAATAGATGGATGGTACTTGATGGCTAAAACTTCCTCAAAGTTTTACCACTGTTTCTGCAAGCTTAAGCAATGTTTCAAGTGGAATGTATTGTACTGCAGAACAGGTGATGCTTGGTGCCATTTGACACAGTGTTAATAATTGTATGCCGCCTTTCTTATTAGATTTTCATTATCTATGCATAGGTTTAGTGTAGCAGTTGCCAACACTTGTTCAGGAGAAGATGGAATTCATTACCTGCAGTGGCTTGCTTGCATTGTTTTAGAGACGTTGGGCTTGAATTTGCCGCAGCCTACAGCTGTACACTAAATCCCATGCTACCCTTTACAAACATAATTTTAAAACATTACTTTAAAAGCCCTGAGTCATTCTAGCTTAGTTTAATGCCTTTCCTATATAGTACCTTTCATAAGCATGTGCCCCATAGCAGTAAACAAAATCTAATCAATAACATCCACTGAAATTTGACCTCTTCTTCACCCTAGATATGGTGGGGGGAGAGGTGGGGGAGGGTGTTTTTGTTTTAAATGACTAAACAAAAAGGTGAATACAATTTTGTGTGTTCCTTTATGGTTGGCTGAGATTGTTGTGTGTGTGTATAATATGTTACCACTGTAATAGCTCTTTAATTGTACAGCACATATAGAGAGTGGAACAATATAATCATAAATGTGTTCTGGTTTTCATTTAATACTTGAGTGCTCATGAAAAGGAAGCCTGATACTACTCAGTATAGTCAAGCAAAATGCAAGATTATTCACTGTAGTTTTGCTACTGTGCTGCAGTCTGGCGAGCAGAAACACCACTGTCCTTGTTGCAAAAGTTAAAAGAGGCTACCATATGTCTGGGGAAAAAATGAGTGGTGGCATTGTGGTGGTATTGTGATGCAGAGCAAAACAATGCATGGTGGCTTTGTAATGAAGACCAGATCCCTTAAGTTAGGGACAGACATTCAAAAAGCCTGAGGCTGAATTGATTCAATATTTGCAGATTAGTCTAACCTGGATAGACTAAATCAGTTTTGTAACCAGAGAGACAGCTGAGAAACAGCCCTTCCTTCCCTTGCGGGGGGGGGGGGGGGGGGAGGGTGTGACCAGGCTCCAGCAGAATGCTCT
>NW_017728906.1:143123521-143135232 GCF_001723895.1 Crocodylus porosus
CAGATCCCTTAAGTTAGGGACAGACATTCAAAAAGCCTGAGGCTGAATTGATTCAATATTTGCAGATTAGTCTAACCTGGATAGACTAAATCAGTATTAGCCCAGGGGAGGCAGCTGTAGAGTAGCCCTCCCTTCCCTTCCGTGGGGGGGGGGGCGGGGAGGGTGTGACCAGGCTCCAGCAGAATGCTCTGATTAACCCAGCAAGGAATTGATAAAGGTGTTTTATCACCCCCCACCCCGCACTCAGTGTTTATCATCCCATTAAAAAAAATACAGAGGGACGATACCAGCTACCTGTTAATTCTGCCTGTTGATTGCATGGACCGTAGTCAGCATGTGGTCTGCTGGCTAATACACAGACACCTCTCCACAAGGCAGAGGGGAGTGGGGGGATTCCGTTCCTCCTTAGCAGAGAGTGGCAAGGGGGAGAGGGATGAGTATCCAGTAGTCCCTGCCAGAGCTGCAGCCAGGGAGCAAAGGAGAGGGGCCAGTCCTGCTGCAGAACAGAAAGCTCTTCCCAGCCCAGAAACCATGCCAGGATCCTGTGGGGAGTCTGATTTATTTTAAATCAGCAAGGGGTCTGGGACAGATATTGCATAAACTGGTTTGACCCAAATCAGTTAAGTCTGATACTGTATTTAACCAGGTTTATCTCAAACTGGTTTCACCCATTTTCAAACTGGTTTATGTGCACTGAACATCAGTTCTGTTACAGGTTTAAACCAGTTTCTGAACATTTAAACCAGTTTATGTGTAATGTTTGCCCCTACCCTTAGAGAGAAAAGACCACAATAAATTACAAGTCATTCATTTTAACTACTTGATAGTACCTCATGATTACAGCTTCATATTGCTTGACAAACATTTCATTAACACTCACAATAACCCTATAAGACATGTTTCTATGCAGAGCAAAACTCAGACACAGAGGGCGCATCCAGATGAAGAGGACTACTTGTTTCCCCAGGGACAAGTAGCAGTGGCACACCTTGTGCTGCTGCTACTTGTCCCTGGGGAACTCCCATGCCATGTGTGCTCTGACATGGCAACTTACCCTGGGTGGGCTAGGGAAGGCCAGGGCCATTTACTGTGCTGGACCAAGTAGCCTTACCTGGGGCCCGGGGGTACCCCAGGAGTTTCAGCCATGTCAGGAAGCCTGGCCAGCAGCTGGAGCATGGCTCCAGCTGGCCTGGCTCCAGTTTTTGGCAACATGCAATGATGCCATGTGCTCTGTCCTGCTTTTTTTGGTGTGTGTTTTTTTGACCCTGGGATCTTCTGGGGTCAATCCCAAGGAGCAAAGTATCAGCACTGCAGCAAAGTATCAGCATAGAGAATTCCTGCATGTGGGGTGTGTGACACTACAGACAGGTCTGCAGCACCACATACCACACATCCATGCTCATCTGGACAGACCCAGAGAGGGTTTGGTGCTGGCTTGTTGCTTTGACTAATACAGCTATCTAAGGGTTGGCCAGAATTCCCTGGGTTACTGCAGTTTCTGCTGGCCCATAGACAGTAAAAAAGAAGATAACCAGGACAGAGACAGAATGCTGACTTCACATGAGTTTAAAAACTAGCTTTAGAGAGAAGCATGATTTACCAAGCTGTATATTCAGAATGTGGTCTTTAGTTACTTGTCCATAACCACATCCAGAAAGGGGGGTGGGGGAAGACTTGGGGAAAAAAAACAGGAGGGAGAAAAGAATGGAAAAAGGAGAAAAAAGAGAGAGGATTGGGGTAGAGACTATGTCATAATTGTGTACAGGTGATTTATAAACCCAATCTTTGCCCTGAAGAATCTGCTACAGAAGGGGCAGGAGAGCAATAAGGACTGGAAATGAGAGGGCCTCATTTTCTTGGCCATGCGATTCCTTACTGCCTTTGCTGTGCGCTGCTGTTCAAAGGCCAGTGCTCTGGATACACAGTCATGTGATTGATTTGCTCCCATGACTCTGGGTCAATGCTGAAACTCTTTAGGAACATCTTTAGGGTGTCCTTGTACCACTTCTTTGATGCGTCATGAAAAGTCTACTTTATTTGACTGTTCACCATAGAAGATTTTCGTTGGCAGGTGAGTGTCGGGCATTCTTGAAAGGTAGCCGACCCATCTTAGCTGCACCAATTTCAGTAGGGTGTGGATACTGGAGAGACCTGACTGGGGAGAGCTAATCTTCTGAGCACCTCAGTGTCTGGAATCTTGTCGTGCCATTTGACCCTCAGTGTCTTTTGTAGGCAGTACAGGTGAAAGTGGTTTAGTTTCTTGGCATGATGCTGGTAAATGGTTCAGGTTTTGCAGGCCTAAGGGAGGGTCGGGAGAATATTGGCTTTGTGAACCGCCAGTTTTGTTGACATTCTGATGCCTATTCAGTCCCAGACTGACTTATGGCATCTGTCAAAGAACAGACTGGCTTTTGCTAGCCTCCTGTTGACTTTGTCATTGATGTGGACAGCATGGGGGGAGTATGCTGCCTAGATAGGCAAACTTGTTGACCATCAACAGTTGTTGGCCTTTACCTGAGAGTATGGTTTCTGGGGTTTTGTGCCAGGCACAGGATGAAACATCACTTCAGTCTTCTAACCTTATAATAACCTTATAATAAGTCAGTACCAGGACTAGCTTTCAGAAATTCCTATATTTTGGCACCAGACTGAGACTTTTTATCTACTATGTAACTTGGCAAGTAAGGTCATGCTTCTTCCTGTTGGACATTTTCTTGTCCTCTCATAAATAAAATTATTACCATAGGATTGTAAAGTAACATGAATCCTATATATACTGGAGGAAATCTGTGTGGAGAACAGTCAGAAATTGGTGAAGTAGTCTACCACTATCTTCTTATATGCAGGTAAACAATACAACACAAATCCAATAAGATAAATCATATCTTCTATTGCTTTAGTTTAAATCTTTTAGTCCCCTTTTTCTTGAAGCCAATTGAGGGGTGCAGCATAACATCACTACTGCCTATATTAAAGGAAAAGATTCACTTCCACTAGAAATTGAACTCCAAATCTCTTTGATAGATTCTAGATCCTAGTCAACTCCATTCACTTTTGGAAGAATTAAACTTGGAAAGTGTTGTTCTCTAGTACCAGTTTCTAAGTGGCAACCCTCCCGCCCCCCAAGAACAACCATATATATAATGTGTCTGTTTTCAGTTGGTGGTAACCTCATTTAAAAATTCTGTATTTTGGCTGTAACATTACACGAGAAATTTTCAAGATTTGAACTCTATTAACATTAAACTCTATGCTTGACTCATCCTTGAGTTTGGCCTTAGACCTAGCCTAAATCTAATCCACATCTGTGTTTAAAATTATCCTCCTATATGCACAGATAGTTAAAAATCACCTCCATTTTCTGTATCTTTGTTTTTCAGAAGTCTAGAGTGGGAGAAGTATTATTTACTGTGAAGACACTGAAATGTTCTTTAAAATAAAGTTCAAATTACAACTGATGCTTTTCATCCAATTGCTATTTGGAGTAATCTTGCCAAAAGTGACACCATTTGTGATCCAGACATCATTAGAGTCCAAAGAAAAGGACTGTAAATCAGTTTTCTTTCTACTTTTGTGCTGGTTTAAATAATCAGATGGAAGACTTTACTGTTTAATTTTTAAACAAAGTCTTTAATTTTTAAACATTAAAATTCTTTTCTGATTGCTAAACTGGCATAAAAGCTAGATGAAAATTGGTTTTACAGTATCTTCCATTTATATGATGCCAGTGTTGCAGGGAAGTGACATAATTTGTAAGATGACTACCACAAGCAGTTAGCTCAGAAATGCCAATTGTAAATAAACACTTCATTTTGAAATACAATTCACAGTCAGCACATGGGTAATGTTTTTCTCCATATGAACTTTCAGATTGCTGTGCTGAGAAAAATAGACCTAGTTCTTTTTTCAAGTTTTCAATTCATATTTTCTGCTCAGTGCCTTAAGTACATGGGCCTGCATTTGTTTACTGCAGTGCACTGTTTGTTTACTGTAAAACTTTGTTTTATATACAGCATTGGCTGCTTTCAGAAGCTATCCAGCTCTGACTCAATGGGCACGTTTACGTGTGTCACTGTGGCAACGTTGTTACTGCATTGTGATTTAGTACTTCCTTTTGTGCATGGTTATTTTTAGCAGTAGCAGTGCACTATACTGGGGGAGTGCATCACTGCAGCAAAATAGCCGCTGGTCATGTATAGATGCCTGAGGATGCTACATCACCATAGCACATTGCTACAGCAACGTAGCCTCATGTGTAGATGCGCTCAGTGATCTGTTTCCTAGGTGGATCAAGCCTTATTTGTCTGGTTTTCAAGGCTCTTAAATAAAATTTGGCTTGATTAAAGAACTCGCATGGAAAACTTGCTTGCTACACCCCTCTAACCTCACAAAAAATCGATCTTAATCAACATCAGCTACTCACAGGATAATGGGACACTTAAGTGTACATTTTGGGGCTGAGTAAGTTCCAAATGGAGTGAAGAAAAAGGGGAGGATCTGGCAGAAAAGTCTAAGTGTTCTTAGTCATCAGTTCAGTACTTAGAAAATTTTCAATACAGACAGACACTAATATGGCAGATAACATATGCAGACACTAATCTTGGAGTCATTACAAGGGTAATTCTTTTAACTCTTCTAATTTTTCCAGTCTAGTAGGCACATGAATTCTTTCCTTTTATATCAGGAATGCACAATCTCTTGTTTTCCTCAGAAGTAATGGGCTGAATCTTAAAGTCCTTACTCTGTCCTTATTCCTGCTGACTCCAAAGAGATTTTTGCCTGAAAAAGAACTAGTAGATTGGACATAAAGGCTTATTCCAGTCAGTGCCTAACCCGGTCAGTACACATTAGTCTAGGAAAAGATGTTGATACCAAAAAACCCTACAGCTGTACCTGGCAACTCACCCCCATTGTGTATTTTCTGTACATCAATCTCATCTCTTATAACAGAAAACAAGTTATCTTTCCAATATGTCAGGGTTCTGACTTCTTCTGTTAGAAAGCATATACCTCACTTGGCATGCTCACTATCAGCCTTTTCATCTTAATACCTGTTTTTCTGTTAAATCATAAATTTCATGTTCATAAACCCACTCAGTTATTGCTACTGTGCTAAAATTTACAGGTTTAATAAATTCTTGAGCATCCACTAACAAACCAGTTTTAGTCTTTATGAATTTTCCTTTTTTATTCTTTGTGGTTTCTTATTTTCTTATAAAATCTCCAGATTATTTTTACAGGTTTCCCTCTGTCTCCCTCTTAAAGCTAAGTGGTTTTTTCCAAGATCATATGAGGAAATCCACACATATCAGAATCCAAAATTATTTTTTCAATTGAGATAGGAAAGCTCTAATCTATTTCACAATTACAATTACAAATATGTTCTTATAACAAATATATACTTCATTTAAAAAATATTCTGACCAAGTGATCAATGCTTTAAAAAGGTAAAACTGTAAAGAAGGAAAGACAATTCTACTGGTGGGAGACAATCTTTTATATCAAGCAGGATTCCTCCTTGACTTTCTACTTATAATTTAGTTATGACCCCATTAGTTTCTCAAAAGTTTGATAAAAAGTCATATTGGGCATGTCTACATGAGACACCATGTAGTAGCATAGTAGCAACTGCACAGTAGGGTCAAAAAACAACCTGTGCACTGTCAGGACTGCACAGTACCAGCAGGTTACTACATAGTCAAGAGCACGTGTAGACACTCCCGTTATATCTAATCTGTAATCAAAGATGTAACTATAACTTTTTAGATCTATTCAGACAATCACAAATTATTAGGAGCTTATAACAAGGTAGCTATAGAAGTATAGAGCACAGCATGGTCTAACTGCCCAAGTATTTACTTAGCTTCATGGGGAGAATATTGCAGCCTGCAGTGAGCTCCAGGCAGCCATTACATTATCATTAGTACCAGACTTAATTCAATTCTGTTTACATGAGCTTCAGGTCCCTGTTAGGCACTACATTTAAGACATCGTTAACTTGTTAATAATGTCTTAAGTAGTTACCCAGCCACACCTTAATGTGATAAAACAAGGAATATGCCACAAAGTTATTACAGAAAATAAGTGTAATACATGGCTGTTTCCCATTGCACTATTGAACATGTGACTAGGCATTAGCTGGTTAGAGTGAATTAGTTGATCTGGCCCTTGACCCTAATATGCTTCTGAGTGTTACTGGAATCCAGGCTTCCCATGCACCCCCAAGGCTGGAAGCCTCAATCTGTTACCCTTCCCAGCCTTGGGGATTCATTGGAGCCAAGGACTTTGGTGTGCCCCCAGGACTGGGAGTGGCAGTCAGAGCTCCCAACTTCAGGGGGTAGATTGGAGCCCTTGACTCCCATGCACTCCTGAGGCTGGGAATGGGGGTCAGCTGACTGGCTTGCTACTTACTAGTTCAGGGGAAGCCTGGAATTATGATCCTGGGCTCCCCCTGCACTGGCAATATAGTGAGGTTGGGATCTGACACAATCCCACAGTTGCACCTCCTGTCATGTATGTGTAGCATAGCAGGGGCCAAGATTATTGGGATCATGCATCAGATCCCATCATGCCTTTAACTGAACATCTACCTCAATCACACCTTTGACTGCAACGTGGCCACCTCCATAAAAATGCATCATTATTTATTTATTTCCTATTCCATAGCAATGGCTGGACCTCTGTATGCATCAACACCTCACCTTCCATTGTTATGGTGAATGCTCCATGCAGTCTTCATGTTCCTCTCTCTTTGTACCAGTATGATTCACTTTCCTTCCGTATTTCTTTTCTGCAGTCAAATCTGGCGATCATGGATCCTCAAGTCATCTATCAGCATACTGATGACTTCCCTCTTTACTGAAAGACTGTCGTCCTTGTATTGCGGGCCTGCTACTACTAACAAGGTTATTTCTTTTCCTTATATAAAGGTGTCAACAACTTAACTCTATTATGTTTAATTCTATTGGGAAGAAAAGCAATGCTAAGAAGGGAGATGTCTTTCTGGAAGTGGATAATGGCTGTTCTCAAGTGGTTCTTTGTTCTAGAAACAGTTACAGAAGTGCTTGAAGCTATTGGATCTGATGCTAGGGAGTTGCAAGTGTGCCTGGTTTTTCTTCTTTTATTTTTTTCTAATTGTCACTAAACTGGTGATTCTTTACTCCCCTGGAATAGTAAAATAATAAAAGTAATAATAATTAACTAAGGAAGGACTTATCATAGAATCATAGAAAGTTAGGGTTGGAAGGAACCTCAGGAGGTCATCTAGTGCAACCCCCTGCTAAAGGAGTGGTCTCCAAACTTTTTAAGTTGAAGATCACTTTTGGAATGTAAAAGAAACTCAAGCTATACCATGGGAAAGGGCCGTGGAGGGGTGGGAGAGATCAGTGCCCCAGCTCTAGCCCCCAGTCTCTCCCTTACTGCTGGGGCCTGTATCTGCCCCCTCTGCCAATGATGGTGAGGGAGTGATCACAGCTGGTGCAGGGGATAGAGATGTGAGTGGCTTATCTCGGGGGACATGGTGGGGCCACGCAGCATGAGGGCATAGCAGATGCATGCCCCCAGATCTGCCTGCAGGGCAGGACAGGCTGAGCAGCACCATGCTGTTCCTGCATGGGCTGTGCTCAGGCGGTGTGGTGGCACTAGGAGTGAGGCTCCTAGCATCACAGCCACACTCCCCATGTGCAGCATAGTCCAGTCCTGGCAGGAACAGCCCACATGCAGCCCCCATGTCCTTGGGGGGGGGGGAAGGGTGTGGGGAGGGGAAGGTTGCACTGGGCTGTTTCTGCCAGGCCTGGCCCACACAGCACTTGGGGAGTGTGACCTTGGCACTGGAAGTGAGGGGTGGAGGGAGCTACAGCCCCCCTCCATGACCTTGCTCACAGCACCACTGCCACCACCTGGCCTGAGCACAGCCCAGCTGGGAGCAACCTGGCAGGAACAGCCCACAGCCCATCCTGCCCCATGGGCAGATCTGGGGACATGTGCTCCCCCTGCCCTCCTGGGCAGTGTGCTCCCCCACCCTGTGCACACCAGACAAGCCACTCACAGATCCATCCCCTGCTCCATGCTGGCTGGATAGTGTCTTCCCCTGCTCCAGCCCTGCTACCTACCTCAGAGCTGTGGCCTCTGGCTCTGCCCCACATTTGGCAGGGGGGCATGTGCCCCACTCCCATCTGTGTGCAGTAGAGGCTTCCACTGTGGGCTGGGCTTTGTGACCCAAGTACCATTGCACGTGCCCCCCAGGCCTCCACCTCTTCCCTCCCCCACCAACTGACCTGCTGGGCTGGGGGAGGTGCATGTGCACATGTGCGCACACACTCAGACACCCTTCCCCCTGACCCCAGGATTAATTTCAAGGGGCTCTGGGATCTACTTGTTAATTATGATTGATTGGTTGGTGACCAGTGCTCTAAAACATTATCCATTATTTAAGTAGTGCTGAATGGTGATGGGAACGTATTGATTCTATTCTAAGCCTAGTATCTTTGGTTATTGTCTTTGGATACTGAATTAGGGTAAAGCAGTAAAGTCAGTTTGAATTATTAATTGCTTTCTGTAGACTTTTAATGACACTATAACCAAAATCTTGGTAGTAGGATGAGCTGCTCATGTCTTAGGATAAAAAAAGAGATCATATTTGAGTCAGTTATGGTTGACAAGTCAAGACCTGGGATCAGCATTGTCATTTACATATGCAGCTTTTCCCTGGAATAGCTTTACCTTAAATTAGCCATGATTGTTTCCTGGGAAAATAGTGTCCTCTTTGATACTTTACAGGTATTTGAAATGGGACAATGACCTGGACTTCTATAGGACCTCAGGATAAAAAGCTTTGTCCCAGGAGAAATGTAACATCTATTTTTACTCCCAGTTTTAGGGTTTGGTTACTGGTTATCTTGAAACCATTTTAAATCTGTGGAATGTAAAGGTGGAGTTCTACATTTCAATTAGACCAGGTTAAGAACACTTAAAGCATAAATGATTGAACATTAATGCTTGTTAACAAGTGCTAAGTGCTCTCCAGGCAGTTTAAGCAAGGATTTTCTTTGAGCTATGCTACCTGGTTTAAGTCAACTTCTGGCTATTCACCTGAGAGAAAATCACAAATTTGCTGTCTTCCAGTATCCCAGGAGGCACTGCTTCCAGGTGGACTAGTTATCATCTAGGATTCTATGGCTCTGAACTGACAGCTGGGCAGAAGATGAATAGGGAGGGAGTAAATGGCGAGGTAAGATAAAAGGGGTGGGGGAAAGAGGCCAGGGGCAACAGGGTATGGGGAAGGGAGAACAGAAGTGGAAAGGGGAAGAGGGAGGAGGGAAATGTTGGGTGTGGAGCTGTTGCCTCCCTGCCCTGCAAAATCACCCCTCTGACACCCTGATTCCCCCCTGATGCTCAGATTTCTACCTTGCTGCACCAATAACCTATCTGCCCCCATGACCTGGTCCCTGCTACTCACTGTGGGCCTCAGCAAGGGCTGGATCTGGGCATACTGAGGTGACACAAGCTGCAGAGAGACAGGGAGCAAATAGGGAAGACAACCCCCCCGCTACCACTACTGCTCTCAAGCTGATTTGGGCATAAGGGCAGTTATCCAGATGTGAAGCAGCCTGTCAGGGAATAGGGGGGAACAATCTGGGGGGCAATGAGGAAAGATGGGAAGATGGGGAAAATGGAGGGCAATCTGCGATGCCAATGGGGGGTGGTTGGATGGTGTGATTGGTGGTCATGGGAATGATCTACTACAGGGAGCCCTAGCGATGCCCATGCTCACTAGCCCTCCAATGGCATGTCTGAGCAGTTCACATTAGAGAGAATATTAACCCTTAATGTGTAATTGAGCACTAGTATGTGATAACCTTAACACCAACTAACAATAACATCAAAGACAAGACAGTTAGCCTTACAATTAGCTCCTAGTAATTCTGCTGTGTAATATCACCCTTAGGCAGTGCTAAAGTTAGAATTGTTTTAGAGCAGTCACAGGTTAATGCTTAATGCCATCTCTGACTCGCACAACTGTGACTTCCCATTAAATGGTCTGCTGAGAAGAGGCATGACCAGAAGCTAAGACTCTATTCCTCCTCTGGGAGAGGAACACGGGGAGTTAAGTATATTAAGAGCATGGAGCCCAGAGAAGTGGACCTCCCTGAGCTCAATGCTTTCCCTCCCTGGTGGCTCCACTTCTAGCTTCAAGGTGTTAACTGCAATGACGGAAGAATGTAACAGGTCTCAGGGGCCCACCATCCTTGGAGTCTGACCTGCCTGCCTCCCTATCTCATCCTCACTTCCAATTTCTTACTTATCATGTCTTTGATGTTGTTCACCTATTGAGGAGGCAGTCCCTCAGGCCAGGAGCAGTGCCTCAGGCTCCTTCAGTTGCTGGTTCTGTCCTGGGATCTATGTTTCCTTTGTAGTATTTTCCCTTTAAGGGAGCATCCCCTTAAGCCTTCAAGAACCTGCATGGGCTTCAACCACCCAAGCCTTTTGTGTTGTTGAACCCTCAGCCCTAGTCCATTGTCTGAGACCTCAGCTACCTGGCCTTGGCTCTGGTTTGGCTGCAGCCCCTCCAGGGCTCCTGTTTCTCTATGCCAGCCTCAGCCTACTTAGGCTAGGGCTTAACTCCAGTCACTGATAGTGGTGAGTGCTTTTTGGACACCCCACCCATGACTCCTCCTCCTCTGCAGCCAGAATCTGGTCCTCTGGTCCAACTCAAACATAAAACAGTGACCAAATGCATTTTAACTCAAACATAACCACCTCTGGGATTCTAGTGTACAAGCCCTGCTTCTTAGGCTGGCTTGCTTCTGTCCCTCCAACCTAACAGGTATCTCTCTTGGCCTGGCTTGGCTCTTCACTGCAGCTAGCTCTTTCCTGGGAGCTCTGTGTCCTGCAGCAGTCAGGGTTAGATTGCCCCATACATGGTCAGTCTCCTTGCAATCATGTGACATGGTCTCCTGCACTCAGGGGCCAGCTGCTGCTAATTCCAGTTTTTTAATACCTGGTTTTTTCTAGTCCCTATCTTAGTTCACCTTTGCAGATACTACCTGTTTCCACATTTGCCCTTGGGGTTCCTGCATTCCCCCACTTTCCTAGTGTTGGTGTCACTGGACATAACCCTAGGTAACTCAGACGGATGGAAGACCACGAGTGTCAATGAAGTCCTTCTGCTCAGGGGTCAGACGAGCCAGGACCCCCCCTTGCCCACCCTTTGTAACCCTTTCTCTGACGCCTGTAATCTCCTGTCCTTCTGGAAAACAGGTAAGCTAAAACTGTTATCTGTGGAATGCAAGGGCACCGCTCGGAGAGAGAAGGGAGGAGGGAAAGGGGAAGGAAGAGGGGGGCCAACTAGTGGAAAACTGACCGGGGTATAAAGATCTCGCTGTTGCAGGGTTAGATGTGCAGGATTTGAGACAATACAGTCTCCCTGTGCCTTTTACTTGAGCTCAAATAAACTCTGTCTACTTCTCCCCCCAGTGTGTTTATTTGGTGCGACGCACACCGGACAATGAACCCAATTGTTGCCTCCCTCGGGCACCTTGTGCTGGCAACAGTTTTTGGCGCCCAACGTGGGGCTCGAGGCTAACATTTCACCTTGCCCGGATCCCTCCTGGGGCCAACGACTTGTGGCAACAACCGACGCCCAGCGCGCACTGGTGGTTTCATCGGGGGCCTCGGCGGAGACATGGTTTGATTGACCCCGGAGGGCACAA
>NW_017728906.1:143135243-143143990 GCF_001723895.1 Crocodylus porosus
TTTTATCTTCAGAATATGAGAAAACTCAGCCAAAACTTTGTTGAGTATTCTCAAAGGGGGGAGTTGTTGGTGTCACTGGGCATAACCCTAGGTAACTCAGAGGGATGGAAGACCACGAGTGTCGATGAAGTCCTTCTGCTCAGGGGTCAGACGAGCCAGGACCCCCTTTGCCCATCCTTTGTAACCCTTTCTCTGGTGCCTGTAATCCCCTGTCCTTCTGGAAAACAGGTGAGCTAAAACTGTTATCTGTGGAATGCAAGGGCACTGCTCGGAGAGAGAAGGGAGGAGGGAAAGGGGAAGGAAGAGGGGGGCCAACTAGTGGAAAACTGACCGAGGTATAAAAATTACACGGTTGCAGAGCTAAGTGCGCAGGATTTGAGACTATACAGTCTCCCTGCGCCTTTTACTTGAGCTCAAATAAACTCTGTCTACTTCTCCCCCCAGTGTGTTTATTTGGCGCGACGCACACCAGGCAACGAACCCAATTGTTGCCTCCCTCAGGTACCTTATGCTGGCAACACTAGTAACATGGTCAAGGGATGCTGGATGACTGAAATTTGGTTGCTTTATCTCCACAGAGTAGACTAAGAATACCCTATTTTCAGGTAGGTACAATGGCTCAAAGACAGCCCTTGACTGAAATGGCTTAACCTTAAGACTTTTAAGGCATGTTTACACATGCTCTGGGGGTGGAGGGGGGGCACTTTTTGGGCAGCTCCCAAGAGCAGCCCTAATTAAAGCACCCACAGTGTCTCATGTATTTAGCATCCCATGCTTCAAAATGGTGTGGGGGGCACTTTGACAAGCTTTAGTTAAAGTGCACCTACCACCATTGTGAAGCAAAGGGATACTGAATACATGAGATACTGTGGGTGCTAATTAGCATGCTCCAGCAGACCTGATTAGTTGAGTTTGCTCCAATGTGCTGTAATTACAAAGTGCCTGAGCAGACATCCCATACATCTACAGGCACCCTTTGAGGGGACTTAGCGCAATTTAGCACCCTTTGATGCATGGAGACTCCTGGTATAAATGCCTTTAGAATAGTTTAAAGGTAACCGGGAACACCACCCTTTACTCTCTAATCATTACATGTATTTAAAAAAGCTAACAGAACATGACATTTTCAAAAGTAAATTAAAAAACAAAACCAAAAAAACCCCCCTCCTAAGTAGAAGTAGGTCAATAAATTGGAGTTAATAACATTACATTGATTTACAGCACCTGCAAATCTAGCCCAATAGCTTTTTGTCTTATGCCATTTAACAAATTCAGTTACACTGGCACTTGCTTTCTGATATTCACATTATTCACAAAATGCAGCCCCTAAGTTATGAGAGTGAAAATCTGTATAAGAGTGAATTGCTGATTTCTGTAGGAAGCTCTTGAGTAAGTGCCAGATGAAAAAAATGGAAAAAACTTCCACAGTCAGTGCAAAAAACCCCAGAGATGTTTCTATTTTGCAAAGCAACTCAGAGTTGTTATGAATGAGAAGACTGAACAGACATGGGGGAGTTAAAGTAGATTCCACATTATGATTAAACATATCTACACTTCAGAAGATTCCCACCCACTTCAAAAAATTGAAAGGTTTAGATAAGCATGAAAAAAACCTGGGTACCTGTCCAGTGTTTATCTGACTGATTCTAATGTATGACACTTTTACGAGGCTTTGCAGTGTTCCTCACACACAAGCTGTTCAGTTTTCAATGGGATTCATCTATCAATTTGCTTTATATGAGTTTCAGTACTGTAACACCTGAGCTTCTAAACACTGGTGAAAACTTCTGAGCTACCTTGCAAGTAGGAGATAATTACTATTCATATTCTATAAACAGAAAATTGGAGCAAACACAAAATAGAACCTAGTTTCACAAAAGGCACTTGACCCCTCTATCACTCTCGGGCCTAAGAAAAGGCACTGGGGATAAAACCAAATATGCTCAGAGTCTACCTAGCACATAATGACAGCAATGAGTCTCACACAAAACACACTGGCCATGTCCAGGGCCATTTTCATTAAAAATTGGCTAGATGACTCATCCTTGAAACAAGAGACCTAGGTTCTTATTTTATAAGCTGTTTGGGGCATTCTAATACCTCTTGGTTAAGCTTAGTCATGCTGTAAAAAAAAAGAAGATTCACCACAACAAGGAAAGCACCATAAAGCGGGGAAAAAAACCTCTCCAGTCCAGTGATCAACACACATCTTCTGGAGAAGAAAGACCTGACATTTCTATCCTTCCAGGTTTTTTTCTTATCTAGAAGAATAACCTGTCCATGAAATGTGAAGTGTAAGAACACTGTAGTCAATGGCATCACCTCTAATTCATGTTGCTCAGAAGCACTCATGAGATACAGGCTCCACTGAAAACCTTAGCTTGTTTTTGATTATTAAGTTAGTAACTGAACTCATTCTTCTATCTTATTGCATCCTGTAGTTTTGGAGATCTAATGTTTACTTGTCACCCTGGCTCTTAAAAATGCATACTGTCTGTGGAGTTAATGATGAATTTCTAATGTTCTTATTCCTTTTCCTCTTTCCCTTATTCTGCAAGAACTTTATAAAACATTCATTAAGCCAATAAGACTTTACAAAACATTTGTAAAAGCAGAGGGATATTTTTCAATAAAACATTGTTTCTAATTTTCAAATTACTTTATATTTTAATAGTAATTATCTATTTGTGAAGTTAGAGGTTTTACAATTAAGGTTGTTTCTTAACCAGAAACATTTTCCAAAGTGAGACTTTTTGACACATTTTAACAATTACTCAGTTATCATTTTTAAACATTTTTGACTTACAAATGGTTTGACCAATTACCTTGTAACCCAGTGGGCTGTGCATCATAATTATCTTGATCAATTTTCTTCCCAATTTGTAAAACAGAAACAAAGTTTGTATGAACAAAAATTACTAGATAAATAATGAAAAAAATGTCAAGTTGGAATTAAAGTAGGAATGACCAAGATATGGTTGTTATGGGGCAGTTCATTCTCTGTCTGTTCTCTGTTAAAAGATATTTTCTTCTGAACTTACCCTTCAAATTCTTTTCCAGCCCTGTTATGTAACCCATGTGGGTACTTGAAAGGTCAGAAATTTCATCAATTCATAGATTGTAAGGACCTGGAAGGGACCTCATAAGATCATCGGGTCCAGCCCCCCTGCAGTAGGCAGGAAAGACAACTTGGGTCAGGTGACCCCAGGAAAGTGACCATCCAGTCTCCTCTTGAAGATTTCTTGGGTAGGTGATTGCACCACCTCTAGAGGGAGTTTATTCCACAGTCTGGACACGCTGACTGTGAAGAAGTTTCTTCCTAATGTTAAGCCAGAAACAGGAGTTTGGTCCATTACTCCTGTTTTTCCCCAAGGGTGCCCTGATGAATGGTTGTTTGCTAAGACCTTGACGTTTTTCCCTAATATACTGGAAAGCTGCTACCAAGTCCCCTCCCAGCCTTCTCTCCTTTAGGCTGAAGAGGCCCAACTCCCTTAGCCTTTTAGTGTAGACTTGCCTTGCAAACGTCTGTGTACCAGGGAGCTGAGTAATAAATGGGACTCACCTGCAGCTCCCGACAAGAGGCACATGAGGCGGAACAAGGAGCCTGCATGGCTCATTAGCCACGCGTTTATCAGATTACACCCAGCCAGTGATGTCACAGAGGAACACCGGCCGGTGGAGCTAAAAACAATGGCTGCAGCTGGGAAAGTGGTGGATGGACCCAGTGAAGGGAAACACCAAGCCCCACCAACAGGGAAGCAGTGGAGGCTAGCACGGTGGCAAGAGAGCTGGCAGGGGCTCTGATGGGGCAAGGACAGACCCCGCAGCTAGGAGCACCCCTGGGCAGTGTGGATGTTGAAGACACGGCACCAGAGGATGCGCCGGACCAAAGTCCGGAGGGCAGCGTGACCCACAGGTGGGGTACCGGGGCTACGGCGGGTGGAAGCGGCCGCACCAGACAGGAGAGACTCCAGGAGAGCCCAAAGGGGTACAACCGGGTTGGGCATCACCGCCAGGGTCCGAGGCAGTGAGCCGGAGGAAGGGCCAGGAAAGCAAGGCGCCAAGGACGGGCCAGGAGGGAACCAAAAGGGTGTAGAATAGGCTGCTCAGCAAGTACAGTAGCTGAGCAGTTAGCTTTTCCTTTTAAAATTTAATTTATTGAGTAACCTGGCTGAAGGAGCAGAGCTGGGGCAGTGCCCTTATACAGTAAGGTTAATGGGGTCTTGGTGAGACCAGAGTCTGCATGAGAAGTCCTGCTCATTGCAGGATAGGGAGTAGGCGAGGAGGTCCGTGGGTCATGCTTGTGAGCAAGCCCCATGTCTGGGGTAAGGGTCATTTAGAAACAGACCAGAGGGTATCATTCTACAGCTGGGGAACAAGGACCAACGGAGGAAGGAGGCACTAAAGGTGGTGTAAGGCTGGGGTACAGGGGTGGTGGAGCCCCGTGAAGTGACCGTCGGGGGATCCTGGGCCACAGAGTATACTGAGAACCGACCCTTAACACTGAGGAACACCAAGTCACAGCGGGCGAGAAAGAGGTCGGGGACACGAGGAAAAGAGAACTGTTCTGATGCATAAGAGATCCGCACAGGTGGGTGGGTGACAGCTATGTACAGGACCAGAACTGCCCGAGAGCAGATAATCGAAGCCCGACGGTCACACTCTGATTATATGGGTGGCTTTTCTCTGGAGTCTCTCAAGCTTTTCCACGTCCTTGTTGATGTGTGGTGCTGAGAACTGGATGCAATACTCCAGCTGCAATCTCACCAATGCTGAGTAAAGCAGAAGAATCACTTCCTTAGTTTTGCTTGTGATGCATCAGTTGATTCCAGAGTATTGTGTGCCCTGCTGGCTATAATATCGCATTGATGACCCATGTTCATACTATGATCTATTATTACCCCTAGTTCCCTTTCAGTCATGGTGTTAGTCAAATTAGCACCACCAAGCCTGTAAGTATGTTGGGGATTGTTCGTCCCCAGATGGAGCACTTTACATTTCTCCATGTTGAACTTCATCTGGTTCTGATCTGCCCAACATGCCAGCCTGTCAAGGTCTGCCTGTATCTGCAGCTTTTTTTCAAGTGTGAGCATGCTCCTCCTTAACTTGGTGTCATCTGTGAACTTGGCCAGTAAACTCTTCACCTGCTGCATCCAAATCATTGGTAAAGATGTTGAAAAGCACTGGACCAAGCACAGACCCCTGAGGGACACCACTGGCCACTTCTCACCAAGGCAACACAGATCCATTCATTAGAACTCCCTGGGTCCTACCCCACATCCAGCTTCTTACCCAACTAACTGTCAAGCAGTTAAGCCCTTGATCCTCCAGTTTTCCTATGAGAAATCATGGGATATCGGATCAAAGGCCTTTTTGGAAGTCTAGGTATACAATATCAACCTTCTCTCTCTTATCCAGGTGGAGAGTTACTTGGTCATAGAAGGAGATGAGATTGGTAAGACAAGACCAGCCATGCTGGCTATCATTCCAAATCTTACCTTTTGCAAGCATATCATACATAGACTCCTTCATGAATTTTTCCAGGATTGCCCCTGGAATATACGTTAGACTAACTGGCCTATAGTTGCCAAGTCTAGGAAAGCATTACCTCTGGTTGGCCTTTTCACTTCCTGAATCAGGTAGAACTTTTTGATACAGGTCAGGAAGCAACATGACCAATCTGATTTGGCTGAGTGTTCCTCCCAAGAGATGTCTGGGTAATTGAAGTCACCCATGATGACCATGTCCCATGTGCAAGCAGCGTCTGCCAGTTCTCAAGAGAACTCCAGATTGAGATCCTCCCCCTGGGTTTGGTGGCCTGTAGCATACACCTACAGTTACATCTCTCTCACTGAGCCCCACCCCCCACCCCTTGTTTGACACAGGTGGTTTTGAGCTACTCTTCTTTGAAGCTGATGTCAGCCTCCAGGAGGTGTACTACTCCCTCACATAGAGAGCTACACCCCTACCTTCCTTACCTACTTGATTCCTTCTGTGCAGGGTGAATCATGTGTCCCACCAGGTCTCTGTATTCCCTACTAGATCATAATACCCCTAGAGAATAGGAGAGCTAGCTCCTCCTGCTTGTTCCTTATTCTTTCATTAGTGTACAAGTCTTCCAATTGAGACCCTTGATTTCTTATGCGCTCAGCTCTTGCAAGAGTGACTCCCCTAGTGTCCCCAACTTCAGAGCTGTCTTGTGTGCCAGTCCTGGGGCATGCTCCAGTCAGTGTTTCCCTTTCCTCCCAAGGATCTTAGTTTAAAGCCCTGTCTAGAAGATTGGCCATTATGGCCGAGAACAGGGACTTACCACTCCATGTGAGGTGGATACCATCCCTTCCCAGGAGTCCTCTCTCCCTGAAGTGTGCACTGTGGTTGAAGAAACTGAAGCCCTCTCAGTAGCATCACTGCTGAAGTCATTGGTTCACTTCTTCAATGCATTTGGTGGCAAGAGGCACAGCAGTTTCTGGAGCATTCAGAGATGCAGAAGTTAATGCTGCCATGGCCAAATTCCAACTACATGGGCCTATGATGCAGCTCCATACTCCAACTCCAGCCCATGGGAGAGTGCCCCCCCCTCCCCCCCATCCTGGACTGATGGATTAGAAACTTAAGATGTAAAGAAAAATCCACAATCCTTTGACATGTGGACACAGATAAAATCTCCATTACTGTTGCAGGTTTTGTATAGGATTGTTATATATATATTTTTAAGAGGCCAAATCCTTAATCCTTTGGATTTTTAAAAAATATTTCAGGACCAATGACTAAGCTTTGTACAAGCACCAAAGGGCAAATTAATCAGACAAACTATAATGAAGAATTGTTAATAACTACTTAATTACAAGCTTTTGTTCTTAAATATAGCCCATTCATGAGTTGTACGGATGATTTAATTATGGAACTCTTACATAGAAGCAAGTTACTATTTAAGCTAAAAGTATCTAAAGGAATATTGTTCACAAGTCAACATTTCAAATCAAAAGAAGTGTAATGAATGATCAATAAAAAAGAACAATCAAATTATCAGGAAAAAAATCCTCAAATGTCAAAGTTAACTTGTAACGTTCGTGCCAAGCCAAAACATTTTATAACAGAATTAAAATAACGTTTATAACATGACAAGGTTGCAACCTTAACTATAAGGCATTTTTTTCTCATGAGAAGTCAATAGAAATTTGGTTCATGTATTTGGGGGGCTTGTATTTTAGACCTTGAGATAAATAAACAAATCCATTCACCAATATTCAAAAGCTAACAGTTTCAGATTGCATTGGTGAAAAGAAAGAAACATTAAGCTATAAAGAATGTGGACTCCACGTACTTTTAATTAACACAGTGAATGCTATATGTTTTCACATGTTCAAATACAAATAAAAATCAGCGTAACTCAGATTCTAAAAAGAGAGTCACACTTGTTGTCTAGCCAAAAAAAAGAAAGAAAAGAAGAAGCAGTCCTCAAAGATATTTAAAGACAGCATAAATATTTTATATAATAATGCAGTCTGGATTATATGTTATTCCAAAGACTGCAGACTTCAAATAAAGTACAGACCATGCAGGATATCTTTCATTCTACTGTAAGCTCAGCCATAATATATGCATGCTGACATGTAGCATTGATTTTTCTTTATGTATGGCTGTATTAATTTTTAAAGTTCACACAGACAAATGTGCACCTTTCAGAAACAGAAGCAAGTAAATGAATAAGATCCTGGATAGAAACCTCCATTACGTACTTTTCATTAATGGATTGATGCATTTTAAAAAATAATCAATTCTTGCATTTTTCTGAAGGGACATAAACCTCCTTTGATATTTTTACCTTTGTAGTATTTACAAATACAATTCATAAATGCCTTCTTCCTCAATTTTTAATATTAGTTCAAGAGAAACTTTATTTCTGCAAGTCATATTTATAAACTAAATAGCTGGAAGCAATCAGCACTTTTATGTTGTTTTTTTCATAGTAACAATAAATAAATAAATAAATAAATTCAACCCTGTAGCAGACTTCATGATTTGTAGGTTTAAAGCTAGCATCTACTGTGTTTTTTCAATAGCACCAAAAGCAATAGAATATATATTATGCAAATAATTTAGAGCTATTCATCACAACGTAAGAAAGGCAGTAAAAGAATGTTCTCTAGAAAACTTAAAATGCATAACAGTCATCTTTATCTCTCGTTTTGGTATCAACAGCCTGACGCAAGACTTTCATCATATTCTACAAGATGACTAGAGCTTTTACTGTTTGGAATAATTATTGTCACTGAAACTATTGCCAGAGAAGTGGTATGGAGCACACAGAAAATACCACTTTCATAATGTAATTGTAAACTGGATGAGAACGTAACATTTTTCTACTTGAGTCACGTTGTCCCTGCTTTGGATATGACTATGTATTCTCTGTTACAGGATATTGTCTTTAGAATTTACAAGGCCCTTGAAATCCTATTTATAGAAGAGCTGAGATGCTTCATGTCTTTCAGTAAAGAAGCCCATAGACTGATAGTTGGCTGTTTACTCAGGCAGAATTATTTTTATCTTTTTGAGACTAATCATCCTATTAAAAAACTTTAGACAGAGATTAATGACAGCTACAAAAAAGAACCTGCACCTCATTAAGGTTTCTTTCGTTGCTTTTGGAATTAAAAAACAAACTAACGGTAATGCCAACTATTATTTCATTGACATTGATGTTGGGAGGTGGGGGGAAGAAAAAGGGGACAACTTCATTTGCTAAC
>NW_017728906.1:143144191-143190053 GCF_001723895.1 Crocodylus porosus
CTTTTCCTTTTAAAATTTAAGTTATTGAGTAACCTGGCTGAAGGAGCAGAGCTGGGGCAGTGCCCTTATACAGTAAGGTTAATGGGGTCTTGGTGAGACCAGAGTCTGCATGAGAAGTCCTGCTCATTGCAGGATAGGGAGTAGGCGAGGAGGTCCGTGGGTCATGCTTGTGAGCAAGCCCCATGTCTGGGGTAAGGGTCATTTAGAAACAGACCAGAGGGTATCATTCTACAGCTGGGGAACAAGGACCAACGGAGGAAGGAGGCACTAAAGGTGGTGTAAGGCTGGGGTACAGGGGTGGTGGAGCCCCGTGAAGTGACCGTCGGGGGATCCTGGGCCACAGAGTATACTGAGAACCGACCCTTAACACTGAGGAACACCAAGTCACAGCGGGCGAGAAAGAGGTCGGGGACACGAGGAAAAGAGAACTGTTCTGATGCATAAGAGATCCGCACAGGTGGGTGGGTGACAGCTATGTACAGGACCAGAACTGCCCGAGAGCAGATAATCGAAGCCCGACGGTCACACTCTGATTATATGGGTGGCTTTTCTCTGGAGTCTCTCAAGCTTTTCCACGTCCTTGTTGATGTGTGGTGCTGAGAACTGGATGCAATACTCCAGCTGCAATCTCACCAATGCTGAGTAAAGCAGAAGAATCACTTCCTTAGTTTTGCTTGTGATGCATCAGTTGATTCCAGAGTATTGTGTGCCCTGCTGGCTATAATATCGCATTGATGACCCATGTTCATACTATGATCTATTATTACCCCTAGTTCCCTTTCAGTCATGGTGTTAGTCAAATTAGCACCACCAAGCCTGTAAGTATGTTGGGGATTGTTCGTCCCCAGATGGAGCACTTTACATTTCTCCATGTTGAACTTCATCTGGTTCTGATCTGCCCAACATGCCAGCCTGTCAAGGTCTGCCTGTATCTGCAGCTTTTTTTCAAGTGTGAGCATGCTCCTCCTTAACTTGGTGTCATCTGTGAACTTGGCCAGTAAACTCTTCACCTGCTGCATCCAAATCATTGGTAAAGATGTTGAAAAGCACTGGACCAAGCACAGACCCCTGAGGGACACCACTGGCCACTTCTCACCAAGGCAACACAGATCCATTCATTAGAACTCCCTGGGTCCTACCCCACATCCAGCTTCTTACCCAACTAACTGTCAAGCAGTTAAGCCCTTGATCCTCCAGTTTTCCTATGAGAAATCATGGGATATCGGATCAAAGGCCTTTTTGGAAGTCTAGGTATACAATATCAACCTTCTCTCTCTTATCCAGGTGGAGAGTTACTTGGTCATAGAAGGAGATGAGATTGGTAAGACAAGACCAGCCATGCTGGCTATCATTCCAAATCTTACCTTTTGCAAGCATATCATACATAGACTCCTTCATGAATTTTTCCAGGATTGCCCCTGGAATATACGTTAGACTAACTGGCCTATAGTTGCCAAGTCTAGGAAAGCATTACCTCTGGTTGGCCTTTTCACTTCCTGAATCAGGTAGAACTTTTTGATACAGGTCAGGAAGCAACATGACCAATCTGATTTGGCTGAGTGTTCCTCCCAAGAGATGTCTGGGTAATTGAAGTCACCCATGATGACCATGTCCCATGTGCAAGCAGCGTCTGCCAGTTCTCAAGAGAACTCCAGATTGAGATCCTCCCCCTGGGTTTGGTGGCCTGTAGCATACACCTACAGTTACATCTCTCTCACTGAGCCCCACCCCCCACCCCTTGTTTGACACAGGTGGTTTTGAGCTACTCTTCTTTGAAGCTGATGTCAGCCTCCAGGAGGTGTACTACTCCCTCACATAGAGAGCTACACCCCTACCTTCCTTACCTACTTGATTCCTTCTGTGCAGGGTGAATCATGTGTCCCACCAGGTCTCTGTATTCCCTACTAGATCATAATACCCCTAGAGAATAGGAGAGCTAGCTCCTCCTGCTTGTTCCTTATTCTTTCATTAGTGTACAAGTCTTCCAATTGAGACCCTTGATTTCTTATGCGCTCAGCTCTTGCAAGAGTGACTCCCCTAGTGTCCCCAACTTCAGAGCTGTCTTGTGTGCCAGTCCTGGGGCATGCTCCAGTCAGTGTTTCCCTTTCCTCCCAAGGATCTTAGTTTAAAGCCCTGTCTAGAAGATTGGCCATTATGGCCGAGAACAGGGACTTACCACTCCATGTGAGGTGGATACCATCCCTTCCCAGGAGTCCTCTCTCCCTGAAGTGTGCACTGTGGTTGAAGAAACTGAAGCCCTCTCAGTAGCATCACTGCTGAAGTCATTGGTTCACTTCTTCAATGCATTTGGTGGCAAGAGGCACAGCAGTTTCTGGAGCATTCAGAGATGCAGAAGTTAATGCTGCCATGGCCAAATTCCAACTACATGGGCCTATGATGCAGCTCCATACTCCAACTCCAGCCCATGGGAGAGTGCCCCCCCCTCCCCCCCATCCTGGACTGATGGATTAGAAACTTAAGATGTAAAGAAAAATCCACAATCCTTTGACATGTGGACACAGATAAAATCTCCATTACTGTTGCAGGTTTTGTATAGGATTGTTATATATATATTTTTAAGAGGCCAAATCCTTAATCCTTTGGATTTTTAAAAAATATTTCAGGACCAATGACTAAGCTTTGTACAAGCACCAAAGGGCAAATTAATCAGACAAACTATAATGAAGAATTGTTAATAACTACTTAATTACAAGCTTTTGTTCTTAAATATAGCCCATTCATGAGTTGTACGGATGATTTAATTATGGAACTCTTACATAGAAGCAAGTTACTATTTAAGCTAAAAGTATCTAAAGGAATATTGTTCACAAGTCAACATTTCAAATCAAAAGAAGTGTAATGAATGATCAATAAAAAAGAACAATCAAATTATCAGGAAAAAAATCCTCAAATGTCAAAGTTAACTTGTAACGTTCGTGCCAAGCCAAAACATTTTATAACAGAATTAAAATAACGTTTATAACATGACAAGGTTGCAACCTTAACTATAAGGCATTTTTTTCTCATGAGAAGTCAATAGAAATTTGGTTCATGTATTTGGGGGGCTTGTATTTTAGACCTTGAGATAAATAAACAAATCCATTCACCAATATTCAAAAGCTAACAGTTTCAGATTGCATTGGTGAAAAGAAAGAAACATTAAGCTATAAAGAATGTGGACTCCACGTACTTTTAATTAACACAGTGAATGCTATATGTTTTCACATGTTCAAATACAAATAAAAATCAGCGTAACTCAGATTCTAAAAAGAGAGTCACACTTGTTGTCTAGCCAAAAAAAAGAAAGAAAAGAAGAAGCAGTCCTCAAAGATATTTAAAGACAGCATAAATATTTTATATAATAATGCAGTCTGGATTATATGTTATTCCAAAGACTGCAGACTTCAAATAAAGTACAGACCATGCAGGATATCTTTCATTCTACTGTAAGCTCAGCCATAATATATGCATGCTGACATGTAGCATTGATTTTTCTTTATGTATGGCTGTATTAATTTTTAAAGTTCACACAGACAAATGTGCACCTTTCAGAAACAGAAGCAAGTAAATGAATAAGATCCTGGATAGAAACCTCCATTACGTACTTTTCATTAATGGATTGATGCATTTTAAAAAATAATCAATTCTTGCATTTTTCTGAAGGGACATAAACCTCCTTTGATATTTTTACCTTTGTAGTATTTACAAATACAATTCATAAATGCCTTCTTCCTCAATTTTTAATATTAGTTCAAGAGAAACTTTATTTCTGCAAGTCATATTTATAAACTAAATAGCTGGAAGCAATCAGCACTTTTATGTTGTTTTTTTCATAGTAACAATAAATAAATAAATAAATAAATTCAACCCTGTAGCAGACTTCATGATTTGTAGGTTTAAAGCTAGCATCTACTGTGTTTTTTCAATAGCACCAAAAGCAATAGAATATATATTATGCAAATAATTTAGAGCTATTCATCACAACGTAAGAAAGGCAGTAAAAGAATGTTCTCTAGAAAACTTAAAATGCATAACAGTCATCTTTATCTCTCGTTTTGGTATCAACAGCCTGACGCAAGACTTTCATCATATTCTACAAGATGACTAGAGCTTTTACTGTTTGGAATAATTATTGTCACTGAAACTATTGCCAGAGAAGTGGTATGGAGCACACAGAAAATACCACTTTCATAATGTAATTGTAAACTGGATGAGAACGTAACATTTTTCTACTTGAGTCACGTTGTCCCTGCTTTGGATATGACTATGTATTCTCTGTTACAGGATATTGTCTTTAGAATTTACAAGGCCCTTGAAATCCTATTTATAGAAGAGCTGAGATGCTTCATGTCTTTCAGTAAAGAAGCCCATAGACTGATAGTTGGCTGTTTACTCAGGCAGAATTATTTTTATCTTTTTGAGACTAATCATCCTATTAAAAAACTTTAGACAGAGATTAATGACAGCTACAAAAAAGAACCTGCACCTCATTAAGGTTTCTTTCGTTGCTTTTGGAATTAAAAAACAAACTAACGGTAATGCCAACTATTATTTCATTGACATTGATGTTGGGAGGTGGGGGGAAGAAAAAGGGGACAACTTCATTTGCTAACGAGCACAAATAAATCTACTAGACTGGTATCCAATTAAGATACAAAAAATAAAGTCAAATATTGACAATGGACGTGAATAGATAGGTTATATTATATGATATCTGAGTCTTATTTGATCAGCTGTTGGTTAAGTTAATTACTAGTAAAGCAAGCTTTTGAATACTTCAGACGTTTTATGGCAGAGAGTACAGAATCCTCTTCACTGATTTACTGGAACTGTTTAGAGTGAATGTTCACACGTAAAATTCATCCCCTGTGAATGTTCACACGTAAAATTGAGTTGTTAAATCTAACAGGGAAATGAAGTAACATCAACAGGACTGTTTATTTTCGTTTCTCAGAGGCCAAATGTGTAATGGAAGAGTGACAGCTCTATCTCTAAAGAGGAAACCTTCTGTGCCAGCCTGCACATCTAAGAACCTGAATTCACTTTTAAAGATGTGATTCACTCCTTTTCATAACAAAAGGTTAAGTATTATGACAGCAACTGACATAGAGTGGGATTGGGTGAGGATGGTTAAGAAGGAAGTTTCTCTGGAAATGTACAGTATATAAATTAAGCTGTAAAACAGAACAAAATTGTCATTTTTAAGATGAACACTTTCCCCCCCTAAGATGGTAGCAATATAACATCTTTTCTACAATTACACTTGTTACTGATGCCAGTTCCTGACCAGCTGAGTAGCTGATCTTCTTCCCCTGGAGATTGCACCTGATTGCTGAAGGAAGGAAAATGGAGTAAGTACAGTATATCTGTACTATAACAGATGACACCAGGAGATGTGCAAGGCTGAAAGTTGCCATTGAGTCAGTGGCAGGGTGACATTATCTTCAAATTCTGATTCCTTGAAGAAACAAAAGAATGTTCCATTTTTTCTGCCAGATAAATAGCTCCACTTTAAAAAAAAGTTCAGGTCCTTAACACCCGATGCAATCTTGAAAATCAAGGGAAAAATCAGCTGCTTCAGAAAAGTCCTCTAACAGCAGTTTCTAAAAAAAAAAGTTAAAATTAGACGTGAAACAATAAATCACTCTGAAACAGGAAACTTTTCCATTTGCAGTCTGCAGCAATGTTTTATCTTGGATTGCCGAGTCGTGCTTCCAGCGAACGACTTAATGCTATCGTGGAACTCAGTTTAGGACAAATATTCCAGAATACCACTAAGGATACCTCTAAGTTATTTCTCTTTCTCTACCTTTCTCGCTGTACTAGGTGTCCTGACTAAAGCCAGAATATTGATTAATTATGGAGGTTATCTTGCTGATGCTGTCCTGATGATAATGTGAAACTTGAAAGCAGTCTTGAAAAATATGTTCTCCTGAAAATGCAGTGCCCTAAACTATGAGCAGTTCTTAGTACAGATTTCATCTCAAATACTTATAGTCTAACCATCACCTGCCATAGCCTACAAGTCTCCATCTTAGGAAAAAATGGTCCATAGTACTCAAGTCAGCATTAGATTTTAACTTTAGGCCCTGCCCTCGGCATGAGTGGTTATGTAAAATGTACAGCTGCAGCAGAGGCCTGTGTAATTTGGATACATTTTTCTCAGGCACATTCTTCCTCTTTATCCTCTCTTCTCATGTATGGGGGGGCTGGATATTTGCCGCAAATCTATCAGTGATAAAGTAAGACATTCATCATATCAGCTCAATTGTACTGAGCAATATGGGAGGAGAGTGGATCCAAGGCCCTATTTGCCTCCACTCTTTCTGCACATTCCCTGTTCTGCGAAGGTAGTGTACCAGCATAAAACATCCATTTAATTCCATTCAGCCTGATCCAAGGACTGGTTAGGATTTATGGGTGCCCAAAATGGAATTTTTACACTCTCTTACTTCTCTGTGTGAGTATTTAATCCTGCCACAATCTGTCCACTAGAAAGATACCAGTGTGTTTGAAGTGCTTTTATCCCCTCAGTAGAGTGCCAGCTCTCAGCCAATCATGCTTTAAGTCAAGAACTGCACAGATTTCCTTTAGAGCTTGTCAGCACTGATAAACTGGCTAGAAGAATCATTCTTGAATGACATGAGACATCTTCTTACCTCCGGGGTTTAATGTGCCATCTCCTTAGCTTCTTTAGCCCAAGTTAACCCAAAGAACAAGAGATCAAAAAACCCCCCAAAACAACAGACCTCATCATTCCCCGAAGACTATTAGATTGACAATGCAAGTAAATGGATATATAAAATTGATTGAAAATACTGCCTTTAGATTTTTTGAGTGCATATTGAGGACATAATTTATATAAAACTCTTTTTTACCTACATAACCTAGATGGATTTCTTTAAAGAATACTTGTCTAGCAGAATAGATGGCTGTGCAGAGTGTGAGGTAAATGAGAATATGTTACTCTATTAGGTAGATCAGCTAATACTTACTTCAGTGGCACTCTGTATCACAATAAAGCTAGTAAAGACATGCCATAATGCAGACATTATTAACTTATTACTTACAGCAAGGAACATTTTACATCCTTTCACTATTTCATCTAGTCCCTGAATTAGATTGGAAAAAGGAAGGTCAAAAGAAAAGTATCAGTACAATGTCTATAGTCCAAACAGTACATTTTTTACAGGAACATTTTTTTCTGCTAAGAATACAGGATCACTTACATTACTTAAGCCTGTTATGAAGAAGTAGTAGCAACTCCATATATAAGGTGTCAAGACTCTTCTATAAAGCTGATATTGATCCTCCCCAGCATATATAGCCTCATAGATTTATACATTTTGAGACCAGATGCATTATGTTAACTAATTTAATCTCACATTTTATAAATCAGAAAATATCATCCAGTGATTCCTGAATCTAGCACAATAACTTATTACTGAGCTATAGTAAAACTTTTAGAACGTTAATCTTGATTCAAAGACTCTATAGTAATGAAAACTATAGCTCTTACTTTTGTAGCATTTAAAATTACCGTTACCATCACCATGTGCTTTTGTGTATGACATATAATCAAAACTAGATTAGTCAAATGTATTGCATTAAGTGGGGCTGAAGGTAAATTGTGAATGGGGGTATATAAGTAGATTATTAAAATATACATTTGTAAAGAAAACAGAAATTTAACTTGCTGTTATGCAAAAATCTCTGCAAAGCTTTAATAAGGAGTTATTTCTAGCCTACAAGATTCATAATCTCTGTGGTCAGAACCCCTGTAGACCAGGAAGGCATAAATGCTAGTTGCCACTATTTTAGCTAGGACAAATTAATTTTATTCCACTTTCTTCCCTCCATATCCACACAAAAATGAATTCCCAAAATTGTTATTCAAAGGAACTAAAAGCCAGTGTCCCCTTTCTCTCAGACTATTGGCAAGACCTCCATATGATAGTCACAGATGTAAGCACAATGATTCAGACACTCCTAAATGTGAGATGTAAAAATGTTGCCTATTAGATTAGTAATAGCAATAATAGTTTAGCCTTACATGCTTAATTTAGCAAAGCACAGAACCATTTCCATTCACAAAGGTATGCAGGTATGTATGTATTTTGCTGAAAAAGATTCTATTGTGATTTGTTTTAAACAATGCAGTTGCCAAAATTAAGCAGACAACCCCTCCCCCTCACCCATAAAATGTTTGGGTTTTTTTTTTCCATTGGCACATGGAATAATATTGGGTCAGAACAGGATTCATCTAAGCTACCTCCTGCCTCTGACTATGGTCAATACCAGATGTTTTCAAGGAAAGTACAAGGATAACCATAATGGAATAATCTTCTGATGTGGAAATCTTTACTCAGCTTGGTTTTCACATGCCCTGAAGCATAACCATTTTGTATTCATTTTAAAAGTAACTAGATGTATTCTTATGATAAAATTGAATCTTCATTAAAATCCTACTCAAGTTTTGGCTTCCTATTCTGTCCTGCCTACTCTTTGTCTTCATATTTAGACAGCAAATGGTTCATGGCAGTTTTGTACAGTGCTAAACAAATAGCTAATTCTTACAGCCATAAAAATATATAACAGTACTAAAATAAGAATATGCATCCACCTCCCTTCATAAATGACATTCAGATTTCAGCCTTTATCTGAATTTCTCAGCTCAGGTTCTTTTCCATAAAGGCCAGATTGTCTAAGTAGACTCAAAAAACCTAAATGCAATTCTATTCTACTTTGGTTATGCCCGTTATAATTGATTAATGTGCCACGTGTGCCATAAGGTACGGGTAGCCTGCATGTAGCACATCAAGGACAAGGCAGACAGCACAGAAGCAGATGAGGTGGGGAACATAGAAGTAGATTAGGCAAGGAGCAGAGGGCAAGGAGCAGAAAACAGAAATTGTTTGAAAGAAAACATATATTCATTGTCCTGGCTGATTTTTTGTGACTCAGCATTAAGGATAAGATGTTTAGTCACATGAAGGAAATTGGAATGACGCTCAGGGAAGGCACAGGGCTAATTTGTGCCAAACCTGCTGAAAAGGTGAGCATACACTACATTAATTAATTTATTTTTGTAACGTGATGCCATCTTGCCTTTAGTGGTGAATCACAAGAAAGCAGCTATGAGCATGAAGATCCATCCAATTTATGAATTAATTGTTTTTCAGGGATTTGAGCATGGTGGAATAGAATTGCACTTAGGTGTCTAAATCCATTTATGCATCTAGTAGGCAGAAGAGAATGTGGCCCTGAATCTAAAGCTGGCACAAACTGAAACAATTAGTAATTAGGTTTCAGGACACAGAATACATTTTTGGCTAATCTCTAAATTTATCATATTACATTTTGTCCACTGGCATGTTTGTAGAGTTTAAGACAAGGGCTTCTTTATGAATTCAGGGGTTGAAGCTAAGGGAATCCAATGAACTGGAGCAGTCTTGAACTATAAAGAGTATTACATATGTATATGACATTTAAATGTCAATACTTCAAGTGAAACTTTGGTCATAGGCTGAATTAAAGAGAATTCTAGATTTTGCAGATATGTATATGTAGTGTATATTTACATATAAAGGTATAGAGTACATAGTGGCTGAGATTTAATTTTTTTTTCTTATCCTTTTCAGATAGGAATGTGTTAAACATTGTATCAGTGGAAAAATATATTTTATTTAATGAATATGTTAAAGATTGGGCTTTGTTTAGAATTAAGAGCACTTTTTAATTAGGTATTTCATAAACCATTTGTCTTCTCTGAAATTGATAGACATTCTATTTCTTTCTGAATCTGATTTTCCCCCGGAAGACTATCGGATGATTTACAACATAGCAGTGTATCTTACTCTCATAAATTAAGGCAGCTTTTGTTGACTTTCATACACCTATTTTTTCTTCCTTTTAATTACAACATTTATACAGGTAATTTACTGAGCCATAAGCTGCTTTCTGACGGTTCTTGTAGAAACTATTTACATTATTTATGTTCCTAATATAGGGCTATTCATAAAAATGTGAATGGCACCCACCATCTTTGTTCAACATAGGCATTCTTATCTGTTTTTAATAAAGAGTACATTCCTATCCTATATATTTACCCAAAATAAATAAATAAATAGTGACACAGAATAAAATGCAAAAAAGCATAACTAAATGTAAAATATTAAAGGCCCGATTTTCAAAATGATGAATGTCCATTTACACACTTAAATGGTAAATATAATGAAAATGCATCATTTGTGTATCTAAAACCTGTTGGGCGCTGTTCTTTGCCAACTCTGGGCATTTTTACACATGCTCTGGGAGCCATGGGGGGTGGGAAGGCGCTTTAATTAGCTAGTGCTTTTAATTAAAAGTGCCCAAGCATCACATTTATCAGCATCCCCCCTGCTAAAAATGGCAACGGTGCACTTTGAACTAAAGCTCATCGAACAAAATGCCCACCACTATTTTTTGGTGCAGGGATGCTAATACACATGACACCACAGTCTGCTGTAGTGCGTTTATTGCCGTGCTCCAGCAGACTTGATTGATCAAGTCTGTTCTAACACACTGGCTTTCCAGTGTCAGCGCTGCTCCCTGCATGTGTATAGGAGCCCTTTGGCTCTAAGTGGGCATGTCTACACAGGGCGCTTAGTGTGCCTAAGCCTAATAACACTGTACAGTAGCAAGGCAGTTAAAAACCATATTAATAGCCCACTGTGCAGTGTTATTAGGCTAATGTGAAGAAATGTCACAAAATATCCATGAGTTGGTGCTACTGCTTAGTAACTCTAGTCTAGTAACTGCACATGTAGTTAGTACTTTATTAAGCAAGTACTAAACTAAATGAGCAGTATCTAAGGCGTATTAATAAGTGTGTAATTGCACTCAGTGAAAACTGTTTATTATGCCCATATTTATCATAAAGGCCCCCGAGTCACAAATGGACTTCGTATTACATACTTCGTCATACAAATTATACCTGGCATTATGCATAAGCGCTCAATCTAGAGCCCAAATGTTCTTTTGAGTAGGTAGATTGACTTCTGGATGATGGCCAGGTTGGAGGAAAAAATCCTACTCTCACTCTCAGAAATGTTCTGTAGAGACTACTGAACCCAGTACTTGAAAGAAAGTTTTCAAAAGTGGCTAATTTTTGTGGGGTCACATTATGAACTTCTCTCTCACACTAAGAAGTGTAATTCCATTAGCATAACCTGGACTACAATACTTCATGGAATTAGTAATCAGTCTGTTAATATTTTCACCTCTGTTGCCAACCATATCATTATTACATTTCACATAGACCCATTTGTCAGCATAATTCTGCTTCGGACTGTAATTTAAGGAGAAAATACTCTTGGGTAATAGATTCATGTTAACAGAAGTATATTGTGGATAGAAATGTATGTGGAAATGAGAAAATGGAGATTGTTGTGTGTGCCCCTTTATTAAAATATAATTTCCATCTATGAAAAAAAGGACTGTCTATAATTTGCTGTTGCAGGTAGGCCTTTCTGCATCTCATCCTATTTATGAGTATAGTACCATGCATATTTCAGGTACTTCATCAATGTGTCATTTATACTGCACCAATAAAAAAACTGGAAAATATCTGAGGGTAACAAAGCTGCTGTAAATGACGGGTTGAGTATTTAGTTCTTTCTTTTTACATGCCCTGACTATGCCTGTTATTTTAAGTTTGAGTCTGATGTGACTGCCTGGAATTAGGGGAGTCAAAATTCTGACTTGTCTCATTCAATAATATGAAACAAATATGGGTTTTACTATTACGGAGTCATGAAATCCTAGTGGGAACAGTAAAATAACTACTGAAGCACAAGGGCTTGAACTTAAAAAATGTGAATATAAAAAGAGAGGAAAAACTTTATAAACCACCAACTTGCATACTTACAAGCCTTAATTTGTATATGTACCTACCTATGTGAATATTATAAATCAGATTTGACAGATCCATAAATATTTTTCCATGCTTGTTTACTCTTGAAAAATCTGGCTCCAAGTTATCAGAGACTTGATTTATTGGAAAATGCGTTCAGGGTTTTGCCTATGAACCACTGCTGACATGGTAGATGAGATTGAGAACATTGAACTACTAGTTCTACATTTTCAGACACAGACAACTGGCAATGCCGACTTTATGCTGTTCTTCACTCTTAGTGACATCTGACATTAGAAGTCATGAGTCATCCATTTTAAACTTTTCCCTTTTTTCTTTGTTTCTCTTTTTTGTTTAATGAATCATTTTGCTATGAGAAACTGTTTGAAGCTGCCAAAGCTGTTTTACTGATCAAGCATCCCATTCAAACCAACTAAAAGAAATCATTTCAAAACTTATTATAATGCTCTATTGGAATTAAAAAAAATGAGATAAACTGCAACAGCATTACTGGGCACTGCTTTAACAAGAAGATAATGTATACAATTTTGGAGATAATTAGAACCAATTCAGCACTGAAAAGTTTAATATTTTTTTCTCTTCCTCTCCCTTTGTCCAGTCTCCTCCCCACACCAACACACACAACACACACACACACTTTCCTAAGAGGTGACATCTTACTGTTTCTTTGTCTTTGTTCATTGATAATGTTGGACCATACATGGCAAAGGAAGAGTAAAATAATCTATCATCTTAAAAAAATGCTGGAATCTTTGTTTTCAAGCCAAGAGGAAAAAAAGAAAAGGAAAAAGGAAAAGAAATAGGTAATAACAAAAAAGATTATATTTTCATTAATAATCATAGATTCATACTGTTATAGATTTAATGTCTATCTTTATCAGTTTCTAGATTTCTTTTTGGTCTTGGATTGAAAACACAGTTTCCAATTATTTCAGTTTTCTAGATAACATATTTTTTACTCCTCCCCTTGCCTTCAGAATTAATTCTTTTATTCTAGCATCAAATTACTTCTCACCATTTAAAGTGCTGTAACAGTGTTTTCTACTAAGAGATAATCACTCTCACTAGAGATTTACAAAAGAGCTGTGTAATACCACGGAAGGAGACTAATGATGAGCAAGCCTCTAAAGGTTTCAGGGGGTTATTTTTGTCTTCATAATTATTCTAAAGTCCGTATGTTCATGTGGACCTTATCTGAATTATAACACAAACTTGTGGCTTCTTTAGATCCCCTTCCTAACTGCCCAGTAAATTACTGATTCCTCTACTTCGAGACTCTTGAGAAGCAATCTACATATCCTTTACTCCTCAGCTGACTTCCTGTACCTCCTTTTGGGGTACTCTCTCTTCTTTTTCAGGGTAATAGCTGCTTTGTATGTCCTTGGGGATCATACAATTGCTTCTGAACCATACTTTGTTTCACCTTTGGAATGGATCAGATTGCACCAAATATTTATTGCCGGACATTTGCCTCAGACTTCATCCCTTCCTTCCCTCTGCAAGGTCTCCACCTTCACTTATCATATTGAATTACCATGAGTTGAACTCTACGTTATAGTAAAAGAAGCAAGGCATATGCTTTTTCTTTTAATTAGCCTACTAGGTGGGTGTTTGTTTTGTTTTGTTTTGCTGTAATTGCTCCTTACCTTGATTGTAGTTGAAAGAAACTGTTTTTGAATACATAAAAATAAATAGATTCCCCCATTTCATATTTTCCACTCCATAAGCATTATCCTACCAAGTTCATGGGACTGATCATAAGCTAAGAAGAAACATTGTTGTGCTACCTGTTTGTTACGATATTGATAATAGTCCAATGTGCACAGACTGGTCACATGAAATGTTTCCCCGTAATTCGCATACGTACCCAGAGCTATTTTTGGATGAATCAGAAACAGCAATCTGGTATATGAAGACGATAAGCCATGGTTGTTGTATCTACATTTTTGGTCAGACCACCATATTTGCAGACCACCTCTTTCATTCAGCTATGTCATGTAAAGCACTGTAACTTGAAATGCATACAAACTGCTCACTAGTTATATGTTCAGGGAGAAAGCTAGTTTCTGAGCCATCTTCTTTCCATTCTGGATTTACGCTTGTCACATCTCCTGTTTTATTTTATTGTGCCCAAAAGTTAATATGTAAAAGGAGCTCAGTTCTTCCTGACCTGCTGTGCTGGGAGAGAACCTATACTACTCCAAGATCTAAGTGTAGTTTATCCTGGGCACAGTACAGCTTGTCTTTGAAAACTATGTACTGTGGTTGATCATTGAGCTGCCATTGTTTAACTATGAGAACCATTTATTCAGCTGAGAACCAGTTAAGAGCTAGAGAAAGGGAGAAAACTGAGGCCTTGAGCACATCCTATCCTTATATGAGCACTGTCAGAGACTTAATGTGATTGCTTACATGTGGGGCCTTACATTCAAACTTCCCTTTGGGAGGTAAGTAGTAATTAGGGGTGCCTATACATGAGCAGTGAGGTTGCTCTGATGCACATCAGAGCAGATTTAATTAATCAAGTCTGCTGGAGTGTGGCAATTGCCATGCTCCAGCAACCACCTCTGTCTCATGCATCAGTGTCCCTGCACTTAAAATGGCAGTGGGAGTGCTGGAATTAAAGCTTGTTGAATGAGCTTTAATTCAAGTGCCCCCATCACCATTTTTAAGTGCAGGGACACTGATATATGAGATATGGAGACAGTTTCATTAGAGCAGTTCTCAGAGCTGCTCTAAAGTACAACCCTGCACCCCCAGATATATGTAAAAGTACCCTAGGTTAGTGGTTCTCAATCTTTTTCACACTAGGGCTCAGTTGTAAACATTGATAGCCAGTCCCAACCCAGTGCCCCTCACTCCTGACCTGCTGCCTCTACCCCCAGGCCACAGCCCCCAGTGTGTGAGCCAGGGGGTGAGAGCGTGGAGCAGGGTGGGGGCCCAAGCAGCCCCTTGCAGGCTGCTAGCTTGGCAGGGAAAAGCCACGGTTTTCCATATTTTTCTCCTTTAAAGGAATATCCATTTTTAAAGTTTGTTCATGACCCTTTCATATATTCTCATGACCCAATTTTGGGTCATGTGGGTACAGGTTGAGAAACACTGCCCTAGGTGACTGAAGTAAGACTGTAAATTGCATTTTGAACCATTTATACAGACTTTATAGATCCTACTTTCCACTGTACAACTTATCTTCGTCCTTCAAAACATGCTTAGAAGAGATCTGCTCAATCCACTTATGCTGTATAGAGATCCTACTTCTTGAGAAAGGTGTTGTCAGTTGAAATCTGGCATCTCCTGCCTTGCCTTTGTTATAGTTACATTAAGGTATGTTACTTGCATATATTAAGTTTGCTTAAAATGTTTGTGAATGCATGTGACATTAATTGTAAGTATGCTGCCCTGTGGTTGACCCCCTTGCATGGATGACTGCTGCCTCTTGAGTCAGCGGGGCAGGTGACATCCATCAGCGACAAGTGGGTAGTCCCCCAGGGCTGATCTCATTAACTGAAGGGGTTTCCTCCCACAGCCAATCTCACTCAGGAAAAAGTGGCCACACCGCTTCTGGAAGCAACACAGCCACTTTTGTTAGTGGCCCCATTCCCTGGCTGGCACTTGCAAGGGGGGCACCAGCACTTCCACCTGCCCCCCTGCCTGTTGTCTAAACAGGGAGCGTGGCCTATCAGGAGATGCACCAGCACTTTCAGGGGGTGCATGTGCACCCCCGTCCATCTCCTATGCATCACCCCTACCCCTCTGTTGTATGTAGGTCACTGGTGCAGGCTCAGTGGGTCTAGTAAAATCTAGAACCTCTATTGACCTGTGGTGTGAATGTGTATGTGTGACTGAGGAAAAACTATGAGAATGCATCACAGAGCATGTGCGAGTGACGTGTCCATCATCTGTGGTTTCTGGAACCTTTGTGTGTGGGGAGGGTATAAATGTGACCGGGGACCCAGTAAATAGGGACTGCAAACAGGGGAAGCAGTTTGCAAGCAGTTGCTGGAGGCAAGAGGAGGAGAGAAGCCAGGCACCAGCTCCTGCCTAGGTAAAGTAAGTGATCCAGCTGTCTGTGCCTTTGGTTTTGCTCAGTGTTTGTTTGGCGGGCTGTGTGTGTGTTTGGGATGTGTACTCTAAGAAGCAGGGAATGATTGCTGATTTTTGACTGCTGAGTGATTGCTGATTGTTGAATGATTGCTGAGTGGTTGCTGCCTGGGCCTGACAGAAGCCATAGCAAGGGGGCTGAGTCAGCCCAGGCCCAGAAGGATATAAAGGAGACTCCCCAGGTGACCAAGGAGCCTGTGACTAAGGACTGCAAACAGGGTAAGCAGTTCACAGGCCAGTTAGTGGGTAGTAGCATAGGCTATTACCATACAATGATGGGGATGTGTCATACCACACAGCTTTCTGCCTTGGCCCTAGCTGGTGCTCCCTCCACCCTTGCATCACTGAGGCGTCCACCCAGACAAAGCCCATGGTTCTGGCATCCATCTAGATGCACCAGCAGAGTCATTGGTGGAAGTACCAGCTCTAGAGGAAGGAAGGCAGCCCCAAAGAAGAGATGCAAGGTCATTATGATAGGTGACTCTCGCCTGAGGGGGACTAAGGGGGCGATCTGCTGCCCCATCCCTTAACTCATGAGTTCTTCTGCCTCCCAGAGGCTCGCATTTGGGATGTGGTTGAAAGGATCCCAAAGCTTGTCCAGCCTTCCAACCACTACCCCATGCTCCTCTTCTATGTGGGCATGAATGACACAGCCAGGAACAATCCTGGCTGGGTCATGACAGACTACAGGGATCTGGGGGCTGAGATCAAGGGGTTGGGGGTGCAGGTAGTTTTCTTCTCAGTCCTCCCAGTTGTGGATCACGGGTACAGGAGGGATAGATGCATAGAAGTAAACAGAAGACACTGTTGTTGGTGCTACCATGAGGGTTTTGGCTTCTTCAACCATGGCATGCACCTCTGGGACTGCAGCCTGTTGGGAAGGGATGGCATCCACCTCACACCAAGGGGGAAGAGGCTTTTCTCATCTAGAATGGAGGATCTCCTGCATAGGGCTTTAATCTGAGATCGCTGGGGGACAGGCCATCAACCACTAGCACAAGCCCAAAAATGGCAACCTCAAAACCAGCATCCCAGGGTACAATAGGAAACTTTCTCTGACACCAGCCAATGGACACTCATTTGAAAGCCTAGGGCCTGCAATGGCAGGAGTAGTTGCCTGTACATTAACACCAGAATCATGGGAAACAAGCAAGAGGAACTGGTCCTCCTACTAACCAACAACCAATATGATCTCTTAGGATTCACAGGACTCCACTTATGACTGGACCACAGGCATAGGCGGATACACCCTGTATAGGAGGGGTCATGTTAGGAAGAAGGGTGATGGAGTTGCTCTCTATGTGAAGGAACATTGCATATCCCTAGAAGTGAAGATTGGAAACAAAGAAGGGCAACTTGAGACTCTCTGGTTCACAATAAGGGAAGAGCATGGAGAAGGGGATATGACCATAGCAGTTTATTACAAGAGGAACATCACCACCAAATCAAGAGGAACAGCTCAACCAGGAATTTTCTGGAGAATTGGCAGAGGCTGTATACTTTCAGAGCATGGTCATCATTGGTGATTTCAGCTACCCAGACATCTCGTGGGATGAGCACATAGCTAGATGCAATCACTCACAAAACATCCTCACTTTCATTGAGGAGTGCTATTTAACACAAGAAGTCTATGGGCCAACCAGGGGCAAGGCACTCCTAGACTTAGTTCTGGCTGAAGGCAATGATCTAGTGAGCAACCTAAGGATCAAAGGGAAACTGGCTGACAGTACCCATGAGATGATCACTTTCTTGATCCACCAAAACTCAGGGAAATTGGTCAGTAAAGTAGAAATCCTTGATTTTAAGAAAGACGACTTTCACAAGTTGAGGGTATTTGGTTGGTGAGGCCCTGTGGGACCCTGGTCTGATAAGGAAGTGGGTAGAAGAAGAGTAGTTGTTCCTTAAGGAAGCAATCCTAAAACCTCAAAGGAAGTCCATTCCCTTTCATAAACAAGGCATCAAAAGGTCTGGAAGACCCCCTTGGCTCAACAGGGAAGTCATGGACCTCTGGAAATTAAAACAAGAAGCCTACAAATGATGGAAATCAGGAATAACTACCGAAGAGGAGCACTCAGCAACATCCTGCACCTGTAAGGAGCAAATCAGGACAGCAAGAGCACAAATTGAATACAAGATTGGTAACCATAATCAAGGACAACAAAAAGCTCTTCTTTAGATATGTAGGAAGGCAAAGAAAAGATAAGGAAATCATAGGTTCCCTGATTAATGAAATGCGAGGGCATGCTTCAGGGCCTGGGGGAACTAGGGGGAACAAGAAAGAATGGGCACAAGCTGAATCAGGATTGATTCAGACTAGACATCAGGAAAAACTTCTTTACAAGCCAAGTGCCAAAAGTTTGGAACAGGCTCCCCCCCGGAGGTGGTACAGTCATCCACCCTGGCAATCTTCAAAAAGCGTCTTGACACCCATCTTGCTGGGGTCATCTGATCCTGCCTAAGTGCAGCGGGGCTGGACCCAATGATCTGTAAGGTCCCTTCCAGCTTCTAATAACTATGAAGCTATAAGAGTATGTGAGAGGTGCAGTGTAGGTTTTGGTCTGTTATTGTAAGTTGTGAGTTTGACAGTGTGAGTTTGTGGATTAGCACATGTGGAGAACGAGGTGTGTGACTCTTCCTCTGAGTTTTCACCACCTCACATAGAGCACTGAAGTCAGTCACCTCCCAAAACCTGGTCCCTCAGTATGAACTGCAACCCATACTAGAAAGAGACCCTATTCTTAAAGAGATCTTCCCAGAGCCACCCATCCTAGCCTTCAAACAAGCACCAAACCTTGTTAACCTCATCACCAGAAGCAAACTTCCTCAGGGCCAGAACACACCAAATGGATCCAGACGATGTCATGACAAGAAATGCAAAACCTGCCAACGCATCTCCACCACCCTCACAAATACTACATCCCACAACAGAGCCATCAGCATTCCCGGATCTTACAGCTGCACCTCCAGAAATGTTATACATCTCATCCAATGCACAAAATGCCCGGGTGGAAAATAAGTAGGAGAGACCAAACAACAACTGTGCACCAGAATGAAGGCACACCGGAAATCTATCAAAGACAGGAAGACCGAATTACCTGTGAGGGCACATTTCTCACAAGATGACCACTCTCTCTCCAATCTCTCAGTCTTGATCCTCAAAGGAAACTTACAAAACACTTCCCAGGGACAAGCCTATGAACTATACTTCAGCAACCTCCTGGATACTAAAAATCATGGACTAAATATAGTTGTTGGATTTATGACACAGTATAACCTGCCTAACATTTGATTCCTCAGGTCTCTCTCCACTATTCATCCCCCTTCCCCATTGACTCCTCAATCTACATTTTCACTGACTGCCTGTCTTGTATGCATACCAGCCCAGCCTCTGGCTTCTTTACTTTTCATTCCATCCAGGAAGAGCACACAACAACTGCTGAAACTTCCTTAGCCTGATGAAGGGTTTTTGAACCCAAAAGCTTTCTTAATAATTGTTTTCCAACTATTTAAGTTGGTCTAATAAAAGATATCAGATTCACTGAAAGAACCTTGTCTGCCAGCCTCTGTGTGAATATCACTCAACCCCTAGGTGAGGGACTGTGAATATATTAGACCTTAAACCCTCCATCTGTAAATATTTGTATACAATATTTGTATATAGTGGTTTAGTTCTACTGTGTCATTAACGTGTTAGTTGTTAGTTGTGTTTAATGAGTCAATAAACCATGTATTCATTCCAGTTGTATTAAGGTTTCAGTGTTTAATTTATGCAAATCCATTAATTGGCTCGAGGTGGTATAGTGAAAGATCTGTGAATACTTCAAATGAGAATTGCTCCCAGCCCTTATTCTGGACTTTGAAGGCTAATTAGATTAAGTGAGTGTTTATGATTGGTTCTCAAAATTTCCACCCAACAGTGTGTAAACTACAAGTTTTTGAAATATTAGTCATAAGTGAGTGTCTGTACATGTGCTCCAATGCCCTGTAATTATTCAATTAATTGAGTCTGCTGGAGTGTGCTAATTAGCATGCTCCAGCCAGCCTCCATGTCTCATGTATCAGCATTCCCTCACTTCAAAATGGTGGCAAGGGTGCTTTAACTAAAGCTTGTCTGACAAGCTTGAGTTCAAGGGCCTCCGCTGCCATTTTGAAGTGCAGGGATATTGACAGATGAGATACTGTGGTGCTTTAACTCGAACATCTGGTGGCTGGGTGGTAGCATTTTTGCCTATCATGTGGGACAGCCAAGTTCAAGTCGCAGTGAGGTAACAAAAGGAAATTCTTGTTGCAGTGGAAAGGGGCCCTTGTCTTTCTCCCCATCCAGGTAACTAGGTCCTCTATTCCTTGTTATTTGATATTTCAATGAGAGACTGCAGGACCTGAACCTGTTCAGCCTTCACAACAGAAGGCTAAGGGGGACCTTGTGACCATCTATAAACTCACTAGGGGGGACCAGAAGGCTTTGGGAGAGACCTTGTTTTCCCCAGTGCCCCCTGGTCATAACAGGGAATAACAGTCATAAGTTGTTGGAGAGTAGGTTTAGATTAGACATCCGTAAAAACTACTTCACAGTTAGGGCGGCTAGGATCTGGAACCAACTTCCAAGGGAAGTGGTGCTGGCTCCTACCCTGGGGTCTTTAAGAAGAGGCTTGACGCCTACCTGGCTGGTCATTTGAGCCTAGTTTTTTCTCCTGTCCAGGGAGGGGGTCAGACTTGAAGATCTACAAGGTCCCTTCCGACCCTACTTCTATGAACTCTCAGAGCCACTCTGAAGTGCTCTCCCACCTCTGGAGCACATGTAAAAATGCCCAGTAAGGCTTCATCTAGCAATGATTTGACACTTGAGGAAGATGCAGCCCCTTTCACCACTTAGCTGAATACTTAGTGTAGGCACTGGTAACATTTTGAAGCATTGTGTTGCTTTAATTAAGCTAGTACTGAAGGTGCCACATCTAACCTGACTGGTGTTGCTGCCACTGCTTCCACCGCCACTTCAGTGTGGCCACTTCTGCTTCCCCCCTCATGCTGCTCCCTGCTCAGGGACCAATTGCCACTGTGCCACCAACAGCACAGCCGGTGATGCTGATCCATGTGTAACTCCAGCTAGGGCCTGTAGCACAACTGGGAATGTGGTGGGGGGGTCAGAAACAGGAACTAGGCCTGGGCACTATCAAGGGGGTGCCAGAATTACCTCCCACCAAGACTTTGCCATGGCAGGGCCACCCCTGTACTGCCCAGCCATAGGAGCTCAGCAAGTGCAGCCCTACACCCAGCAGGGTACTTGGGGATCAGGAGGTGAGTGGGGTGAGCATAATGGTGCCCCCCACTGGGAATGCTTGATACAGCCCTGTGCCCAGTGAGGCAGGGGAGTAAATAAGGCACTGGGGTGGCTCCCAGGAAGCCTGCATCCCAAGGCTACCACTGCTTCATCTCTATTCTAGCAGTAGCACCTACCTTCAGGATACAAAAAACTGGGGCAGATAAGATTTCTCTTCCCCTCACCCACTGTTCATGGTGGTTCACATACTCCCACCACACACACAACTAATGCTGAAGGAGTTCTCTTTGACCCTGGCAAGGTACTTAGGAGTCACGTTATGCTTCTACCTGCAAGTCATAAACTGATGAGCCCTGACCTAAGGCACTTTTTAAAGGAATGGGAGAGCCAAATTCTAGCCTCTTTCATCCAGAGTTGAACATATATTTTTCACTTTCCTCAAAAGTGCTCTAAATACCTAATCACACATGGGCCAAAGCATTGTACACCTCCTCTGTTGAAGCTGGACTATAGCTAAAAAAGGGAAGGTATAGAACCAAAAAAAAAAAAAAGGAGTTGTGTCCATGATATAGGTATTGCCCTGTAATGGAGAGAGTATGGGTTTCATGGGTCTGAAATTCCTAGATATAGTGTAAGAATCCTACATGCAGGGGATATTTTTTTTCCTGCTGAATAAGATGTAATGAGAATTGCAAAAGGAAAGCTTTCTTTCCCTTGCATCCTGAGTATAATAATTGATAATTTTAGAAATAAAAATCTAATTTAATCTGAACTTCCTTATGTTCCAAATCTTTATTATTAATACACAATTCTGATATTCTTATGAAAATATTTTGGAAAATAAAATGCCAAATAATTGTGTTGAGAGTGAAAGGCATCCATATGGATGACTACTGTAAGGAAAATGGTTCCACTTTTGTCAACAATCTTACAATTTCGATTCATGAATAACTTATGCTCCATTTATGCTCCAAGTCTGTGTAAGTTCCACTGGAAAGTTATACAACACACTTTTTGCATTTAAATTGCATTAACTTGGAACAGATAAAACTGAATTGAAATAACTGATACTTGGGGATACCCCAAATATTCATGAATAACTTGATTCATCTGGCACCTGCAAAAACAAGTCAGGTGTTTGGTAATGACCCCCAAATGCCTTTTCCTGGCCTTGTTATTGCCTCATTAGCATTCATCCCTGCCACATCTTGACAAAAACAATAAGTAGAAAACAGAAAGAAAGAAAACATGCTGTTTCTTAATTGTGTTATGGGCTTCATAATGGACTTGTATAATGGACTTCTCTGAAAGCAAATACAAGAAAACTAAAATGAAAACTGTGTGCATACATATTATATATACTAATATTTATTATTTTTTATTTGATATTTTATATAAAATGCCCATATATAGTAAATGTAAGTATATATTTGCATGGGTACAGAGAGAGAAAGAGAAGCCTTTCTATATAAATAAACAAATAGAATAAAAGACGGGTATACTCAAGAGGACAGGAGGTAGTGGAGAAACTAATTGAAAACGGCGAAAGGCAGTTATAATAAATCACCAATAAGAACACATGAAAGAATGTCTAGAGATGAAACCCTTACTTACTCAAAAATTAGCCTAAATAATATCTCTTTATACTGGTTATCAGTAATATTGCCTGCCTTCAAAAAGGCAGGCAATATTAGTATATATTGGAGCCTTCTTATAGCGATCTAGCCATGTACAAAGAGTAGGATTCAGTTCATTCCAAAGCATGTAAAGAAAGAGGGGCAATTCTTACGCTTATTTGTTTGTTCTGTTTAAAAAAATCAGGTTTTAGCCATCCCCAGTATAAAATATGATGTTCTCCAAACATGTTTTATGAATGTCCTCTCATACAAGTCTTACAAGTTAGAAACCAGATTTCAGTTTATTAGAACAATGTATCCCAACCTATGATGCTTAATATAATTTTTTCTTCAAGAAAAAATCAGAGAATGAGACCAAAAAAAAAAAAAATTAAAGGTGTTTATGTCCCTTATAACTATGTACCATATTGCTCTCTCCATGTAAATTGCATTAGATACATTATAGTGCACTGGATCAGTGAGTTAATAGTTTAATTAGAGTGTTGAAGATGCATATTTTCCAGATCTTTTTACATGGCCATAATCCATGTATGCCAGTGAAATTTATAGCTGTATGATCAAACCAGGCTGTCAGTTTTTCCTAGCATTCACTTGTATTACTCATAAAAAAAATCATCTAAATACATCACCTTAAAGGAACCTCCAGCTTTAATTGGTTTTCTTTTAGGTAAAAATAAATAGCGGAATTGCACATGCACATCTTGTTCTCTCTGTTACAGCAGCACTATCAAACTGAAGATGTAAGAGGAAAAAAATCAGTGACATATAGTGCATATGTCTCAGAAGCTGCTGTCTTGAGAAACTGGATTGCAGCCCACATGTTTAACCTTTGATTTAAAATGATTTAACACATGCGCACGCACACACACAGAAAAAGAGAGAGAGAGAGTTTCTGGTCATGAAACTGATTGCAAAAGTCAGCTTCCTGTGGTTTTGAGATGGAAGTCACAGTGGGACCACAGCTCTGTTCATCACAGGAGAGTGATGAGGATGGTGGTGTCAGGTTCCAGCTCTCAGCTCCTGAAGGTCATTCTCAGCCCTGACACCACTTAGAGCTGCGGCTCAAAATTATTCCAGCAGAGGACTGGTTTATCTGATCAGAACTTCACCAGGAGCATACCTCTGTCTTGATACATACCTAAGCCAAAAGGTTATGCAAGAGCTAAGGTACGTGGCAAAGCAAGGATCAGGGTAGATGGATCAGCAGGGGTTTTCTCAACATAAGGGAATTCTCTATTGATGCCATGCCACCCTTTCATGTCTGGCTCATGTACAAAAGGGCCATAACAGGTTGTAGAATCTGATCTATCTATCTATCTATCTACCTATCTTTTTAAGAAAGGATTAATGAGAATACCAAAAATTTTCAGCAATGGTTTTACAGAAATTTCAAAATATTAAAGATAGATTGATCGATGGATCAATCGATTGATCTGTCTTTTTAAGAAAGGATTAATGTGATTAATCTATCTATATACCTTTAGTATTTTGAAATTTCTGTAAAACGATTGCTGAAAATGTTCAGTATTCGCATTAAACCTTTCTTAAAAAGACAGCGCCAAGTCTATTGGTGCAATGACTTAACATGACAGAAGTGTATAGGTCTTGCCTACCTGCACAGGTGCCCTTTTGCAACTCAGGTTGTAGTTTTCAAACCAATGCATTTCAAATTAAACGAGTCAGGACTGAATTGAAATAGGAGCATATACAAATGATTTAAATCATGATTTAAATAAATCAGCTTAAAATCACATCTCATTCTAAAATCAGGCAGCTTCTCATGCAGTAACGGTACATTTCACTTTAGCATCAGATAATTACAGATTTATTCCATAAATACACCTCTCAAAGTGAAATGAGCATCCATACAGGCTGCATGTCCATTTAACTATGCTGATTTTACTCTCTTTTCAAGTTGTTCCATAGGCAAGATATTAAGCATGTCTCCACGGGGAAAATATTATCAAATAGATGAAGAGTGAATTTGAAGCACTATATCTCTTTCTGTGTGAACTCCTCCTATGGGCAATCTTATTCTGCACTGTCTTTCTGAAATTGAGCCTGTTTCCCTTAATTAAACTAATGTACATAGAGACATTCTAGATACAACCTGGGCTATTTTCCTGTAGAGGCAAGTCTCTAGTTTTGTGAACCTTTTTATGTTGCACTGACCTTCACCTCTCCCTTTTCCAGAGGTGGTGTGTGAGATTCTGGTACATTTTTTTCTCACGTGAGTACAGCATAGCTAAGCAAAGGCAAAATATGTCATGTTCTATATCCTCATGTCCACATCAACTGCATATGTGAGCCTAGAGTCATAGAAAACTCAAAGGAGGAGCATTTTGACATGGGTCACCCTGGTGAGATATAGGACATACAAGAATAAATCTCTGGTTTAAGAAGGCAGATTACATTTCAGAAAGATAGCTGCAAATAGAAAACATGGCTATTTTTATGTTACGTGCTTTGGCTCATATCCCTCATTTTGAAATTAAATTACTTAGGTTTAAACTTGGTTCTTGAGGGGGAAAAAAGATAAATTGTTCCCTTGCCGCCAGACACGCAGACTCATCTTTTATTAAACACAAACAAACAAATGAGGAATTTAAATATTCTAGAATTACGGCATAAATCATACAGCAGTAATATGAAGAGCAAGGTTTTTGTGCTGTAGAAGAGTATAGTATTGTTTATAAGTAGCCAGAACAATTGTCGAGATTTATTTTTAATTTCATTCTGCTCTGGCAGCCTCAGCTACTTTTAAACATAAAAAACAAAAGCACACATTACATTTAAAAAGTTTTATCTATAGAGGTATAAAAAAGTGCACTTTAGAAATGCTATTGTGAATTAAGTTTCCTCCCTCCCCTGCCTCAAATGGAGAGGAAAAAAAGAAACACAAGACACTTCAAAAGGAATAGCTAGATTTCACAAGGCATCTGTTTAGCTCCAGTTCCAGTTAAAAATGACATTCAGCTGCAAAACATCAATATGTCAAGAACATTACTAATATCATTTTTTGACAGAATAACATATTTTGAAGAAATTATTCTTCTCCCTATCCCTCAGTCCCACTTAACCACACATAATCACTTTCCCTATCCATAGATACTCTTCTAGTGAATCTTTCTTTTGTTGAAAAATGAAAATCTCTGTGTGACAACTTGGATTGACCAGGTTATCTTCAAATTACTGGAAAGCAGGGTTGGAAGGGACCTCATAGTCTCCTCTCAGGATCATCCATGATCTACACATCCCAGTCAAGTGTTTGTCTAACCTGCTCTTGAAAATTTCCAAGGAGGCAGACTCCACAGCCTTTCTAGTTATCTTGTTCCAATGCTCAATCACCTTCACAGTCAGGAAATTCTTCCTAATCTCCAACCTAAATTTGCTCTGTTGCAACTGGAGGCCATTGCTCATAGTTTTGTCCATACGGCAAATAAAAAGTCCATCTCCACTCTCTCCTTAATTGCCCATCAGGTATTTGAAGATTGTTATCAAATTGCCCCTTAGTTTTCTCCTATCTATACTAAATAACTCTTTCAACCACTCCTCCTAAGTCTACCTTCCCAGGCCCCTAATCATTTTTGTTGCTCTGAGCTTGACTCTTTACAATCTATCCATATCCTTCTTGAAGCGTGGGGCCCAAAACTGAACACAATACTCCAGGTGGGGGTCTCATTAGTGCCAAATAAAGCACAAGAATCACATCCCTTGATTTCCAAGAGACACTCTTTGAATACAACTTATTATGCTGCTATTTTTTTCTGCAGGAAGAGCACAGTTTGCTCACATTTAGCTTCTGGTCCACTGTCACCTCTGAAGCCTAGGCAGTAATTCATACCCTGTATTTGTAAATGACAGTGGTTTTCAACTTTTTTTCATTTGCGGATGCCTATAAAATTTCAAATGAAGGTGTGAACCCCTTTGGAAATTTTGAATACAGTTGTGAACCCCTTTGAATTGTAAGCATGGGTATTTAGATACTTTTGATTTATCACCAGGGATCCTTGTTTTCTCTGATTAAAAAAAATCTCCAATTTTTGGATAAGAAAAGTAACCCAAAATCCACATTCTTCTGTGATTAAAATGAAACACCACTATATATATATATATTGCAGTATTGGCAAATCTTTATCTCTCTCTCGTTTGTTTTTGACAAAAAATATTTCAGGTTAAAAAATATGCCCAGATCTATGTCTATTATAAATGCATTACTCTCATTCATCTCCACAGCAATGTTTATCATAGTACACCCATAATTCTAAACTTAGAAATATGTTATCCAATATTATATTTTTTATTACCACATTTCAAAAATATATTGTTACCAATGCTTGGGATTATTATTGCAAGCTACATGATATCTGCTGTTTTACTTACAGATTCAGGTCCCAGGACCAAGTGATTACATGAGAAATTCAGCTTGCATTAAAAGGGTAGTTTTCTAATCCTCCCATTTGCAAAGAAAAAAATAAATTCACAAAAAAGGCAAATAAAAGGAAAAAAGTTACTTCTTTTTCTCTTGATTTAGGCTAATCTTATGGTTTTTGTGGGCTTTAATCATTGTTTGGGGATGCTTGGGGTTAGTTACAGAAGAAACCAACTTTTATTTTAATTCTCTCATTGACTTTATAAAGTGCTTGATCTTCACTCCTGTTGTTTCCTGCACTATCTAGACTTCTTGGCTGGATAACTCTAGGCAATCTATCCCATTTTATATAATTCCCATTATAACTTCAACTCTTTTTTTCTGTAGATGATTTCTCCTTAACTGCTAGATCAATAAAATGACATGCAAACATGATATAAAAGACATACTATACTTAATCCAAAATCTAATAACCCAAAGTGGCTTCCCTTTGGATTAAATAAATAACATATAATCTTATATCTTGATTATTGCTCACTTGGGATATGATAGCTTTTAGAAACCTTGTGAAAAAAGGAACACCTTTATTAGCCGTATCTCACATTCTTTATAAATTAAGAACGGACAATATTGAATCAATAAAATCTTTATGCGCAAATATATTGATCACATAAATACTGCACCTTGGCCAGAATCTAATAGCAAGAGCATGTTTCTGTCTGAACTGAAACAAAATATGGATTTAACATTAAATCCTGTTCACTAAGACACAAGGTGAAAACATTCCAAAATATTAAATGTGGAATCTAAAAAGAAAGTAAAGTGATAGCCACTATTCAAGAAGTAACTTCTAAAAGTGAAATGGGGGAGTAGATTCCCTCAAGTCATTTGGCAGTTGCAGGCAGAATGTGATCTAAATGGTTTAGACTCATCTCTTCCACCTTGTGTTTTAGTTCATTAATCAAAGAGTCAATGCAGTGAATTGGCCATATCCTGATTTCAACAGGTCTGTCATGGCACAATCAAATTTGGGAGCAATGTAAATAAATATAAGACACAGAGCTTACAAGACAGAAAACCAAAGGGGTCTGTAACCATTGAGAGAAAAAACAGAACCATTTGACTAAAGAAAAACAGTTATACAAAACAAAAAGATCTGCCTAACACTGATATGGAATAGAGAGGAATTCATTCTGGATTCATAGTTTCCAGCCACTAGTTTCATCCACAACTTAATGGCATGGGAAACTCATATACAGTATAACTTCACAAATCTGGTTTTCAGAATTCCAGAATTCTCAAAAAGCCGGCACTTTTTAAAAATACACTACATCGGGGAGCAGTGGCAGCCAGTCCCAGAGCAGAGGCCGTATGGGGAGCAGTGACACGGGGTGGTGGATGACAGTGGGAGCTGCCGCATGCAAGCTTCCTCCTCTGCATCTGGAGGGGGACAGTCAGGGGAGGGAGTAGCACTGGCCGGTCTCAGAGCAGCAGCTGCATGCTGTTTCAAAAATTCAGAATTTTCAAATCTCTGGAAGGTGCTAGGATTCAAGGATGCTGGATTTATGAGGCTATACTGTGTCTTCCTAGCTAGCCCAGGTATGGACATTACTTTTACTATGTAAGTGATCGGAAACGGCTATGTACCAGTAACAGAACAGAAGTTCAGCACTTATAGATGTCTCAAAATGGTGGAACCCAGTCTAAGATTTGCCTTTAAAAAACACATGTTTTGCGTTCTGTTCATTACCAATCTAAAATATGCCACTTACAGAAAACCATGTAATTTAGATTGATTCTGCCTTGGGCTTTTTGAATGTTTGTACCTAACCTATGTGTCCATGTTAAATCCAGAACAATGAAGTTCCAGTTCTGGTTGGGACTACTGGAAACCACCACCAATTAAATAATAATAATAATGATTATACTATTTGGACATAGACATGGAGATGATGATAGGTTTGCTTTTCCTTTCTTCTGTCTCAGCAAACAAAAGAAGATTCTTTGTCCTGCCTAATCCATGCTGGGTTCCTGTCAGCTGAATATGAAAAAATAATGTGATATGATGCTACTACATTGTACTTAGAGCTAATTTACAAGACATTACAGTACAGAGAAGCTAGAAGGAGGTGCACTGCATGCATAGGAAGTTCTGGAAGTAATGGGTGGGATTTTTGAAGGACTTTGGAGCACAGTGTTAAAGACTTGTAAAAATCCCATTCACGATGACACAGGGCTCCCAGAAATCCCTGCAGTAGATTTTTATAAACTTCTGATACCTGGGACATCCTTTTTTCAGGATTAAAACTGACAATACACTTCACTTGTACACCTGAAAAGGTGTGCGTGTTTGTGTGTATGTGTAATTTTTTTTTCAAAACACAATCTATACCATTCCCTTGCTAAAGCAAATCATACTGAAGAACCTGGGGTTTTCCTAAGTCAATTGGGGCAGAGGGTTGCTAGGCCTCCTCAAAAGAAAACCTGGGATGTAAAAGGAAATCCTGGGCATTGGCCTATGGCCTGGCCCCACACAAGGCAGTAATAATAATTAATTAGTAATAATCACACTCAACAATGATGAGGGGTAAATAACCATATATTGGATAAACAGCAAACAACAATAAATTCACAACAAGCAAGATCCGATAATAACAAAGCAATAATCCCAATACAATGAAAAGATACCCAACAACAATACCATGCATTAGCCAGGTGGCACTAGAAAGCAATCAGACTCTCTCACTCATGCTCAGAGATCCTGGTTTTCTCTGATTAAAAAAACAAAGCGGTCCTCATTTGATCTCTCTCTCTCTCTCTCTCTCTCTCTTTCATTTTAATCACAGGAAAATGTGGATTTGGGGTTACTTTTTTAATCCGAAAATTGGGATTTATTTTTTAAGAGAGAAACCCAGGATCCCTGGTCATGACATCATTGAGGTTGTCCATCAAGGATTCCAAAACCTTCAGACCCCTAGTCATGATGCACATGGGTAATGTTTACACAATAAAAGGCGAGGCCAAGAACCCATTTTCAACAATACCAGTGCTGAAATGTACTATAAAAAAAGGATGCATCTTTCTTAAGTAAAGGTTTAGTCTCTAACCAGTGGCTATCAACGTTTTTAGCCTCAAGGCATGATCCCTCTATAAGTTTTCTGAATTTTGCAGCACCCCAGGTGAAAAATCACTGAGATAGTTTCTGAATTTAAATCTATGTGGATAGAGGATTTGAGGCTAGAAGAGCTGTGTATGGCAGGGGCAGTATCTCAACCTGCTGTGCCCTGCTTATTCTGTCTGCCCTATCCCAAGTTCTGGCCTATATGTGGCAGCCCCTGTTGCTAAAGCTGTTTCTGCAGGGTTTTACACACTGGCAACCATTCCTGTGGTGCCTTTTGTTGGTTTTGGGAACATAGGAGGAGAGGTGGGGATAACTGGAGCTGCAAAGCTCAGCTCCATCAGTGCATCTACCAGCCTATTTTCTTGCAGCAGAGCACACCACTGGGAGCAGGGCTGGGCTAGCATGGGGGCTATCTGGTGTTGGAAGCAGGGGTGGGAAAAGCAGCAGCAGTAGCTGCAGTCCCCAGAGGAGCATCTGTAGCCACTACTGGAGTAGCTAGGTCAGGCTTAGGGGGAGAAGCACAGGGGGATTTCGCAGCACACTTCTGTTGTTTTCATTGCACACTAGTGTGCCATGGCTCACCCTTTGGAAACCACTGATCTAAGGATTATGCATAACCTTAGCACTGTTTTGGAAAAAATGAAACAAGCACTCCCATAACACCCTCCTTTCAGCATTGTCCAAGATGATAGGGATGTGTCCTTGTTCACACAGAAACATCAACAGGGATCGTGGTTTTCTCTTATAAAAAAAACCACAGCAATTTCAGTATATAAAAAAAAAATCACCCAAAATCCATGATTAAAATGAAACACCACTAATATCTAGATTAGTTTCATTTTAATCATGTCAAAATGTGGATTTTGGGTAACTTTTTTTAATCCAATAATTGGGGATTAAATCAGAGAAACCCAGGATCCCTGCACATCAATAATCCTTTGAATTGTTTATCTTGTTTTTCCTTTACTGTGGACTCTTTGGAGTAGAGAATTGTATGCTCTGTTTTGTAGGGCACTACATCATTTATGGGACTCAATATATAATTAGTAGAGACGGTTAAAAAAAGACAATTTTCTTGTCTGCTTTCCCCACTGTTGTTACTGTTTGAAGAGCTGTACTTTTTATTTTGAAAACTAAAACAACCCCCCCACCCCAACTCTACACTGAAGCTGTGCTTTCTGTACTCAAGCTTTCACTATACCAAGAGATACTCCAAGGCCATCTCCACAACAGAAAAAGATACTCTTTTTTTTTTTTCTTTTCACGTGAAAAAAGAACACTGGTAAATAGAGAAGAATCTCTGAAGTTTTTGAGAACAAACAATTTAGTTAAATTAAACAAATAAAATATATTACTAAGACTTCGTAATTGTTCATGGGAAAAAATTGCCATGCCACTGTATTTTGTTTGAACAAGGATAAATTCTGAGTCATTTATCAGGCTCTCTCATCCCACATTTCTCCCCTTGTAACTATGAACTGATGTAATAATATAAAGAAGAATCTGCAAAGCTAACCCTTCATTTGTTTCACGAATCAGTATGACTCCTACTTTTTTGTGTTGCATGCTACTAACGACTAATGATACAGGTGGCAGTGCCCAAAGGGAGCTCTCAAGGTTTTGAAACTCAAACAGCATCTCTTCCCACCCAAAGAGAAACAGTTTAGCTTTTATGGGCTCTATTATTAACTACTGCTACTGCAAACACGTTTCTCTCTGAAAGAAATGTCAGCATGGTATCAGGCAAGTCACTATGGCATCCAGAAGCTGAGTATGTTAAAAGGCAGATAAAACTGAAATTTATTTTAGCCAATCTGAAATGTGCTTTAATTAAAAAAAAATGACCTGCAAAAAGAATTTGCAGCTCTATTGAAAAGTATTTTATGTTCTTGCACAATTATCAGGTTTGCTTGTATTAAATAAAATGTGAAGGCTTAATGCAGTTCAACAATTGCATGTGCATATTATATTGAGCATTTCATAATGTGCTTGAGAGCTGCAGAAAATGCACTATTGATTTTTAACAATATGTTTCATTTGGGTATTAGTATAATGCACTGTTTGTCAATATGAGATTGTAGCTAGAGATATGCTGAACTACCCAAAAGTAATTTAGGTAGTGACAAAAAAATATACTTCACCTACTATATACCACTTATTCAGTGCTGTCTGGTGGCCCATGAAAAAAGTAACCAATTTGTACTAGTTGTGTGGTACAGAAATTGGAAATGCAATTATTTTTTTTTCTTGCCTCTATTTCACTTTTACTGAGAAACAAGTCAGTACAACTGTAAAAGTTTACTTGCAAATATCAAGGCCCCCACTTCTTTCCCCTAAGGGTATTTAAATGCTATTCATGGATCTAATTCTAGATGGGCAAAAGTCATTTTTATTACTTACATTGTTTTTAGAGTACCTTCCTACCCATTTGGCTAAACTTGTCCTGAGCATGTCACAGCCATGTATGTTCAGTGGTGATTCCATTCTACCTAGAAAGGTGCCTAACTGTGTATAAATCCCTAGAAGTGTGGTTAGAATAAAAACAGGTGGATTGTCCATTTATTGGAAATGAGGGGTGAAAGATTTGGGTTTGGGTTAAAGTTTGGGATAAAACTGCAATACCAGTTTTATTAAGTATATCACCTACCAAACATGGTAGTTTGACTTCATTTATTTTTTGCTTTGTGGTTCAACAAGAACAATAGTAATTGAATAACTCCCATATATTGAACTAAACATGTATACTAGGGTTTGATGAGTGTCAGAGTATGTTAATATATCAATACATTACTTAACGGCTATTCCAAGTACTTTATTATACAATGAAACTATTTTATTATATCTTATAAAAAAAAGAAAAAAAATACCATACAATCATTGTTACCATGGTAGCACATTTTCTTAAAAGATAGTGCAATCACTGCTATTGATGTATCAGTGTAAAATATGCATTTCTGTTGTAATTGTTTCCATATTTTGCTTACCATTAACCAATGCAATCTGACATTGAAAACTTGAGTCTATCTGGGAGATGGGAGATGCAAACATGAACTAATTTTGTTCTGTGATGCACATTTAAATCTAGAGTAGTTCCACTGTAGTTATTTGAGTCACTTGGAGTTTACATCCATTTAAGTGATAGGAAAATTTGGCTCTATTTGTATCTCTGTTGCAGATTTAGCTGCTTTAATATAAATGTATTTGCAATGAAACTGCCTCCAGGCCTAGGTACCATACAAATGTAGCATACTCTTGTGAGGACCAGAAAAAATCAGTAATGGAAACTGCAAGTTGCGAATACAGCAATTTCCATTACGCTGAGGAAACCATCCTCAGATGGGAAAAGGTAAAAACAAATTTCCAAATGTACATCTTTAGCTCCAGTACATATCTGTTTATCTTGAATGAAAATGTCTAAGCAAACTATTTTTACTACAGGGAAGAACTGGTTTACAAACCAGATCTAACGGTGACATTTTCAGCTCCCTGGATTAAAAAAAAAAAAGGAAGAAAAATGTAGGATACAATTTAAGCCGTATATGTTCATGCATTATATCAAGGGGAAAAATCACCCTTGTGCAAAGAATGGGAACACACCCTAAGCACCAGTTAAGTGCAATTTAAATTTTAATATAGGTCTAACGCGGAGTTTGTATGTTGTACAGGCTTTAGACCATCTTTTTCTACAGTGAGTCAGGGAATGATTCATCCCATCTCATTCCATGGAATGTTTTAATAAAACTGACATTTTTTTATTTTTCCATTTAAATAGCTACATTTTGAACTAAATAGATTTCCTTTTGTTTGTTTGTTTGTTTGTTTATTTGTTTGTTTTGTTTGGGGAATAAGTCTATTTGACTGGGGGAAAGGATTCCACTGCAAAATCTGTTGCATTTTTATCATGTAGACTCTACTCAAAAGAGGTGAATTTCACCCTTGTTTCTGCAAACAACATTGTTGTAATAACAAATGCAAAGTACATTCTTATTTATTATATTTTACGTTTAGCCTCAAATTTCATTTTATTACAAACAAATCCAAAAAGCACATTTTATGCAGTATACAAATACATATAAGCCTATTTTGCACTTATGTACTGAAAAAAATATTCTTTTTTTTTTTTTAGTCTTCATGATAGTATAGTTAGGTCTGTCAAGGGTTTGATCATAAACCACATTTTTCAGGGAAGTGTGACTGGGCTATGAAGCCTATGAGGCCTTAAATTTTTCAGAGAATGCAATCACAGCAAGAGATTATCTTTTCTACCTTTGATAAGCAATCATTGAAGATATTTTCAACAGTAATACAACATATGTATATAGCGTCCTTAGTTTAAAAATCCGATGGTAGTTTATAGCACAATTCTTAATCTTTTTAACTTCTGCCCATTACCTCACCTTTCTAACATCAGCAAGAAAATGCACTTGCTGAAACTTTTTATGATGGGGAAAGATCCCGATTAGCTGTTAGCCACTCTTATTTTCCTGAATTACTAACAACAGTAAAAGACAACATAGAGTCGAGAAGGACAAGGTTTAGGATGGAACAAGAGGGATAGAGATCTGGTATTAAAGTGGGAGTCACAGGCCAGAAGCAAAAGCTTGAAAAGTAGCTCAGGTGGAAGGTCACAACAACAAGCAGAAGGAGAACTGACAAGCTGAGCATAAAGCAGAAAAGCAAGCTATGAAGCAACCTGAAACAAGTAGTAGGAATGGAGGATAGGGACAATAAACAAGTTCCCCAGTGAGACCAGGTGAATTTTTGGTTTAGTGCCATGGTTGCACTCTAGGCTAGGGACAGAAGTTACACATAAACCAGTTTAAGTGATAAGAAACTGGTTTAAAACTGAAACAGAATAGAAGTTCAGTGCACATAAATCAGTTTCAAAATGGCTGAAATTGGTTTAAGATAAACCTGCTTGAATATAGTATCAGACTTAACTGATTTGGGTCAAACTGGTTTTTAAAATTTCTGTCCCAGACCCCTTCTTGGTCCAAGTTAAACCACAATCCTCCAGCATTCCAGTGTGCTTTCCAGGCCTGGGCTGGGCTGGGCTCTGCTGCCTGCTCCAGCACAGAAGGGTTGTAGGGAGTAGGAAAAGACTGCTCTGTCCCCCTCAAGGCAAACCCAGTCTGGGCTCTGGTGCCAGGGGTGGGGGTTAAACTTCCCTTTCCCAGAGTACAGAGCTACCCTGCCCTACTAAAATCTTACTGCTGACTGTGACTGTGCACTACAAATCTCAGGGGAACCTGGAAGCAGGAGGAGGAAGTGATGAGCAACTCTACAGAGTCCAGCTGCTGTGATTGTGGACTGCAAATCCCAGAGACCTCGGGGAAGCAGGAAGAAGATGCAGATACATGCATGCTGACTATGTGCCAGAGAGTTTTATTGTAGTGCCCCCTGGCTTTTGGCCTGAGCCACTGCAGGTATGAATCAAAAATGTATGTCTATTAGGGGTGTGCGAAACAGGCCATGTTCTATTCAGATTTAGATTAGGATTTGACCTGAACTGGGGACAGTGATTTGATTCATAGATTCAGATCACTGGCCCTAGTTTGATTCAGCCGAATCTGAAGTTTCGATGCTGATTCAGAGAATTAGTGATTTGGTCACAGACACTGCTTTAAATGTTTTTTCCACATAACTTGAGGTACCAAGTGCAGCTTGTGAATGCTGTGATGGTGAGGCAGATGGAGTATCCCACAGGAATGCAGGGGGTGGGCCCCCACATGTTCAGCAGCAAACCCAAAAGTACTTCTGGACCAGAATTACTTCTGGTCCACTTCTGAGTCCACTTGGGAGCATTTTGGGGTGCCCCCCCACGCCCCTCAATTCAGCAATTGGCCACAGGGGGACCATGGGTGCTCCCCCAGACCCATGAGGCACCAGTCATTGAGCTAGGGGGGCTGAGAGCCCTGCATGCTCTCCACCAGACCTGGAAGTGGACCGCAAGTGCTTCTGGTCCACTTCCAGGTCTTCTGCTGAGCACACAGGGGAGCCCCCATGCTCCTGTGGGATGCTTCATCCACGCCACCATCTCAGCATTCATGAGCCACCAGGTACCTTGAGGTATATAAAAAAACATTTAAAGCTGTATCTATATCCAAATTGCCGAATCTTTCTGAATATCTCTGAATAGATTTGGAGGCTTCTAATTTAATTTGGAGAGATTAAAGTCTCCTTTGATTTGATCTGGATTTGATTCGAGCACCAAATCAGGCCGAATCTCTGCCAGTTTGAATCAAGGACCAAAGCTTCGCACAGCCCTAATGTCTGTCTGGTTGTTTCTTAGTTTAATCTCTGCACTTTAGACTAACCTGCAAAGATTGAATCAATCCAGCCGCAGGTTCTTTGACTGTCTGTACTTAGCCTAAGAGAAGTTAGACTAGAAAAGCTATCCCAGGTAATGGGCATAGTAGTCAATGGAATTGCCCCTACTTTTTATCTAATTGTATCTAATCTTTAATCTATCTTTTCCTGTTTGCACGTGGCACAGTTTACAGTAGTTGACTGCCATTTTCCTTGTAGCATTTGTCTATAATTTTCTTTCAACATTTATTAAGAGCAATTTAGTAACTTTTGTAGTTGTTCTTTATTCTTAACACAACATTGATTCCTGGTAATAAAGCAGGATAGTTTTTCATCCAAATTCATAAAAAAGAAAAGAGAAAGCACAAGCTCCTCCCAACCATGAAAATAAAATATTACATTTTTATTAATGGAGCATTAACTTATAGTGAAATTCAAGCAGTTTCCTTATTACTAGCAATATTAATTCTTTAACAAAAATGTTATGTTAATACTGTATTTATTTTATCCTTAACTTATTGCAGACCATTGGGCTCTAATGAACTCTCATTTTCTTTAGGGTTTTTTTTTTGACAGAATTATTTCCTTTTGCATTTGTTAGGGGTGTTAACCTCATTCCTCTTTACAGTTCTCCTGGGGCACATACTGGTTTTGTTTTGCTCTCTTACCCAGCAGATGTTTTATGCTCTCTTTTTGCCTTTCAGTAATGTTACCATCATCATCACCATCAGCTTCTAAATGCATAAGTTCACCAGGGATACAGTCAAAACTATCAGCAGTCATTAACATTGGACCCACTCTGGCAGTTCTTACAATTAGCAACATTTGAACTGCATTTGTTAAGTTTCATACAATTCTCTAACTGTATGTCATAAAAGCAAATAGAGTTGATATTGCAGTTTAGTACAATAGCTAGGGCAGAGACAGTGTCGTCTTTACTATGTGAGCTAGAGCAGGCAATCTTTTTTCATGCTGGTGAGAATTGAGCTCAGTAAGACTATTCATGTACTCACTATCTGGAAAAATGGCCATAAAATAGGACTTTGATCCCAACTGATACCTCTGAACACTGCCACCAGGCACATAATAAGTTAAAAATCTGAGTGTCTTACGCATTCTCAGATAGTGACAGATCACCTAGTATGATAAATATTTGCATTGTCAAATAAAGTACCTATCTTGATTTATATCAGTACCATGAACCAAATGATCTAATAATTATTTTCTTTATCTTCTTTAGTAATAACGAGAACACTGGAAACAATCATTTGTAATAATGGCACAAATGCTACCATTTAATGCAAAGGAATAAGATATAAGCCAGATGCCTTTGCCATTTCATTCTGCATGGTTTGATAATAGAGTATATACGTAGAGGATAATGAGTTTGAATTACAAAGTGTTCAGACCACACAATATCTGGAGTTTTAATTTAGGTCTGTATCAAGCTATAAACCAACAGCCAGTCAAGTACTTCAGGTTTTCACTCCAGTAAAAGGACAGTACCTGAGATCCTAGCAATGAATTCCAAAACTGCCAGCAGAACCCCATAAACATCAGAGCTGAATAAAACAGAAAGTTATAGACAATGAGGAAAAGGTCGTGACACACTGGACCATTGTAAACTTTTATTACAACTACCTTCATGTTTTGAGGTATTCTGTAATCCAAGCAAATCTGTTTATATAAGTTTACATAGACTGAATTGAATTAAATGAGTTTGTAATGAAGTATTAATTATTTTTAAAACACATCTTAGAGCATATACTATATGTCTGAGGAAGCCTAAATATATAAACTGGCCACATCCATATGAGATGCTCTCTGCACAGTCATTGCTGTGCAGTCATTTAGTACTTGTATAAACAAGAACTAAATGTCTGCACAGTAACCAGAGTTACTGCACAGTGATGTTGCTGAATGGCTTTTAGGTGATGCTGACTACACAGTAGTTCATTCTTACTGCTCAGTAGTATCATGTCATGCTTCATGCCACATGATGCTACTGTCTAGTAGTACCAAGCTACTACAAAGTCCCACTGGACAGGATTAGTCACCTCATGAAACCTACCTCACTTAGCTCTAAAATATGGCTAGAGGTGGAGGTGATGCCCACCTTTTGCTTAATAGCCACATTCCTAAAATTATTTGGGATTATTTGGGATTTACACATTATTCATCACTGGTGCTAAGTCCTCTCTGAATGACCCAATTTCCCAAGTGTGCTCAGAGTACATCTGACAGACACTAACATCATTAACTTCAGCATAAAATGCAGATTAGCCACCCGCTACTTCCTATATAATAGCTGTGTGGTCAGAGTACTTGCACAGAAAGTAAGACAGTAACAAAAGGGCAATGAAATACGGTAAGTGGCTTGAATGCTCTCACTTACATTTTATATTTGTAAGATTGTAAGATGGTTGATTTGGAGTTTTGCACAACAAAAAAGGGAAAGGATATGTATGCATCATTGAGCACTAAAGGAATCCTTGAATTTACTGATGTGTATATCACTTACGTGTGCTAATGGCATGGATAACAGTTTGACATGTGAGGAAGTATGGGCTGGATGAATTGACTGTAAGGTGGATAGAAAATTGCCTGGAGCATCAGGTTCAGAGAGTAGTAATCAATGGTTTGATGTCTAGTTGGCAGATGGCATCAAGTGGAGTGCCCCAGGGGTCGGTACTGTGGCCACCTGCTTTCAATGTCTTCATCAATGACCTGGAAGATGGCATAAAGTGCACCCTCACCAAGTGTGCTGATGACACCAAGCTGTGGGGAGTAGTAGATATGCTAGAAGGTAGGGTTAGGATTCAGAGTGACTTAAACAAATTGGAGGATTGAGCCAAAAGGAATCTCATGAAGTTCAAAAAGGACAGGTGCAAAGTCCTGCCCTTATGATGGAACAATCCCATGCACAAGTACAGGCTGGGGGCTGACTGGCTGGGCAGCAGCTCTGCAGAAAAGGGCTGGGGGTTACAGTGGACAACAAGCTGAATATGATCCAGCAATGTGCCCTTGTTGTCAAGAAGGCTAATGGCATTCTGGGCTGTATTGGTAGGCATGTTGCCAATAGGTAAAGGGAAGTAATTATTCCCTTCTATTCAGCACTGGTGAGGCCACATTTGGAGTACTGTGTTCAGTTTTCGGCCCCCAACTACAGAAAGGATACGGACAAATTGCAAAGAGTCCTGTGTAGGGCAACAACAATGGTGAGGGGGCTGGGGACATGACTTATGAGGAAAGACTGGGGGAACTGGGCTTATTGAGTCTAGAAAAGAGGAGATTGAAAGGAGACTTACTAGCAGTCTTCAACTACCTGAAGTGGGGTTTGAAAGAGGATGAAACTAAGCTATTCTTAGTGGTGGCAGATGACAGAACAAGAAGCAATGGTCTCAAGTTGCAGCAAGGGACGTTTAGGTTAGATATTAGGAAGACTTTTCTCACTAGGAGGGTAGTAAAACACTGGAACAGGTTACCCAGAGAGGAGGTGGAAGCCTCATCCTTGGGGGTTTTCAAGACCCAGCTAGACAAAACTTTGGCTGAGATGATCTAGTTGGGGCTGGTCCTCCTTTGAACAGGGGGTTGGACTCAATGACCTCCTGAGGTCCCTTCCAACCATAACTTTCTATGATTCTATGAAACTGAGGGTAGGAAAAATCAGTTAAAGGTCGAGTGGCCTAAATTTGAAAGTCCCCAAAATTAAATGTCCATGACCTTAATTTGCCAAATGGCTAGTCCATATTCAGATATTCAAACACTGGACCTTGAAATAACTGTGTCAGAAAATAACCAGAAAATCTGTACCTATTAAAAGACTACCTTATTTTAAATTAAATCAAGTAAAATATAATACTATGAAAAAGTGATGATACTTCTTATACAACTTCATCCATTTTAACAAGCCAAACTATTTTTAATTTAATAAAGATAAGATAGGATTTTACCACCAGCTGAATAATTACAGGGAAATAACAAACTGAACTGTTATTTTCTATCTCTGTATTACTGTTAATGACTATGATTGTTAGTGATTAAACTTTGGCATAGGTTAAACCATTGAATACTAAGCTACACCCACTCCCAGTCAAGAATGGTCTTCAGTGCATGTTGACTACTAATTACTTATTTTAAAATTGAAAATGAGACCAAGTAATCAAAGGAGAGATGAGAATGACTGAATATTCTTTTTCCCGCCAAGAAACTAATAGTTGCATACTCAGAATAAAGTGTGTTTTAAGACTTTTTTAAATCAGCAGGAAGTTAAATAGTTATAAAGAAAGGACATTTTAAACCGTCAAATCAAATCAGTTTGTAAAGTGCTAAATGGTGGAGATTAGCACTACAGTTACACCTCTTTTTTATACATATATAATTTTTAAGTGTATCCATCACAGCTATTATGAATAGACAAAAAACACTGCCATCTTGCAAATCACCATTTACTTAATGCAACCATCTTTTTTGTGCATTTCTTAATAATTGGCTCATACCTTTTTGGAGTTAATCACCTGCTAATTACAACATTTTTTTCTGGGGTGATCAGGTAGGTACAATTTCAGTCCACTACAGGAACTACAATGGTGGCAAATTTGTACTCTGATACCTGGCTGACTAACAGAGATCCTAATGTGTAATATTTTTAACTCCTTTGGCACTGGGATAGGGGAAGACTTGGGGATATAAATCACTCTTACCTGCTGTTAAGGGTGATAACATCTGTAATAATTATGTAATTTGATAAACTACTTGGAACATTTCTTATGTCATTTTAATCCAACCAGTATTCATATAAAACAAGCAAATACAAGAAAACCCACAGGGCATTTAATTGAATTAAGTTATAAAAGTGTATAAATATAAGCATACCCTTATTTCAGTTTTCTCTCTTTCTTACATGCAACTATTCACTTCTCCTTCCCATGAATAACTATGTGTAGCCCCTTGTACTGTAGGAGGGAGCTTATCAAAATGTGACATGAATATACTCAGTTGAGTGATGGGCATATATTGCATCTATCTTGGGAAGGTCAGTGAGACCCACTTAAGCATGTTCATTGGGTAAGTCACTGTCCAATGCCAAGTTACAGACACTTGGTAGCTAGTGGCCATGTTGAGTGTGCCATTAAGGTCTACAGGAGTAAACACAATCCTAGCAACCAGATTTAAGAGCTGTGTAGTGGTTAGTACCCCACAGGACAGAGTTGTGTGAGAACTTTCTCTGAAGAGGGACAGGGTTTGGTGGACTGAAAATGGATTGTACCTTTCTTTTTAAATGACTGATTCAGGGATCCTGGTTATCTCTGATTATTAAATAATCCCCAATTTTTGGTTAAAAAAGTAGCCCCAAATCCACATTGTTCCATGATTTCAATGAAACATTACTAATATATAGATACATATAGTGATGTTTCATTTAAATCATGGAAAACTGGATTTAGGGTTACTTTTTTTTCTTTTTACTGAAAATTGGGGATTTTTTTTCAGTCTGAGAAAGCCAGGATCCCTATTGACCATGGCTGAGTGAGTTCTAGCTCCTGCTGGCAGAGGGATAGTAAATCTGTCCAGTATCTCAGGCACAGAAAGTGGTTAAAGGAAATTTTAATAACTTTTCTCTCAGTTAGAGAGGCTGTTGTCCTGCTCTGAGCACCAGGTGGGGAAAAAGAAATATCCATCCAGAGGCTTCAGAGGAAGTGGATACCATCTGTACTAAATGAGAGCAGCTCTCAGAGGTTTGAATAGCCCCAGAAAGAAGGTGGTTGATTCTGCGTAAGCCAGAATTTCAGCCATAGCTATCAAGAACTGAGCATTAAGACTTGAAATGGAGTGGAGCTGTGGGGTGAGGGGTGTTTGTTTTTCTTCTCTGCTTCTCTTTTAGGGACTCAGAATACAAGGACTTCTAGATTAGTACTTGTGTTTGGCAGTATTATCCTATGGTGGGGTTAATCAACTTACTCTATCCTAATAGCACTGCATGTGTAGAAGCCGATGCTTTACTGGGGAGCTAATTAGTCAGCTAATTAGTCAGTAAATATCTCATATAGATGCATCCACTGTAAGGTTTTTAAAATAAAGTGTAAACAAGAACTGTCTCAAGCAGGTATGTTTCTAATAGAGTTGAATTACTCTGATCCTCTTTAGGGGCGAGTGACATATAAAACCGATGAATCAATACATATATTTTTAACATCAAAATGAGATTAAAACAAAACCAACACACAAACAAAATTACACCCCACGCCCCATGGCTTCTTGACTTGAAGCAGGGATTAATTAAGAAAAAACAGTTCATGTCAGAGACTGGTTAAGTATCACACTGGTACCTTCCAAGGGCAGCAGTTGGGCAGTGGAAGCCATGATTTTGCATTAGTGGTTATGTTCTAGTACAGTTGTTTAGTAAAAAGAAGACCCTGAAACCAAATAACTTGCATGGGACCCCTAAAAAGTAATCCCTGCTGTTATTCCTTCTTTCTTAAAACAACTATTAACCTGTGCTACCTGTGCTTTTCCAAGACAACCTTAGCCTCAGCTTTTGCATGCTATACAGCCTTACTTTACTAAATCATGTCCTTAAGTGCTTTGATGAATAGGGCCTGTATCTTCTCTACAATGGCAAAGTTATTCTAGGGAATAAACTTCTATCACCTTCTTTTTTGTCCCAGCACAGAGATTTTTGATCATATTTAAACCTCTGTCACTTTTAACGTGCTTACACAGCTATTGTTGCTGCTTTCCTATGTAGCCTAATGTTATTAAATGCTTTTTCAGTGACCAAAGTCAAATAACTTAACTGGTTCATTTTTTATTGTTACATACACACACACAGAAACCAAACATAATTTGAAATGAACATTTAGAAAAACAATAACCGCCATAACTCTGCGTTGATTTATAGAGGGTGGGGGTGGCACAGGGATCTAAATATAATTTCTGACATACCTGGTCTCCTTAGAAACATGAGTTTGAATTCCCACAATGTTTTCATCCTTTAGCCTTCTACAGATTATAAATGCCTTGCATGTATGATTAGACCTTGAAATAGCATTACTCTAATGAATAAATTGGCCCTTGGCAAATTGAATAATGTACATTTCACTAGACTGTAGCATCTCAAACAATATCTTAATAAATTTTAAAAAGCATGTATAACATTCCTGGTACCATTGAAACAAGTGGGATTTCACTATTCACTTTGTAGAGGAAGGATTTTACCCTAGATATATGATTACTTGTCCCATTGCTATTTAAAAAAAATTTTTTTTTCGTTGTTTGATTTTGTTTTTTCCGGGGAGGGGGAGGGGAAAGGGGTGGTCAGAAGGAGGAAGTCCAGAAATGGCAATTTATTCTGCTTCTTTTTCACCATCATTTCCCTATTGCATTCTGCCTGCTGCTTGAGGGTCATTTTGACTATACAGTATAGACAGTAGTTAGTTCATGAGACTTTGGGATAAACCATGTTTAATGCTGCTCCCCTTCTTCAGCAGTGTCCACAGTTTCTGGTCAAGATTGTGTTGGGCACTGTACAGGAACATATACATATATAGTTATAGTCCCAGCACTGAAGATATGGTAAAGTACTGACATTTTGGAGATCTCATCTTTAGTTTAGCAAAGTGCTAAAACTGTTATCTTCAGTAGAACTGTGTTGTATTACTGTCCTCTTTCCTTCATGTTAGGAAATTCTGTGCAATTTGTTATACCTCTATATGTTTTAAGCCAGGGGTCAGCAACCCCCAGCACGTGTGCTAAGCATGGCACGCAAGGCCATTTTGCTCGGCACGCCACCACCAGCCCAGACTCTAAGCAGCTGCTCCCAGCCATGGAGCCCAGGCTGCTCCTAGCAGGTGACTGGGAGGCTGCTAGGAGACCAGGATCCATGGGCCAGCTGCAGCCATGTGGCTGCAAACAGCTATTCCGAGCTCTGGCATGTCGGCACTCCAGCACCTTCCAAGGTAGACATTGTGGGTTTTTTGGCACTTCAGCCAAAAAACATTGCCTACCCCTGGTTTAGACCCTTGAATCTTTTATATTCTGGGCCATGGGTCAGCAACTTTCTGCCTGAGGGTCAGATCCAGTCTGTAGAGCCATTGAATTCAGCCTGCAGACATGGGGCTTTCAGTGACATTCAGCACCAGAGGGCTTCAGCAGCAGTCATTGTACCCTGCCACTATAGGCAGTAGCAATGGCTACAGAAACTCTCCCTGTGCTGCCACAGGGCTGCCCTAGATGTTCAGGCAAAGGTGTGATAGGATGTGATATGTGATTTGGCAGGACACGTGATTTGGGGATACAGCATCAGCTCCTATTATGCCTTATTGCTGAAACGGGGAGCATTGGACTGTCATCTAGGACTCCCCCTTCACTAGCAAGTAAAAAGCTTCCAGAAATGTAAATTCCATAGCTGATGGGACTTGCAGCTGTGGCAGCACCCCATGGCCACTGGGACCAAGAGTCTGCAGCTGTGGGGTACTGCCAAGATGGAAATACTGCCAAGATGGAGAGTCCCCAGCTGCAGGTCTCGCTGCCTCAGCAGCCATGGGTCACTGCTGGGCCTGAGAGTCCCCATAGCTATGGAATTTTAATCCCCCTGCCACATGCACAAATTAAAGCTGGATAGTAACAAGCTATAAAATTACTGCACATTTTCAAGCTCTATCTTTATAGCTGGTTGGATATTTATGGTGTGATAGTAGCTTTGCATCTGGAGCAGGTCTAAATTTATTGCATAATTAACTAGTTAATTGCATAATACGTGTAACATGCAGAGGGACCCACAGGGAAAAGCAGCGATGGAAATTGGGTCTTACCACTCACCTTCTCAGCTGTCTCTGACACAAGCTGGGTCCCTCCACTTCCCACACAGAAAAGGTTGCTGACAGCTGTTATAAGCTAAAAATTAGCTTCTTGTCTTTTTATTACAAATTATTCCCTTCTGTTTTATAATCCATGTAAAAACAAAACAGAACAAAACAAAACAAACCCAAACACCAAATGTATGTCAAATTCTTATGTGTTCTTCTGACAACTGCTATAAAGACAACATCATACAGCTACATGAAATTATGATGAGTGAAATTCAGAAACAGAAATGAAATAATTTACAGTTTACTTTATTAGAATGGAG
>NW_017728906.1:143190263-143222350 GCF_001723895.1 Crocodylus porosus
TTATACAAATAAATATATTATTAATATACTTATATAATTATAGCTATATAATACATTGATAGGCATTATTGTGTTAATTAATCCACAATAATATTTATATTATTAATTATTATAAATGTTTGGTAATTCCCAGAGTCCCCAGTTTCAAATGGTGGCTGCTGAGCAAGAGGCTATATAAATAACAAAATATAAACCTTGTAAAGGAAAATAAATTTACTGTTAAATTAAACTTAATTCTGGTCTGCAGTGACATGATGAAAAAATAAACATTAGCTTCAAAATCAGTTTAATTTTAGACTACAAACATTACGTGCATAATCTCTTTTTCTATGATTATTGCATGGCATCAGTACATGACATATGTTAAGTTATTTAAGTACATTAAATGTGCATTTCTCAGTTTAACTTAACTAGAAAGGGTTCAAGGAAGGGCAACATAGATGTTCCACAAAATATAGATTTGAAATCAGTAACAGATAGATCCGTCTTACAGCCAGTGTTTTCCAGTACCAGAATATATACCCAATGTGTTTGTCAACATTAATATTTTATAAATATTTAATCCTCATTCAATTGATTACCTCCAGCCTTCCTGAAGGGTCTACTGTAGTTCTGACTTTAGCAGATATCCTGATAGAAAACAAACATTGTGTAGATTGCTTTCTATTGTATCCTTTCTTTTATTATCAAATAATGCAGAAATGTTTACTGTACCCAAATAAACAAAAGCTTATGTGTCCCAGATCCCGAATGTTTTATTCTTTTAAAAATAAATCTAGAAGGAATAGACAAGGTTAATATGAAACCTGGAATTTATCTCTGACATCCAGTAAAATTTAAAACCCATCTGGATTGACCTGTAATCAGAGTTCTGAAATTTTAAATAATACCAGTTCTAAAATGCTGAAGTAAAGTGCCAAGGCAATAATAACTATATTTTTTCACAACATCACAAATTGAATAAATTTTCTGCAAAAATCACTTTTCAGTACGCCACATATTCAACTGTGGGCCTGGTGATCTCTGTAAGTAAACAGTATCACAAACTAATTCTTGTTCAATGAACCATATAAAGCTCAATCTCAAGCAATAAGTGTTGCCTTTCCTTCCTCAACCAAAACAGAAACCTAATAGTATTTTTCCATGTATTTCTATACTTTAAAATTGTCCTAAGATGCTTACAAACGGAATTCCGCTCTTCTCCAGATCCTACACAGATTAGAAGATCCTTTACAAAGATACTCAGTCTCACAAACAAACTTCTTCCAGGACAAATTTTATATTACTTGATAGTAACATGCATAGAATTGTAGAATCCTAGGGTTAGAAAGGACCTTTAAAGGTCATCTATTCCAAGCCCCCCGCTCAAGGTAGGATTATCCCTGACTAACCCATTCTAGGGCATCTTTACACATGCTCCAGGGTCAGGGGAAGGGGCAGGAGCTCTTTAAATAAAGTGGCTCTCAGGAACTGCTCTAATTAAAGCACCCTCAGTGTCTCGTGTATTCAGTGTCCCACATTTCAGAATTGGAGCAGGGATCTTTAATTAAAGCTCATTTGATTAATCAAGTCTGCTCTGACACATGCTAATTGGTATGCATCATAGCAGGCATCTGGCACATGTGTAGGTGCCCCAAGTGCCCTACTTACCTGTTCTTAAGCTTTCAAGAATGGAGATTTCACAACCACTCCGGATACCTGTCCTAATGGTTAATAGGTCTCACAGTGAGAAGTTTCTTCCCAATGTCTAACCCGAGTTTTTCTTGCTGAAATTTGAGACAACTGCTTCTAGTCCTGTTCTCTACAGCCAGAGACAAAAGGATATCTCCATCCATTTTATAATCACCAGGGATCCTGGTTTTCTATGATTAAAAAAAAAAAATTCCCCATTTTCAGGTTTAAAAAAAGTAATACAAAATCCACATTTTTCCATGATTAAAATGGGGGGGGGGGGAATATATATATATAGTGGTGTTTCATTTTAGCCACAGGAAAAATTGGATTTTGGATTACTAATTTTAATCTGAAAATTGGTGATTTTTTTTTTAATCAGAGAAAACCAGGATCCCTGATAATCACCCTTCAGGTATTTGAACATTGGTATCAAGTCCCCCCCTTTTCTCCAGACTATGGGCACTACCTCCTTGGGTTATAGAGAACTATTAAGATGAGCTCTTCTCCTTAAACTATATTCCAGCTGTCTCAGTCACTTGGTATCAGTTCAGAATGGATATGACAATAGTTTTTTGCTCTTTGAGAAAAATGTTTACATGAGTCACTAGTATATTTCTAACAACTTCTCCTTATTTATGAAAAGCTGTTTCCTTTTTTTGTCCCTGTAAACAGAAATCCCTTAAATGCCTTGATCAGGAAAAAATATTCTGCAATGTATGTTAAAGAATTAATCAGGAAATAAGCATGGATGGATCTCTGTATTAAATCCCAAAGCACTGAATCAGACTTTAAGGGGAAAAAATCTTGAAAATAATAGTTGTAAGGCTATTATTACATTACAGAAGTATCTGACTTCTGACCTGATGCTCTTTGGATGTATGAGAATACTACTTTGCACTTAGATATATTTTCTTCATCAAGATACAGAGTGAACATGGATGAGTAACATACTAATGGTCATGCTTTCTTTGTGTATTTTGCCAAGAGAATTTAGAGAGTTGCAACTGGAAATAAACCCTATACATAAATAAAATATTATGGGTCAGATCAAAACTGGTTTAAATCTATTAAGTTTCATTGTAGCCACTGGAGCTTATTTAAAACAGCTAAGAATCTTATCTTAGGTTTTTAATAACAGGAAAAAATATCTGGCTTTTATAATGGCAGAGATCTGAACAGGTGATTGTATTGGTCACTTCTGAACTTAAAATCTGTGCTTTCTATTTTATTTATTCTTTCTCAGGCCAGTGCTTACTATTTGCCAGGAAACTGTCATGCTGTTTAATATCTGTAGTATTCAATTTGTTTTGCTGGCTGACGTAAATTATTAAATAGTGCCACTGCCACTCTAAATTTGTGGAATAGTATTTTCAAAGAAATAAAAGCATGCTTTGTACATAAATCGTTTGCCTTTCTCTCAGGTTCTCTGGCATCCTAATACCACATAGCTAAAACATGAATTGCTTCCTTATTCTGTCAATAAAATTCATGAATGTTTGCTCAGTATTTCCTAATGAAACTGTTAATGTCAAGAACTTGGATGGCAGAGAACAAGAATGAAAGTAGAACAGTATATTATGACTGGTAGTTAAATCATTTACTGTACTGGAAAAATTTCCATATTGACCCAAAAGAGCAATCTTGTGCTATTTATAAAATCTGGGGGAAGAAGTATGAGTCTAGTTAACTCAGAACACCAGAGCTCCTTCAGCCTAATGTATCATCCACTGGGTGAGCAGACAGAGTAGGTTGGGGGGGTTTTCTGGCACAGAACCTGAACAGAAAACTGTTTTCTTTGAGAGGAAGAGTACTGTCTCACTTGGTCAGTAATAAGGCAGAGTATTCAGAGCTTTTAAGCAAATGGACACTCTGGGTAAAATTTCATGGAGCTGAACACTGAAAGTTCCTATTTTGGCATCTAAAACACAGACTGACTTTTCTTAAGAACTTGATTCTCACTAAGGTACCTGAAAGAAGTGGTAGATTTTGAAAGTCCCCTTCATCTTGGTATCTAACTATGGGCTAAGCTCCTTAAAAATAAGAAAAGAAAAGAAAAGAAAAGAAAACAACAAAAACAACAACAAAGCTCTTTGACCAACAGAGACTGGTGTATCACCATTCTCTTTATAACCTCCTTTCCACTACTTAAAGATTGTTACCAACAACTCCACTTCTGAACCCTGAACTGTTCTCTTCTTCAGAAAAAGTAATCCCATTTCTTCAAGCTTTTCTTCATAAAACATGTCTTCCAGACTTCTAATAATTTGTGTTGCTCTTCTCTGGACACCTTGTAATCTTTCCACTTCTTTCTGGAAGTGAGCTCCTCAAACTGAGCACAATACTCCAGGTAAGGTCTTAACAATGCTGAACAGAAGGAAAGAGCCACCCCTTGACTTGCAAGTGACATTCCTATTAATTAACCTAGGATGCTTTTAGTTACTTGTTTTTATGCAACATTATCACCATGTTGGCTTACATTCAGTTTATGGTCCACTATAAACACGGTCCCTTCTGGTTATTTTGGTGGTGTAAAGAGAAGACTGGTAAAGGATTTCTGGATTTGACAAATAAGTCATACACCAGGAAGAAAATGGTCTGACAGGAACAACTTAAAATATGTGGTCCCGATTCAGAATCTAGATTGATTTATAAATATTATAAAATCACAAAATAAATATATGACAATGCATTTAATATCACTTGGTAATGATCTAAGGAAGTTGATGAATAACACAAATAACAATTAGCACATAACCTGCAGTTTTACATCTCTTAATAGCTCTTTACCTTAGAAGAAAAAACGAATCACATAATTGGTCTCCCATTATACGGTTGTTACCATGTAAAGTAGTTGGCACTCAGCTAACTAATCAGGTGTGATTACAGTTTTACAACTTGTGCCTATTTAAGAAGGAAATCTTACTCTGTGACTTCTAAAGTGAAAAGTAGATACCAGAGTAACAAACAAAGCGAAGTTTAATAAGGAGTCATAGATAGGGTGCTAAGCTAGAATTCAGAGTAGAGCTTGGTGAATACTAGATTTTTCAATTCAGTGGCAAAACAAAAATTTAGAAATAAAATGTTAATCAGCGCAGGTCAGGTGGAAAATGAAGTTTTTCAAAATATTTTGTTAAGTGAAAAAAAATGGACCAAAAGAAAACATTTTACTCAACCCAAAATACTTGAATTTGTACAAATGTTGTTGGAAACAGGGAATCAATTATTTATTTATAAATATTTCTCATATTAACCTTTTATTTTGAAATGGAAATTAAATGGAAAACACTTAGGAATATTCTTATGGTGTAGGAAGAACCTTACAAAGAACATGCATGGTTTGGCTAACAGATATTTAAGGAATATATAGCTACAATTATTTAATGGATGTATAAGTCAAAAAGAAAAAAAAATTGTTAAAATGTCTTCAAGGAAGAGAAATAAATTCCCAGGATGAAACTGAGCAAGGAGCATCTCCATGAAGCTGTAGAGCAAAAATTCAATAGAAGTGACAAAATCCTTTCAAATTAGGGCTAGAGATGCACTACTAAGGAATGTTCTTGGGAACATAACATTGGCCTAAATGATCTAGTAAGTCTTTGAATCATGGGAAAAATAAGGATTTGTTCCAAAGGTAAGGTTGTCATGCATAATTCTTTGGAATGGTATTATTAGATGTAGCAATATTGAGGAATAATCTATAATGATATCATTAGTCTAAAGCTCCTTGAGGTTTACATATATAAATCACTCCTGGCAGGAATGCTCTTTCACTTTGTTAATGTATACATTTAATTTCTGAATTCACTGAAGGCAAAATGGACCCAGGTTTTAAACCTATATATAGTCCTATGAATACTACAAATGATACCTTCTGTATCAAGAGGGCCTCAGTTATGGCCTCAGTTATGTTACACTGGTAGAGATCACTACTAACTTTTTTGCTTAAAGGAATATATAGTAATGCCAACCCCAACATTTCAAAAGCACAAGATTGCCCCCCTTCTCTTGATTTTTGAATTTCTCTTGCTGTCTCTCACAATTATCACTGCCCATAATTAGTGCTTAAGGTAAAACTAGCTGAAAACACAGAAAATGGAAAATGGGATAAAATGCAACATGGGTATACCAAAGTTAGATTATGCCAGACTAACTTGGTATCTTTCTTCTAGAAGATAACTGATTTTTGTGACCAAGAAAATGAGGTAGATTACATTCAACTATACTTCAGCTATTCCACCATGTGGACAATTATTAGCTAAGTTGGAGAACCTGGGGATTAGTATGAAAACTCAAAGTAGATAAAGATATATCTAATAGAAATGAAAATGGATGGTACTGAAAAGTGAACAGTGTACCATTTTATTTACCTGTGTGCCATTTTATTTAATATTTTCATCATCGACCTTACAATCAGAAGTAAGAGTGTTCTGATACAATTTGCTAAAAACACAATGATGATGGATAGGTATTGTCAGTATAGAAAGGAACTATACAGGAAGGAAGAGATGCCTTCAGGACCATATTCTAGCCCATTATAAGGCCAGAAATGGAGCATGGCAGAGAGAACCTGACTCTGCACGATAGTGGCTAGAACATTCAGCTATGGGGAGGGGAGGTCTAAGTGGTGATCCCTGTCCCTGGGTTATTTTTAGTTTTCTAATCAAATTATCATTTAATAACAGATGGTCAACAAATGTGAGTGTATCTACACATTCATTAATGTGCTTTAGGTAATGTGCATTAAATCTAGTACCTCCATTGTGAAGTACTAGAAAAATGCACATTAGCCTTTTTTTAATGCACATTAGGCTAAAAAGCCCATTTTTTGTAAAGCTTTAAAGCACATTAAAGCACGCATGTAGATATGTCCATAGAATGGGGGCAGATTGGTGAGGATTTTTGCCTTACCTAGTTTTCTTTTAATGTAATACAGACATTCGGGATAACATCCTAAATATCAGCAGAAAGCAGGTTCCGTACAAATGCAATGGATACTTGCAAATTCAGTGGATACATACTATTGAAATAGTTGTTGTGCATGACATTTTTAGTAAAGCAGAAATGAGCAGGGAGCATGAGAACAATTGAATGTAAACATGTGACCAGTTACTTCTGTGATGTAGTAGAAGTGCTAAAATAAATGATTTTTCATTTTATTTTCACATAGAAACTTAAATGCCAAAAATCTATAAATAATATAAGGACTAAAGGATACAAACTGTACTTGATCTTAAAATTAAGAACCATTGCTGCCACTACATGACATTGTCAAAGGATAATGGTCTCCTGCTACCAAGTCCTATAAACACAATGATGTATCAAAGACATTTATTTTCAAGTTATTGATCTTATGACAACATTCTATTACAATTACTTTATTTCTATTATGCCAAATGATAGATGTAGATTTAATAACTTTATATGATTGATGTTGATACAGTAAATTGACAGTGACTCACTTTACTATCATTAGCCTAAAGCTTTTAGATTGGCTTAGATGCAGGGAACAGAACAGAACATAGATTTCAGAAATGCAGAGAAGAATTTACCAATAGAAGTAAAATGTCTCTTCCTATAATTATCATTTTTTTCAGTAGCTGAAATGATCTTTATCAATTAATATTTCCGCAGTCCTGCTGTCATAGATCAAGTATCTACCTTATTAAAATAGGATTAAACATCATGGGATATTCAGATAACTGATTGCAGAATGTTGGGGATAACATGCACTGCAGGAATTCTATTGTCACCTTTAAAAAAGTGAGCAAGGACTGGGTAGAACTGGTATCCCATTCTTTGTTCCCTAATATGCTGGATGGGGGAAGAAGTAGTTTACTACTGCACAAATTATGTCCTGCTTGCATACAATACCATCTTCTGAGAACCCAAGGATATCAACAAGTGAAGTCTGACTCCGGGTCACAATCTATTCTTTGGTCTGCTCACATAATGGTACATACATGCACACAATTGAGTTACTCAGGACATATTGTGAGTTTATAATCCAGTTTTGCTGAATGCACTATGGCTAAGTGGAGAAAGTCAAAAAGCCAGAGACTGAATCAATTCAGTCTTCACAGGTTTCTCTAAGCTGCATAGATTGAATCAATAATGAAGCAAACTGATGTTGACAAAATCAGTTAAGTTTGATACTACATTCCTCCAGATCTATCTTAAGCTGGTTTTGGCCATTTTGAAACTGGTTTATGTGCACTGAATTTCTGTTCTGTTAGTTTTAAATCAGTTTCTGATCACTTAAACCAGTTTGTCTGTAATGTCTGCCCCTAGCCTATGGGACAAAATGTCCTAGGTATTCATACATAATATTCACAGCCTTCAGTGGGAATTGTACTCATGAAAACAAGCAGACTTTGGTTTTGTCAATCGGATTTTTAATCAGTAACACCTATCTGAACAGCTATTATGGGGTAGAATATTTGGTAATAATATCATTTATAAAAACAGCTCCATGGCAAGTATTAGATTATTTATAAAATATAATTCTGAATGGTTGTGAGATTAAAGATAGATATGATCTGATAAGATCTCATAGATATGATATAGCTTACTGCTCTATCAGAGGAGTGCATCAGGAGCTTGGTGAACAACTGTTCACTAGGACACCCCTAGGGAAGACCAGGACCAATGAATACAAACTCCTGGAAAGCCGCTTCAGCCTAAATACCAGGAAAAACTTCTTCACAGTCAGGGTATCTAGTCTGTGGAATAAACTCCCTCCAGAGGTGGTGCACCCTGGCAGTTTTCAAGAGGAATTATTTTTATACTATTTAAACAAAAGGAGTCAAAATCCAGATTGGTAAAGTAAGCATCTAAATGCACATTTAGTGGATTTTAGGAACTTAGGGCATTTTTACACATGCTCCCAATGCAGCTCTGGGTGCTTTTAATTAGCAAGCCATGCTAATTAAAAGCACCCGCATGTCACATATTTCAGCAGTGAAGCATGCCTTTGTGCTGAGAAAATGGCAGTGGTGAATTTTGAACTAAAGTACACTGAATATGTTTTAAAGTGCACCACCGCCATTTTCTCAGCACAGAGGTGTGCTGCACTGCTGATACACATGATGTGCAAGGCTGACAGAATTGCTGACAGAATACATCAATTTACACGTACCAGTGGACTTGATTAACCCAGCATGTCAAAGCAGGTTCCCTGCATGTGTGTAAATGCCACTGAGTTCCCAGATACAGGATACCCCTACTTCCAAGTACAAAGCTCATTTACATGCCTAAACATATTTGGTACTTCCATTTTGGACTGCAAGATAGGATTTCTGTGCATGCTCCAAAGCAATCCAGTTTGAGTATCTGGGCATCCAGCTCCCATAGAAGCATTATTGTGATTCAGATAGGAGGAAGGTCATCACACTATCCCTGGAATGGCTACTGCACACTGTTATTAGGCTACTGCACGGTAAGCATCACACAAAAAAAAATGTGCCAGTGCTACTGGACAGTAACTGTAGTTACCATGCATTTAGTTAGTACTTCATTAAGCAAGACTAAACTAACTGTGCAGTAACTACTGTGCATTAATGGATGTGTAGATGCACCCCATGAAACATATCTAATCTGTACTCACAGTACTGAGTAAACAGCACAGTGGCCTCTGCCATTTTCACTCTAAGAAAGAGGACAGGGAACTCTTCAGCGTGGAGAAGAGAAGGCTCAGGTGGGACTTGGTGGTAGCCTGTAAGTATATAAGAAGGGTGCACCAGCATCTGGGAAAACAGTTGCTCACCAGAGCTTCCCTAGGGATAACACCGTCTAATGGCCACAAACTCCTGGAAGGCCGATTTAGACTGGAGATAAGGAAAAACTTCTTTACAGTCCGAGCGTCCAGTGTCTGGAACAGACTCCTCCCAGAGCTGGTGCAAGCACCAACTCTGGACTATTTCAGAAAGCGTTTGGATGATTATCTTGCTGGGATCATTTGACCCCCATAGACTTCCTACCTAAAGCAGGGGAGCTAGTCTCAATGATCTTGCGAGGTCTCTTCCAGCCTCTAATGTCTATGAATCAATGGCTCTAGGAGTAACCAAGCTTTTATATACTAGTTTTGTGGTTATGTCATTTATCTAATAAGCAGGAGTCCTAGATTTAATATGATAGACCTAATGGTTCATGCAGTCAAAATGAATCAGGGAGACCTGTGTTCTGTTCCACAGTCCCTAGATCTTTCATGTACTTTACATTAGGCAATCATTACGTTAAAAAAGCAAAATATTCCCATGAGCAATGACCAATCTGAGGACGATCAATTTTGTAAATCCTTGGCTACTTATGTAGCAGCTTTAGTCAAAAGCATTTCTCATTCCTGTTTAGCTGAAGAGTATTTTCTTTTGTCCCTTATGAGAACTTAAGCAGGCATTGTGACCTTCAGATTAAAGGATATTAATACATTTAACATGCACCCTTAACATTCCATGGAAGTTAGTGATCAGTGAAATAAACTCACTGTTCAACTGGCATCTCCTTTGGAAAATATACTATACCACTGGCCTATACTGACTTCCAATGAATAATAAATAGTTGAATGACTTTTAAATGCTAGGAAAGCCTCAAATATCTTGGTATCTAGCTACTGGCTCCCTCTTGTTACGGTAGCACTGAAGGATTTGCTGGTAATAGTCTAGTGAACAGTCCCCTGATTTAGAAGTAAGAATGCCTTTTTTCCATAATGTATTTTCAGGCTTAAAACTTGATCTCTCATTTGGACCTAGCAGAGGTCAGATTTGTTAACCTACATACACAGCACGCTAATATTTTTTATCAAAAGTCTGGTGAAAAGACAACGTGAAGGATTATGGGGGGTGACTGATCTTGATGATCTAAGGTAGTATGATTGTTTTTCTATATGTAAGTGCCTCTATTTTTGCTTGCTATCTGTACATTTTAAATGTTGCAAAAGCACTTAGCCTTTGCTAAGGCATTTTAAAATCCACATAATGAAATAAATGACAAATACAAAGGATCACTCTTGCAGTCTTTCTGTATACAAAACTCCCACCATGATTTCTGTGGGAGTTGATTCTATTGAATAACTGGATGATCAGGTTCATAGATTTTTATTCTGACCTATAATTAGGTTTTTCCTCAACTAGGAGAGGAGTCATTAAAATCTCAAACTTTACCACATTGTGGTATTTCCTCTACTTTTTATTTGTATTATTCCCTATATTTAGGACTCCCACAGTAAATGTAATCATTGTGAGTTGTAAGTGGCTCCCATGGCAAGCATATTTATCAAATATTGTTCACGAACATGTTATTACTCTTATACACAGGGCAAACATTTCAAATTGCTCACTCTTAATTGTGTTCAACATACATTTTTATCACATTCATTTGCCCTAGGAAAAACTTTTATGTGTAGATCAGACAATTACATGCCAAAGCACTCAACTGTGTATGTTCAGTAATCTAATTTGCATGAGAAGATATGGATATGTGTTATACAAATGCCCCCAATCATACATAATATAGACACAGTTATACAAAGGGTCTTAGAAAAAAAGTTGGCCCATACTGCAGAACAGACAGGACAAGGCATGCTTATGTTAAATACAAAGGGTTTGCACATGCAGAACAAAGACACAGCTAAATCTGCTATTGTGATGCCCAGCTGGTTCTCTCCAGGAGTGGAATACAGGCAAGGAAATGAAAAGGACAGTATGGGGGAATAGATATCTCATGTAGCCCATATGTCTTTGCTTCACATCACCATCAAACTTTGTCTAAAAGAATCATGTAGGAATTCAGGGTTACACAAACAGTGGAATTTTTTTGGAAAGACAACATGAGACCCCCTTCAAGTTAAAAAAAAAAAGAAAAGAAAAGAAACAAGCCTACAGATACAGGTTGTATAGTAAAGTGTCACTTGAATTTTTAAATATGATTAAAAAGTACATCAAAATAACCAATTTCCCTTTTGAATCAAAGAGTTTGTGAAGAACACTGCATATTTTAAAACAACTGTTTTCTCATCTTATGGCTCTCAAAGTTCCACTAAAATTGTTGCTGAATTCTGAATAAAACAATAGACATCGCAAATAAAAACACCAACTGAAAAGTAGTCTCACAGAAAAGGGCACTAAGAGAGGTGTAACCTGGCCTTTTCTTGCTTAATGTGCTTTTCAGTTCTTTCTTTGCTTGAAGGGTTTTGAACTTCCATATTCTGCCTCCTAAGATAGTGCCAAAAACATCTGGAGAATTTGGAAATGGAGTAGTGACTCTCAGTGTTTCCTGTTGATACTGTTTTATTTCTTAATTCAACAGTCATTGGAGCAGGGCTAAGGCCCTACCTTGTAGGCAAGTGTCTGAACCCCTAGGCTAGCATTTCAGTCTCGCTCTCTTGCTGTCTTTCTCAATGACTATTAAAGTACTATACACAAAGTAGAATAGCTCACACATAAAGAAGCATCACCTCAGGGTACCCTCCAGCTTGGTGATTAGGCAACTCTTCAGGGAGGTAAAAGACCCAGTTTCAAATTCATGGTGTCTGACTTAGGGCAGGGATTTGAGTCACATTCTCAGGGTCTTGTTACACAGCAATTCTGGGTGGCTCCTGGAGCTCTTAACCCCTGAATTGTCTGCACATTAACACCTGAAACTTGTTTTAAGCACTAGCTATGCAACTCAAAGTCATGCCACTTCAGGGCAGGATTATCTCTGATCTGTGTCACTCTGCTTGTGTTGCACTATGGGGTAGCCACTCTAGGCTACATCTTAATGTAACACCCACCGACCCCCATTCCCTCACTGGCCTGGATTCAGCCCACTACCTTTCCATCCTGCTTGCCCCAGCACCCCAGCTCTCTGCCCCTCCTATTCTTCCCCCACTTACTTGTGGCTGCCCACAGTCTCCCGGGGAGCAGGCAGAGAAGGGTTAACCTGCCTGCTGAGCCACTGCTGCTCCTGCAGCTCCTTTCTGATCTAAAAGAGCAGCAGCCTGGCAGCAGTGCAGGCCAGGCAGGCAGATTAACCCTTCCCTGGGGCAGACAGCACAAGCAGCCAAAAATCATTAATGCTTCAGGGCTGGCAAGATGTAACAGGCAGGGGGGAACCCCAAGGGGTAGGAGGTGGTGGTGCAGGGAACTGAGGGAGCCTTGCGGGGACCAGAAGGCAGCCTGGAATGGAAGTGGGGGATTCCTACCTTTCAGTCCTCCAGATCCCTGATGACCTGAAAGGTAAGCGCTCCAAACCTGAGCTAGCACTAACATTTATCAACATATATCCAGCTCCAAGTATAAGGTGTAACAAGGCCCTCGCAAAGTCACACCTACAGAGCATTTTGCAGTGTAACTCTTTCAACCCCTGAGCAATCAGGTAAAAGGTAGATGCCAGCATCACATGTTTTGTGAATTTAGGTATATATATATTTTTTTTTCCAAACTCAGATGATGAATGTATTTGATGCAAATTAACGGTTTCAAATCGGTGATTTTACTTAACTTACTATTTGCTGAAAAAGCATTCACTCTTCTTGAGAGTATCTTTTTACATTACATGATGTAATTTCTTGGGACAGACAAAACCCGAATGTGTTTGGGCACTGGCATTTATAGAGACTGATTTACCCTTTATATTTCAGTATCCTTTGCTGAACTGTCACATGTGGCTTCTTAAAGGCACTTTGAATTAAGCATGTCTATTAATGTAAATTCCCAATTTAGGTGTATTTAAATTTCATCTGCAGTTTCAACTGAACACGATATCCTTTGCTACCTGATCTAAGGAGTTACGTGTTGCTATTCAGTTGTTTCATTCCAGAGCCAAAATACAATGACGGCTGAAACGTTTTTAGACTCTCTAAATACATACATTTAGATAGATGTTTTCAGAAGTCTTTTGTGATTACCATAAGCAATGGAATAATAATAAAATTCTGTCCTAACAGTTACTCAGTGCTTTCTAATCAGTTCGGCACTATCATTACAAATATGGAAGAACCCATTCTGTACCATGAAAGAGGACGAAAATATTTTAAAACAAAGCAAAGCAAAATAAAATGATTCCTTTGTGCTTCCTGGCCACAGTCATGTCATTCTGATCCATACAAATGTCAGAAAGATTAGTATTGAACAAGGATTAAATTTATGTTCTTGTAAAACAAAACTTCATATAATACTATTTCTGTTCACAGCAATTAAGTTAGTTTCTGTGACAATTACCAGATGCTCATAACTTTAAGGTAAATTCACAGTTTATTATGTACTAGTGACACTATAAGTATGTGGGTATGTTTTCTTGCATATCTATATATAGATATCTATAATAGATATAGGTATAGCTAGATATATCTGTATCTCTATCGCTAGATCTAGATATATAAGCAAATACATGGTAAGGCAAGAAAACAAACCCATATAGTTATAGTTTCACTAATACATGATAAACTGTGAAAATACACACACACACACACACATATATTACTTGACACTGTTTTAAATGCTTTCTCAAATTATGTTTCCCCAGAAAATAAGGAAAACTGCAACTGATAAATAATTCTTTATTTCCTTGTGTTTTTTGTCCTTGTTGTGTCTGTCTTTTTACTGTAACTTTCCCTGTTGTCGAAAAAAATATGATATAATCTTGATCAGAATAGATTACCAGTCATCTTTTCATATTTGGTTCCCATTATTATTCAGGTACTTATAATCTTTTTCCCTGTCCACTCGACTTCTGTGTACAACTTCTCTTCTTACATTACTCTGCTTCATTCAGCAGCCCAGCTGGGATATTTTGGCCCTCAAAGAAGAAATAATGGTGCTGACATTTATGTCCATTTGGTTAAGCCCTTTTCCATTATGTTATGCGGTTTACAAGAGAGATGAAAAGACAGGAGAAAAATAGTATTAAGATAGAATAGACAAAATGTGCCCAGTGCTGTGATGGGCCTTCAAAGGAAAACTGAAAACTAGAAAGATTATCTTGTTGATTACAATGTACTCTAAGTGCCATTGCATAACTGCTCAGTCGCTAAATACAGTACCTTATACCCATCAAAATGACAAAAATATCTTATAATATCAGATTAGATAAAAGTATGTGAGCAAAAAAGTGGTACATTTTATACAGCTGTATTAAGTCTACCTGTCTTGGAAGCTTAAAAATTATCTTTTCATAAAGGCTTGCTAGCCTTTAGTCTCATTTTCTCTTTGAATACTAGTAACAATGCTTCTTCACAGAGAATACATGAAAAAAATGACTGTCCTTTGCAGAAGGCGGTATATGCTAACAGAGGCCACAAATAGGCATTCATTTCTACCAGTGGAAATTTTTGAAAAAAATTCCACTGGTAGAAAACTTTCTGGGAAAGGGAGTGTACAAGTGTTCAGCTTGTAATCTCCCCCTGTACCGTTCCCTGTTCCTTCACCAGACCTGGTGATCCCTGGCTGGGGAAGGCACCATGAATAAAAACCTAATTTAATGCATTTTATATTAAATTAAAACAATATTTTATTGTTGTATTCTAAGCAGGGGTTTCAAACAGAAAAATAATGTTTTGTTATCCTTAGCGGTCTGTTAAATAATGCAGCTCACATATTAATGCCAATCATAAAAACTTTGCAATGTTGAGAATGATAGGGAGAACGATTATTAAAAAAAAAAGCATTTAAATTGTTCAATTAGGTAAATATGCACTAAATAGGAAGTTATTCCTATGTTCTCACTTTCCAAAAAAAATCTTCTATTACAGTCTCTTTGTTAGAGATCGTATATCTACTCCATTAAAAGTTTACCAGGCGGTGCTCTCTTATGTAAGGTTTTCTAAAATCAGGTTTCTTTAGTATTCTGCAACAAAAAAATAAACCAAACAAAGCTAATAAATTGCCAACAATTGTTCATTTTAGTTCTGCTTGAAATAAAATTAAAACACTATTCCTCACTATGGATGCATAGTGCCAGATACCGAACTTCCTCAGTTCCTATCAAGTGCCTGATTCTAAGCTCACTGAAATCAGTTGAAGTCTTTTAATTGAGTTCAGTGGGCTGTGTATCAGGCTCAACGCGAGTGGAAGCAGAAGGTGTTCTCTCCCCAGCACACAGGATTGCTCAGCTCTCATAAGATTGAAGCATACATGTTTGATTAAAAAAAAAAGGATTCGTCAAAGTACTTTAAACAACAGGGTGCCTTATATTCAGAGAGTAGGTAGTCATCACATGAGGTCCTCTATAAGCATCTCAGGCATCTAAGACTGAGGCATCCAAATGTTTTCTTCGCTTTTGAAAATCGACTCATTTAAACAAACATATCTGCTCCAATAAAGAGTTATCAGTGGGGAATTGGAATTCAGTGAAAAAAATCTCTGAAGTGAAAACCCCCACAGCACACAAGATCTGAAATAATGTACCCACTTCAGTTACAACCCCCCCCCAATTATATAGTATGAAATGTCTGTGTACGTCAGAGAGCCAAGTAATTAATCAAGCCTATTACTAAGTCTTCAAGCCACTCCAGCTGTATGTGAAGGAGGTGTGAAAAAAATTAAAGTTCAATAATCTAAAAAAAATACTCTAGATATATTCCTCTCTTTGTGGGTTGGTAGTAGCTGTGGAGGACTCACACTAGTATTCTCTCAGTAGGTGATTTTTTGAGATAAGTTTTTCTGAAATAAATCCAAATCCTATTCCAAAATTAAAACTCAAGATGGATTTGGCCTTTTCAGTGCCAACAGTTTTCTGAATCAGACACATTAAGCAAGCTCCAGTAATTTTCTGACTCACTTATGTTTTTAGTACTCTTTATAAAGCTTTTGAGAGACTCAGCTTTGGAGCAGCTGCACTAGACTAACCAGCCAGGTGCTTGTGCCTGCTTTTTCAATGATTGTTATTTGTATTCCTATGGTATCTATGAGGGAGGCCTACTAGGGTATATAGGAACACAGAAAAGGACATGACCTCTTGGCGAGACAAGGCACAAGTGTGTGTAACAAGCAATGGTAGGAACAAGGAGGATGAGGCCAAGGGTATCAACAAAAACATGTGGTTCATAGGTAAGATATATTCACAGTGTAAGAGTTATGTCGGTGATGTTTAGGTGTATATGTACACATTGGTATTTGCATTCTCAAGGCCATATGCTTTTTCATCATAAACTGATATTTATGAATTAGGTAGAAGTGAATCTACAGGAAGAAGCCATGGGAGGAAAGGTTTTATTGAACAGTAAATATTCCGGGTGTAAGAGTTACTTTTGGCAGGGCAGGCGGGGTGGGGGGAACAAAGGCTAGAGAAAAAGTAGATGAGGTGATGGAGGACATGGGGCAATATGGTAAGATGCAACAGAAGATAGATAGGGATAGACAGAGTGGTAAAGTTGACAACAAAAATAGAAACCAGTACAGGGTAATAAGAACTGGAGAAACAGAGGAACAGAGGAAACGCCCATGAAAGATGGAGGAACAAATTGTGATATTAAAGTGAGAGAAGAAGGGGAAGAATTCTGAGCAATATAAATCAAAATATGAGAAGGAAAAAAAGACAAACTGTTTTTCAAAGAAAGGCAAAACAAAAGGTGATGAGAAACAGTAATATGAGTTAGTGTTCAGACAACGTTGGGATCAAAGGGAAGAGGAGCCCAAAAGCATCATGGAACCCATGATTGACTTCTTTTCATCCTCTGACCTCAGTCTCATTATATTGCAGGGTCAAAGGACCCCTGATTATCATCTTCTTTGTACATTTTCTTGTTGAAATACCTCAGTGAGAAAGGAAGCCAAGGAATTATATAACCAAACATAAACACAATTATTTTCCGTTGTAATTAACAAACCAGGTGTAACCTAGTCTTCATTCTCCAGTGTCATAGACTGATCTACAGAATGCAGAAATTATAAAAAGGAAGAGTCCCACTTACTTTTCAATATATTGTTTGTATTTTTTAACTTTGCAATCGTATGCCATTCTTACTTAGTAAATGCCAGGAACAAAGTGCACACTTTAAAGTCTGAAAGTGAAATTATTTAAAATGTAGCTGATGGTAAGGAGAAAATTGGGGCTCTTTCAACATATGGACAAAATCTGTTTTCTGTAATACTGAGCTTTTACTGATATTACCTGTAATAGGAAGCAAATGCCAATTGCCTGTTACATTTTTTTGTTTTGGAGATATGACTTGAATCTTTCCTTGTGCTTAGCTCTGGAAAACAAGGCTGTTCCCTCTGCTCATCCAGATTTGATTTTTTCAGTGGGACTCCATTATTTTGTGACGATGTACTCTCTTTCTACTGCTTTATAGAACTTTTACATGGAAATTATTTTTGAATGAATACACAGCTAAAACTTGCTGTGATTCTCCAACTAGAAACAAGTTCAAAACAAATTTGAAAGATACTAATCTTATGTCATAGTGAAAAAGTAGATATTCTTCAGCAGATCACAAAAACTGGTAGTGACAAGCCACATTTTCAATAGCTCTCAGACTAAAGAACCAAGCAGGAAGATCATAATGAAACTACTATGTAGCACACATTAAGACATCCAAGGACTTGCACTCCAGGGCCTTTATGATGAAGAAGCTGAAAATAAACCCTTAAGTAGAGAGTTGACTACAACTTTATTCAGCTGCTTTGTTTGTTCGGCAGAAGATGTACCTGAGATTTCAAAGTGGCTAAAGAAAAGGCACTGAAAATTCATAAGTCCAGTTATTTTAAACAAGATCATGGAAATAATGACTCTAAACACTAAGAGGCTTCCTGGAGAAGAATTTATAAAAGTGTGATACAATTATTGTAGATAAAGGTACTCTCTATTAAAGATCAAGTGCCTTTATGCCTGTGATGTGTTCATGACATGAATGTTCATCTAAAAGTTTCTGGGTTCAGGAGCGTAGCCTAAAAGGTGAATTATCAGTAATCAAAAATAATATGCAAGTAGACTGGATGATTGAAAACTATGAGGGAGCCACTTTTTTGGTAGGTTTAATATCACATGTAGCAATCATATTGCAACAAGAAGCATAACAAATTACATATGTTTGTTGCTGTAACAGGTTTTTCATTTGGCATGCCTGAATACTGTTAAAATAACATCTTAACAAGGTGCTCTTGAAAATATTTACATAGGATCAACATTAGAAAAAAGTCACCCAGGCTAAGTACAGACAGTGAAAAAGCCCGAGGCAAAATTGATCCAAATTGATGCAGGTTTCTCTAAACTGCATATACTGGATCAGGAGCAAGTGGAACTCATGTTCACTCTTCAGTTGGAAGAGGCACATAGATGCCTACACTGGCTGAGGCCAGAAGGCTGGGTGCTCCCACACACCTCCCAGCATGCAGGACAGCTGAATACAGCTGAGCACCTGTGTTACCCCTCATTGGGTGTCAAGCACACACCTCTTCACACCGCCTTGTCATTTGTTTGGTAGCTGGAAGCTGAATACAGCCAGGGAGGGAGGTATGTTTGCACCCAGTCAACAGCATTGCTTGGGGTAAGGGCCTGCAGGAGTCCACCCCAGGCAGGACAGAGGTGGGGGAAAGTGGGACTTCTGAACTGCTCCTGGGAGGCAATGCCAGCAGTGCACCCTGCATTCCCAGCCAGGTAGGTGGGGCACACCTCCTCTTTTGAGCCCTGGGACCCAGGATACTGCACCAAAGCAGCTCCAGGAAGGGCTTGCATGATTCCCCACCCCCCACCACCTAAAGCCAATGCCAAACTCTGAGCTGTAGCCACTTCTCTACAGCTGCAAGGGCATGCCTGCCTCCACTTCTTGGGGACCATAGCTCCACACCTGCACAGAAGCAGCTTCAGCTGGAAATTCAACTGGGAATTTGGGAAGGGACAGGGAAATCTAACCCTGTCCCAGAGCCACTTCAGTCCATGGTCCAGAGTGTCCCTTTCCTGCCTCAAGCCTAAGGACCCTTCAGAGGAGTAGCTCTGGAAAAGGCTCACAGTATTTTCTCCCCCAGAGCCTGTGCCAGATTCCTGGAAGCTGCTTCTCTGCAGATGCAGAGCTACAGACCCCAGGGAAGCGGGGTGGGCAGCCATGTCCTCACAGCTTCAGCTAGAAATTTGGCACTGGCTCCAGGGGGGTGAAATTCTCTGAGACCTTCCTGGATCTGCCCCAGCACAGGGTCCTGGGGCTCAGATGGGATAGGGGATGGACACTCTGTGCCCTACCGACCCAGATTATGAATGTAGAGTTTGCTGCTGAAACCGCCTCTACCACCAGCTCGTGAATTCCTTCCCCCCCAGTGGCTGACAGACAGAAAGTTTGGAGTCAGGGCTGGCTAAGTGCTCAGCTGGAGCAGTTGAGCCATGGCTCCCTATGAGGGGGGAATTCACAGGGGCTATGCAGACAACTGGGATACTGGCAGATAGCAACCTTCTTTGATTCATGAGCAGGGGCCCTGGTTTTCTCTGATACAAAAAACCAACACAATCTTCAGCATAAAAAAAGTAACCCAAAACCCACATTTTTTTCCATGATTAAAATGAAACATCTGCTTCTAATTAATTTTTACCAAGGTCAGTATTAAATCAAGATTTGAACAGAGAAAGGATCAGATTATTCATGATCTTGAAATTCCCATCACTTCAAATGCAACAGAAATGCAAATTCAAGACAAGTTTCAGGTTTATGACTCTGATTTCAACCATGAATGGATGATTACTCAGCTTCATCTGTTGCAAGCCAACTGTCAGTAAGAAAGATTGTTGAAGTCTGTTCAGAAATATCTCAGTTTGCTCAGCCAAACTGAATGTTAGCTGTTTTCCAAAGTGGTGAAGTTGATAAAAATGATTTGCTGGGACCAGTAACCAATGCTAGAAGTGCAAATGTTCTGTTGTTCAGTAATCACTCATTGCCAGAGTTTCTGACAGAGGGTTGCTTAATTCAGTACCTGAGTTCAAAAAGATCAGCATGGCATAATAAGAAACGGCTCATAACATAAAAATGGGTTCTAACAGGCTCATCATGATAGAGCATCACAGAAATGGAATCCCTATGTTATTTTCTAGTAAAAATTGGCAACAAACAACCAGCATACCATAAAACAGGATTTCAAATAAACAATCTAATAAATAAATTAACCAGCACTGTTCAATTCACCTGTGATATATGCTGCACTCAGAAACCTCAGCACCACTGTTGTCATGTTTCTATAAATATATTAAGTCTGGTTGTACCAATAATAATCTTGGAAGTATCTTTGGACAACATAGTTTTATAAGTTATATTTCCTATTTCCATAGGCCCTTTTTAACATATTCCATTTCTCAACCTTTTTTCTGAGCTTTGCATCTCACAACACTTGGATGACTCAGAGCTCCAAGGGTAGCTTGTTCAGGCTGAAACATGAAGCACACAGGATTCTTTAGGTCCCTAAGAGGGACTTATGTAGACCCTGGGTGCTTGAGGCTCCTGGTGCATGTTCAGTTAAGGGCATAATGGGATCTGATTTCTGATTCTAACAATTGTGCCTCCTGCTGATGGCTAAAATTTTAAATTTTTAGAATGTTAGTGTTTGTTTAGTGCTTATTGCTTATCATTTAATGTATTCAGTAAGAGTGTGGCAAAACAGTGTGCTAGAAAGCAAAGCCAGGCTCTCGCAGCCTAGCAGGGGAGCAGCTTTGTAACAAGACAATTCTCACACAGTCCAGAGATAGACATGTTTTTTTTTTGGGAGTAGAGTGTCTAATGAGCCCTGAGAAGAGAAGCAGACTAATGCATTCAAATCATAAGAGCACAGCTGCAGGGATTAACAGGCCCTGGTGCCTAAAAGTCCCAGTTAGTAGTGGAAAGATTCCAACTATATGATCACATCTTACCAGACACTGGGTGAATCAAGTGCACTTGAACAGTACTTCCATTGGCTGGACAGGGTGCATCAGGCTGGACCATGAATGAGCACCAGCTAGGTACACAATGAATGGACTAAAAGTATGAAACTTGAGGGGAACAAAGAGACAGCGTGTTATTGTTTGGCAACTTCCTCTAGGCAAGACTACCACAAACTGAAGCAAGAGACCCATAGAAGACAACTGAGTGCTGGATCCATCTTCCAGAGGGCATCCCTGGGGCACAGTGCATGGTGTAAGCCTTTGTGTGCTCCCTAATTGTCATATGCTGATACAGTGTATTAATAAAGGTCTCCAAGTTATCAACCGGATGTGTTGAGATTGGTCATTTTAGGAATATTGCACTCTGCCCACAGTTGAAATCAGGCCAAAACTTGCCATGCCACATGTGCCTGGCAGGACATGTGCTTTTGGGATCAGGGATCAGATCCAAATCATGCTATTACTATATGCCAGTTAAGGGGGATCCTGGAATCATGACCCTGGGATTCCCCTGCTCCAGCACGTTGAAAACCAGGTTCCTGCAGCCTGGCATAAACCTTACCCCAGGACCTCACCTGAGCCAGTTAAAGATGTTGGTGTGGTTCTGGAGCTGGGACCAACAATCAGTTTCCCAGGACCTTGCACCCCAGCCCAGCTGCTGAGATCCCTTTGACTCAGGACTGCACAAACAATGAGGTGAAGCTTCATGCAAAGGTTTGTAGCTGAATATTGTTGTGGCTTATTTCCTGGCTTGTTACCCTGTTGCATGTCTGAATGTATGGTGGGGTTATTATTTATGGTGCAATTAGCAGGTTCATTCTCTCTCAATAATGTCTGCCAGTGGCCTCAGTCACAAAACAAACAAACAAACAAACAAAATAATCCAGACCAACTCAACTCCAGTGACCATAAAGCTACCTGGGTACTTAGAATCATGCCTTTTTTTGGTTGAATAGCTCCTTAGGTACCCAAATTGTGCTTCTGGTCATGCTCAGAAGAAAGTAAGATCAAGCACCTACTCACCTATTTCTCAGTAAATCTTTGCAACCCAGTTTGGTTCTGGAAGATGCCTAAGATCTGCCCATGGTCCCACTCCATTAATTATCTGCACCACCTGAGTGGCACAAGCAGCACTGAGTTCAATACAAAGCACAACATCCACAAACATGACAGCACCATTCAGGAAGTGGGAAACATTAATTCTAGATTCTTCTCAGCCTCAGATAGATTCAAATAAACATTTCCCACTTTCTGGAAGAGTTGCAAAGTCATCATGCTGTAAAATAGTTTGAGACTGTCCCTGTTGAGAATCAGCTTGAATGAACACTAATGCAAGATTCATGGATTTAGAATGAAAGTAAGCAAGACGGACTCTGACTATAGCCCAATCATGATGGCATGCCCTTGGAATGGGGTTCTGATCTGGTGAGATAAATATACTTCTGCTTCGATCAATATTTTTTTATTGTTGTAAATGAAGTACCTACATTTTGAGAGAAGGTAAAATCTCCCTTCTTACAAAAATGGGAGAAATTAATTAGAGAGGTATAAGGGGGAAAAAGCAAGTGTATTACAGATGAAGAGCAAGAGAAAGAAACATTAAAGAGGTGGATTGAAAAGCAAGAAAAGAGGTGTATTTTTGGGTAGGAAGAAAACATTTTCTATATTTAAGCTGTTATATTTAGTTGTATTTCTCTGAAAGCTGCCCTACGTATGTTGGTTGTTTCACAATTTTTGTACTTGTGCAATTTTGTGTGTATTGTGCTATCATAGTGTTGACATTTTGTAGCAAAATCACTCAGTATTCTTAGTTTCTCCTTTTATTTTTAAATGCTGTCTTTCTATTTACATCTGGCAATCATAATATACCTGACAAGTATGCCTGTCCAACTCACACAGTGTAAGACTTCTTAATTCAACTGGAGAATAAAAAGGGAGTTGGTATCAGCCATGGGTCAAATAAGGTGTCCAGTTGGCTGAGTTCAGCGTATTTTCTTGAGATCTAATCTCTTTGTCAATCCCACATCATAAATATAGGTATGGACAGAGGAACACATTGTACCAGTTTAAAAGCTGGGAGAATAGGGGGACTTACTGAATATTGGCTGTTTTCTTGTATCCGCTCCTACCCTGCAATTAATGGAAGTTAAATGGTGGTACCGTAGCACTGTTATATTCAGATATTCCCTTTCCCTTCATTGTTATTCTATTTATTTATTTATGTATTTACTTGGTTTTCAATACAGCCACTGAACTGAAGAATCAAGTATTCACACAACACTAAGTACAAATTTAAACAGTTCTTTATGACTCTATCAATGTTTAGATAAGTGGAGAAGAGTTTCTACCTTTTACTGAGGCTCATGCTTATCTTCTGATCCTACTTAACACTCCTCACAGGAGATAACTGTTATCTCTCATTTGTACATGTCAAGAATAAATACTTGACCTGGAAATACACCAGCATCCACCAATTAGAAAAATATATATATATCAACAGCACCCCCCCTCCCCCGGCCCCTCCCAGGGCAGGATACCTTTTACTTTTACATTCTTAAAAGTTCTAATCAACTCTGGAAAATGCACCCTATACGTTTTCTGTCATGCTATCAGCTCTAATATAATAAAGTATACATTGTAAGTAATATAAGCTTGGTTGGTAAATGGGTTCCCCCTGCTTTCTTTGCAATACTACTTTGTTTAGTTCTTAAAATAACTGAATCACCACCTCAGAATTCTTCCTTGATGCCAAGAGGAGAGAGGTGCTTCACATTTTACCAGCCGGGAGGTAGGGGCACCAGATGAAGTTCTGCTTGCGCTTCCCGGTTGGTGATATTGGCTGTGGGGGGACCCCCTCCCCTGGTCGGTGAGACACCCCTCTTGGCTGATGACTGGCATGTGCCCCACCCCCCAACTCAGGTGGCACCAATCACCCATGATCCAGCACATCAGACCAGATTTGACTTGTCTTTGTGCTGAGAAAATAGTGGCACTGCACTTTGAAATAAAAGAAATTCAATGTGCTTTATTTCAAAGTGCACCACTGCCATTTTCTCAGAGCGTGGATGCTCTGCATCACTGATACACATGGCATGTGAATGCTTTTAATTAACACAACTTGCTAATTAAAAGCACCCAGTGCTGCATTGGAAACATGTAAAAATGCCCTGAGTGACCAGCTTTTGGTTCTATATTATTTCTTTTCATTAGTAATTACATCTAAATAGGCTCTTACAATTATGATCTGTCCAACACAGTTAGTGAGGCATTAAAGCTCAAGAGCATTGGTGAAATGGGGGTCCAGGAAGGGTGGTCGTTCCTCAAGGGAGAGATGCTATAAGCGCAGAAGGAGACAATCCCATTGCACATAAAAGGGGGCAAAGGGGCCAAGAAGCCCTCTTGGATGAACAGGGAAGTCCAGGTAAACATAAGGGCAAAGAAAGGGGTATACAGGCTTTGGAAACAGAGGGTAGCTACCAAGGAGGAGTATACCTCCCTGGCTGGCACTTGCAGGCAATCAGTTAGGAAGGCCAAAGCAAAATTAGAACTTGGGCTGGTGACAAAAATTAAGGACAACAAATAGCCCTTCGTCAGGTATATAGGGAACAAAAGGAAGGTGCAGGAAAACATAAGACCCCTACAGGACAAACTAGGGCAATTGGTGACAGAGGGGAGGGGGGTGACAAAGCTGAGCTCTTCAATAAGTTCTTTGCATCTATAACCTAGACACAGACCAAGACAAATCTCCCAATTATATCATAGACAGATAAAGGAGGGACTCCAGCCTACCAACTGATAACACAGACTTAGTGACGGGGCACTTGGAGGGTCTGGGTGTGTTCACATCAGAAGGCCCGAATAAACTTCATCCAAGGGTGATGAAGGAATTGGCCAGTGTCATAGAAGAGCCACTGGCACGGCTGTTTGGGCACTCGTGGTGCCCCAGTCAGGTCCCTGAGGACTGGAAAAGGGCCAATGTGGTCCCTATTTTCAAGAACGGGAGGAATGACAAATTGGGAAACTATAAGCCAGTTAGTCTCACCTCTACCCTTGGGAAAACTCTGGGAAAAATCATTAAGGATCACACCTGTGGGAGCCCAGCAGGGGAAATAATGCTGAAAGGAAATAAGGACAGGTTCGTTGCAAATAGATCCTGCCTGACTAACCTTGTCTCTTTTTATGACCAGGTCATAAAATGCTTAGACACAGGAGTTGAGGTAGATGTCATCTACCTAGACTTTAAGAAGGCCTTCAGTATGGGATTGTATTCCGTTCATATAAATAAACTGACAGGCTGTGATGTAGATGATTACATAGACAGATGGGTGCCAAATTGGGTTAGGGGTCGCACCCAGAGAGTGGTGGTGGATGGGTCGATATCAACCTGGAATGATGTGGGCAGTGGAGTCTCACAAGTCTCAGTCCTTGGACCGGTACTATTCAGTGTCTTCATTAGTGACTTGGATGAGGGTGTGGAGAGCACCTTGTCCAAATTCAAAGATGATTCCAAATTATAGGGCAAAATTAACACAGCAGAAATAGGGAATGGATCCAGGTAGATCTGGACAGGTTGAAAAAATGGGCAGAATGAAACAGGATGCAGTTGAACAAGGACAAGTACAAAGTGCTGTACCTAGGCAAAAAGAATGACCAACATACTTAAAGGCTGGGGATGACCTTCTCAGCAGCACATCAGTGGAAAGGGATCTTGGCATCATAATTGACCCCAAGATGAACACGAGTCATCAATGTGACCAAGCGATTAACAAGGCTAACTGCACTTTATCATGCATTAGCAGATGCATGACAAACAGGTCCAGGGAGGTGAAGCTTCCCCTCTGTGCGGCACTGGTCAGGTCACAGTTGGAGTACTGCATTCAGTTTTGCGTGCAGCACTTCAAGAGGGATGCAGAGAATGTTGAGAAGTTTCATGGGAGGACCACTCATGTGGTTAGAGGCCTTCAGGCAAGGCCCTACAAGGAGAGACTGAGGAACCGAGATCTCTCCAGCCTTCACAAGAGAAGGCTAAGAGGTCATCTTGTGGCTGCCTATAAATACACCAGGGGAGGGCAGCAGAATAGGAGATTCTCTCTATACTAGGGCACCCCATGGAGCAACTAGGAACAATGGCCACAAATGTACAGACAGCAGACTTAGGTTGGACATTAGAAAGAAATTCTTCATAGTAAGAGTTGCCAGAATCTGGAATGGGCTTCCAAGGGAGGTGGTGCTCTCCCCTAGTTTGGGGGTCTTCAAGAGGAGACTGGCCAAGCATCTAGTTTAGGTCATCTGATCCCAATGTTCTTTCCTGCCCAGTGCAGGGGGTTGGACTCGATGACCTACTTAGATCCCTTCTGACCCTAACATCTGTGAACCCATGAAAACACTGGTCTGCAAGTTGGCACCTGCATTTTGTTTTCCTGTTTCCTAATGGTGTTAGAATATACTTCCTCAAGTAACCTATGGAGGTCAAAGTTCAGAGCCAGTCTAGTACTGATGTTCATCACAATGGCTGCTGAAATATAAATGGCAGAGAAACTGGCTAGTCATGTAATATTTCCCTAAGGGCTTTTGACCATTTCAGTGTTACAGTGTCTCTTGGGTTAAGTACGGTGGTTCAAAAAGCCTGAGGCAGAATTGATTTAATCTTCATAGGTTTTCTAACCTGTGTAGCTTGGACCAATAATGAACTGAACCGATGTTCATCATTCCCATTGGCAAAGCAGGCTGAGCTCTGGCTACTGAGCACATGCTCCTACCCCTTGCAGGCAGCCAGAAGGAGGGGAGAGCCAGAAGACAATCTCTCCCCAGATCACCCCCTTGCCAACCCAGTCTCTCTGAGAGCCAGGGAGTGAGTGTAAAGGAATGCACCCCCCAGCAGGAGTCTGCATGGGGAACCTCCCCAGGGGGCTTCTCCCACCACACACAGCTGGCTGGGAAAGCCCCAGTCTCACCCCCTCACCAGCCCAGCCTCTCTAAGAGGTTGGAGGTTGACTACACCCCCTGGCCTAGCACCAGTCCCCACCAGCAAGAGGCTAGCAAGGGGGTGGAGCTGGGTCTTTCCCAGCCTGGCTGACTGGGTTGTGGGTGGAGGTAAAAGCTGTTCCATGGGGGCTCTCCATGCAGACCCTTGCTTCAGGGGTGCTGGTGCCAGACCAGGGGTGTGTGCTCTGCAGACCTGGGCTAGGAAGGCTTCCCCTCCCCACCATCCTGCCAGGCTGATGGGAACAAGCAGGAATCAGTCTAGGAAGCAAAGGGTTTACTCTCTCAGGTCTGTGACAGCTGGGGTTGCAGCCAGCCCTGCTCCACTGGAGCAGACAGCATAGCCCTGAGCTGCAAAGCATTCTGGTATGCTGGGGGACTGAGAGGTTACTCAAGTTGGGAAGGGATCTGGGCAAAAGTTCCATAAGCTGGTTTAACTTAATTCAATTAAGTCTGATATTACATCTATCCAGGTTTATCTTAAACCAGTTTTGGCCATTTTCAAGGTGGTCTGTGTATGCTGAACTTCTGTTCTGTTACAGATTTAAACTGGTTTCTGATCATTTAACTTCTGTCCCTAGTCTTGAAGTCTGAAAATCACCCCCACACAAATAAAATAGTACTAAGGCAATGATAAAATCCACATTGTCCATCAGTTTCTTTATATGAGGAAGATAATTTCTTACTAGAAACTAATATAGCAACTTCATTATAATGTGACAAAGTTTCTGTATATCAGGGAAGGCTTCCTGGAAAAGCAAACAATACAAATATTGGATAAAATTAAGTTTGTGAACTAAGTAAAAGGTGAAAATCTTGGGCACTGGATTTTTGGGGGTTTTGTTTTGTTTTGTTTTTTATTCTCTTTCACTTTTCTTTCCTATTTTTTTTAATCATTCCCTGCAATTCATCTTTCTCTCAGTTTCTCCTGTGCTGTTTTGTTTTTTTTCATCACAAGTTTCAAGGATAGTTTGTAGTAAGTACATTAATCTCTGGTAGGTAGAGTCACTGGGCCAGATTCTGTTCTTAGCTTCACTAATATGAATTCATAGCATGTACCCTAGTTAAATCCTTCAGAATTATTTCAGATTTATATCTGAATAGCAGAGATCCAAATCTGCTTCGATACAGTATTTCTGTTATGTTTTAGCGCTATTGAGTCTGTGGTTCCTTCTTGGGCTAATGCATCAAATCTGTAATAAAAATAGCAGTACAATGATTTAGAAGAGGCAAACAATCTCCTTGGAACAGCATTCCTCTCTGAGACATTTATCTCTGATGTATGAATATGTTTAACTTTAAGGGTATGAATTTTCTTTTTGAAGTGAATGTATGAACAGAGAATCAGGAACTTATACCAGAACATTAAGATTTATTGGGTTCTTGAACAACACAAAGCTATAGACAGGCCAGGAAAGATTTGGACTCTTCCTGGATAGAGTTATACAAAGATTTATTTTTTACATGTTTCCTTAATGACAAAACAAATTACTTGCAGTATGAAAATGTTCATATTTCCAGTCAGTGTAGAATGATTTTTGGCACATTAATATAACATTTTTACAGCTTATTTATATTAGGCAATCATATTAGCTTATGCATAAGCCATATGATTAACTATGCAAATTAGCAGTCTTAATTTTGCTAATGATTTGTAGTGCATGTGAAATAGTGTTGCCCACATATTAACCATATGAAATTGTCATTCTCTTCAGCAGGGATTCTGAGTAAGTCGGTGACAATCCAGACTTCCCATTTGGCCCTGTCTCATCTCAAAGTCGCCAGGCAGAACAGTAGCTAGCTCAGGTGCATTTCCAGGGCTTCCTAAGAGAGATGGGAAGCACTCTTGTTTGAGTTGAGTTTTTCTATGCTTTGACTTTTGCAGGCTATTTGATAGGTCATCTCTCATGTATGTATGCACATATGTATTTATTCAATTTATATGCTACCCTTCCCAACAAAGGCTTAAGGCTGCTTACAGTAAGAGAGACAGAACAACTTAGAAGGGCAACTAGCTTAAATAAAACAAAATAAAAATAAAGAGATCCACTGAACAATGTATTGGCTTAGTTCTAGTTGCTAAAAGCTTACCCAAATATACAGGTCTTACAGTCAAAAGATGCCTTGAACTGTCAAAAGATGTCCAGACTCGGGCTCACATCAGTCTTGAGACAGGGAGTTCCAAGGTGCTGAAAGGCTGGGGTTATGTATACCTGGTGGCCCACCATTGTCAGAAGGCAGACAGTCATGTTCTGCACCAGCTACAGCTTCTGTACTGCTTTCCAGGGCATCCATATGTAAAGTTCATTGCAGTAGTCTGGCTTGAAGATTATGAAGGCATGGATGATGGTGACCAGATCAGAGTTTGAAAGAAGGGGTTGCACCAGATGGCATGGTGAAAAGAATTACTACCCATGAGAGCTGCCTGAATATCCATGTTCAGCACCCCAAGCCTATGAACTTGAGTGACAAGGGAAAGCTGAATTCCCCACACCTAATTCAAGTGGTCTGCCCACCACATCTATCTTGTTTGGTTTCAGTGTCCATTGTCTCACCCATATCCAGTCCCCAACTTGGCTAGGTACTAAAAAAGTATGGATACTATGGGGCTCATGTCAGAAAATAAAGACAGATAGACCTGGATGTCATTCACACACTGATGGCACCCCACTCCAAATGTCCAAACAGTCTTGCCCAGCGAGCACAACAAGAGGGACCCTATAGGAAGGGTTCTGAGAGGATATGGGGCACTTACCCATCACCATCCTCTGGGACTTCTTTGTTAAGAAAGAGGGGAACCAATTTAGAGCTGTCCCAAGAATATCCACCAGGTCGTATAAATGCTTTACCAGCACCTCATAGGTAACTGTATTAAAGGCTGCCAAAAGATTGAATAAGACCAACCGAATACAAGTAACCCTGTCAATTATCCAGGTGAAGATCATTGACCAAGGCCCTGAATGCAATCTCTATGCTATATCCAGGATGTAATCCAGACTGTCAGGGATCCAGGAAACTGATGGTATCCAGACAGACCTGGAGCTGTCATGAAACAATCTGTTCAGTGACTTTCCCCAAAAAGTTCATCCTGTCCTCCTGAAGAGAGGTGTTTACAACCCCTGCTAGCCCTCATCTCCCCAGAATGGATTTTCAAAGGCAGAGGTCCAGGTCACAGCTGGTTATTCTCACCCCTGCAAGCACATCCTCTCCATCAGTGAGTGATGGCAATTTAAAATGATCCATATAAACAGATCAAAACTAGATTCCCTCAACCCAAAATTATGAGGCTTCAGCAAAAGTGGTAGTCTCCAAGCCATGTCAGAGATAGGTGATTTGGTCTGCAAAGTCAGTTACAAACTCTCCAAAGTGGAGTGAAGTAGACTCAATTTTGGGGCAGAGAAAATCTACAGAGATAAACTGATGTCTTTGAAATCACCCAGGAAGGCAGAGTTGTGTCTGTCTTTTAGACTGTTACCTAAGAAAGTGTGGAGTGATGTTTTTGCTTATCTCTCAGCTGGATCAAGTGTTTCAGGGTACTGTGATTATCAGGTTAGCTGGCTTTTCCCACAGTTTTAATGTGTGCCACCATTTTCAATGAATGATGTACATTTAGGATACTGAAGAAAAACAAAGAGATAAACATAATATTCATAAAAGTTAACACAAGTATTTTTCTCAGCTAGAATCATGTTACAGTGATGCTTGCTGAAAGAGGATTAACCCCCATTTTGCTTTTGTTCCATTTAAGAAGGTTTCATGCCTTGAACAGGACTTCAGCTCATGAAATACAGCATATACTTTAAAGACAGAGAATGAAGCACATGATGCAGCCAGCAAATGATAAAGCCAGGGTACCCTGGCAATATTGTTCCATGTAGTTTCCCTGTACATGGGAGTTATGGCTCACAAGCAGAGAGCTATTGCAGTGCTGATTCACAGCTCCCTTTTTCATGCTAGCATACAGCAGCCTCACCAGGGGAAAATCTTCAATTACACTTGGGCTCCTAAGCGATTTAAACACTTTAAAAAAAAGAACCATGGGATTTTGTTTTATATATATTCTTGTGTGTGTATGAGTTTGTGCAAGGTCTCAGATGTAGTTGTTGAGGATGTAGGTTCTGTCATGTGGTTTCCAATCCCTGATATACTCATGGGGATTCAAAATGTCATAGTTTCATAGTTTCTAGGGTCAGAAGGGACCTGAGTAGATCATCTAGTCCAACACCCTGCCATGGCAGGAAAGAGTAGTGGGGTCAAACGACCCCAGCAAGGTGTACATCTAGCCTCCTCTTAAAGACCTCCAGGGTAGGAGTCAGCACCACTTCTCTTGGAAGTTGGTTCCAGATCCAAGCCGCCCCAACATTGAAATAGCACCTCCTGATGTCTAACCTAAATCTACCCTCTGCCAGCTTGTGACCATTATTCCTGGTCACTCTTGGTAGTGCTCGGGGGAACAGGGACTCCTCCAGTGCCTGCTGGTCCCCTCTGACTAGTTTGTAACAGCCCACTAGATCCTCCCTCAGCCTTCTCTTGTGCAGCCTGAACAGGTTCAGGTTCCATAGTCTCTCCTCGTAGGGCCTGCCCCTCTGCCCCCTGATCATGCGAGTGGCCCTCCTCTGGAC
>NW_017728906.1:143223102-143224299 GCF_001723895.1 Crocodylus porosus
AAGCCATGCCAGGGGTCCTGCAATTACCTCAGCCAATTCCCTCAGTATTCTAGGGTGGAGATCATCCAGACCAGCTGATTTGAATACATCCAGTCCCTCCAGAAGTTCCCTAACTAGTTCCTCACTAACCCTTGGCCTAGGTGTGCCTCCCCTGGGATCCAAAGGGGGCCCAGAGTGGGGGTGACTGTTCCAGTCCCTGCTTAGGAAAACGGAGGCAAAGAAATAGTTAAATATGTTGGCTTTGTTGTCTGGTGTGATGACTAAATTTCCTAACCTGTCCTGCAGGGGCCCCACATTACCCAGAACCTTCTTTTCCCCCCCTATGTATTCATTATAGGTCACCAAGTGAAGAAGTGAAGATGGATGAGGAGGTGACAAATCTATCCAAAATGTATGAGGTGGGAGGCTTCAGTTTTCTGGACATCTGCTGGAAGAACAATATAGCCAAACATAAAACGTTGAGCAGGTTCCTAACTTCTGTAGAGATCAACTTCCACTCCAGAATGTGGAGGATACAGCTAGGAGACCATCTATTTTGGATCTTGTCCTGACTAACAGGGAAAAATTGTTGGGGGATGTGTAGGTGATTGTTATTGTTTCCTTGAGAGGAAGGAATGACAGTATGATAGAATTCCTGATTCTAAAACAGGGAAAGCATGAGGTCAGCAAAATAAAGACTGATTTCATATGACTGAAAGAGTTAATAGGCATGGTGCCATGGTAAGACAGATTGAAGGCTAAAGATGCCCAGTAGGGCCTGGAGATTCAAAAGGGCACAGTATGGAAAGCCCAGCAAAAAACTGTCCTGATGCAATGGAAGCACAAGAAGAACAGCACAAGATTAATGTAGCTGTACAAGAAGCTCCTAAAATGTCCCAAATAAAAAAGGAAATTCTAAAGGCATGGAAGAATGGATAGGCCACCAAAGGACAATAGCTGTAAACATCTAGAACCTACATGGACAAAATCAGGAAGGCAAAGTTAAAGAACAAGCTCTACCTGGAAAGGAGGTTAAGTACATCTAGAAGGGATTCTACAGGTAAGTTGGCGATTAAAGGACCAAGCAAGTTATAGTTTCATAGTTTCTAGGGTTGGTAGGGACCTGAGCAGATCATCTAGTCTGACCCCCTGCCATGGCAGGAAAAATACTGGGGTCAAATGACCCCAGGAAGATGTTCATCTAACCTCTCTTAAAAA
>NW_017728906.1:143226166-143229976 GCF_001723895.1 Crocodylus porosus
GTAAAGCCGTGCCAGGGGACTTGCAATGACCTCGGCCAGTTCCTTTAGAACTCTAGGGTGGAGATCATCCGGACCGGCTGACTTGAATATGTCCAACTCCTCCAGAAGCTCCCTTACTAAATCCTCGCTAACCCGTGGCCCAGGTGTGCCTCCCCCGGGGTCCAAGGAGGGCCCAGCAGGGAGGTGGCTGTTCTGGTCCCTACTTAGGAAGACAGAGGCAAAGAAATCGTTAAACATGTTAGTTTTGCCGTCTGGTGTGACGACCAAATTTTCCAACGCGTCCTTAGCAGTGGAGGGCTCATCTTGAGGTGCATCCTCCTTGGTCGTACAACCCTGCAGGGAAAGAAAATATCTGTCAATTTCCATCTCTGCCTCCCTGATTCCCCTCAGCCTGCTAACCTCCTCCTGGAGGTCCATTCTTAACAAATCAGGGGGAACTCTTAACAGAAGATGGAAAGAAACCTTGATTTCACTGTTTCCAGCTCAAAATGAGTCAATACAACATCAAAACAAAACCGTTGGTGAAATTTCGCAGTCCTAGTAACACTCTAACCTGCCACAGGGAAAGCAGAAGAAACATGGTAGGCAATGTCCTGCTTTTATAAAAGCCTTTTATTATTTGTCTTTTATTTCCAAATAAATTAAGCTGTAGCCAGATACTGAATAAGTATTATCTAGATAACAAAGTGGGTAAACTGAGGGACAAGATAACAAAAGAAATGGTCAGAGAGCTTTTGATATATCTGAATGACTTCAAGTCAGCTACGACTAATGAACTTCATCTTAGGTTACTGCAGAAACTGGCAAAGGAGATCACAGAGTCTTTGGGAATGATCTTGAACTCCAGTGCTACAAATATAAGGTGCTACAGCTTGGGAAAAGATAATAAAAAATACAAATATAAAGTGGGTGACATCTGGCTCGATGGCAACACTATGGAAAAGGTTTTGGAAGTCTTGGTAGATCACAGTCCCATATGAGTCTGCAGTATGATGCAGCTACATAAGCAGTGAATATGGTTTTGGGATACATCAGTTGAAGCATTAGGTGGAAGACATTGGGTTGTGATAATGGTACTGGTTTGGCCTTATCTGGAATAGTGTGTGCAGTTTTGGGCTCCACATTTAAAAAGGATGTGGAGAAGTTATAAAGGGTCCAGAGGTAGGCAACAAAGATGAAAAAGGGCTTGGTAAGCAAGTCACTTGAAGAGAGGCTAAAAGAGCTAGGCAAGTTCAGCTTACGGAAAAGGCACTTAAGCAACATGATAGCAGTCTTCAAACACTTGGAGGGCCACTATAAAGAATGGGGGGGAGACCTCTTGTCTCTTGCTGCAGAAAGGAGGATACAGACCAATGGCTTGAAGTTTCAGCAAAGTACGTTTAGATTGGATGTGAGGAAAAACTTCCCTATTAGAGTAGTAAGACAGTAGAATAGATTGCCCTGGGGAAAACGTGGACTCTCCACCACTTGAGTTCAAGAAGAGGTTGGAGAGCCACTGATCACTGTAGCTATGCCTATATTCTATTCTGGGTATTTCCCATGCTTCTAGGCTTGCTGGGCATCCCCATCCTCCTTTCTGCAAAAATATATCAGGGTTTTTTAAGCTTCCCTCAGAGGCATTGGATTTTGACTACAGCCAAGCCTGGGAATTTTGACTGGGGTGACAATGCTGCTGGGACCAAAGCCAGCCTGGCTGGGTCCTGTCCGGACAGTCTTTCCCCTCCTCTCAGACTGATTGCCATATTTGGGGCCAGGAAGAAATTTTACTCCATGGTCAGATTGGTGCAGCTGGTGGCAGTTTTTTCCTTAACCTGTAGTACAAAGGAGGTGGAGGGTGGAATATGGCACTCTCCCTGGGGGATATCTTAAGCATATATTGACAACATTTTATAAAAGCAGGAAGTTGGCTACCATGGGTCCTCTGCTTTACCCGTGGCAGTTTAGAGTGTTATTAGGACTGAAATTCCACTGGCTATTTCGTTTTGATGCTGTTTTGACTCATTTTGAGCCTGAAACAGTTAAATTGAAATGAAATGAAGGGATTTGAAACAGCCTTGAAATGAAATGAGAGTACTCTTTTGAGTTCTGAAGCTGAAGCTGGGCTTGCGAAACAGAAAGTAAGAAGTAGAAGAGGGAGCAGGAAGAGTGGAGAAGGACTGCTTTAATATTGACTGACTGTTTGGCTGCCTGAGATGCTGCTGATGCTACTGCGCTGCTGCTTACTAAGTTATTACCTGTTGTTATTTAAAGTGGTGGACTGGTTGAGGCTGTAGGGGAGGAGGCAACCTCACTGGGGCACACTACCATGTTGTGTGGAGGCCACAGTGCCGGTGAGGGTGCACTTTAACATGCACACAGAGTCAACATGTCACAAGTTTTGCTTGTCAGCAGCTTGATGTGCAGTTTCCCAGAAATCCCTGAACCTATCTCCTTGGCAGGCTTTATGGCCTCAGCAGGGGCTACCATGCCTGCTGTTTTAACCCCCTTGTGACTTCACACTTACAAGTGACACAAGTTTGGCTTTCAAGATTTTGAGGTGCAGTTTCCCAGAAATCCTTATACTCATCTCCTTGAAACTTGGTAGGCTTCATGCTGTCATAAGGAGCTACTTTCAATCAAATATGCCAAAAAATGAAAAAGTTATAGGCAGTTTTGTGCTTCCCTATTATAGCCTATGGGCAAGACATCAAAACAGCGGCAAAACAGTGAAACAGTTTTGATGAAACAAAACAACACTCAAAACAAAACACTGTACCGGTGAAAGGGCAAAACAGAAGTCAAAATGAAATGGTTCTGTTTCACACAGCCCTAAGTGTTATGCCTGTATTGTGTTGGAGTTGATGATAATCTTATGTAAAGTTCAGATTATGAGTTATATGGGGATTGGATAGGGATCCTGTTCTCAGGCAGAGGTTTGGACTTCTCTGTAATTTATGATACTATGAACTTCAATTGTCCCTGCTGCAGCCTGAGGTCATTTCTCCTAGTTCTCTTCCATAGAGCCAGAGTTCCCATAGAGGCCCATCTCCATCCTTTCTATAATCACACTTCAGGTATCTGAAGGCTTATCAAATCCTACCTGTGTCTTCTCCTGTCTAGACCCAAGTTCTTTCAACATTTTCTCACAAGGCTTGCTTTCAAAGTCACAAATTATTTTGTTTTGCTCTGTGCTAGATTCTTTCCACTCTATCCCCCACTGAACACAGAACTCCAGGTGCTGAACAGAGGAGAAGAATCACTTTCCTTGATTTGCAAGTGACACTTATTAAGTTACCAAACAATGCAGGATGCAGGAGAGCATCCTGGAGAGCCTCACTTAATACCTCCTCCCACTTAGACATTGAGTCACTGAGGACTACTTACAGAGCATGATGATCCAACCAGTTACATATCCACCCGAGTACTTTTGTGTAGTCTGCATTTCCTTAGCAGGTTAATGAGGATGGTGTGGGAGTGTCAAAAACCTAAGTTCAAGGAATTTCACATTCACTGCTTTCCCCCATCCACAGAACCTGTCACCTGATCCTAGAAGAGATTCAGACTGGTTAGGTATGAGTTCTACTTGGTGAATCCATGCTGACTATTCACCTTATTCTCTTCTACATGCTTCACAATATGCCTCATTCTTCTCTAGATGCTTCCTTAATGACCTGCTCTGATGACCAGCTCTGTGATCTTTTAAGGTATCAAGGTCAGGCTGATTGATCTATAATTCCCCATATCTGCCACCTTTCTTCCCTTAAAGACGGGCACTATACTTGCCTTTTCCCCATCTTCAGGGACCTCACCCAACCTCCAGGAGTTCTAAAA
>NW_017728906.1:143230076-143247424 GCF_001723895.1 Crocodylus porosus
TCCCTAACCAATTCTTGTATTACTCTGGGCTTTCTGTTTCCTTCACTATCTTAGCTGCCAACTGCAGTCAGCATCTGGTGGCTGCCCATATTTGTAACGACTGAAGTAAAAAAAGCATTAAAAACTTCAAGCTTCTCTGCATCATCTGTAACTAGATCGCCTTCTGAATTCTGAAAGGGACTTTGGGCTTTTTTGGTCTCTCTTATTCTTGCCATGCTTATGTCATTTGACAGTTGCATGTCAAATTGTGCTTTGGCCTTCCTAGTGTTTTTTTTGTTCATTGTCATTGCACTATTTTTATACTCTTCTTTAGTACTATGACCATGTTTCCACTTTTTATAGGATCCTTTTTGGGTTTTAGCTCATTGAAGAAATTGCTCTCAAGCTAAATTTGTTTCTTGTTGCACTTCCCATTCTTCCATCACTTTGGGATAGCTTTCTTATGCACCCTTAAAAGGGCTTCCTTAAAATGCAGCCAACTTTCCTATGTTACTTTTCCCCTCAGAGATATGCTTTCCAGGGAATCCTGCCTGCCAGTTCCCTGAGTTTAAAATTTGTTTTTCTGAAGCTCAGTATTCTTATTCAGCTGCTCCCTTTCCTTCCTCCTCTTAGGATGATGAACTCTATCCTTTAATGGCCAAGGTCATGCAAGTGACAGTGAGAGAGAGAAGGAGCCAGCAGGCTCCAAGGCTCCCAGGCTAAGCAGAGGGTCAGCAGCCCCAGGAACGCAGCCCCAAGAAGCCCGGCAGAAATTCCCCTTACACAGGTGTGTTGGGAAGGGAGGGGCCGATATTTCCCCCGCTGGTATAAAGAAGAGGCCGGGACCGGAAAGAGGAGGAGGAGCACGCGCACGCGCACGCGCACGCGCACGCCGGCGCACGCTGCAAGGAACGCTGAAAGCAACATTGAGTGCTGGTAGGAGCCTAGCAGAGAGCAAAACCCCAGCGGGGTTTTGGACCCCAGTTTTCTGGCCCCTGCGGGGCGTAGAACTCTTTGTTTGCCGGCCGGGAGCTGGCTGAGCCCAGTGGGAAAAGGGTACCATGGTGGCCCTAATAGAGGGGCTCTATTGACTTTGGGTACCGTAGTCCCTGTAATAGGGGCACAGTTCAGTAGTGAACTTAAGTTGTTAAAAAAGAATCTCGCCAAGCCCTACAAGGGGGCCCTCCGAGAGCCAACAAAGGGGTGCTTGACCCCTTGAAGGTCAAGCTTGAGTTGGAAGGTGGCTGCAGACAGATGGAGCAGCTACACAGATCAGGGGAACCTTTTTGGTTGTTGTGTTTGTTTTGATTGACCTTTCTTTTGTGGATTATCTGGGAGGAACTGAGGATACGTGGCTGGACCAACTGGTTGGCCACCCCCTGGCGGAACAGGCGAGGGTGTAGGAGTGGCAGAGCACTCAAACTCGGGACCTCATGAGACACCGGGGAGACTCATAATTGAACTACACGCTGAGACATCTGAACCAACTCCATTAATATCAAGTCGTGGGAGGAGAAACGTACACATGTGAGACCCCAATTATAGCTGATGACACCCTAGGCAAAGCCCAGGCAGCGTCAGTCAGGTCCACAGGGGACGGTGATCACCCAGCAGCGACCTTTCACCATCACTATTTCTGAGCAGTAAATCAGGATGACTTTCGTTTTTTGTTGGCCCCCTACTACCTATATCAAGAAGTTATTGCTAACACACTCCAGACATTTGCTGGACTGCTTATGTGTGCTTTATTTTCCACCCACTACCTGTAATTCAAGTTCCCCTTGAGAACCAAGCCTTGCAGTTTGAAAGCTTTTGTCACTTGTTTAAAAAGGGGCTTGTCCATGGCTTTACCCCTGGTTAGAAGGCCTGTAGTAGACACCAAACATGACATCCCTCCTGCTGCTCTCCACTCTGATTGTTACGCAGAAGTTTTCAACAGGCCTCCATTCCACCTCATATTGTACCTCAGAACACATGTGTATCACTTTTATATATAGGGCAACATCTCCTCCTCACCTAGGGTCAGGGTCAGAACCACAGGCACTTCCTGCCCTCTGCCATGTCTGACCCCCACGTGTGTCTTCTGCTCCAACTTCAAGCCCTACCTTCCCCACCACCAATGGTGCCATAGCTTATTTTTCAGTTCTGGCCCTGCTATAGGCCAGGACACAAGCTGTGACCATGGCAGCACTGGGGCCAGAACCAGGGGTGGGGTCAGGGGTGTTGCTGCTGCAACTAATGCTGTGCATCTTAGCTGAAGGCAGAACCCTGGGTTGGGGCGGCAAACATCATGTGAGGAGGAAGGCACCAGGGTGCACAGGCAGCAGGACCCAGGGCAAGGGGGGAGGTCAGGCAGATAGAAGGACAAGTTTTTGGGGGGAGATGGAGTAAGGGGCAAAGTGTGAAGGGATAAGGGTAAGACCAGTTGGCCCCCATGCTCCCTGCTCCATACCGTGTTGCCCTACCACTTCCCCTCCTACCACCTGCTCCATATAGAATCTGTATGTTTTCTTCAACTTGGAATCACCTTGGAGTCAGGTAAATATGGTAAATATATGTATAATGTAACTAGATATAGATCTATAGATACAATTTTACATAGTATATAAAGTGACATGTGTGTAAATTTCATATAAAATACCAATAATAAATTTTATAAAGTGAGTTACACACACACACATGCACACTTAATCTGTTAAAAAATTAAACATTTTGAGATTTACTAAATTTAGTCCAGCTTGTATTTCATACACACTGGAATAAGAAGTACACATGATACGTAATGCTATGTGTAAGACTATCTAAATCTGCCATTTAAATGGATCCTTCTTAACAGAACAGCTGTTGGTAACATGGGTCTACTGAAATAATAATTACTGCGGTCTCTAAATGCGCCTCAAATGACATACAATGCCAACAGAGGAGGTAGAACTAAAATAACTGAGAAGAAATGCAATTAAAATTATATTGCAGTAATGAAAAACATCTTACATAAATTCGGAATAGATGCAGGAATTTCAAGTAAGATCAGGCCATACCATATTACAACACTATTATTGGAGTTTAATAAGCTACACTGTACTCCTCTGAAAATACTGCAATACATGAACGCAAAAGGATAAGTTTAATTCAAAATTGGGTATCCTTTCCATATAATGGTATGATTTCATTTTAAAATGAAAATGTACTTACAATTCTTATAGCAAAGTTCCAAATAGTTTAGCACTATAATTGTACTTTATTTCAGACAACTCCAAATAACTGGAGCTCCCGGAGGTGGCAACTTTATGCAGTTATGTTGCAGAAGGTGATCAAAAGTGTCAAATATTTACCATTCAGCAATGCATTTTTACTCTAGGCTTAAACTAGAAAACAAGTTAATAATAATTCCCCAGGAATTTTCTTTCTATTTATAACACAGACATTTATAAGACAGAATTAATATCTTGATAAAAAGAAATGGGGTTCCATACGTTTTAACTATACTTTAAATAAAAAAACACAGTAAAAGAAAAAATAATATATTCTTAAAATGTTATTTTAATGAGTAGATGAATTTAGACAATTTAATGAATACTTTAGAGTAAAAGAAATTACACATTTCTATATATTATATGTTACATAGTGTATGCATTTATATGTGTGTGTATTGATGTGTATATATATGAGAAAGGGGGAGAAACAAGATTTTATGTTCATAGCAAATGTTAGAAGCTTCAAAACTTTAATCAATGTATTGATGTCTAGTTGCTATAATATGAAAGTTCCATCGAAACCAAAATTAAATGTCTTGAGTTTTGGGTTTTGTAATCTATTCCTCTGATACCTAATTTTTATTCTTGGAATAGAACCCCTGCTTCCCACATGTCAAATGAACACCACAACCACTAACTTATTAGTTATTCTTCCTTAGTTTCTTCTGGTGGAGCTATTTTATTTTCTATAAGTAATTCAACATTTCCTATGATACCAAATTCAGATTTCTAGATAGCTCAGTGGTTAAGGTTAGAGCTAGCCTGGAACCTTTTTCCCCCATCATGGGAAAATTTTAAAAGTTCATAAATATTCCTGTTATGTAGTGGACAGGATTCCAAAAGCAGTAAAAAGAAGAGTGAGACCTCAACCACAGATTGATCAATAGCCCATTGGTTACATAGACTCAGCTGCCATGAGAAAGCACTAGTTTCAAGTCTTGCTTAAGTCATACCAAGGACTCAGGATTCTTTCTCTAATCCCCAAATTAATGGTTATTCTGGAAAGGATTTTCCTCAACCTTTCTTAGTGAAGTTGTTTCACTTTATATAAATAATTAAATATTCATTGACTCAGAGTCTGAGAGACTGAATCACTGTAGCTCAGTAGTTAGAAAAATAAGGGGAAGACCCAGCTTCATTTTCCCATGCCACTGTGTTGAATTATTTATAAAAAATAAAATAGCCTCAACAAGAAAAGCTGAGAAAAACTAACTAATACGCTGGTGGTTGTGGCATTCTCTTAACATGTGGGAAACAGAGGTTCCATTCTAAGAATAAAAAGCTGAATCTGGATTTCCCACATTCTGGAAGATGACCCTAAGCCTTTTGCTATTATTATTATTATTCAGAAATTCCATTGTGTATCTGAGGAACCTTTCATTAGGCAAATTGTCAAAACTGGGACATTCCCATATCATATTTTGTTTTGAGTAATTAACATTTGCATATGAAAAACCATGCTTAGATCAGGATCCAAAAGTTCTTTTTAAATTATATCTTCTGGACCATCTGAAAACTAGGCTTCATTGATACCTGTTCGCTTAGAGTAGGAAACCATGCCTTCCCATACCTATGCTTACGAAAGTGGCTTATGGTAAAGATAGAATAGATGCAATGACCACCCTTAGAGATGATATCTAGAAAATGTTATTTAGAGGTTTACTTTTGAGAACTGGAGTGTAGGTAAACTAAATATTGTATTAGAACAATGGTCCATGGCAACAGCAAGATTTACTTGATTTATAAAAGCCTGTTTGTGAGTTTTTTTTTCAAGGGACACTGTGTTTGACACAGGCAGGCAGACACACAGGCAGAGAAATTGAAGACACCACATTGCCAACATTGCACCACAATGTTCCATAACATGAAATAAGGGCTTCTGTAGCATTGCCCCAGGTCACAGTGTGGAGATGCAGAGCCCTTGGGATTTCCAGTTTTGGTAGATGGATCAAATTAGGAGGAGAATCAGAAAAATCCCAATTTAGGATGTGTGCATGTGATGGGTTTGTGAAAAAAGGAATATGCTGACAGGCCAGAACATGGTCAGTATGATGATCACAGTATGATGTGATCAACAATGCCAAAAGATAGAGTCAAAGGTGAGAAAAAATACAAAAGAAGACTATTAGTCACAACACATGTTTAAGAGGTTCAGTGAAAATGCTGTCATGATTGACCTTGATCTGCGGAAGCTGAAGTCCATTTCTGTTGCAACTAGAAGGTAAGAAGTTTATCTGACTAGCAATTCTCCCCATCTTACATATACCTTACCCATCTCTACTCCATGCATGCCCTTTTCTTTTCCTGTTTGTGAGTAGGGAGAAAAAATTCTTGTATAGGGGCTGGCTTGGATATAGGCACTATTATTACTTCTCACTGTACTTGTTTCTCTTTGTTCGCTGATTAGGACACATCTTGCCCTTTTACTTTTTGTTTCTACCATGCAAAGTAATAGAGTCAGGGCCTCAGTGAGCAAAATCTTATAAAACATGAAATGTCAGCATGTGTCATCTACAAGAACTTCATTGTTTCCTCTCCTCAGTATTTCTCAGTATGTTACCTTATGCAGGAGAGAATGCTTATTAAATAGGGGCCTGCAAGAAAGTAAATGAGACAAGAAAATAAATGAGTATTTACTACTGAGGGTGGAGAAACAGTACAATCCTTACTAATTGGTTATGATTGAGGTTTAATAAACCATTCAAACTGTTACATACCATAGATTTGCCTTGTCAGCTGAGTTCTTGAAGTTGACTGAATGTTTAATTCCCAGGGTTGAATAATGCTTGAAATGCAGTAAGATTGCCTAGAAACTTATAAAACACATTATTGGGATGTAAGTGCAACATGGCAGGTGAACTACTACTAAATACAATGAATGTAAGCATTGATTATAGTTATGCTGGCATGAAAAGAACATCATGCAAATGCTCAGCTGACTGTTTTAATAGCTCAAGTGAGATAAGTATGTACATGCACTGAAGTTTCTTAATGCCATAGAATCGTGTTGTCACTCTACTGCTCAGCATGACACCTAGTAAGTGATAACATGTACAGTGTTATTAACAAGGGAAAGAAAACACATTTCATATTCACTAGCTTCCAGAGTTTTAAGGGCTTTTTGAGTTAGTGTATTTACCATACATAGTATTTGTGTGTGAATGGGGGGTTATATGTATGCAAATTGCATTAATCTTATCAGCCACTATCGGATATTCCAGGGAATTTAACTTAGGCATCCTCACTAGAAGAACTGGATTGTAATCTAATTAGTGAAATGTGATGATTATGGTGGACAAGATTTTTTTTTAAAAAGGGCTTAATATTTATGTTCTTAAGGCCAGGTCTACCTGATAAACCAAAGGACTGAGTTTCAAAATGGGACACTCCATTCCTTCACCTTCCCTCTGCAGTCCAAAAAACCTGATCTCAGCTAAATGCACTGGAGAATATATTTTGGGGTGGGATTGTTGGGTGCTGCATTCTTCTGTGACAACAGGCCTATCATGTCATCATAAAATGTAAATCTTTCATTTTTATTGAACCAATTGGAGACTTTTTGTAGCAAAGTTCTGATATTCCATTATGCATCACATTCAAAATCTGCTGTACACAATCCTCTTTACATTTCAGATTACTACATATTTAAAATATGTGTTTAAATATGATTCAAACTAACAACTCTATATTGTGATTGTCCACTTTTCCTATACAGTTTCTAATATCTTAGTTTTGATAGGGGTTTGTATCCCATAAAATGCCTGGGATAAATTAATTTAAATTATGATGTGAATATTCTATATATATGTTGTGATTGTACATATTAGGGCTGTGCAAACCAGCAACATTTCATTTTAATTCCCATTTCAAATGGACAGTGTTTCATCTGGGTGTTTCAAAGCACTGTTTCATTTGGTTTTGCCGAAACTGTTTTGCTGTTTCAACGTGTTTCAGCATTTCGCCCATAGGCTATAATGGGGAATCATGAAAATGCCTATAACTTTGTTATTTCTGGAAACTGCACCTTAAACTGTTCATAGCAAAACTCACGACGTGTGAGTGTGACCAGCTACGCATGTCAATTTCAGAACAGTCTTCCCCATCCCTCTCTTTAGTTTGTATTTCCCTACAAGGCCAGCTTCGAAACTCAAAACACTTTGAAATTTTCAAAACATTTCAAATGCCCTCGTTTTGTTTTAAACCTGTTTTAAAGCCTTGCATTTCATTTCAGTTTTTGTGTTTCGAGCTCAAAATGTATAAAACATCTTCAAAATGAAATGTCTGTCAAAATTTTGCACAGCCCTAGTACATATATCTTTTAATTTCTATTAATGCCTAACCCTTCCAATTCCCATAGAAGGTCTAAACTGAACTTTGTAAGTAAGCTTCCATTTCACTAGAGCTACAGCAACAGCCCCCCTTTTTGTGGAAATGCACTTTTTAAATCTTTCTCTGAACTTCTTCTGTTCATCTCTAGCTACAGGGTGTTCGTGACCCTAAAAGTCATTCTTTTGATAGAAAATTTCAGCAGAACATTCCCTTCTGTAGGTTAGTATTACCAAAATATAAATTGCTGTACCAATTGGTACTTTATATATCATACTTTACTTAAACTGATATATTGTTATATTTCTGTCTTTTCATAACAATTTACAATAGCATAAACTTTATATTTGCCATTAGAATTTGTGAGCTATGAATTTCAGTGCAATTTCTGTTGTAAATTGTATTCTTATTCATCATGTTTGTAACACCTTAGGTTACATTACACCAAAAGGACAAGAGTGTAATATGCTTACACAAGCTGATCTATACTTTAATTCTTAAAAGAATGTAAAGAGTTCCTGAAGTAGTTTCTCTTCCAAAAGGATTTCCCATTAGGAGGCTTTATTGGAGCAATTTAGGATGTCAACAGGGTGTACCCAGACTCTCTGGGGTAGCATGTGGATGTGCCCAAGACAGAACCTTGCAAGACCCAAACTGAGATGTCCTTCACATTGGTGGCAAACCATTAGTAAATTTTTTTAAGCTGAGTTTTCAACCAGTGAGACATCTATATTAGATTTATTTAATTGGTTATGAATAGTGCTGACTTAAATCATGATGTTCTCATTTTTCATGAAATTTGTGAAATTAAGTAAATTTCACAAATACATGGGATTTGTAATGAAACACCATGGTATGTCCACTTATTTCATTGCAACATTGCTGCTGCTGGCTGGGGAAAGTTTAGCATCCTCATGGAAGCAGGAAGGGGTTGCAAAGGGACACTGGGAGGAGAGATCTTGGAAATGGGTAGGGGAAGGACTGTTTGCTCCTCTGGGTGGGGATATTGGGGCATCAGAGGTTGCAGATGGGGGGAGAGAACAACCCCTTTCCTACCTGGTTCAGAGTCCATCTGCCAAGGCAGCCCCCAATTCCCTGCACCCCAGTTTTTCCACCCAGAGGAGCAAACCCCTCCCCTACCCAGCACTAGGTCTTTCTTCCTAAAACAGCCAGTCTTTTCTAGTGTAGCTAGTGTTGTGGGGGAGGTCCATGAGCTTTTCAGTGGTGATCAGAGGCCCTGGGAGCAAGGTCAAATAAACCTGACCCTAAATTTTTCCCTTCAGCCAATCAGGGGGCATGGGGGCAGGCACCAAAACCTGGGCATGGAAATGGTGGCCCCCATACAATCAGGCCATTGATATTAACAAACTAGGCCCATGATTTAAACCAGGCTCTAGTTATGAGGGTGTCATGAAGTATCAAATACCTTCACAAAGTTGAAACATATCATATCCTTTTTTCCCTCCTTATAATGCAGGCTGGTGAGGCTGGTAAGCCTGTTGTAAATGATACTGGAGGAGATTAATTTGATATGATCTGCTCTTGACAATCCTAGTTGGCTATTTTCTATCACCTTAATATCTTCCAGGTATTTACAAATTGATTGATTAATATTTTATTCCAATATATTTCTAGGAATCAAAGTAAATTTTGACTGGTCTATATTCTCCAATTTTTTTTTAAAAGATAGGTATTGTTTGTCATTTTCTACTTCCCTGTCCTCCATTTCTCAAAATTAATCACTATTGCTTCATAGACTACTTTAAGATGTTCTTTAATCATTCTAAAATAAATTTCCCCTTTGAAATGTATTCACCTTAAAAGATGCCATAGAAAATGGCATCTTCTGCCATCTTAATATAAACATTTTTTTCTCCTTCTTCCCCTTTTCTGTTGTGCGATTTTATCACTTGATTAAAATTATGATGTATTTGGTCAAGATTAATCTTTTGATTTGAAGCAAGGAAATAATTGAATACTTAAACTTTCTTTATATTATCTGTTATTGTTATATCATTGTGGCCACATCTAGATGAGACACTGACTGCACAGTTGTTACTGCACAGTAGCATCCCTGAACAGCATCCCCAAAATGACTGCACGGTAACTGGAGTTACTGTACAGTAATGTCCCTGAGCAGCTTTTTGGTGATGCTGACTGTGCAATACTCATTACTACTGTGCAGTGGTGTTGCAATACACCTTGTGCCACATGACGGTATGGTGCAGTAGTAATGAGCTACTGTGCAGTCACATTCCTACTGTGCAATCAGTGTGTCATGTAGATGCAGCCTGTGGGGTTTAAAGTAGCCCAGGGAAGAGACTGCAATATAGCTATCACGGCTGATGATTTTCTTCTTCTGAGTAGGGAACCAAACTGAAAACAAACTGCTTGAAGTGGCATACATAGCTACAACATTTAAAGAAACCACATAGCTACAAAAATTAAAGCAAAAGCCTAGAAACCAAGTTGAAGAGGGAAGCCTAGCCCAGAAGCCTAGTACTTATGTATCAACAAATGAACAATACATAACAATCATTTGCCCTCCTTCTCTATTTTATAATGGACCTATATTTTCTTTTGTCTTCCTCTTACTTCTACTTAATTCTAAAGTATTTATAAAACCATTTTTGTTGCCTTTTATATTCCGTGATAGTTCAGATTCATTTTGGGCTTTAGCCTTTCTAAATTTAAGCCTGTGAGCTATTTAATTGTACTCATTCTTAGTCACATGTTGTCCTTATTTTCAATTTCTTTAAGACTTTAAGATTTTGAAAATCTCCTGATATTGCCATCATGGTCCCTTATTACACTTGTTATATCTTTCATATAAGATTGAGAATGGCTCTTATGAATTTCCTATTCTTGGAATATGAGATGAGTCCCGTCCCCGTCCCACCCCCCCCATAAATCCAATGGCTAAATGAAAAGGATACTGAAAGAATAAATATATTGGCAATGAGTCAAAATTGCAGCCTTGAATATAAATCCTTTCTATTTTGGATCCAAAATCATATGCTTCATTCTTTCTAGTCCTGCACCAGAGATTTGGCCTAAGAAGGTCAAAATACCACAAGCTAAGCTGTTATCAAACATATGGTGATGAAATCTCACAAAAACAGCTCAAAGGATTTTGGTATCAATGAATATCAACCATTAACCTAAACCTCATGTGGATCCAAATATTGCCTCCCTGGTCTATCACTAATTCAAGGATATAGTCAGTATGTTAGTGAGTTAGTTTGCTATGACATTTCCTAAAGCTACATTCCAAGAGCATCATTTCATAAGGTCATATGGCTACCTCAGAGAGTCAGCTTAGATTTTTTACTTTAGGAAAGGCTGCCTTACAATGAACACACATCTATTATCTAGCAGATGTCTGTGGTAAAATTTAAAAATGTACAGATGCAATTGGAATGAGCAGGGAATCAATTATAAACCACAAAAGTTCTTTCAATCCCTGACTCTAATTACATTAATTATGACCAAATGGAAGTAGCAAAAAATGCTATACACAATATTAGATAAAGCAGTCTACATTTTGGCAAAAGAATTTTGAATACAATTAATTTAAAAGTCAGTGTTTAAATACACAACTCACTTCTAAGTGTTGTGAAAATGAACTCAGAACTCATGGTAGATGTGAGATCTTTTATTAGACCAACTAGATTTTTGAAAAAGAAATAAATCTTTAATTGCAAGTGTTTAGGCACAAGCATCCTTCTTCAGGCATAGGCGAAAAGATTGTAAAAGTTCTCCTGGGTAGAAGTGAAAGTTCATATTCAATAGGACAGTTCTTATCTCTGCTCTGCTGTGATCCAGAGTGGAGCGTAGCAGAATTTATACTTTGCTGAACTCCACAGAAGGGTATGGTCAGCTGTGTACTATTGGAGCAATCTGAACGTGTACATAATTCTGTGCATGCCACAGCAACTGCTATCACTTTTGCTTAAGAATGTTCTGACCATCTTTTGCAACTGGTCATTCAGGAGACCTAGGTTCCTACCTTCCCCAGACTGAGGGGATTGAAATCCACATCAAACTGAAAACCCTGACTATGTGGGTGGGGCAGATCTACAACCTTCTTGTTGATGTAACTGGACTATTATGCAGCTAGCAATATGAAAGTCATAGGACTCCAGTTCTGGGCACCACACTTTAGGAAGGATGTGGAGAAGCTTGAGAGATTCCAAAGAAGAGCCACACACATGATCAGAGGCCTAGAGACCAGGTCATATAAGGAGAGGCTGAAAGACTTTGGACAGTTCAGCCTGGAGAAAAGAAGACTCAAAGGGGACTTGGTGGCAGCCTGTAAGTATATGAGGGGCATATATCAGGGTCTGGGGGTGTCTCTATTAAACAGTGCCCCCCAGGGGAGGACAAGAAACAATGGGAACAAAATAACTGAAGATCATTTCAGACTGGACATAAGGATAAACTTTGTTACAAGTCAAATGCTGAGGGGTTGGAACAAGCTCCCCCCAGAAGTGGTACAGTTACCCTGGCAATTTTCAAAAAGGGTCTTGACACCCACCTTGCTGGGGTCATCTGACCCCAGCAGTCTTTCTGCCCAAGTGCAGGGGGGCTGGACCCAATGAGCTGTATGGTCCCTTCCAGTCCCTAACAGCTATGAAACTATGACTAGAAGGTATAAGTAAGCAAGAGGGATTCTGTTTTTTTAGCTGATAGGTTAGTCATAAACATACCTAAACGCCCTCACAGTAGGACAAGAACACACTCACATGGCCCCTCAGGGTGCAACTCTCTTTCTGGTACTATAACTCTTTTCATCCATATTTCCTGATTCTTTATATAGCATTCTTAGAGTATCTTCATACTGTTTCCCCAGTGCTCTTGAACTGATGTTAGAGTGCTACAATTCTCAGTCCATTATAGGCAGAACAGATGTAGGGATGTGGGACGTGTTGTGGTCTCAGGAGCACCATGAAAGCAAACAAACCTTAGGAGCCAAATCCTGAATTTCACTTTGGAGAATCATAGAATATTAGGGGTGAAAGCAACCCAAAAGCATTAACTAATCCAATAGATGCAGCATTTCCTCTTCTGAAGCAATTCCAGATAGATGCCTATCCAGTTTCTCTGAAAAGTTCTAAGGCTGAAGATTTCACAGCTTCCCCAGGAACTGTAGTCCATTGTCCTACTGTTCTTACACTTAGGAAGTTTTTCATAAGACAGGAAGTTTTATAAATCCTTCTTATTGTCCCTCTGTGGCAATGGAAGACGGTATACTTTCTTTGTGGCAACCCTACAAATATTTTTAAAAAATACTATTTTGTCTCCTCTTAAAGTCCTTTTCTCCAAACTAAAACTATTGAATTCCTTTAACCCTTCCCAATGTGGCTTGATTTCCAGATTCTTTGTCATTTTCATCACACACCTTTGGATCCTCTTCAGCCTCTACATACTTATTAAAATACAATGCCCAAAACTGGGCACAATTATTATTCCTAGCTGAAGCCTAAGTAGTGCTGACAAGAGCAATCTGTGCCTTGTATACAAGGCACTTGTAGAAGTGCGTTAATAATATTTTTGGACTTATTTATTTGAAATGTGTAATTTTTGGCACACTAACCAACAGATATTGTGCTATTTCCTCAACAGATTTAGCTGAGTGAATGTATAAAATATCTTGCTAATCTTTATATTTTTTTTCTGGTATTCAACCTCCTTACAAAAGAGAAAAAGAGAGAGAGAGGGAGAGAAATGACTCAGCCTGTATTTCAAAGAAGTAGCTAATGTGAAATGACCAAGCACTATTGTCTGATTGTCTGCATAAGGTCTAAGGGTCCAGCCAGGATCCCATTGCAGTCAACATTTTAATGGCATTAAATCAGGCTCTAAGAGGCCAGTACATAATAGTATTAAATACAATGTTCTCAAATGTATCTAGTCTATGTTAATAACTTGTGCTTTTTTAGACTTTAAAAGTTACCTCTAAATAAAGTCCACCCAAATAATGGTGAGACTGAGCACAGAGCTTAAGACATACCGTACCTCCACTCATTTCAGAATACAGCATCAGGTTCTGATGCCCGTGCCATAGCCTTTGTTCACACCTATGCCAGAACACCACAGCCTTATACTCCCTGTTGAAGTATACAAAACAAATTGCTCAGTCAATTCCACATGTGTTTGGTTGTATAATAGTGTGGTTCAATAATTGTATAATAGTTTGGTTGAATAGTTTTAAGCTGTTGGAGTTTCAAATTCAAATAATGATGATGGTCTGTGTTTTGGAACATGCATTATTAATATATTTAATCATATTCAACATTAGATTATCAAAAAAAAAGTATGCAATGCCGTCATGATGGACCATGGGTTGTGCCCAAAGTAGAGATGTTGCACACTGTTGAAAGTGGCAGTGAAAGCAATTAGCAGTTATGCCACAAATGATTTAGTTTAGGTGATTTCACAAAGTTTATTTCTGTATCTGAGTATAAGTTAGAAAGCCTCAGTCACTTGCAGTACAGTTAGCACTAATATTCAGAGATAAAAATGCCAGACCACTAGGTCATCTAGGTAAATAGGTATGTGCACGTCATAACATTTTTGGTTCAATCAGCTCTTATTTCTACAGAACTTAAAATATTAACTACAATTAAGACTCTTGGATTCCACAAAATATTTTTGTTTCTACTTACCCTCTATTTCTCTACTGGTATAACTTAGCTGATCTCTCTCTCTCTCTCTCTCACACACACACGCACATACACGCATGCGCGCACAGGCACACACACACACACACACTTAGTGGGGAATAGTTGATATATATCAATATGTTAGTGGGAAAACTGAATCTTTCAGTGCAAATATGATTTCAAGTTAAGACAGGCATAGGTGTTCCAACCATTTTCTTATTTGTTCTGATACTTGGCATACACCGGGAAAAAAAAGAATAAAATAAATACTTTACATTATTTGCATTAGTTTTAGGTCTGGGCTCTTTCCCCTCCAAACACAATTAACTACAGAATTCATTTTCACAAGGTACCACATATACCAAAAGCTTAGAATGATTCCAAGCACAATTTTATTTTTATGGATAATGAATATATTCAGAGATATAGGATAAAAACAATATTTAGCTATAAATATAAATCCTTAGGCTACAGAATGTAATCCAGCTACAGTGGGATACGTGAAAGGCAGAATTTTTCCCACAAAAAATGCCCATTGTAAGGATTCTTTATGCTTTTCTTGTCTAAGTTATTTAGGATTGGCTGTTCTTGGATGCACTAGATAGTTACTGTTTTCATCTTGCAATGCATTTAATATGCAAGTAAAATCTCTCTTATTATTCAACAGCATGCAACATTTAGGAAATTAAACACATTAATAGCATGGGCACTTGTTAATCAAAGGACAGGGGACACAACAAAATATCTTTCAAAGACAAAACAGTCTGCAGGAATAAAACACAATGCAATGAAACACAGCAGGCTTTTTCCATAAACAAATTATTGCAGCTGTTCCAAGAGAAATAGCATATGTCCCTAGATTATCCTAGGTGTTGCTTCAACCCCTTTTCTTATACCCACCTAACTAATTAATGGAGCCTCTTAATTAGCAAACAGAGTAGGAGGGAGAATTTTACAATGATTAATCACTGCAAGTCTGCTTTCATATTTTGGGCAGTGGGAGTGGAGAAGGGTACATCAAATTACAAAGCAAATAAATTAACAGGTGGGGATATCAAAATAGAAAAGAGATAACTAAAAACCTCCTGGCATTCTTGCATGTTATAATGCAACCATATGGTAGATCTATAAAATTCTTATTCCCTATGCTATAGGTAGTTCATGAATCTGATATGTTATATCTTTGGGACAATAGAGGGATTGGGTAGGTTTTAACTGTACAGCTTTGGGGCATCCCCTGTTAGCTGTCATACAATGACATTTCAAGAATAGGTCTGGGTGAATGATTGTGTATTCCATCTTTCTTCCTTCTTTCTTGCAGCAATTATGATGAGCAGAAGGGAAGATTTGCAGAGGAAATCAGAAGTTCAGGGAGTTATAAACCAATACATTCAAAATAGCTTGCAAATTGAAATTTTCCACAGAGAGTTTAATCTTGGAAGCCAATCCCTAATATTCATTTGCTTAAACGGAATGATAAAAATCTACTTAGGTGCTTTAAATTATCTCAAAACTTTTTTTAAAAGCCAATAAGATGAGGATATGAAGACTATGTTATGATTATGTAAGTTAAAAATGGCTTTGTTTTTCGAATGGAATATGACAGGTAATTATTCCATAAGAATGACAACTACTATAATTGCTCTTACTATTTTGAAAAAAGGAAACTAATAAGGTATTTCATTTTAAAAGAGACACTGGACATGAACTGAGTATTTTTAATCACCAAAAATGTCATGTAAAGTTAAGTTGTATCAGATTTGCATCACAAAGATATGTGCATTTCCAACAGTGGCTATTATGGAATATTGTGTTAACGTTTATGTTAAAATGAATCAGCAATCAAGAATCCCTATTAGTATTTTGTCTCAACAGTTAATTTTCTTGTAGGTCATCCCCTGCTTCCCTCCCCCACCCAAATATTAAGGAGTCAATAATCCATTCATCATATATTCCTCATTTTGTCTTGTTTTTGACATAAATGGCTTTCACAGTACAGTTCCATACACTATGGCTAGGTACAGACATTCAAAAAGCCTGAGGCAGAATCAATCTAAGTTATATGGTTTTCTGTAAACAGCATAGTTTAAATTGATAGCGAACAGAACACATACTTGTCCTTTGGTTGAGGTGGGGACGGGGAGGGGAGGCAAATCTTAGACTGGGTTCTGCCATTTTTAAACCAGTCTGTGACAGCTGAACTTCTGTTATGGGTATAGGCTGGTTTCCAATTGCTTATATCAGTAAAAGTGTAATGTCTGTACATGGCTAATTTGAAAAACAAAAAAAGCAACTTTCAAAATCTGTTGCATCAACAAGTTTTATACAGATGCATCAAAAATCCACAAGTTAAATATGTTTTTTTTATCATATGCTATGAGAAGAAATGGCAATTGTTTGGGGCACACAAAATGATAAATTTAATAAACTGGGGAGTAGTAGATATGCTGGAGGGCAGGGCTAGGATTCAGAGTGATCTAGATAAATTGAAGGATTGGGCCAAAAGGAATCTCATGAGGTTCAACAAGGACAAGTGCAAAGTCCTGCACTTAGGATGGAACAATCCCATGCACCAGTACAGGCTGGGGGCTGACTGGCTGGGCAGCTGCTCTGCAGAAAAAGACCTGGAGGGTACAGGGGACAATAAGCTGAATGTGAGTGAGCAGTGTGTCTTTGTTGCCCAGAAGGCTAACAGTATACTGGGCTGCATTGATAGGTGGGTTGTCAGTAGGTCAAGCGAAGTGCTTATTGGCACTGGTGAAGCCACATCTGGAGCATTGTGTTCAGTTTTAGGCTCCCCACTACAGAAAGGATGTGGACAAATTGGAGAGAGTCCAGTGGAGGGCAACAAAAGTGGTGAGGGAGCTAGGGGACGTAACTTATGAGGAAAGACTGAGGGAACAGGGCTTATTTAGTCAGGAGAAGAGAAGACTGAGGGGGACTTAAAGCAGCCTTCAACTACCTGAAGGCAGTTCAGTGGAGGAGCTACACTGTTCTCAGTGGTGGCGGATGACAGAACAAGGAGCAACAGTCTCAAGTTGCAACAAGGGAAGTTTAGGTTAGATATTAGGAAGACTTTTCTCACTCGGGAAGCAGCAGCGGGAAGGAGAGGAGTTAGGCACAC
>NW_017728906.1:143247435-143253590 GCF_001723895.1 Crocodylus porosus
ATCTATGAATCTATGAATCAATAGGAGGGTAGAAAAACACTGGAACAGGTTACCCAGAGAGGTGGTGGAGTCTCCGTCTTTGGAGGTTTCAAAACTCGATTAGACAAAGCTTTGGTTGGGGTTATCTAATTGAGGATGGCCCTGCTTTGAGCAGAGGGCTGGACTAGATGACCTCCTGAGGTCCCTGACTTTCTATGATTCTATGAAACTGATGTAAAAGACCATAAATGGCTATTAAATCCTCAGGATGAAAGTTAATGACAGACTGTATTATAAAGCTTCAAAAAAAGACTTTGCAGTCTATTCCCTAAAAGACAAAGCCTACAGAATGTACTGAATCATAGCTGGTAGGGACATCAAACATTTCAGAATTGGTGGGCATATCTATATGAAATGCTTTACTGCTCAGTAGACTAGTCAGTAGACTAGCACATGTAGGTGCTGGCTGGGAGCAATTTAGTCTTGGTCAGCCCAGGCAGGGCCCACTGCTGCCTAGCTAAGCCCCATGTTACAGGAGCTGTGCTGGCTGCAGGGGCAGCTATCTCCCCACCACATAGGGATCAGAGCTGTTCTGATGCCCACATGGCTGGGAGAGCTGTCCCAGTAACTGGGATTGCTGCATCCCAGCCAGGTAGGCATCTGGTCAGGGTCCAATCCCCACATGGTGGGGAAAACCATCCCTTCCTGGTGGGGACAGCTGTGTGGAGATTGGGAGGGATGTCTCTCCTGGCCAGGTGGGAATCAGGACCCTCCCAATTCCCATGTGGCTGCCAGGAAGAGTTCCCATGTGGATGCCTCTCCCAGCCACATGGGGATTGGGTCTGATCCCTACACCCTGCCATCCTGCTGGCATCCTGCTGGCACCTGGGAGAGTCTGGAGCTACCGCTGGCTGCTGCAATGGAGTACAGCAGGTGGGGCAGGAACATCCCTGGTCTCACCTGCTGTGGTTGGAAGCAATTTTGCTCCAAAGCTGGCATATGTGTAGACCTTTTCCCTGGGGGCAATTTAATGCTTCTGAAATGCACAGTAACTTTACCATGCATTAATAGCATGTGTAGACACACCCAGTTTTGCTTAAGGTTTTGATAAGTGTTCTGCCACTTTTTGAGATGCTATAAAGGGATCATGGGCTAAACAAAAAAATATGGTGTTTGCACACAGCAGAATTTTCTGAATATTTACAAATACCTATATGAACAGATGCAGTGATAATGAACTTTGAGAGACTAGTCTCACCAGCATTTATGAATTTCTTCCTTATATTTACCTTTACGCTCCCTCTTATCCCTAAAATTCTCAAGCAGGCCTTTGTCCAGTAACTGCTGTTCCTTGTCCCAAGCTTAATGCCAAGAATGTGATCAGGAGGACTTGTGTCTCCCCATTCCCTTTTCCTGTTGCTTTGCCAAACAGCAAGAAATCTGCTGAAAAGTTAATGGAGTCAGAGGAAGCTTCATTAACTTTTCAGTGAATGCCCGCTCTGCAATAGAAACCTCCCACAAGGAGGTTCCAGGGGCTGCAGCCAGCACAGGAGTCCTAGACAGCACAACTCCAATGAATCAGCTTCTTTTGTTAAAATAATACAAACACCAACCAACCAAACAAAAAGCCCTTCTTTATAAATGTCATGTTAACATTGTTCAATTGGAAACAGGGTTGTTTGACTTCTTTTTTGTCCGTGGGAGCCTTCCCCCGCCCCCCCCTTGCCTCTAGATGATGCTTATATTTTCACTGGTTCACAATTGAGGGCTCCATTTCCTCCTATGCTTGTGTACTCCTGAAAACAGACAAACAAAAAAGCAAGCAATATGACTTATTCATTTTGAGAAAATAGCACAGCGTTCTATTGTTCCCAACAAGAAGGACACATCATGAACAACTTACTCAAGGAAAAATTTCTTGAGGTCACGACTGAGTCCAAGCACAATTTGCAAAGTGTTTGTAAAATAAAACATTCCATGCTGGAGGGCAAGCGAGAGATTTGCCATTCCCATAAGTTCACAGCAGTCCTTGAGCTGAACATCTGAAAATCTTGTATTTTGAAAAGGTTTGACCAAGCATGTGTGTTTTGGCTTAGTTTGGCTGAAAACTTTAATGTGTGCTATTACTATTTAAAAGTATAAAAAAGGACATAATGACCATGCACAAACCCCTAAAACAGGAATTCAGACGTGATGTACGTGCAGCCTTTTTTTCCCTCTGAGATACTATTTGTAGCCAAAGAAATAATGGCATGTTAAAAGCACACTGTTAGAGGGGGTCAAAAATATGGAGAATCACATTCCATTGAAATTAAAACATTTTGCCTGATGTAACTTCTGCCAAAATTTCACTCTGGGGAAAAAAATCCAACAATCTTAAAACACCCGTTTTGCCCATACCTTTAGAAAACCTTTATTGTACTGAAATATTTGAATTTTAGATGGTAGATATTGAAATATTTTTATTTTCTATTATAACATATCATAAAATGAGTCAAAACCAAAGCAAAAACTTTTGGCAACTTGCCAAAATGTCCACACCCTCTCTTATGCCCCTCATTCTATTTCCTTTAGTAAATATTTCTAAGGACAGGTGCAGACATTACATTTTTATCGGTATGGGTGATTAGAAACTGGCTTATGCCCATAACAAAACAGAAAGCTGGTGCGCACAGACTATTTAAAAAATGGCAAAACCTAGTCTAAGATTTGCCTCCCCACCAAAGGGCAAATGTACGTTCTGTTTCCTAGCAATCTAAACTACTCTGCTTACAGAAAAGCACATAACTTAGATCGATTCTGCCTTGAGGTTTTTGAATGTACCTAGCTTAAATGTCCAGGTTCGAATGGTAATGAATACATATTTCAGAATCTCAAAATAGATTGTGAATAGAATTTCTGCCCTTTGGGTAGCTCCAGCTGCAATGTTTTGAGAGCCTAATATAATCGTTAGTAAGGCAGCAGGGGACTTTATGATACCTTCAGTGGCTTTGGATCAGGCTCTTTGAAAAGCAGTATTAGCCAGTTTTTACCTTTCAGTGTCTGGGAGGCTCAAAATTGTCCCCTGGGTTTATCTACTATTCTCAGATCCTATGGTGCTGTCTTTTGCAATTTAAATGTAAGGAACAACAGTAATCAGAGAATAATCCCAGTTTTTAGAGAGCATATATGCATTCACACCTGAAAAACATAAGAAAAAAATAAAAAAAATTATATATAAGGTACTTAACATGCATTGAAGGTTAGAAACAGCTATAGTCAGACATTCCGTATGCAGACTAAACATAAAATATACACAAACATTAATTTAAAGCACCCTGACTAACATTTATTCAAGGTGTAAAAATATTTGACATTCAGAAACTATACAAAAATAAAGAGGGGGGGAAAGATGTTAAATATTAATTACAAGCTGAGTAGAATGCAGAGAGGTGGTTCAAGGAAGTTAGTTGGCTGATATACAGTACATAAATTCTCAAGAAATGCCTGGTACGTACCAGTGAAATTGCATTAGCCTTTGTAAGAAAATGCATACACTCCAGGTTTCTTTCCTGTCCTCCAACTTATAAAATTGATAATAACTTTGTATCTATCCGGCTTATGTATTTCTAGAATGCCTACCACCTTGATATGTATTCTACTTGGTGACCTTTGGAAATCTGTGTAATAGAATAAAATCATCACAACAGTTTCCTGGGAATAATGACTTGCTGTAGTTAATTCCTTCCTTGTGATCAATGAGCTTCAGGAAATACCTTTATAATTCAATTACTATCATTTAATCAGCAAATGAATTTGTCTTTTTCTGCCAAACCCCTAATATAGTAGCAGGCATAGGGACTACAGCTATCCTTGTGGATGACAGAGGCAAATGTGCTTGAATACTCTGAATGGGATGGCATTCCAGAAAACATCAGTAGTTCGGGAAATAGGTGTAGAGGCTCCAAGCTTAGTTGTAACAGATAGCACAGACACACAACCAAGTTCCATGTGACTCGCCTGACGATTGCAGCTAGGTTTTGCATCCAAATGTGCAAATGTACAGGGATCTAGACAAATCTTCCACACGACCCCAGTTATTCATCTAAACAAGTTATAATAAACATTGAAGTAGGTATGTGATACATACCCTGCACTGTCTAGTAGACCCAACATTAGTCTATTTGTTTCACATTTCGGTACTGCAGTAATATCTCCATGGTCATGTGTTGTGTATTTGTTAGCTCCAGCCCTGAACCCAAGTTTTTTATAACGCTCAGGTTCAAAAAGTGAATATTGATTTATCTTTTTTTAAAATAAAATTAAAAAAAAATACTGAAGTATTGTTTACTCTAAATTTCCACTCTTTAAATAGTAAAGAATATGGGGAAAATTAATTTTGCTTGGTTTCTTTTATTGTCCCTGGTATTTTTATTTCTAACTTGAGATGTTACACCAGAGAACTAGTGCATAATTACTAATTATTATTGTCATTGGATTTTTTTGCTGCTTGTTAGTGATATGTTTTAGTTTAAGTCAGGGCACAACAGGGGCCTGCATACTGCACAGGCTGCACTCTAGGGGTGTGTCCACACGTGCAAGCATGTGCACTTACAGCAGCTCAAATAGAAGTGGTGCAATTTTGAGCCAGGGCTTTTTGCTTCAATGCACATGCTTGGACATGCACTTTGGTGTGGAGGAAATTGTGCCACTTGGGGCAAAATAACCCTGCCTGGCTCCTCCTGGATCTGCAGCCAGGGGGAGCTAGAGCCCAGCAGTATAAAAAGCTGCTCTGTCCTGGTTCCAGCAGTATAAAAAGCTGCCCTGGCAAGTAGCTCAGGGCTACTAGCTCTCAGGAGCTTCTGGGGTCCAGCCAATTGCTACCTGGGGATACTACCCCTTGTGCCAGCTGGACTGCTGAAGCAGCCCTGAGAGTTCCCTGCACCCTCTACACACTGTAGGCGTCTGGCAGTGGGGATTGCTGCCTGGCTGTGACCTGCTGCACACCTGCCAGACCCAGATGGGGACTACACAGCCAGTAGAGCCATCTGCCCCTCTGGGCCAGCTGCCAGTGGGCTGTGGATGCAGGGTTGGTATCTGTGTGGCACTACTGCCATGTGTGCCCCCTGCCCAGCCATCTAGGCAATTATCCCCCAGAAGCTGTTCCAGGTATGGTGGCCTGCTTTGAACTGTCATAGCATGTCCTGGCCCCATTTGGCCAGGAGGTCAGCCACAGCCAGCTGGGTCCAAGAGGCCAGTTCTTAGCAGGCAGGGTCCTGCCACTGGCCTCCCTAACAGGAATTCTGGTGTTCCTTATTGGAAAACTGAAAATCCCTGATAAAAAAAATCCCAAAATCACTCTGCAAAATACCCCCAAATCCATGTTCCTCCACAAGTAAAACAAAAGACCACTATAAAAAGACAGAGTGAGTGAAACAGAGACAGTGATCAGTTGGACAATATTTTATTGATATATCTATAGTGGTAAAGCAAGTCTCATATAATAATAAAGTGAACTCTAAATACATGTTTCATGAATTCATCAATACACGTTTTGCTGCACTCCCACAAGGAGATGGCCCCCACATAAGGGGTTTGGTTCCCAACATGGGGTTCAACTTCCAAATGAGGGGTACAGCCTGCAAACAAGGGGTTTGGCCCACCAACAGGGGTTTCAACACCCAAGTAAGTGGTATAGCCCCCAAACAAGAGGGTTCAGCCCCAAACAAGGGATTCATCCCCCTAACAGGGGTATGGCCCCCAAATGGGGGTCAAATGGCCCCCGCAGGAGCTACCTCTCCTGGAAGGCCCACATGACCTGCTGCCTCCTGGCCACATCCCCCACAATTGCTGCAACCCTCCCAATGGCTGCACCACCCAGTCCCCACTCCCCAGATGCCCCTAATGGCCTCCCTGCCCAGCCTCACCCCCCAACTTGCACCCCAAGGTCCCCATGGTTAACCTCACAATCCCAGGCACCATCACAAAACCCAGAAAAAAATCAGAAAAAAATAGGGAAAGAAAGCTATAGAACAGTGGAGCTCCAGGCAGCATAGAACAGTGGAGGGGGGCAGCAGGACCTGGGCTGTGGCCTCTGGGGCTGTCAGCCTGCCCCACACAGAGGGCAGCTGAACTTCAGGTAAGTTCTGGGGTATTTTTTTTTTCTTTTCAGTTGTAGGGTGGGGGGCAGGGATCAG
>NW_017728906.1:143253997-143271073 GCF_001723895.1 Crocodylus porosus
CCCTCCCCCCTCCTCCAGCCCCGCAACCCCTTACTCACCAGCATCAGAGCACTGGTGCTGAAACACAGGGCCTGGCCAGCTGCATGTTTCAGCACCAGGGCGAGGGCGAACCATAGACACGCTCTGGCTGCCAGAGCATCTCCATGGAGGACTCAGCCTCCGGTTTCCTCTGGTTATAGTCTGGGTCTGTCCTCTGCTAGTTTTTTAATCTTCAATTTTTTCAGACCCCTGGATAGCCAGGTGTCTAATTTTCTTCCCACACTGCAAGTTTGCAGTACAGGGAAAGTTTTTTCCTTTCTGCATGTGCCTGTCGCCCCACCCCAAAGGGGTTTGAGACAGGGCAAGAGGCACGTGCACGCTCATCTGGATGCAATCTAGAGGTACATCCACACATGCAAGCATGTATGCTTGCAGCAGCTCAAATAGAAGTGGTGCAAATTTGAGCCGGGACTTTTTGCTTCAGTGCACATGCTCTAACATGCACCTTGTTGTGGAGCAAATTGTGCCACTTGGGGCAAAATAACCCTGTCTAGCTCCTCCTGGATCTGCAGCCAGGGGAAACTAGAGCCCGGGGCAAGTGCCTGTGCTCTCCCCAGCAGTATAAAAAGCTGTCCTGGCAAACAGTTCAGGGTTACTTGACCTCAGGAGCTTCTGAAGCTTAGGCAATTGGTATCTGGGGATACTGCTCCCTTGTGTCAACTAGATTGCTGGAGCAGCATCCCAAATTCACTTTTTAAAATACCCCAAAATCCACATTCTTCCACATTTAGAACAAAGAGAGAGAAAGGGGGATTGATCATATGGACAAGGTTTTATTGTTATATTTACAGTGTTAAAGAAATTTGGAAGCCTATCAGTGTCTCTAACATCATAATAAAATAAATCCTAAATATCCATATGTTTTAATATTTGCTTTGGGTTTCCTTATCACATGGTGGGTGCACGATAGGGGGATGTGTGGTTTGCAGGAGGGGCTGGGAATTGGGGTGGGGGATGTGGGGGGCTGTGGAGCAATGTGGGGGGATTCGAGTCATTGTGTGGGTAGTTGTGAGGGGACTGTGGGTGTGGGGGATACTTAGGTGGAGTAGGTCCCTTGCATGAACACCGCATGCTCCCAGTGGCTTGTGGAGTACGATGGCACTAGCAGCGGTGGGAGCATGGTGGCAGTGTTAAGCTGGGAGCTCCCACAGACACCACCAGCACTGTCAGCAGCAGGGGGCGGGGTGGTGAGCAGCGAGCACCCGCAGACACCACTGACAGTGACAGTAGTGGCCAGCAGCAATCACTGACTGCTCACAAACACCACTGGCGGGGGGGGAAGGGGGAGTGGTAATCGACAACCACCTACAGGCACCACTGACATAGTCGGCACCTTTTTTGAGGGGGTGCACCATCATGCTCAGGGAGTGCAAATGCACCCCCTACACATTGCCAATCGTTCCCTGCCCCCATCAGAGCAGAGCTCTCCCCCACAGCACATGGGCTACCCTGCCTGAAGGGACCCAGGCCCCCCAAGGGGCAACAGCCGCGGGAGGCTGGTGACAGGCAGGGGAAGAAGCATGGGGTTGAAGACAGCCCTGGAGACATTCCCCTGCTGTATCCAGCCCTCTGCTCCCCTGAGGCTGGAGACAGCCACAGAGACATTCCACTGCTGCCTCCAGCCTCGGGAGAGCAGGGGACAACAGGGTTGTCTCCAGCCCACTGCTCATTCCCCTGCTGTCTCCAGCCTTCTGAGGTCCCCTCCCCGCTCTTCTAGCCCCGCCAACCCCCTGCTTACCTGGCAAAAGGCAGGTCCCTGCAGTTTGCATCACTGCCTGCCCAGCATGCTTCAGGATCAGGGAAAGTCCAATCATAGAGATGTTCTGGCACACTGCCAGAGCATCTCTGGAGGATTGAGCCTCCTGTTGCCTTGACCTGTTTTTTCCACCCAGGTTTTTGTTTGACTCCTCTCCCTGCACTGCAAATTTGCAGCATGGGGAACATTTTTTCATTCCTGTACATGCCTCTTGCCCCACCTCAAAGGGGCTTGAGATAGGGCAAGAGGCACGTGCAAGTTCATCTGAACGCATCCTAGGAGGGTACATAACTTGTTGGGACCCAGAGGCTTGGGGGTCTGCTCCCTACCATTTGGGCTACAGCAGCAGCATGCAGCCTCCCCACCCCCCACTGGAGGTACTGTGGGCTGCACAGGTGGTGCGTGGACCCTAGGGATATTCCCCAGTATACAGAGGTAGGAGAGACAGGACCTGGGGCCTACATATTAAATGCTCACAGGCCACATATAACCCACAGTCCACCAGTTAGACAGTCTTTGTCAATATTATCACCAGGGATCCTGGTTTTCTCTGATAAAAATAATCCCCAATTTTTGGATTTAAAAAAGTAACACAAAATCCACATTTTTCTGTGATTAAAATATAATACCACTATATATATATAGAGAGAGAGAGAGAGAAAGAGAGAGAGAGTTGTGTTTCATTTTAATCATGGAGAAATGTATATTTTGGGTTATTTTTTAATCCAAAAATGGTGGGGGGCAGGGAGTATTATATCAGAGAAAACAAGGATCCCTTATTATCACAGTTCTGAGAGGCCTGAATCTAGGCTCTGGGTGTCAGTGAGCTACATATTTTAGATTCCCATAAATGACATTCTAACTATTAAAACAGCTCACTGTCTAGGGATGTGATAAACTACAAGAGATACAAAAAACAAACAAATGGGGACATGAGAAGAATAATTTAAAAAATCTAATAGAGTATTTTTAGTATAGAATTTTCAGAAAGACAGTGTTAGCCTTTATCTGATCCAAGTGAAGTCAATAATTTATCAATTATTTCAGTAATGACAGAATTAGGACAGTGCTTAGACATGGTTAGACTGTACATGCTCAAAAGCAGTCTGTTTTGGTCATTTATGTGCCTAACTCCAGCTAAGCCTCTATATTTATCAAAGACTGGGTGGTACCATGGACCATGCCTAGTGACTGCTTGTGCTAAGAGCATGAATCCAGTTTAGTTCAAAACACAGATGTAGGTTCAACATAGTGGATAAAGTGCTTTTCTGCCAGGAAGTAGATGACCTGGGTTATTTGTTTTCCTTACTTTGAGGGGACTTAAACCCCATGTCCCACTTCTCCAGCAAGTGCCCTAGCCACTGAGCTCTTGACTGGTCTTGTGAAATTGGTCCACTGGCCAGCCAAGAGTGCTAAGCACTCTTACTAAGAGTGCTAAGCTTCTTACTAAGCAAGAAGCACAAGTTAAGGAGTATCACTCTAGAGAGCAGGACAGTCCATTCTTATGGGGAGCTCCTGGGTTCTGCTCCCTGTTGTCATGATAATTTCTGTTAATTTAAAAAAAAAAAAATTATCAAATGTAAAACACACAAACATTCCAGCAAACTTCCTGGAGCCGGGGCTTCCAGGCATTCAGCACCTCAGCAGCCCAAGCTCAGATGTGCCACCAAGCCATTTGCTAGAGCACTAATCGGGTTACTTTGAGTGAATCATTTTGGTTCAGTAAAATGCCTCATCTTTGCACACCATGAATGACAGAGATACTTAGACTGCACCTAGGGATCGAACAACTAAGATAGAGGAAAAATAAATTTTCACACGTCTGTACCTATCATTTCCTATGGAAAGCAAAAGAGGTCTCCCTGCTCATTATCTGCTTAAGTACATGCAGTCCTTATGTAAGATTCCTACATGCTTAATCCTGTCGATATCAGTCACCATTTTGGATCAAGTCATCAAAATGTTAAGAACGGCATCATGTAAGTGGAGGCATCCTCAAGACTGATTTGGGTCTGGTCATTATTTACCAATGGGACAGTTTTAAAAAAAAGAGCAGGAAAAAGCATGTACAGAAGGTGTTTAGATTAAATTAATTGTGGCCCCCTCAGGCAGGGGTCAGCAAAGTCCCTCCTGTGGGCCAGATCCGGCCAGCAGTGTGCTCCATTTCCCAACAGCCCCTGCCTGAATGGCTCAGGCCAGGCTCTGTGGAGACCTCCACCAGCCGCAGCTGCACTGCAATAGCACAAGGCTGGGGTTGCCATGGAGACTGGCCGTAGCCACACTGGCAGGGCATGCAACAGGGCAGGGGGCTGCTGCAGAGCCACTAAGACCTTGCAGTAGGGGCAGCTTGGTCTGGAGACAGGGCATAGCTTTGATCTGCAACCTGCATGCTCTGGACAGGGCCACTCAGGCAGCAGATAATGACTGTGCCCCTGCTCTGGACCAGGCTGTCACTGCAATGAGCTGGGGCACAGCCACAATCTGCTGTCCAGAGTGTGCAGGCAGCAGATCGCGTCTCTGCCCTGGCCCTGAACCAGGCTGCCCCCGCCACAAGATTCCAACATCTCCAGAGCAGCGCTCTGCCCTGCCCTGCTGTGTGCCCTGCCAGCATGGCTGGGGCTGGTCTCCATGGCAATCCCAGCCTTGTGCTATCACAGCACAGCTGCAGCTGGAGTCTCCATGAAGACCAGCCCCAGCCACGTGGGCAGGGGCTGCTGACAAATGGAGTCTGGGTGCTGGCTGGATCCCCCATTTTGCCTACCACTGCCCTACGGCCAGGATTCTGAAAATGTGTACTATATGCTTACATCCTAGAAAATTCTTACATTTAGGCATTTGGCTGAATGAAGGCCATATATGTGTGTGTTATGATGTGTGTTCAAAATTGCTTTGAGATAAAGCAGTACAGAAAGCCTGGACTTACTTACAATAACATGCATAACTTTTTTAGCAAGATCAATTTGAAAATATTGTCAATCCATTGCTTCTGCAGCTATCTGCAACATTAAAAGACTTAATTAATGTAAAGCCAATTATTATATACTGGATTGATAGTTATAATTAATAATTATGTGTTTGTTTTCATCTATGCAAGTTTATTTTCGGACAAAAATGAGAGAAAAGTATAGTATTCCACAGAAATGGAAAATATATAAATAATATAGATAAACAAGTGTATACCCAGCTAATCTTCACTGAAAACCCTTATTCTGGTTGCATGTTTGCTTTAGGCATAAGATTCTTTGTTGAATAACTCCGTACACCAAATTTCATCACTAGCCGTGAGCTCTCTGAAATCTTAAAGCTACAAGATGCTTAAGTTTGTAGCATAGGATAAAATACATCACACCAGCGATCAACTCAAGCTTAATTTCTCCTCTTCTTCCTTCCACTATGACACAGTTTTTCTTTTAAGTTTGGCTATTTGTTGCCATTAAAAATGTTTACAAGTCAGTACATAAAATTTGTTCTAAGAACATGGTGTAAGAATATTAGGTGAAAATCTGTTTTGTATGATGTCTCAGGGCTTTGTTACATGCTAAGTTTTGAGCTGCTTAAATGTGGATTGGTGTTAGTGATGGCTCAAGTTTGGAGCAGTCTCACCTGAATGCTAAAAATCTTCTATGACTGTCTCTCACCTGCACAGCTGTGACTTGTCACTAGAAGGCTGGTATGGAGGGACCTAACTAGGAGTTACAGCTGTGAATTGCCACTACAGGACTAGTGAGCCAGGGTAGACTTCTATCTCTGATATAGGTAGGGGTGTCTGAGAGATGGGTTGGGAGGGGGCATGAAGCTGGGAGGTAGAAAGTAAATGAGGAGGGGATGAGTAATGAAATGGTAGATGGAAAGGAGATGGGGGTGGGGGAAGGGTGGTGAAATGAGAGAAGTCAGCTGTTGAAGGACAAAATAAGTAAAAAAAGGTTTTAAAAAGAGATAAAGAGGAAGTAAATTAAAGATCTCATGCTTTAATAAATTTAGATTTGGGTTTGCAGTGTGGAGGGGTGCTGCTCATGCTTCCTCGGGTGGCTGGGGGTTGGGAGCACTAAGGAAGGTGCTTTTGGGGAGCTACTGCCCCGAATCCCAGGAAAAATGCCCCAACTCATGGGCACAAGATCCAGACCCCTAGGTTTTTTCCACCCACCTACTCCTCACCAGACCACTTAGACCCCACGCCTGGAGCAGTTTGTGCTCTGTGACCAGGCTATCTGGCATGTGATTTGCAGGATTTTTGCACAGGGCTGCATCCATGGGGGTGGAAGGCATAGGCAGAGGGAGGAAGGGCTAATGGGGATCAGCCACCTCAAACACAGGGCAGTGATAGGGCCACAAAAAAGCCTGGCTGCGGGCTTCCAGTGGCTGCAGCATGGGTAGGGAGGGGCAAGCAGGCAGCAGTGAGGGAAGGAGGGAGTGGGGCTGGGGCAGCCTGGGGCAGGGGAGGGGCAAGGGAGGGACAGGTGCTGCAGAGACAATGGGGCATGGGACTGAGCTGCAAGCAGCTTGTCCAGCAGATGTGGCTCCTGCTGCTACGTGCACCCTGAGAGGCACGTGGGGTGCATGTCCCCAGATCTGCGTAGGGCAGGGTAGGTTGCCACCATGGGCTGGGGCTCGGTGCCACCAAGCTCCTCCCGATGGGGGGGCAGGGGTGGACAGTAGCAGCACTGAGAGGGGGCTATGGTGGGAGAGCTGCAGCCACCCCAAAATTTGCCATAGCCCCCCAACTCCCTCTCCCTGTGCTGCAACTGCCACCCACCAGGAGAAGCTGAGTGCAGTCCCAGCCTCAGTGCACAGTGGCAGCCTGCCCTGCCCCATGCTGATCCGGGGGCACGAACCCCCTGTGCCTTTCCTCTAGTGCATGCAATGGTAGAAGGTGCCCCACCTCCCCGCATGCTGTTCTGTGCCCTACCCCAGTGCCCCTGCTCCATTCTCTCCCCCTTGCAACCCTTTGCCCTCCCCCCACAGACTCAACTGCTGGGGGTTGTGGGCACACACGCATGTGTGCAAGAGCTCAGACCCCCCCCCCCCCATTTTTTTCTTCCTCCACAGGAGGGTGGACAAGGGGACAGTGCATCCTGGGATGGTGAAGGACTGTAAACTTAGGTGGTTCATCTGTGGCAAGTTGCTCCACAATAATGGGACACTGGCTGGGTAACGCATATCAGAGATAAGCCCTGCCCTGGAAGGGTGTAACTTTAAACCAACTAAAGTGTGCTTAAAACTAGTTTCAGGTGGAAAATGCAGGGGTTAAGAGCTCCAGGACCCACCTAAAATTAATTTGTTCCGAAGTCCTCACAGAAGACTGATGCCTTTTGGGGATTCTTGAATTTTGTGCAAGTGTATTCTATATAAGCTTTAAAATGTACATCATGTGTGGGTATGTATTCAGCATGTTCTTAGATTGTCTGGTCCTTATCATATTAATATATAGACTGATTTTACCTATATAACTACTACAAGTTGAGTATATAATTATGAAATCCTTATGCTCATAGGTATCCCAGGGACTGGAAATAGAGAGTTTGTTTGTGCACATTTGCTTACAAGCATAAGAGCTTGCACTATGAAAGCCTAGATTATATGCACTTAAACTTTTTAGGTGGGACCATGCTTTACTACATGTTTCTACAGCACCTAGCACAAAGAATATATATGAATGCAGAATTACAAGATAAAGTTTTAGAAGAGTCCAAAATATTTTGTTCCAAATTCAGTGTTGCACCATCTAATTTCTGTCCAATGAAATTTTACAGAGTATAAATCAGAAAAGAATTTGACTCTGCAAATTTTGAAATGGCAGAGTATGTGAAATTCAAGGATGTTAACTGTTCATATAAACAGTTTTTTTCTGTCACAGTCAAGTAAAAGAAGTGGACTGCATGTACGATAGCTAAATGAATTCAGTTTGGTCTCATCCAATTGCTTATTTAATTCTCAGACATGGCATGCAGTTTAAAGCAAATTAACATTGTGTCATTTCTGTTTCACAAAACTTGAGTCAAGTAAATTGCCCTCCAGGTGTGTCCTGAATAGCATGCTAGCTGAGCCACTTCCAAAAGAAATTAGTGATCTACATTTGTTTGAGAAAATTATTTCCTAGACCATAAAACCTTTTCAGACAGTTGCTGAGCTGAACAGTGAACAGCAAAATGAGCACGTTTCCTTTATAAGAGCTAATATAAGCATTGCAGAATAAAATGCTGGTGTTTTTTTCCCCTACTAGTATATATGGCTTTTTAAGTAACAAGTTAAGTCTGGAAATTAATTCACAAGTTATGGTGTACATTTAAAAATTAGACACTAAAGTACAATTAAAGATTTGTTAATATTAGAAATATACATTGGCAGTGATTTAATGAGGACTCTTAAGGTAAAAAAGTGGGACTGAAACAGTGTGGGAGATCAGACTGCTACAAATATTTCTGCTAGAGTAGCTGGATACTTATTACTAGCAACAGCCTTCTTTGAAAATAGCCTAATATTGATAGTCAGAATGTACATGCTAACTGGAGTCACCACATGAAGAATGCACTCCAAAAAACCACTGCAGAATACACAGGGTCCTAGTAAAAAACAGTATTTGGATCCAGTTTTTCTTAGTCATATGGATGATCATTTAAAATCTCTCTCTCTCTCTCTTTCTGTGTGTGTGTGTTTTCTATCTGTATGGGGCCTAATTCTTAATACTTAATCCAATTTATACAGGTCTAGTTGTAGAAATAAATTATTTAAAAATATTTTTGCATCTGCTTTAAAGCTACTACATTGCTAAAGAGGTATAAAAGGACCTTGGATTACAGGAAAGTCTGGTCTATACTAGAAAACTATTCTGTGCACTCAAGACCTGCAACTGTAAATTTTAGACAGGAAAGGCTTCAAGTTGACCTCGATGGGAGATTTGCCTGTATCATGCTTGCAGATTTGGACTGAAAGAGAATTGGATACATTTTAGCTAGTCATTTTAAATTGAACCTAGTTTGAGTAATTCCTTATGTAATACAGAGCTTAGGAAGTACTCAAGCTAGATATTGGCAATACTTTTTATAGCTAGTCTTGTGGCATTAAGTACTTGATTCTTAGTACTAAGGAAAATGATTTCTAGGTAGTAAAGCCCTACAGAGAAATAAAACAGTTTGCAGTGAAGAATCCCATTAGTACAGATTTGCTCTGTACAAATTTAATTGACTTCAGTTATCCAAACAGACTAAGAAAGTGTCTATCTGTTTTAGATTGTAGAGCGGTAAGAGTATAATTTAGATTAACAGAACATATTGGAAGTGGAATATTAACACTGAAGAAGGTTAATAGTAGTTTAGCAAAGAGGGCCAAGTCACGATTTAGAATCTACCTTGTAACTCTCTGAAAGACTGATAAATTTCTCTTCACATCAAGTTGTAAAGTAATGAGAAATCCCTATTCAATTAATATGGAAAGCTGAGATAAACTTCTGATTGACTGACACATTTTCCAAACTGTCACAAATGTTATATTCCTTCTGCATGTTATAAATGGCATAGAGTTTTAGTGAAACTTAAAAATAATTTTGCATACTTAGGGCTAAATCCTCTTTTACCTACTAGATGTCTAATGTATAGCTGCCAAAAAAATCCTGGTATAAATGACTAGTAACAGGGAGGCATTCTACTTCACCTGCATAGACATTCAGTCTAAACTTTCTGTGTTTAGAGGAGCAAGTACACAGCTTGTGTACTTCCAGAGTTATTTTCTGCTTTACCCTGAAGGGGCACACAGCTCTCAAGTTCATTTCAGTAGGCTGCACTTAAACTCTTGCAGAGATGGACCTTTTTGGAGACTTGTAGCTCTCCATTTATTGGAATGGGGAATTTTGCCAAATCTAAGATATATCCATGTCATTGGAATTGTCCTCCGCCCACCTACCTCCAACTGCAGAAGACTTATACATTTAGATGACTATGTGGGCTATAGCATAAGGGCTACGCTCCTCCTTCATAAGTAACTTAATAGTTAGATCACTTAACTAGGTTATAGGAAACCTGTGTTCTAGATCAGTGGTGCCCAGTCTTTTTGCCCAGCAGGCCAGATGAACAACGCCTGGTCCATTTGTGGTCCTGATCCAGGTCCTGGGGCAGATGTGGTGGGTACCACATGGTTGGAAGGAGAGGTACAAGGGCAGCCCCACAGAGAAAAGGAGTTTAACTTGGCCCTGTAGGAGGAAAGGGATGTGGCTCAGCCTCAACTCAGCCCCATGGAGGGAACTGACGTTACTGCACAGTCCCGACTCCACAGAGGTTATTTCTGATGCTACTGTGCCATTAACAATGAGCTACTGTGCAGTAGCATTGGCATCATCGTTCATGCCTTCCAATGCTACATCACTGAAACAATGAGCTATGGTGATGTAGCTTGTCGCTACAGTGATGTAGTGTCTCATCTGGATGCATCTAGTGACCATTAAACAATAGAGTTCAGGATCTGGGATTAGCATGATTAGCAAATTTGCTAATCTACACCAAAGTTGGAGTTTCAGATGCTTTTGAGGGTTGGGCTAGGAACCAGGGTAACCCGGATAGACAGGGAAAATGGTCTTCAATCAGTCAGATGAGATGCAACAAGGACAAGTGCAAAGCCCTGCATGGAATAAATGCAGGCACAAATCCAGACTAGGGAATGACTGGCTTGGCTGCAGTACTTCAGAGAAGGAACTGACAGTTGTGGTAAACCAAAATTTGAATATAAGCCAACAGTATGCTCTTAATGGGAAAAAAAGGCGGGGGGGCAACAACATACTCGGTTGTATTAGCAAGAGTTTCACTTGCAAATGAAGGGAACCGATTGTTCCACTCTATTCAGCATTGATGAGGCCTCACCTGAAGTACTTTGCCCAGCTTTGGACACACTTCAAGAAGGATGTTTGCAGAGTCCAGCACAGATCAGCAAAAAATGATCGGGAACATGGAAGCCAAGACTTATGAGGAAGGGCTAAAAGAACTTGAGTCTGGAGAAGAGAAAACTGAGGCAGGATTTGATAACAATCTTCAAATACTTGAAGGGTAATTATAGGGAGGAGGGACATAGGCTTTTTTCTGTGGTGACAGGGACAGGACTAGAAGCAAGAGGAACTTCATCAGAGGAAATTAGGAAGATTAGGAAGAACTTTTTGACTATGAGAATTGGAACTATTAAGCATTGGAACAGGCTACTTAGGGAATATGTAGACTCTTCATCCTTTGATATTTTTAAGAGCAACTTGGACATATATTTGACTGGGATGGTTTACTCAGCGATGAACATGCCTTGAGCTGGCATTTCGAGTAAATGACTTTGTAAGGCACTTTCCAGCCCTACTTTCCTATGACCCATGCACCTTCTCTTGGCCACCAGTGCTATTTATGCAGTTCCCCAATGCCTCTGTAATACAAAATTCAGAAACAACGAATTGGAAACAAACACTTGCTTTCTCACTTCTCGGCTCTTTGGGCTAAGGTCAAGTTTAATCACAGATGGTATCTTGACAAGGCACATACAGATCATCCAGACTGAGGAAGCCTAACATGACCTACTTCACCTCTGAAAGCACCTGATTCAGTCTGACACTTAGCAGTGAAATAGCCTTCACTATGTTTCCCCCCAACTTAAGCTAAATGCTCTGTTTTGTGTTCTTTTCTGTTTGCAGTAATAACTAAAAGCTAATTATGACACAGTACAACACAGAACCTGAAAAAGTTTTGATTTACATTTGCAGCTATACACCATGTAACACATTAAGGCTATGAAAAGTTATGGCATTTGTCCTGGAGGGGAAAAAAACCACATTTTTTCTTTTGTTCAGACATCCATGTTCATTGTCCCAGGACAAACCGTAAAAATGGTTTTGAAATAAGAAGTGCTAACAGTTTGTTCTAGGACACCCCTAGGTATATATAAATAGCTGTCCCTGGATTCATCATTGAATCAATGGCAGAAGAGTGGCAGTGCATTCAGCCACACACTAAACCCCGATTTGAAGGGCGATATGTGAGAATGTCAATCCCTTGATCTTTTCTTCTGGGACAAAAACAGAAGAACTGATCCAAAGAAAAATGCAACTTCCATTCCTAGAGTAATAGATCTAGGCTCAATGCATTGTGAAGTGGGATGAATCCATTTTGATAACAGTAATGTGTGCTTTAATATAAAAAGCAGATCCAAAATAAAAAATGGAAAAAAGGAAAAAAGGAAACTCATTTTCAGCAACCTATTATTTCTCTTATACCTTCTAAAAATATTGGCCAAGATCCTCAGCTTTTATAAAGGGACACAGATTTGTTTGAATTGAGGGGGGCTATTCCAGTTTATATCAGGTGTTGAAAAAACCCACTTTTTTGTATGCATAAAATTACAAATTCACATAAATTACCTGTTGTCTAATGATAAGGTTACTCTGGTTCTGTCATCACAGGAGTAGGATGGTTGACTTAATGGTTTTGAAAATTAGCAGCTTCCCTTATAATAATAGCAGTGTAAAACTATCATAAAATTAAAGTTTTAATTATATTCTGTCAAGAAAACTTCTGCAACAATTATTTTTATACGAAACACTTTACACTAGAATCTAATGATAATTTTTATCTCTTAATATTTTGGATTCTTTATCTGGTTATTTTTCCTTTAAAAATGTCCATATTGAAAACATGTGGATGTAGTTTTACATTCTGCAGTATGTTTGTAACACAACATCCCTCTGTAAAGAATGGCAGGAAAAATAGGCTGCAAAAATAGTGTACATAAATATATTCTCAACCAAGACTTGGTTGTCCAAATTTAACATCCTTAGCTTCTGGAAAATGAATATTCCTTGGGCTGCTTATGCTTATGAATCGCTTAATTGCTCTTCTAAGAGACATATGGCACATTTTGTGGTTGCAGGATGCTTCCTTAAGCATAAACTAATAGAGGGTAAATTCAGGCTAGATATAAGAAAGAACTTTTCTATAGGCACTTTGTTGAGCTCATCTGAACCCAATACCTTCCAGCCCATAGCAGGGGGCTGGACTTGATGAACTTGCAAGTCCCTTCCGGTTCTATAGTTTTATGATTCTATGATTCATTTTGCATTGCTCCTTTTATGAAGTGATGTAAACTGGCCCTGCTGCTAGGTATGCACCTGTGCTATGTATGCAGTTTCCCCAATGATGCTATTATACAAAATGCACAAACAAGTGGGCTTTGGAGAATGGTTATGAACTGCATGCACATAAGGCAGTTGGATTGATGTCTTTACTGGTACGATGAATAATAACTGGGAGAACATTTTTAAAGGGGCCTTGAGCAAAAAATGTGTTCTTTCCTGGCAGGTTGGTTCATTCCTGTGGGCAATGAGAAACTCACTTGACATGTCTCTGTCTCCTGAACTCTCTCCTGGTCTATGTCATCTAATTATTCATGGAGTTCCCCTTTCCCAGAAGTCTAGGTTTGTTTAGTCTGATTCTTTTTAATGAATGGTTTGTTTTGTCTTTCTGTTTTACTGCTGTTTTGAAAAATAAAGGGAGCAATAATAGCTGGATAATCAAAGATGAACGGCTTCCATTTAGGAAAGTCCCTCTACTATACATCCTGATTATCTTCATTTGCCATATGGATGCAGTTTCAACAAATTAAGAAACATTGTAGCATTTCAAATTTTATCTTCATACTTCCCATGGCAAGTTAGCTCTGTTTCCAAATCGATTCTTCTGCTGTGGAGGCAATACACCAAATTCTTCTGTGATTTACACTGCAGTAAATTCAAAATAACCAGACTAAAATGGAGTTATCCTCCTTTTGCCATAATGTTACTAAGAGGAGATTCTGGCATGGGTTTCGCATTCTAACAGGATCTATTTGGCTCAAAAAATTCTGGAAAATTTTTTAGCGTAAGGTTCTAAATTTCACAGGACAAAACTATGAACAAATATGAAATGCCAATGTAACACAAACCCACCCCAGAGGTGGCCGTAACACCTCCGGTATACTAAGCCTTTGCTTTACCCTGATTTTTCCCTTCTGTTTGCCTGCTATGTCTTGATGCATTTATACCTTTAAGAAAGATATAACTTTAAGAGGCTGCTCCAGGTATTCCTGAGTAAACTCTCATCAACTTCTGTCCTAGTCGTGGGCTAGAGTCTATTCTAGTTCTGTCTTTCCCCCACCCTGGCTCTCAACTCCACACTATTTCTGGGTACCTTGTCCCCACCCTGGGCACTGGACCCTTCTGGTTCCCCCCGACCCCAGCTCCTGACCTGCTCTGGTCCCAGCTGCACTCTACTCCTGTGTACCTAGTACCCCCTGGGCACCAGACCCTCTTGGGGTCTGGTGCCCAGCCACTAGCCCTTTTTTAGTTCGGTTCCTGAGCCTGCTGGGATCTCCTTCTCCTTTTAGTCCCTCCTAAGTCCCCAGGTGTTACCACAGGCTGTAATCTCCTAGGTAATATTCAGAAGCTGCATCCATCCTGCCCAGGAGATGTTTTCTCAACAACCTCCAAGGCCAGACTGCCTCGCCAGCTCAGGCTCTGGGCCTACATACTGCCTAGCCCCCTTCTGGGTCATTCAGCTCCTGATTGTCCCCCTGCTACACCTGCCACTGGCTTCATCTGCAACCTGCCTGCTCTTAGAAGTAGCAGGAGCACCAAGCATCCTACTACAGCCAAATTCTATCTTTTCCTTGATAGTAAAATCAGGCTCATATCCAATATACTTAAATGTGTACAGTAAGTCTATAAAATTACACCTATTTTGTTTTATGTATATTTAATATGAACCAGAAAAAGGCTACATTTTATTCCACTTACTAGTTTTGTAAGTGGATTTAGGGTCCCACGTATGATGCTATTCTAAGTTGCCTGACACCTTGCAAAACAGTTACTGCAAAAGGTGGTTGGGTTCCAATTCCTTTCTGATTTTTTATGACTCACTCTTAAGGGTAAATGGTACTTTGCTACAGAAGTGGATTCATTAATAGATTTTTAAAAGTGGAACTCAAGTGACTGGAATAGAGCTTCAACAGAGTCAAATCGAATCACACTCAGGCTCCTGAGTTCATTTATCTCCCTAAGAAGTGGAATAGAATCTGGCCTTAAGTATTTGAAAATAATAAACCAATAGCATCCATTCTCCCAGACATAACATTATCTTAACATGCCAGAAGGAATTATCATTGATTAATACACTGTTTCCCCATCCATGACTATCTCCTGCTTGGTTTAGGTGTCTTGGTATCAGGCATTATGTTTGGTCCTTACCTCCCATTTGGTGTTATCTAGTTAACTTTGCAAAAACATCATCAGTCAAGAGCTGAATTCATTAACAACAAATATGTTAAACTCAAAGCTGCTATAGCACTTTTAATACCGTTGCCTCTTGTGTACCTATTACAGCAAATAAATACCATGGTTTTCTATTACAGGGACTTGCAACACTAGGAGATTTGACAGACCACAGGGAAACTATTTATTTCACAAATATGAGCTAAGTGCATGGGAGGGATATTAATATTTCATACATATATTGTAATGCAGTATTAGATTATAGAAGTCAATTCAGATAAATTCTCCATCAGAGAGTCCCAGTACACCAGGCGATGTATCATACTACTGGGAAAACTGAATTCTGATCTGCTAGCTGTGTATCTGGACTGCAGTTAAGTAAGACAAAGGATTAGCTACAATAAAATATATGTAGACCATAAATATGTTAGTTTTAGATAATAATAAATAACTATGACAATACACAGTTACGTTTGGTAGTGCTACAAGCACAGTAGAGCCATAGCTCATTACTCGATGATATTGTGCTAAAGAAAAGACCAGCATTGATGTCATATGTATCATTCGAACAAGATGTGCACTTTCAAATATCTCTTAGCTTTGAACAGGCTCCAGATAAATTAATGTAAGGAACTGAACATATTTCCAAGTATTGTCTTGCATAGGCAATTTTTCTCTGCTAAACTTAGAGCTGTAAATCTGAAAATGAATGTATTCCAGGAAATATATGTATGAGTCCCACTGATTTATACACACATACATACTGTAGACACATATGTGTATGTATCTGAGATGCAGTAGTTAAGTAATTAAGGATTCTTGTGATGAATCAGGAGGCGTGAGTTTAAGGCTTGCTTTAACCGCATGCCAAAGGCTGCTTCCAGTTGATGCAACTGTAAATGGGTAATTTAGGCTGGGATTGAAAGGCAGTGACGATGCTATCCAGGGGTCAATTCAGGGTAGGTGCAGTAGTGCCATTGTACCCCAACTTTGATTCCTGCTTCACTCAACTTTAAAACCAACTGCCTGGGAGGGCTAGTGGCATTTCTATTTACTATTTGCTTAAGCAAGTACTAAATGACTGTGCAGTTACAACGGAGCAGCCTGGAGCACATGTAGATGCTCCCACTGTCAAGATATGCAAGAAGGCTAGATTTTGTTTTCGGAATCAGAATAAGAATCGCACATTTAACTATAATGGCTAGAGGACTACAATGATCTTTGACTATTTTTGCCTTGCTTTCTTGTGTTTTATTAACCTTTATTAACCTTTATATATGCTGTAGCAAATTAATGCACATTACAATAGTCATATTTATTTTTGCTTTGAGCTTAAACTGAATAATATGGTGCTAGTCCCCTACCATATTAGTAAATCTTTGCATTTCTTTTTAACTGGAGAAAAAATTGTGTTGTGTTATATGTGATGATGGAGGTCACCACTTGCATCCCCATTTTCAAAATCCTAGGTCCAGCCATATTCCTCGTCACATTTCTTCTGCTGACTGCAGAAACTGGGGTGACCCAACTATGCTAATCTATGGACCTCTTGAGCACGTTCAGATGAGCATGAATGTGCCTCTTGCCCTGCCTCAAACCCCTTTGAAGTGGGGCAAGACGCACGTGCGGGAACAAAAAAACTTGCAGCTCAGGGAGAAAATTAGACCCCTGGATATGCAGGGGTCTAAAAAAAATGAAGTTTAAAAAAGCAGGGCAGGCAACCAGAGGCAACTGGAGGCTGGGTCCTCTGCAGAGATGGTTTGGCTGCCAGAACATCTCTAGGGTTGTCTCCTTGCCCTGGTGTTGAAACAAGCGGCCGGCCAGGCTTCATGTTTCAGCACCAGGGCTCCAGTGTCGGTAAGTAAGGGGTCAGGGGGGCTGGAGGATGGGGAAGGGGATGATGGGGGGCACCCCTGATGGCCTCATCCACTCTCACAGCCCCTGGACTCATGTCCTGGTTGGCCCCTCTCCCTGCCAGCCCCTGTGAGGGCCCCACCCCCTGCTGTGGCTAGTGTTTCCCCCC
>NW_017728906.1:143271173-143300382 GCF_001723895.1 Crocodylus porosus
CCCACTCCATAGTTTTAAAAAACAAACAAAAAACCCCTGGCATTTACCTGCAGTCTGGCTGCATCTGCCTGACTGGGGCCACACCTGCAGAGAGCAGGGCAGGCTGACAGCCCCAGTGGCCCCAGCCTGGGCCCTCCTGCCCCTCCACTGTCCTGTGCTGTCTGGGGGACTCTGCCAGGAGGCTCTGGAGTCCCCCCCCACCCCTGCTTCTCAGGTAAGCAGAGGTTTTTTTTTCCCCATTTTTTCCCGTTTTTCTGTTGTTGTTTTTTTAAGTGGCAGTGCCTGGGGTTGAGGGGGGTTGCTTTGGGGGCCTGGGGTGCAAGTTGGGGGGGGGGGCTGGGGGGGGCAGCTATTGGGGGGCTGGGAAGGGGCATGTGGACCTTGTTGGGGGGTGGCAGCCCCTCAAGGGCCATTTGGCCCCCATTATGGGGCTGTACCCCTTGTGCAGGGGCCAAATCCCCTGTTGGGGGCTGAACCCTTTGTTATAGGGGCCAACTCCCCTGATGGGGGGCCGAACCCCTCGTGTAGGGGCTGAACTCCATGGGGGGGCTGAACCCCTTGTGTGGGGGCTATCACCCTGTGGGAGGGCAGAAAAATATGTGTTCATGAAACCTCTATTACAGTTCACTTTATTATTATAGGAGACTTGCTTTAATGCTGTAATATATATCAATAAAACGTTGTCCAACTGATTGCTATCTCTGTCTCACTCACTCTCTCTCTTTATAGTGGTCTTTTGTTTTACTTGTGGAGAAACATGGTTTTGGGGGAGTTTTAAAGAGTTACTTTGGGATTTTTTATCAGGGATATTTAAGTTTTCCAATAAGGAACACCAGAATTCCTGCTAGGGAGGTCAGTGGCAGGACCCTGTCTGCTAAGAGCTGGCACCTTGGATCCAGCTGGCTGTGGCTTGCCTTCTGGCCAAATGGGGCCAGGAAGACATGCTTTGACAGTTCAAAGCAGGCCACCACACCTGGAACACTTCTGGGCAATAGCTGCCCAGATGGCTGGGCAGGGGGCACATATGGCAGTAGTGCCACAGAGAGGCCAACTGTGCAACCACAGTCCACTGGCAGCTGGCCCAGAGGGGCAGATGGCTCTACTGGATGTGCAGTCCCCATCTGGGTCTGGCAGGTGTACAACATCTGGGTCTGGCAGGTCACAGCGAGGAAGCAGCCCCCACTGCCAGACCCCTGCAGCGTGTAGAGGGTGCAGGGAACTCTCAGGGCTTCTTCAGTAGTCCAGCTGGCACAAGGGATACTGTCCCCAGGTACCAATTGGCTGGACCCCAGAAGCTCCTGAGAGCTAGTAGCCCTGAGCTACTTGCCAGGGCGGCTTTTTATACTGCTGGGGCCAGGTCAGGGCAGGTTTTTATACTGCTGGGGACAACACAGGAGCTGTCCCTGGGCTCTAGCTCCCCCTGGCTGCAGACCCAGGAGGAGCCAGGCAGGGTTATTTTGCCCCAAGTGGCACAATTTGCTCCACACCAAAGTGCACGTAAGAGTGGTGAGGCAAAAAGCCCTGGCTCAAATTTGTACCACTTCTATTTGAGTTGCTGCAAGTGCATGTGATTGCATGTGTGGATGCACCCCTTAGTTTTACAGTTGAATTTTGACTTCGACATTTATATAAAACCATATATCTGTGCACGCTTGTGTGTGTTTTGGTTTTTAAATATATTTGAAATCATGAACAATAAAACATGAATATTTGTGTATGAATGTATGATATATGTGTGAGAAAGTAATACCCTCTAGGAATTATAAATATTCTACAGTATGCTTATAAATCTAAGAAGCAGTCAAATAAGTATATTGTGACTCAAAAGAGTTATCTATCCATTTTTCCCCAGTTGGTATAAGGAAGGAGTAATCTACTGATCTATGCAAAGGCCAGATTAATTCCCACACCAGCTCGGTTCTGCTGTCTAATATGAGGGAGGATGAGGCCAAACTCTGCATATGCGCTGCTTCTGACAGTACACTTCTTGCTTCACAAGGTAAGAAATAGTAGTCTTATGTAACCTGCTACCAATTCTGGCCAACTATATTGATAAAGACTTCAGTGGAGAAATAGAGTAGTTTAAGCTATGTATGTATAGTCATGTTAAGTTTAATCACAGTGGGTACATCTACACATGCCGCTGACTGCGCATTTGCTAAAGAAAGTACTAAACAACTATGCAGTACCGGCTGCGAACAGTTACTGTGGGAAGCTACATTACCATAATGATGAGGTATTGTGATGTAGCATCTCATGTAGATGTACCCAGTCTGTAGCATAACTATGATGAGTCAGGGACCAGCCACAGACACTGTTTTATTGGGAATCAAACATGGCTACTGCTGCCATTGCTGGTGTGGCTGCCCTGTGCCCAGGGGCCAAAAATGGTTCATTATGCCTTTTAGAACAGTGTTTCCTGAACTGGTTCCACTTTCTTTTCAAAGACTTACCTTGTAAATAGACTTACACATGCATTGCCTGCTTATAACAACAAGCTATCTTTCTACTGAGTAACTCTCAGTATTGGCAAGTCTAGATTGTAGTTAAAAAAAACCCCAAAAACAAATATAAAAGCAAAATTAGCTCTTGTTTAGGTTCTCCATAGCAGGCACCCAATTGTACTTATTTATTCCAAATGGCAAACAGCAGAGTTGAGTTACATTATTTTTATGCCTATTCCCTCAAGAAACAAATCAACAAAATATATTTTCAGCCAATAATAGATTTTTAAATGCAGTATAGGTGAAGAGCTAACTATAGGGCTGTGCTAGGTCTAGATTTTTCTGAACAGGTGGGTAATTTTCTTTCAGTTTGAAGGCTGAAAATAAATGAAAAAGAATAAAAAGTGATCATTATAACAGGAGATCTCTCTGTAGCACTTGCTTCTGCTCTGATGCCACAAATTACTCGGTACTGTCTCTCTCTCTGGTCTCACTGGCCTAGGGGGCCTATAACCACCTCATCTCCTTTCATGTCCTCCAATATTACACAATCACCTTCTTCCTTGTTGCATCCTTGCCTGTTCCTTCCAGATCAGTTTTTATGTTATCATCCCAGCATTGGGTTGGGTATCACCAATAGTGTCAGACACTATTTGCTTGTGCACAAATGATTTTCCTGGTTCAGCCTGCTGACTGTATGCCTTCTCCTTCTATCCCACAAATCTTGTTTACCACATCAGCAAACTACTTTATATCCCCATTAGAGTTTGACCCTGCTATACTTATTATAGATTGTCAGTCCTATCTCACCATAAGTTGTATGTGGCTGAAGAGACGTGTAGCTGGAGAGATGTTGGGAAACTAAGGTAGAGAGCCAGCTGGAGAGTATCACAGAGGTAAGTCTTCCTTGTTGATACTTGATAGCTTGTCATTGGGACAATAGAAAAGTATAGATAACTGCTCTTTGGTTTTGTTTTTGTTTTTTCCATTTGTCTTTTAATAATTTCATCCAATCATGTTTCTTCAGTTATTTAAGAAAACATTTGTGGCAGTGATTTGGTCATGTCTCTTGACAGCAAAATAGTGTCTGCTTAAAAGAGTGCTTGCTGATACATCGTGCAACAGCTAAACCAGCTTTCTGATGGTTAAACCTGGTTTTCTGCTGCTTATCTATGAATTGTGGAATGCTTATAGCGAGAAGAAAGAGTGTAAAAGGAAGCCATTGTAGTTAAGCATTTCCTGTATTTTGTTAATGCATTTTGCCATAGCTTAAAGCCAGCTTCATTAAAATGGTGCAGCTAAAATTGATCATATACAGAAAACAAAAAGGCTTGTACTACTATTGGTTAGTCATAGAAGGAGAGTTTGTAATATACAACTATAATTGGCTGCAAGCCAAAAAAAAATCTATAAATTTCTGGCACATCCGGAAATTGGCTGAAGGAAAGTGGCATAGTAAAAGAAGCTATGATTGTGAAAGAGAAACCACAGACCTGAATTCGGCAGGGCAGTGCATCCTGAGAAGCTCGAAGACTGAATATCAGGGTCCTTCCTGGTACCCCTTTGGACAGTGTAGACTGGGGACGCCTGACTTTGCTGGATTTCAAGAGGCTTGTTGTATACCAGGCATAAAAGGGGACTGCCAGTAAGTTGCCGACTCAGAGATTTACTGTCTTGTCTTTGTTGTGTTGTTAAGCTTTGTGTAATTATGTGTTTGTTAGATCAAAAAACTTTTCTTACCTTTTCACCCCAACCACTATCTCAATCCTGAACCAACCCACTGCAGGCAGCTGGGACAAACATTATGCAAGGCTTTATCAAAGGTATCATAATAAAATCAAGACACATAATTTTTGTGCTATAGCCAGATCCAGATTGGTTACCTAGATAATTCTACATAGGCATTAAAAAACCTAAAAATCAGGTGCCTGTCCCTGAACAGTAGATATAATTAGGTATTAGGGTCTCTATAGACAGAGTGGTAAGAGTTAGATGTCTCCAGTGGGTAATTCAGAGAGCCTTGAGGTACCTAAAGATGGACAACAGGAAGCACTGACCACAAGGATATGTCCAGTCCCTCTCTAAATCATAGACATTCTGTCCACGAAAGCAATCTAGAGGACCTAGTTCCTCTTATAAGCGTAAATGCCTGATATCTTCTGACAACATAAATACTGTATCAGTTTGAGCCGTCATCGGAGCTGGGTTCTGGGTCTTCTCTAATTCCCAGAACACCATTGTAATCACACTCCACTATTTTTGGAAACACCCTCCACCATTTCCAGTGAATCTTGACCAATGGGCATAAAGGAATGCAAAAGTCACAGGGCCAAAAGGAAAGCAAGCATGCAGTATCCTCACTGTAGTGCAGTGATGAGGAGGAATTCCTGGGTTCTGAATTCTGTTCCCAGAACTATTTCTACATTTTGCATTGCACAGGAATTGGTTTAAACATAAAACAAAATAAAAATCTGGGGAGAAGGAAAATTTACGAAGAGGGCAGGAAATATCTCCACCCAACCTATTTGACAGACTGTGGTTAAAATACCTTCCAGGGAAGAGAAAGAGGTAGGGTTTGAACACAAGCTAAGGAGGAGCTAGAATTCAAGATGCTTCTGCTGTGGAAGTGTTTTAACCACACAGATTTGGGCTTAAAGGTGATGGTATCGGGCATTTTCAAGTTGACTTCACTGAAGTCAATGAGAGTTGGATATTGTCTGAGTACAACTAGTCAACTGGGTATTTTGAGCAGCAACATAAGAATGTAGCTGTGCACCCAGGGTGGTTGTTGCACACCAGGGCAGAGGCGATTTCCAGTTGCCACTGCTGCTGTGATCACATCTGCATGACAGAGACAAAAGCCATTTTTTTCACCCCCAACCCTACCATCATCCAGGGCGGTTACCACTGTCACTACACCCTGTGGATGTTGTTGGATTTAAGCACCCCCTCAGCACCAATTTGGATCACAATGGAGATTAGGTTCCTATTGCTATTAAACACTCCCGCTCCCATTAAGCTCTCAAACTCAATCACTTCTGAGACCCCTCAGAAGCCTTGGCTTACACAGTGTGAAATGAAGGTTCTGAATTAACTTAGTCACCTACAGCAGAATTCTGTTCTAATTTGTGCACCTAAATGGCAGTTTTCCAGCCACATAAGTAATGTTTTTTGACATGTTTGCACAGGTTGTAATTTTATTCTTTCTGCACTGTGGGCGCGTAAGTGTGCATATGTAGGCTGAGCATGCTCAGCTATCTATGAACTGACCAGGCATGTGTACACTTACATATGTTCATACATGAACTTTTATAAGAGGAGAGGGGCGGCATATGTGCAGAGCAGAAATATTTTAGTTCCAACAGCTGAGTGTTTAGGGAAGTTGCCCAGAGAGTCACAAACCTGGGTTCTAAGTCCACCTTGCTCAGAGGGGAATTACATCTGCCTCTCTAACTACCCATTGCAGCACAGGTTAAGTATTATCTAGTCCACACATCAGCACTTCTTTTGAGCTGAGCTGACATCCTTTCTATTTGATAGTCATTGGATGGAATGAATGTAGAGAAGAGCAAAAGGTTGGGTTTTTTTCCCCCCAACTGGAATAATGACCCTCTTTGAAGCAATGTAGAACTTAGTGATCTTTAGCTGTTAGGGCAACATGAGTCTTACTGAGCAACAGACACTCCCATTAGGCTTTTGTGCTTCTTCCTGGCCCCACATCTCTCTCTTTCTTGGCTGCCAACAAGCCAGTTTCAAAAAGAATGTTGGAAAAAGGAGTGTGTGATACCTCATCTGTGTTGTGGGAGTTAGAGGACAATGTTAGGGAGTCAGAAAGGCAGGTTCAAGCCTCCTGGCTGTAGGGAATGAAAAACCTGAATCTCCAGCTTCGAGGATAAGTGCCTTATCCACCTAATTATTCAAGATAAAATATAGGAAGGACCTCATCCTGTGGTCTAACATCTACACAGGTTTCTGGCCAGCTATCTTTTTACATCTTATACACACTTACATGTCCAGAATAGGTGAGTGTATATGCCAAGCCAGTATGTAACCTACTATACATGCTCACTTATGTGTCTATGCACACAAAATTTACATGACCACAGTTCAGAGATCATGGAAATACCACCTCTGTAGAAGTGCCAAAAATGTTACTTGTTTGGCTAGAAAACCTCCATTTGGGCACAAAAAAGCAAATAGCGTTTCTTCCCTAAAGAATTCTTTGTCTGCTGGAACTGGGTAACTCTGTCTGACTGGCCTTTTGGAACACATGGACCTAAAGCTCACATAGTATCTCTTTAAATAAATATGAAAACAATCTAATTCTGACTCTAAGCTAGTTATGCTGTCAAAGATGGTGACTAGGTTGGTTAGACATTTATTCATGACAAATCCATGTTGCTGCCTGATAACCTTTTATTCCATAGATGTTGCTGCACTGAATATTTAACAATTTCATTTAGGTGCATCTACACATGCACTTTAACATTTATTAGCCTATTTTACTTCATATTGTTACTTGAAAATCGTGCTCTTTAGTTAATGTGCATTAAGACAGGCAAATGTGCATTTTCCTAGTACCTCACAATGGAGGGTACCTGTACACAAGTGTGGTGGCTGGTCTGACAACCTGTAATTACAGATTAATTGAGTCTGCTAGAGTGTGGTAATTATTAAACTCCAGCGGCCTCCTGCATCTTGTGCATCAGTGTCCCCAAGCTTCAAAATGGTGGTGGGAGCACTTGAACTAAAGCTTATCGAACAAGCATTAGTTCAAATGCCCCTGCTGTCATTTTGAAGTGAGGGGACACTGATACATAAGACATGGAGGCGCTTTAATTACAGTGGCTCTTAGAGCCCCTCTAATTAAAGCACCCCCCTCCCATCCCCGGATCACATGCAAAACTGCCCAGAGGTACTAGATTTAACACAGGCAATGGAACAGGCGGGGCCACCTGGGCCATGGCCCAACCAACTTTTAGCATGTTAATTTATATAATCCACAAGTGTACAACTGCCATTCCAGTTAAAACTGTATATCTATTTTGTTAACTTCTTAGCTAGCTAAATGAATGGGCTAAAAGTTGGTTGGGCCATTGCCCGGGTGGCCTACCCCATTCCACGGCCTATGTTTAATGTGCATTAACTAAATGTACTCTTAGTATTTTTTCAAGGATCAATGTTTTTGAGTAGTCTATAGCTTCCTTAGTCTTCCTTTCTTCTTTTTAATGATAACTATCAAGTTTACTACTTTTCTGGAAATGCACCCCCGCCCTCCGCCTTCCTCTATAAGTTCTTTTTCACAATAACTAGTCATTCAGAAGTTGCTTTAGCTAGTTCCTTAAGTGCTCTAGGGTGAATTTATTTAGGTACTGCTGACTCAAAAACATCTTACATATCTAAATATCCTTAACTTCTTTCCCACTCAGGCCTGCACTCCCATCCCTTGGTACAATTAATTTACTTTAAACATCTGGCCACAATTAAGTCTTTTGTGAAGACTGAGGAAAAGGAGACATCAACTATTTAAGTCTTTTCTGCATCATCTGTTTTTCTCTTCTACCCCATTAAATAGTGAACCTATATGTCCTTTGTTTCTTTTTTTTCCCTTCACATATTTATAGAGACTTTTCTTCTGCCATTTATGTCCCTTGCTAGTTATAACTCATTTTAGACCTTAGCATTTCTAATTTTGTCCCTACAGGCTTGTGCTTTTCATTTATACTCATCTTTAGCAGTGTGTCCTTGTTTCCAGCTTTTGTGCAATTCCCGTTTCAGTTCCAGCTCATTAAAGAACTCCTGATGCAGCCATATTGGTCTCTTACTATACTTCCTTATCTCTTAAATTCATGGGATAATTTGCAGTTGTGCCTTTAATATTGTTTCTTTCAGAAATTGCCAATCATCCTGAAACTACTTTTTTCCTCAGAATTCTTTCCCCCGGGGCCTTACCTACCAGGTCCCTGGGCTGAATGAAAGTTTTTTTTTTTTAAGTCCGTTATCATTATTCTCTTCCTGTGTCCTTCCTTTCATTATAATCACAAGTTTTTCTCATTTGTGTTCCTTTTACTCAAATTGCCTTCCACATATAGTTTTCACCCCAATTCCTTCCTATTGGTTGAAATCTAATCTAAAGCAAATGACACCCTTAGTAATCCTCTACCTTTTTAAACATAAAGAACATGTTGATACTCCATGTTTTCCTAATACTGGATTTACTCAATCCTAAAATGAGCTTTTTCCCCCCATTTGACATGGGGGGCAGGGCAGGGAAATCCCCCATCCCATCTTAGAATCAAGTACAAGGGTGGTTCAGAGGCAGGTCACTGCTGTGGCTCAGGCTCCAATCACTACCGAGGGTCAGGATCATAGCTTCAGTAGCTGCCTACCTGAACACTTCTTTCACATCCCATCTCTCCCTTGCAGCATCTTACAACCATTCCCACACCATACAGCCTCTGATGCCTACCTGCACCCTTTCCCTTCCCCCCTTTCCCTTGTCTTGAACTGGCAGGCTCCATCCATGTTGCATCCTGGGGCACTGAACACAGTCAATAGCAGTGGCATGCAGCCCATATAGGCCTGAGCTAGGGCCTTGCTCAGTGACCCGTGCTAGAACAGGGATGGATCCCACCAATGTAGAGGAGGTGGAAGGTGGGGAGAAAAGGCTGAGGCAGGAGAGGAAAGGGAGGAAGCAGAGAGTATGGGGAAGGGGAAGGAGGGAAGTGGAGGCTGGGGGAGGGACTGGAGGGAGAGAAGAGGCTGTGGGGGAAAGGGTGGAGGCAGAGAATGGGGGAAAGGCAGGAAGGGAATCAGAGGAGGATGGGGAAGTGGGGGCCCAAGCCTGTGGAGGGTGCAGGGAGGGGAAAGAGGTAGCAGGGGGGAAGGCACAAGCAAGGGGAAATCTACTTCACCTTCCCATTCCCCTCGTCCCCCCACTGCCTGCCTCCCTGTAGCAGTGGGAGGGGTGAATGAAAGATCACCCCCCTGCAAGAATTAGATGCTATATGTGGGAAGTTAGCATTTAAAAAAAAGAATCATTTGTAGAATCTTATTATTGGGAGGTCATCTTAAGTTCAGGTTGTTTTAGATTTGAATAAATACGGTAGATATTAAGGTAATCATATGCTTCATTGCTACCAGGATCTCTCCTTCATTTACTTGTGTTTCAAAAGTTCTTTGAAAAAATGTCTCGTTTAACTTCTCCTTCAAATTAAGTAGTCTTCAGTAGATCTGTTAAGTCCTAACCTTTACTGTTTTCCTCCTTTATCATCATTCAGGCTAAGTATGGACAGTCAAAGCCTAAGGCTGAATCAATTCAGTCTTTGCATGTTTCTCTAAGCTGCATAGATTGAACCAATAATTAAGTAAACCGATGTTTACTTTTTAATCAGGAAAGGCAGCCAGATGCCCACAGTGGCCCAGACCAGAATCTGGGGGGAAGGGGGGGTGCTAGAGCAAAACTCCCAGGTTGCTGAGGGCTCCTGAATGCAGTCCATCCCCGACTGGCTAGCCAGAACACACTCCAGAACACACTCCCCAAGGCCCTGATTTCCCTCTGCAAGTCTAGCACTAGGCATCAGTCCAAGTAAAGGGATTCCCACACCACAGCAGGGGGTTTCCATCCTGGGTGGTGTCCCCCAAGACCTGCTGCTGGTGCAGAAGAGGAATTCCCCACCCTCTACCCCTCAGTATGGTCCACAGGAGCAGGGGAAATAGTATCTCCAGCCTGAGGCTGAGCCAATGCCCCACATCAGCCCATATGAGGGAGATTCCCAGGCCTCAGAGGGACATTCACCTGCCCCAGGCAGGGTCCTCCATCCCTTCTGCCAGTGCAGAGAGGGAACTACCTGCTTCCACCCCTCAGTGTGGTCCAAGGCCAGCTTGACCTTGGGCTGGAGGGATTCCCCCCCGCCTGTCATGGGCGAATGGTGCCACCTTAGTAAGGAGGGGCACATGCCCCCTCAGTGACCACTCAGTTACTGGGGGGGTGTCCTCCTGTTGCAATTTCATGAACTGGGGATGTCCCCCCATGGGAAAACTCACGAACTGGGAAGTGGCTGCAGTGATCTTGGAAGTGGCTGCAGTGCTACATCTGGTACTTCCACTCCCTGGCTGGTGCTCACAGCAGGGGCACTGGTGCTCCCCCATGCTATCACCTAAGCAGTGAGTGTGGACAGTCAGAGGATGCACCAGTGATCTCAGGGGGTCCACGTGCACCCCTGTGCACCCCTATGCATCACTTCTGCCCCCTGTACCTGCAGGGGCAAAGCTAAGTCAGCTCTGCACCAGAAGCAGAGTTCAGGGAACACTGCCTGGGTAAGAGAACCTCACTGAAGTGCGGGGATCTCCTCCCATGCGGGCTGATGACAGTGTCAGTTTGGCCTCACACTAGAGGGACTGTTCCTCCCTCACATCAGTAGTGGTGGGGCTAAGCTATCACCAAACCATGTTGAGGGATGGGAGGGGGTAATTCCTCCTCAGCACAGGTGGCAGGGCTCATTGAATGAGCTTGAGTTAAAACAACCCACCACCATTTTGAAATGAAGGATGCTGAATACATGATACATCATGGGCCTTTTAATTATACCAGCTCTATTTAAAACTCCCTCTCACTCTGGAGCATGTGTATAGATGCACTATGATGCTATTGAAGTTTATGTGCATTTGCATACTAACTCTTTTAGTTCATATTTTTGATTCTTCAGATACCCAGCATTAGAATACATACATTAAGATTTATGCTAGGTTACCCCATTACTTTTCTTCTTGCAATGCTCTTCCTTAATTCTATTGCAGATTTGAGTCCTTTGATTTACTTCAAGGATCTTGCTTCCAGTGGTGCTCTCATGGATAAGCAGAATGGGCTAGTCATCAGAGAGCAAAATGAGCCTTGATCACCTGTCCGTAATGTCATGGAATTAAACTGAAAGCAGGCAACACAGTTTCTGAGACATTGGGCTGTGTTGTCAGCTTGCATATTTTCCTTTTTGGACGACAGAATTTGAGTCTCCCACCCTCAGGCACTTCCTCCTCTCTTCTTGATTCTAGGACTGCATAAGGATCCTTGTGCTTGATGGATATAAGACTAAAGGGGTAAGAATGGTCAAGTAACCTCTTCTGTATGAGAGGACCTCCAGACAGTGTACTATTTGCAGAGCAGCAGATTAGTTCTTCCTCCCATGATGCTTTCACAGTCTTCTTCAGTCCACTGTTTTCCTCAATTCCAGTCATGTCCCTATGTATCCTGTTAAAGAAGTCCTTTTTTTCCCAAATGCTTTGAAATAAGTAACTTTCTCATGTTCATTTTTAAATGTTTTTAAATGCAACTATTACAATGTATTTGGTAATGGATAAAGTTTCAAAGGAAAACAACAGAAATGGAAAAAAAAAGTTTTAGAAGAATTGATCTATGAAGAAATGTTGAAAGAACTGGATTTGTTTAGTTTTTAAGGGTATCTACAGGCATTCTATTGAAGTTGATCTAAATGCCCAACCATGCAGGCATCCAGAGGACTTAAATTACCAAAAAAATGGCACTCCTGCAGACCCAGGATTTTACTGGTTATATATCCTAACAACACAGCTAAACCAAATTCTGCATAACTCCATTATCAGAACTCAATATTTACTACTGGAAGACTTGAATATTTGTATTTGCTTTTCCTAAAACTTAAGTGCCTCTATCATACATATCATACATCAAATATGTATGATAAGATGTTCAGGTAATCTTCAAAAGTCTCCTACCAAATTAGAAGCTATGTTGGAGACTTCAGCACTAATGTGAAGTTCACATGAAAGACTGCTATCCAGATAGGTGAATCTGTCTACAGGTTAAAGTCCATGCCTTTCAGTGTTGATGGCTGAAGACTTTCCATGAGCATTCAGCTTCAGAGTAATCCAAAATTATTTGGTTATCTCACTGGGGGATAGGTAACAAAGGTATCAAACTGACAACAAACAGAGGTTTGTAGAGAAGTTCCTCAAACATTCTTCTTTTTCTTCTGAGCTTTCTGGGGTTAAACAGCTTTCCATCAACCCTGAATATAATCTTAGTGCCAACATTAAGATCACATGAAGTAATTAATAGCATGGCAGCAAGCAAGGTATTAAATAGTCTGGGTACAAGGACACTACTTTGTTTTACATCCCTTGTTACTGGAAAAAAATCAGAGGTATTCCCGTCTTACATCATTTTGGCCATAAAGTTGTCTAACAGCTACAATGAATTTATTGGGCAGCCAGCCTAATATGGGCAGCATGATTCCATAGGCTTTCTTTACTGTCAGATACCTTTGAAAGTTCAATAAAGGCATAGAAGGCGTCAGTATTCTGTTCTGTACAGTTCAACTGGAAAGCTTTACCCTGCTGTTTCTTTCCTTTCTCTGAAACCATATTGGCTGTAAGGCAAAATTTTCTTAGGTACATGGCAAGTGGCTGAGTATGATTCTTCCCATACCCACATTAATAGAAGATTCTCCTATGATTTTCATATATGAAATGATTAAGCTGTTAATATAGAGAAACAATAGAAACACTCTGTATTCTTTATGGATTTTTCCTGTATACTCCAAATTAACAGATGGTTGTGAAACATTAGGTTAAGTGGGCTCCACCAGTTATGTAGACCTCAGTCAGAATGGCATCAGAGCCAGATATTTTTTTCTTTTGAGAGTAATACAATTGCTTTTCCAGACTCTCAGATGCTAGGGTTGGTGGCAAGAATACCAAGAATGATCAGTGGCACCATTAGTATAGATAGAGGTTATTAAAAAAGTCAGTCCACTTTTCTAGAATTTTTGGTTCTTTTCAGTCAGAAGAGTGTTTACATCTGAGCTCAAATCAGACTGAAAGCACTTGGATGAAGACCATGTGCTTTTTTAAGAGCATAGATTTCATACCATTTTGATCAAAGTGTGACTGTAGGTCACCTACTTTTTCTTTACCAAGTGTCACACACAGTTCTCAAATTAGATTGTAGTGTGTACACATCATAAAAAGTAGGTTCCTTGAATGCCAATGTTTTATCAGTCATCCAAGATAAACATAGGAGATCTTCCTCATAAAGTAATTTTTTTATATAATCACCATTTTAAAATCAAGCATTTTCCTCCCTAGACCATTGAACCCAGTGTTCAAAGCAGCTTTGCAAACAGCATTTAAAAATATTTACAGTCTGCTTCAGTTGCTGCTTGAGATGCTTACTGTGCAGTAGCCCGTGACTACTACGCAGTAGCCTTGTATGGCAGAAAGTGACTCAACGCTACTGCGCAGTAGTTATGAGCTACTGTGCAGTCAGCATCATAAAAAAGCTGTTCCTTGGTGTGACTGCACAGTAATTCTGATTACTGTACAGTCATTTAGTACTTGTATAAAGAAATACTAAATGAATGTGAAGTAATGACTGCTCACTCAGCTTTGCATGTAGACGTGGCCAGTGTTACCAAAAGTGCTATTCCTTTGCTTAATGCTGCTTTTTTTTCACAGTATTTATTTTCTTCCTGTTAGTATTTAGATTTTTTCAGAGACTTTTTTTTCTTTTAAGTGTTGTAAGTGGTTGTATGATGTTGAACTGTATGGAGTACAGAACAGTCTGTACAGCATTAAGCTTCTTGCTTGGATTTTAGATATCTTGATATCATTAATGTAAGTGATAAAATGACACTGTTTGAAATGTGGTACAGCCTGGCAGATTTGGAAAAATTATCTTTGTAATACAGGACTGTGTTCAGTGACACAATGGGCTTGTCTACACCTGTGTGAATGTACTTTTGCTACTGTGCATTAAATTTAGTACATCTAATATGAGGTACTACACAAATGGACATTAGGTTAGCATAATGCACAATAGCCAAAGCACACACCTTTCTAGTTATGATTAATGCACAGTAAAATAAGCACATTTAAGCACATGTGTAAACATAGGCAATTGGTGCTGCCTTAGTCGGGGGGGCATGTGCCCCCTCCCCGCTCAACAACCTGTCAGCGACTGGGAGGGGGTACCCCCTCAGCCAATCTCACTGATGGGGGGGCGCTAAGCAGTGAGTAATTACAGGTACTAAACTGAATGCCCTGTAATTGATACTACTGCACACTAGTGCCGGCAAACATTTTTTACATGATGCTAATGTGCATTAGACTAATTCTGCTGTGCATTAATGAATTAGTACAGATTTTCCCATGACTTAGAATCATAAGGCTGGAAGTGACCCCAAAGGATCATCTGGTCCAGCTCCCTGCATGAGAAGGAAAGACATCTGGGGTCAGATGACCCCAGCCAGGTGACCTTCCAGTCTTCTCTTGAAGGTAAAAGTCTTTTCTCCAACAGGTTGGCTGATCTCCTTATATTGGACTTTAAACTAGCTCAGATGGGGGATGGGGAGGCAGAAGAAGGAGATCATCAAGAACCTGCATTCCATGGGACATCCAGCAGTACAGCACAGGTAAGCAATAAGAAGGTAAGCAATAAGGGGCCCACTGGGCATCAGAGCTGGAGGGCAACAAAGGCAGCAGTTACAGGGCTCAAGTGCCTATACACTAATGCTAGGAGCATGGGGAGCAAGCAAGATGAACTAGCACTCCTGCTTGCAGAAAATACTTACGACTTAGTTGGGTTAACAGGAACCTGGTGGGACTCTACCCACAACTGGGCGGTAAACATTGAGGGCTATAAGCTGTACAGAAAGGATAGAGTGGGGAAGAGAGGGGGAGGGGTTGCACTGTATGTTAAAGAACGTTATACATTGACCCTTATCTAAATGGAATCAGAGGAGGAGAAAGTAGAAGGATTATGGTTTAAGATAAATGGAGGGGAAGGAGAAAGGGATTTGGTGGTACGGGTCTGCTACAGACCCCCACACCAAGGGGAAGAACTAGATTTAGAACTCCTGAGGCAGCTCTCAGAGACCATAAGGACTAGGAAGGCAGTAGTCATGGGGGACCTAAACTACCTTGGTATCTGCTGGGAGACGCAGACAGCAAATTCCCACCATCCACCCAGGTTCCTATCCTGTGTACAGGACCTCCACCTGATGCAGGAGGTACATGGTCCCACTAGGGGGGATGCCTTACTGGACCTGGAATTGGCAACATGGGATGACATGGTAGGGGACCTGCAGATCAGTGGTCACCTGGGGGACAGTGACCACCAAATAACAGAATTCATCATAAGGCATAGAGTGGGTAAGGTAATTAGTAGGGTAGAAATGCTAGAATTTAGGAAGGCTGACTTCAGCGAACTCAGGCATTTAATCAATGATGCCCTGCAGAGCAAGAGATTTGGTGAGCTGGGAGCCCAGGAAGGGTGGCTGTGCCTTAAGGAAACGATCCTTTGGGCACAGAGGGAGATGATCCCGATCAGGGGGAAAAGGGGGAAAGGGGCCAAGAGGATTCCTTGGCTGACCAGAGAAATCCAGAGCAGCCTAAGGGCAAAAAGGGGGGTATATAAGCAGTGTAAACAGGGAGAGATTACTAAAGAGGAATATAACTCCTCAGCTTGCAGTTGTAGGAAGGCAGTTAGAAAGGCCAAAGCTACCATGGAGCTGAGGATGGCATCCCAAGTTAAGGATAACAAAAAATTATTTTCAGATATATAGGGAGTAAAAGGAAAGCACAGGGTGGAAAAGGACCACTACTGAATGGGCAAAAGCAATTGGTGACAGACAGGGAAGACAAGGCTGCACTCCTCAATGATTTCTTTGCCTCAGTCTTCCTAAATGAGGGGCAAGACAAGTCTCACAATGGAATTGTAGAGAGGCAACAGCTGGGTGCCAGACTACCAAGCACTGACCCCGAGATGTTGCAGAGTCACTTGGAAGGACTGGATATGTTTAAGTTGGCAGGCCCAAGTGAGCTCCATCAGTGGGTACTGAAGGCACTGTCGGATGTCACTGCACAGCCACTGGCCAACGTAGTCCCTATTTTCAAGAAGGGGAGGAAGGAGGATCCAGGCAACTTTAGGCCAGTCAGTCTCACCTCCATCCTTGGCAAAGTCTTTGAAAAGATTATTAAGACTCATATATGTGAGAGCCCCCCAGCACGGGTTCATAGCAGGTAGATCATGCTTGACTAATCTAGTCTCTTTTTATGACCAGGTTACAAAACACCTTGACACAGGAGTAGGGGTTGATATCATTTACTTAAACTTCAGGAAGGCCTTCGATATGGTATCCCATCCCATACTGGTGAACAAGTTAAGAGGCTGTGGCTTGGATGATTACACAGTCCAGTGGGTGGAAAATTGGCTAGAGGGTCATACCCAGAGAGTGGTAGTGGTAGTGGATGGGTCAGTATCAACCTGGAAGGGAGTGGGTAGTGGGGTCTTGAAGGGCTCGGTCCTTGGACTGATACTGTTCAATGTCTTCATCAGTGACTTGGACGAGGGAGTGAAGTGCACTCTGTCCAAGTTTGTGGATTATACAAAACTGTGGGGAGAAGCGGACACAGCAGAGGGCAGAGAACAACTACAGGCATACCTGGACAGGTTGGACAAATGGGCAGAAAACAATAAAATGCAATTTAACATGGAGAAATGCAAAGTGGTGCACCTAGGGAGAAAAATATCCAACACACCTACTACCTAGGAAATTACCTGCTCAGTAGCATGGAAGCAGAAAGGGATCTTGGAGTCCTAATGGACTCTAAGATGAACATGAGTCATCAGCGTGACAAAGTCATCAGAAAAGCTAACTGCACTTTACTATGCATCAGCAGATGCATGACAAACAGAACCAAGGAGGTGATACTTCCCCTCCATCGGATGCTGGTTAGACCACAGTTGGAACACTGCATGCAGTTTTGGGCGCCACACTTCAAGAGGGATGTAGATAACCTGGAGAGGGTCCAGAGAATGGTTAAGGGCTTGCAGGCCAAGCCCTATGAGGAGAGACTAGGGCACCTGGACCTCTTCAGCCTCTGGAAAAGAAGGTTGAGAGGTGACCTTGTGGCTACCTATACATTCAACATGGGGGCACAGAAGGGAATTGGTGGGGCTCTACTCACCAAGGTGCCCCTGGGGTTCACAAGAAATAATGGCCATAAGCTAGAAGAGAGCAGATTTAGACTGGATATTAGGAGGAACTTCTTCACAGTTAGAGTGGCCAAGGTCTGGAATGGGCTTCCAAGGGAGGTGGTGCTCTCCCCTACCCTGGGGGTCTTCAAAAGGAGGTTGGATGAGCATCTGGCTGGGGTCATCTGAACCCAGCACTCTTTTCTGTCTATGCAGGGGATCGGACTCGATGATCTATTGAGGTCCTTTCGGACCCTAACATCTATGAATCTATGAACCTCTAGGGTACATGATTGTACCACCTCGGAGGGTGGGGAGCTTGTTCTATAGTCTGGACACGCGAGTTGTAAAGAAGTTTTTCTGAACGTTCAGCCTGAAACCATCTTGCAGGAGTTTGTGGCCATTGTTTCTAGTTTCCCTCCAGGGTGCCCTGGTAAGCAGTACCTGATGTATGCTCCTGTAAGCAGCAATCAGGTCCTGTCTCAGTCTTCTTTTCTTTAGGCCGAAGAGCCCAAGGTCCCTCAGCCTCTTCTCATATAGCTTGCCTTGCAAATCCCTGATCATGTGGATGTCCCTTCTCTGGACCCTCTCGAGCTTTAGCACGTCCTTGTTGAAGTGTGGTGCCCAGAACTGGATGCAATACTCCAGCTGAGGCCACACCAATGTTGAGTAAAATGGGAGAATCACTTCTTTGGATTTACTGGAGATGCACTGATTGATGCATGCTGGAGTTTTATTGGCCCTAGTGGCTATTGCATCACATCGCCATCTCATATTTATACTGGGGTCTATTGTTATCCCAGATCCCTTTCATTTGTAGTGCTGGTCAGGTTAGCAATGCCCAGCCTGTAGGTGTGCTGTAGGTTATTCCTTCCTAGGTGCAGCCCTTTGCATTTCTCTATGTTGAACCTCATCTGGTTCCATTCTGCCCAACATGCCAGCCTGTTTAGTACTGCTTGTATCGGCAGCCTTTCTGTGAGTGTGTCTGCACAACCCTATATCTTGGTGTCATCTGCGAACTTGGCCAATGGGCTTTTCACCCCGTCATCCAGGTCAATGATAAAGTTGTTGAACAGCACTGGGCCAAGTACCAAATCCCTGGGGTATGCCACTGCCCACATCTTGCCAGGATGACACTGATCCATTCATTTGGACTCCATGTCCTACCCCACAACCAGTTTCACACCCACTTAACGGTCCTGCAGTTGAGCCTGAAATCTTCCAATTTTTTGATCAGTACCTCATGGGATACCAGGTCAAAAGCTTTCTGTAAGTTGAGGTATATGATGTCAACTGCTTTTCTGTCATCCACATGATGAGTCCCCTGATCATAGAAATAAATGAGGTTGGTCAGACAAGACCTGCCTATGATGAAGCCATGCTAGCTGTCATTCAGATCATGCCTCCTTCAAGTTTGTCACATATAGCCTCTTTGATGAAAGTTTCTAGGATTTTCCCTGGAATAGAAGTTAAGTTAATTGGCCTGTAGTTTCCCAGGTCTTCAGGCTTCCCCTTCTTGAAGATGGGCACAACATTGGCCCTCTTCCAGTCCTCTGGGCTTTCTCCAGAGGCCCATGATTTTTGAAAGACCTTTGCCAGGGGCTCTGCAATTTCTTTGGCCAACTCTTCCAGCACTCTTGGGTGGAGTTCATCCAGTCCTGCTGAAATTACATCTAATTCCTTTAATTGATTGTACACCAGTTCTATGGCAATGGTGGGAATGGTGTCAATCCAGCCCTGCTTGTTCTATGCCCTACCTGGTATGTAGTTCCCCTTGGTCTTGTGAAAGACCGAGGCAAAGTAGTTATTTAGGAGTTCCATTTTTTTCCTGAGTGGTAGTAACCAGGCATTAAGCAGCAGCCCCACATTCCCATTAGTTTCCCTTTTATTCCCTATGTAGCTAAAGAAGAACTTTGGGCAGGGGGCTGGACTCGATGATCTCCCGAGGTCCCTTCCAGCCCTAATGTCTATGAAATCTATGAAATCTATTGTCTTTGATTCATGTAGCTAATTTTGGTTTGGTTTCTGCCTTAGCTTGCCTCATCTGTTTTCTATAAGTTCGGGCCATTGTCAAGTAGTCTTTCTTAGAGACTGTCCCAAGCTTCCATTGTTTGTATGCCTCTTCCTTTTTCTGTTGGAGGGCTGAAACATCCCTGCTTAGCCAAGAGGGTTTTTTGACCCTTCTGCTACTTTTTCTCCATAAGGGAATGGATTTTCTCTGAGCCTTAAGGATTGTATCCATTCAGCTCATACTCCCTTTATCTGTGGTCCTTGGTCTCTCAGAGCCTTCTCTACTAGTGACCTGAGCTTATTAAAATTTGTATTTTTGAAGTCTAAGACTTTGCGCTTGGTATCTGTTTTGTCAGCCTTGTTACGGTCCGCGAACATAATGACTTCATGGTCACTATCACCTAGGCTGCCCTCTATGTTTAAAGTTGGTTACCAGATCATCCCCTTTGGCCAGGACAAGGTCAAGGACTGCATTGCCTCTAGTTGACCTGTACACCTCCTGAATCAAAAAAAGCTCTTTGGTGCTGGTCAGGAAGGATCATGATTTATCTGAGCTAGCTGAGCACTCCTCCCAGATGAGCGGGTAGTTGAAGTCACCCATGTCCCATGCACAGGCACCCTCAGTTAGTTCATAGGTGAATGCTCGATCAAGTTCTTCTCCTTGGTTAGGTGGCCTGTAGTATAGACCTATAGTCAGGTCTCTTTTGCTGCGCCTCCCCTGGAGCTTGACTCAGAGTGTTTCAAGCTGTTCTTTGGGGCCTGCATTGGCCTGTAGGGAGGTGTACTGCTCCTTCACATAGAGGCCAACACCCCCACCTCTCTTCCCTACCCAATTCCTTCTGTGAAGGACATAGCCCTTTATGAGAGGAATCCCACCAGGTCTCCATGATCCCTACTAGATCATATTGCCCAGTGGAAAGCAGGAGGACTAATTCCTCCTGCTTGTTCCCCATGATTCTGTCACTGGTGTACAGGCACTTCAGTCCTTCTCCTGAGGTCACTGGCTGTCTGTTGCATTGAAGGGGAGCTGTTTTCACAACTCCCATAAGAGTGGGTTGCTTGGTTTCATTGGTGATGGAGCTTTCCTATATATTGGTGCCCGGGTAAGCTCCAGTTAGGGTTTCCCCATCCCCCTGCAATCTTAATTTAAAGTCCTATCAAAGAGATTGGCCATCCTAGCAGAGAAAAGGGACTTACCTTTCCATGTGAGGTGGATGGTGTCTCTTTCCAGAAGTCCTCTCTTCTTGAAGTGGGCTCTGTGGTCATAGAATCTGAAGACTTCTTGGTGGTGCCACTGTCGGAAATGCTGGTGCACCTCATCTTGCCTCCTTGAACTGTGGCTTGAAACAGGAACCACAGAGGAAAAAACGACCTGAGCCCTCGATCCTTTAAACCCAGCTCCCAGAGCCTTGTAGTCACTCATGACACCTTCTGGATTGCTCTTGGCCATGTCATTTGTTCCCACATGTATGAGGAGCATGGGGAAGTAATCTGTGGGCTGGACAAGCCTGGGGATCCTGATGAACTAATGCACAATAGAACTAGTTTACTATGCTTCTAGCATCTCATGTATACAAGCCAACAGAAGTGGTTAGCCATGTTGATCTGAAGTCAAGACAAAAGTAGGGCAGAGTAGGACCTTAGAGACTAAGTGGTTCAGATAGGCATAAGTTTTTGTAGGTAAAACTGCACTACCATCACCCTGCCTTTACACAGGAAACCTAATTTGTCAACACTACTGGCTTAAATAATAAAACTGTTTCCTGCTCCTCAACAGTTTTCTTTGGAATAGCTACTCCAAGAAGAAAATGTGGCTGATCCCAAACTTTCTGAGCAATTTGAGATTCAGTTAACACTGTGATGTGGACTCTATTATCTGTCAAATCAGTACAATTCTTTATTCTGGTTGGTCGGTGATATCATAGTTCATAAGTGTTTATACATTCCAGATTGCTATGTTTAATGAAGTGAATGTAGTCATCTTATTATTTTGTCCACTATAATGGAATATGTGTCAGCTGTGGTAAAGTGATCAGAGTGAGGAAAAAGTAGGCGATGTGTAGAATACTTTTTCTAGCCCTTCCTCAAGAGCAGTGAGCATTGTCTTCCTAAATAGGGGAGTTATTCAGGAGGATGTGGAATTCCACTGTTACTTTATTCATGTAAAGAACAACTCCTGTGCACTGATATGCCTGTGTAGATTTGCACTTACAGCTCTCCATGCAGCCATGGCTACTGCTTTGTTGCTTATCCACTGTCATGGGACTTAGAAGGAACTTGAAGATGTATGATGAGAGTTAACGAAATGGAAAATTGTAGTAAAATATGACTTGAAGTATGGCAAAGAAGATTTATGCTGAATCAACATAATTGTCTCAGTATCTCTAAACCTGGATTAGTGGCAGAATTGAATTAAGCCAACTGGAGATGAGGGTTGCTGAAGTAGATGGACTACAGTATCAAAATTATCCTTGCTGATAAGTGAAATAGCCTACAAATCTTAGGTATGATACAGTATGTAAAGGCCCATCTTCTACTCCAGTGCACAGAGTCTACCACATCAGATTAGACAGATTCAATGGATTTTTCCATATAGGTAACACATAGGCAGACACACATGAATCTTTGATTTCTTTATTACCTTTTAGTTATTTATAAGGATTAACTCAATTAGCAGAATGAATTACTTTCCAAAATCTAATGAACTGCATTTTCACTGAGTATTCAGCACTTGTCCCTCAGGGCTAGAATTTGAATAATGACAAGCATACCTGTTTCAAACATTTACCTATTTTTCTACCTACTGAATTGCTTTTGGGTGTGCTGATATTTTATATTGTTATCTTAAATGATCACTTCATGTTATTTTCTGAAGTTTTTATATAAAACAGCTTTAAAATATAGACATGAATTTGACATCCATTATGATGATGTTCATTTTCTTTCTTGGTTTTGGATTTGAAAGGAAAATGAGCAGCAACTTTGTTTCAAGTCTCATCATGTATTTCTGAGAGAGATTCAAGGAAGGATGAGACTTTTAAGTACTGCAGATATGATTCTAACTACAAGATAAAGGCTAAGAAAAAATAATTTGTGGACAGATTTAGGTAGAAGAATATTGTTGACCCTATTGTCAGTAATAGCAGTCTGGGACCCAGGATGCTGCTTGAATCTTGGTAAAAGCAATGACATCAGTATAAAAATGGTCAGGAAACAAATAATAGCTATAATAATCTGCTACATATTCAAAATCCACATGAACAACAGCTAATCTTCCTGACTTTATCAACAGGATTCTTGGTGTCCCAGTTACTAAGTCCCCAAGGGATCAAGTGATAAACCCCTTTCTTTTTACAAGTAAAGAGCATATCAGTGAACACACAAATTGACCACTTAACATAGTGATACCAGTAAAGTCTCCTAACTTTATGGGTCATATCATCAATCAGTGTTAGTTAGAGCCTGTCAGCATTAGAGTTTGTGCCACTCCAGCCATGGGGTATATTGCTACTTCTATAGGCTCAGAATACTGTCTTAGGAGCAAAGCTAAAGCTGCTCACTGGCCAGTTGATTGTAAGGATCTAAGACCTAAGTCAGGTTTGAAATGCCTGAACAGCGTGGAGCTTATGAAGTATCAATGCTTTTTCTGATTTAAGCAAAACATCATATTCCTATTGCAGAATCAAATGAGAGAGTGATAAAAATTGGGGTCTGATTTTCTTACATGCATAGTTCCACTGAAATCAGCTGATTTGCTTATAAAATAAAATATTTTAAGATAATTCTTACTTCAGCATGTTATGATTATAATTTAAGATTTTAGGGGTCATTAATGTGATTCAGACCATTCCTATGGTGACACTAGTTACTAATTAATAATGAATGATGGATTATACAATTATTGTATGCTTTCCTAAAATAAGCTATTATTTTAAGAAATCTGGCTACCCATTATGGTTCATCAGGGCACAGAGATTCTTCAAAACATTGCTTATTTAAGCAACAGAAAATATCAACTACTCAAAGAATCATTCTCTTGTTGATTTATTTATACAACATTATGGTAAAATAATGTTAAGATTAAAGTCTGTCTTCCTATACTTTCACTCCTGCAACTCTCAATCTTTCTGAGCAATATCTTGCCACTGAATTTTGATGGTTTCCCTTTCTTCTCCATAGTGCCTAGGTTCCAAAGCAAGGAGCAATAAGCACCCAGGAGAGACCATATCCCTTCTGTCAATGTTGGTTCCCTATGCTACTCTTCTCTATTATTCCATCTCTATTGATTTTGAGTAAATTTTGACTTTCCAGATAAATTTTTGGCAGATGTCAAACAAAAGAACAAAAAATCATATTTGTAGGACCACCCTGCCAAATTTCAGGCTTCAAAAGAGAAGGAAGGAAGGAATCTTCCTGAGGCAGACATGGAAAGCCCTAGACAAAAAGGAAAAAAATTAACAGAGTTGTAAGCAAGTGAACATGGGAAAATGGGGTTTTATGATGAGAAGTGCTGGGCAGTCTCAGTGGCAGACTGTGCTACCCTCTTTGCCACAAATGTCAGTGAAGTCAAGAAAAATGAAACAGATTTTTAGATATCATGATATAATCTGTACACAAAAACCACCAATTACCACTTATGAGCACTGGTATCAATTTCAAGGTTATATTCCATTAAGACATTTAAAAAAATATTTAGTAATAGCTTCTACTGTTATTTAGTCCACATTGGTTCAAGTAATGCACATTGCATCTGACACTTTGTCAAACTACAAAAGCCCACATACTTTATGTAAAATACTGTAGTTTATAACTGACTTTAGTGGAGGTACACTGATTCACACTGTTGCTCTATAACTTTGCTATCTATTGTTCTTTTCCTTATATAGTGAACATATAAAGAACTATAGTATATACAACCAAATACTATGGATGAAGTGCCTTCACTGAAGGGCACCAGTGTAAGGAGGTGCTTGGCCCTGAAGAGATTGGGACCCAGCTGCAGCTGGTCAGTGGATAATAGATAGAAACCTATGGGCCAACTGGAACTGATGACCAGTTAATGAGGGTGGAACCACAAAGAACTCAAGGAAGGGCTAGGCTAGGCTGGGAAGAAATCAAAGCCAAATAAGTGTTCTCCTAAATGTCTGGGAAAGGAGGTTTTTACTGTTTTGGTTTGTGTTGAATACTTCCGTGACAAATAATAAAATGGCCCAAAGTAAGGCAGTAGGGTAAGTGGCTGCTCACAACTGGATAAGATTGTAACCCACTTTTGTAGTTCCCCATGATATAAAGAGACTTTACTAATAGCCATAAATCTGTATTATATTTTCTTAATGAAGAAAAAAGAATCATTTACTAGCACATACCATATTTTTTTGCATATAATATAACCCAGAATATAATATGCACCTTGTTTTTGAAAGACAGAATAAAGAAAAAAAGCTTTTTGTAGTTATGGATGCAGAGAGCAGAGGCAGAGCCTAATCTCACCCTTTATTTCCTGCTTAATTAACATAAAAGCCTTAGCTATTGCTGATGGTTTTGGCTCTTTGATTTTGAAAAGAGCTAAAGAGTCTCCAGAGCTGTGAAATAGGAGGAGAGAAACCAGCAGCAGATAGTAGGTAGCAAAATTGCCCTAAGAATTGTTAGCTTGATTAGTGACACATTATGATCTTTAAAAAGGAGAGATGATTGTTAACTCCTGTGGAGTGATAAACAATGAACAGTAAGTCAATTGACTAAGCTGCCTGGCCAGTAATGCCAGAGCTGCTGCACTGTCAGGCAGGGATCAAAGCAGGGTACTTCTATCCTGAGCATAAAATCAGCTTCCCTACTTAATATCCATACCACAATGGTGGTGGGGCAGGGGGGAGTGATTTTAGGAGGAAAGGTATGGGTTGTATGTGAGAAAATATAGTAAATTGTTTCCTTATGTTTAAGTACCCAGAGGTAAATCAACAAATTTAAGCATATTAATCCAATACTAATGAGAAATACCTCATTTGCTATCTAATCTAACAGATTTTCAGGAAACTATTTTTTTTTCCATTAAAATTCTTTAGATGATTGTAGATCCCCTCCTGAGGTGTCACAGTGTTGACCAGGAAGCTGAAAAGCTTAACGCAGTCTTCATTAGGATTAAAAAAAAAAGGCCAAATCCTGCTTACATCCCCTCAAGGACACCACCTAGCAGGCAGGCACAGAACATGACTAGCGTATGCCCACAGGGCACTCAACATAATGCAGCTGCCAATTTCATTCAAAGGTACACCTGGAGGAGGAGGTATGTATCTTTTACACTGTTATTTTAGGGTTAATGCAATTTCCCAGGATGTGGTTGATCCATGACCAAACTCATAACCAACAGCTGTGTCCTAAATATTAACTAATATCTATTCTTGGGTAAGGGAACACTTAACCTTTCCTATTTTAAAAGGAATCCTTAAAAAGCATTCTTTTAAAATATTCACCAGGGCAGACAGCAAGAGAGAGAAATAACATTATTTCCCATCTAAGTGGTTAGGGAATTCACATGGGGTGGGGACAATCTGAACCTCAGTTCTTATTCCAAAGACTATTTTATCCATAAACTTTTTAATGAGTGAGTGTTCTAACTACTAGGCTGTTGTACAATGGAGATATCATCTCCTTGACTTCTTCTCCTGCCTACATCCAATAAGGAAGGGAGGATCTTCCTTAGTTATAATAGAAACAATTTGGAGTGACACCTAACGCCCATAGAAGGCTACAGCTATGAGTCATATGGGCTAGGGGCAGACATTCAAAAACCCTGAGCCTGAATTGATTCAATCTTTGCTGGTTAGTTTAACTTTGCTAGACTGAAATGGTTTGTAACTGGACTGACATTCTCTCTGGACTAAGGAAATTCAGGCACATGCCTGAAGCTGGGGGGCACTAGAGCAGCCCTCTCTTCCTTTCCCGAGTGCTGAGCTCAGGGGGGCGTGGCCAGGCCTTGGCAGAATGCTTTGATTAGGTGGGGTTGTAAACCCAAAGCCTGCCTGCACTGTCCCAGGCTTTTTCCCACTGGCTGATCATGGGATGGAAGTGTTGCCAACCCCTAGCCCCCTGCTAGCACTCTGAGGCAAGTCGGGGTGTGCAGTGCATGCATCTGTTGATAATATATAGCATTTCAATCTCTCTCTGCCTGCTACTTTATACTGTCTGTAGCAAACTGATAGGCAAGCAAGCCAGCAGGGAACTGATAACAGTGTTTATCACCTCATCAGCAAAAATAGCTTCTCTCCATTAGTTCATAGATCCATAGATGCTAGGGTCAGAAGGGACCTCAGTAGGTCATTGAGTCTGACCTCCTGCCCTGGGGAGGAAAGAGGGCTGGGTCAGATGACCCCAGCTAGGTGCTTGTCCAGTCTCCTCTTGAAGACCCCCAAACTAGGGGAGAGCACCACCTCCCTTGGAAGCCCATTCCAGATTCTGGCAACCCTTGCTGTGAAGAAATTCTTTCTAATGTCAAACCTAAATCTGCTCTCTGTCAATTTGTGGCCATTGTTCCTAGTTCAAACTCTTCTTAAACAGCTTTCCAGTTGACCTGTCGATTAGCTCCAAAAAGCCCTAAGTGGTCACTTCTGTCTGCCTGTCCCAGTGAAATTGGAAAAACACACAGAGACATCTCTCAGCATTAGCTAGCATACCACATGGCTGGGAACCATGCTGTGGGAGATGGGAGGTGGGGATCCCTGCTTCAGCAATGAGGGGCAGGATGGGGCACAGAGAAACCAAGCAGTTGCCTGCAGTAGCTGCTGGAGCTGCAGCCAGGGAACAGAGGGAAGGGGCCCTGCTGTGGAGTGGAGAGCAGAGTCCTGTCCAACCCAGAGAGCATGCTGGGATGCTGGGGGAGTCTAGTTTATCTTATACCAGCAAGGGGTGTTGGACAGACATTGCATAAACTGGTTTGAGCCAAATCAGTGAAGTCTGATACCACATTCAACCAGGTTTATCTCAAACTTGTTTTAGCCATTTTCAAACTGGTTTATGTGCACTGTATTCTGCTACAGGTCTAAACCAGTTTCTGATCACTTAAACCAGTTTATGTGTAATGTCTGCCCTAGCCATGGAGGTGGATGCTTCCCACAGGCTGTAGCTTGGTAGTTCTAATCCCTGGAGAGGAAAAAGTCTTCTTAAGATACACCCCTGTCATCAGGATTCCATATTAACTAGCTTGGTTAACAGTATAATGTAAGTCCTACCTAACTTTCCACTTAAATTGTATAGAGACCCCAAACACCTATCTCAGGATATAGATACCACTCTGAATGCCTAAAAATGACTAAAAGTTAGGTATTACTATCATTCTTACATAGTTTTTCATTCCCTTTGCACATTTAGCTTCTAGCCCTAAATCATTTAAATAATTTCTCTGAATCTCTCTGCTGTGTTGTGCGTTACCTACTTGGCTCACACTTGCAGGGAGTCAGTTAGAAAGGCAAAGCTGCAATGGAACTTAGGCTGGCAACAAAAATTAAAGACAGCCAAAAGTTCTTCTACAGGTATATAGAGAGTAAAAAGAAGGTGCAAGGTTACATAGGACCCCTACAAGGCAGACTAGGGCAATTGGTGACAGATAGGAGGGACAAAGCTGAGCTCTTCAGTAAGTTTTTTGCTTCTGTATTCCTAAGCAAAGGTCAGGACAAATATCTCAATTGGATTATAGATGAGCACAAGAGGGAAACCAGCCTACCAACTGTTAGCACTGACTTAGTGAAGGGACACTTGGAGTGGATGGATGTGTTTAAGTCAGCAGGCCTGGATGATCTGCTTCCAAGAATGCTGAAGGAATTGGCCAGTGTCATAGCAGAACCACTGACACAGTTGTTTGAACACTTGTGGTGCTCAGGTCAGATCCCAGAGAACTGGAAAAAGGACAATGTGGTCCCTATTTTCAAGAATGGGTGGAAAGAGGATCTGGGCAACTAGATAGCTCACCTTTATCCTTGGGAAAAGCTTTGAAAAAATTATTAAATATCAGTGACCCGGGGCGCAGCGAAGGCACAAACCCCGAAGTGTCCAAGGGGGACCCTGGGAGGCAGCACACCATGGGGAAAGGAAAGGGGAAGAGAGAATAAACAAAAACAACTTACCAGTGGCAGGAACTGCGGCGGGGCTGGAAGCAGCGGCAGGAATCACAGCGGAGTGGAAAGCGGCGGTGGGTTCTGTGCGGCTCATTAGCCATGGTTTGTTTAAAGGGGAAACAGCTGGGGAAGCGGGGGAGGAGAACCAGCATGGGAGGATAAGACGGGAGAGTGAGTGGGCAGAGGGGAAGGAGAGGTGGCAAGACAGCGTGGGGCGAAGAGCTCCAGAGCACACCAGGAAGGTGGAGAACGTTGCTGCAGTCTTACAGGAGGAATCTGAATTCTGCCCAGGGGAAGACACTGCCATTGGTCCTGACAAGACCCAGGTGTCTCGACTGTATGTAACCCTGGGGCGTGAGGAGAGCCAAAGTTAAAGGCGTCGTCAATGCAGGTGGAGGACGATGGACATAGGAGTTAAGAGGGGATCCTCAGAAGAGAGAGGGACTGAGACCCTACGTCTGGGATACAGGACCTCGACCAAAATTCGTGGGCAGAATATTCCCTCGATAGGGAGCTTAGCTTATTTTTGTGGGAGGTGATCCCTCCAGCCTTGTGGTTAATTTAGCATTTTCTTTTCACTACTAGTGTGGCTTGTTTTGTTGGCATTGTTTTCTGTATTATTATTGTTCAGGGCTATT
>NW_017728906.1:143300413-143353550 GCF_001723895.1 Crocodylus porosus
TCAAGCACCTACATTGAACACCTTCAAGAGTAAATTGGTTGCTTCTCTTGCTGGGATCCTATGACCCCAGCTGACTTCCTGGCCTTTGGGCAGGGGGCTGGACTCGATGATCTCCCGAGGTCCCTTCCAGCCCTAATGTCTATGAAATCTTCAGCCTCTGCAAGAGAAGGCTGAGAGGTGATCTTGTGGCTGCCTGCAAATTCATCAGGGAGATGGTGTAGAGGGAGGCGGCGGGGAGTGGGGGACACAGCAAGGGATAAGAGATACTCTGTTTACCAGGGCACCCCTTTGGAGTACCTAGAAATACTGGTCACAAACTGTCAGAGAACAGATTCAGGTTAGATATCAGGAAGAATTTCTTTATGGTAAGGGTTGCCAGAATCTGAAATGGACTTCCAAGGGGGGTGGTGCTCTCCCATAACTTGGGGGATTTTAAGAGGAGACTGGACAAGCATCTGTCTGTGGTCATCTGACCACAGCGCTCTTTCCTGCCCCAGGAAGGGGGTCAGACTCGATGATCTGATGAGGTCCTTTCTGACCCTAATATCTATGAGTAACTGTATTGCTTGAGTTGTTTGAGAAATTGATAGGGTTCCCTCCTCTTTTGGAATACAGCAACCTAATAAAATCACAGATCTTCATTCTTTGAACTAATGAGAGGGTGTTAAAATTAAACCATTTAATTATTATTATTATCATTACTATTATTTGTGCCATACTGATTTATGTTCTCATTAAAATCTTTATCAAAAATAGGTATTGGGTTATTTAATGTCTATTTCATTCTGTGAAGTGAAATACTATGTTAATATGTTTTGCTACTTTGACCTATTTTGAACTGTAGTTGGTTTCACAATCCTTTTTCTTTCCAACAGGTTACCAAAACTATAAACAGGAAGTGTCCAGCTAATCAAAATGCAAACTGCTAACAAGGTCAGGGTATAGTTGAGGTCCATATTACTTTAATTTACATATTATACAAAAGTGGGAATCATAATTTCTGATTCACATGACAAGCTTCTAATGAGAACAGATAGCAGTACAATGTTGTTTTCTTCTTAGGTGAAGACCTGAAATAATAAGAACTAATTAAAATCTAATAATAATGCCATGGTTTTCCAAATGAGTCTTCTCAAATTCTAAGCATAACTCATTTGTTTATTGGACTAGCGGTCACACGGATTATCACAATGCAGAATTCTAAAGATTTTTTAAAATAATATTCAGTCTGCCTGAAACTTACAGCAGTAAAATATAGCTTGTGCTGAATAAAATATTTGAGCAATACTCAGAGTTTAATTACCATCATTGTCAATGAAAATATAAGATTGAATTTTGACACAAAGTGCTGAACAGATATGTTTCCCAGGTAAAACTTTAATAACAAAAAGACATCCATTTGTTGTTAACTTTTAAATTGGACATTCATTTTGTACTACTTTTAAGAAATGTTTTATGGTAAACTTTACAAGGCAGTTTTCATGCAAAGCTATTACAAAAGTGCTTAGCAGTATTCTGTATTGAATGTAATCAAAGGGTATTGAAATAAATGGAAAGACTCCGATAAACTTTCTTAAACCTTGTGTTAAGATCCACAATTAGGCCAAAAAGGAGCCAGTTATGGACATTGTGCAGGGACATAGAAGGAAGAACTTCAAATAAACTGAAGTCAAGCAAGGAGTCAATTACTGAAGGAAGCAAGGACTGTATACAAATGTGGTATATGCCTACATACAGCTGTCCTCCTTTTGGGGACCTAGTCTAGTGTGAACTATGACAAAGCACCCACAGGGAGAAAAGAAGAAACATGTCTACTGTTTTAACAAGGACTTTTGAAAGAAAGGAATGGCAAAATTAATCAGATGAGAAGCATGATAAATGACAGAGTGTTATCTACCCTTCCTGATGATGGTCACTAGCAAGAAAGAGGTCCATAATTCTTCTGCTTCCAGGTAAAGCAGATATTCTGCTGAGCCACTTACCTTCTGGCTTTCTCTATTCTTCCTAGGCTTACATACCTCTCTCTCTTGCCTGGCCAGGAGGTCAGCCAAGAGAATCAGTAGTCAGAACCTGGCTAGTCTGTACCACTCCGGCCAATGAACATAAAACAGAAAAAAAAAAATCCTATTTCTCTCACTATCCACCTAATGTGGTAGAGGTGGATCCCCCACCTCATGTTTCCCAGAAGAGCGTTGAAATTACTGGGCAGTCACATCTGAGAACATGTACCATGCCAGCTTCATGAAGATGGCCCACTTGGCAGGGAGGAGAAAAAATAATTTTGGTATCAGATGGAGGAAAAACAAGAAAGAGCTTAACTCTAGTTCATGAAAGAGTGTACTACTCTTCCCTGGAATGGAAGGAATCCTGACTTCTAATTTCTGCTCTCAAGACACTTAGGCTTTTTACCCAATGATCAAATGTATTAAATACACTGGCAATAGGTCTGAAAAGTCAAGGATAGGTACTGGACTGAAGGGGTTGTATTAAAGCATGTGGGAGAGAACACAGAGCTGCAGTGTGCAGGGTGATTTGAAAACAAATGCCTTACTGATCAGTACTCTGTCCACTCCAACCTTTGTGTAAGCAGGATGCATGGTAAGCATTTTAATAAGGGAAAAGTAACTTTAGAGTGACTGTTGAGAGAGGCAGCTAGTGACAGAGAGCTTTTTTATTGTCTGAAAGGAATGTTTAAAACCTCAGGGTTTGTTTCTACTAATGTACTCTGCTTATTTTCCTCCTTGCAAACATATGCATGTACTCCTTCCTGTTATAGATTCTGAATCATGTTGTCCAAAGAAGCCTTGCTAGTGTGAAGGAGTACTGTATTGGTCAGGGACTCTGATCAAACAGGCCTGGCTGGTTGAAGCACATGAGTTGCCATACCTGCCCCTGATCCCTGACTGATGTGGCTGACCCAGTTCTCTGCAACCAGACTGGTTGCTGAAAACATGGGCAACTGGTGCCACCTTAGTCAGAGAGGCTACATGCCTCCCAGCGACCAGTCAGTGACTGGGAAATGGCCACGGTGCTTTATCTGGCACTCCCACTCCCCGGCCATCACTCGCAGAGGAGGCACCTGCACTCCCACCTGCACCTCGGACCTGTCACCTAAGTGGGTAGCGCAGCCTGTCAGGGGGTGCACCAGCATTCTCAAGGGGTGCACATGCACCCCTGTGCCCCCTTGTGCATCACCGCTGGCTGGAATCACTAATCATCTGTTACCTCTCAGCTCCGTGTTCTTGGGGAACCCTGACACAGGACGCAGACTGTCTGACTCACAAAGAATCCCCACCACCACCACCACCTAAACGAAACTGATTAAGATGCAGTGAGAGACACACTTAAAACCCTCCAGATACGGGTGACAAGAGTGAAACAACTGCCCTAGGTCTCATTTGCATCTGAGATGGAAGAAGATGACCATGAGAGATGGAGAACAGGAAGCCCGAAGCAGAGACTGCAGTGAATTCTGGGATCAGAGAAGCAGGGGAGCACTGCATGATGGGGAATCTGTGTCCAAATGCTAATCAACCCCCACACCCAGCTCAGCATTTGTCAGACCAGTTCTAATCTGGATTTACAAAGGACTTTTCCTTCCCCCGCCCCCACACACACCCCTCTAAGCAGAAATAAGTTTAATAGGCATCTCGGACCATACATTCCCGGCCCCACTATGGGAGGCCTATTTAAACTTAACTGGCTAAAACTCGGTTGCCAGGTTAGGGAATGCTGAGGCAAAGAGACCAATTCAGAGGGGGTATGGGCAACATTTGAACATTGGTAAAGGGTTTGTCATAGCATCCAGCCCATTGTAGCCCTGACCACAAGTGTTGTCATACTTTTCCCAGGATGACTGATGGAAGTCCTCCCATCCCAAAAGTTATGAACACTCCAATAAGTGCCTTAAGTCTGTTAAAAAACTATAGTAAGATCTGGAAAAGTCACGCTAAGCTGAGGCTTGTTCACAACAAGTAAACATCCAAAACCCCGATGCTGCAAACTACCTATTGCTTCTGAAGAAACCAGGAGATATCCCGTCAGTATATGTGTTATCCATAGAAATTTCAAGCTGGCTCCTAATTATCTGGTTATTCCCTAACCTTATGTGTTTCCTGATTATCAGTCAGTTTCCTGAGATATTCCATACCAGATAACCCCTTGTCAATAGAAAAGACAATTTGATTTACACTATTGAGAATGCTTGAAAGAAGCTGAACTGAGGGTATAAAAATCTGTAAAAAGCAGCAGCGTGTGTGCTGACACCACCCGCTTTCTTCTTGAGAGGCTCCCTTCAAGGATTGTGCTGAGAACTTTGACCTGTCAGCTTTGCAACTCAAGTGCCTTGGACTGGTGAGATCCCAGCTCTCTCTCTTTTCTCTTTTCTCTCTAGGCATAAATTTCTGAACCTGAACTGTATTAGTTAAGCTTGAGCTAAGTTTCCCCAAATACTTAGTGAAACCAGGGTAATGCTGTAATTGTTTGTGTTTCTTTTTCCTTTGCATGTCTATTACTATTAGTGCCATTATATATTTCATATACTTAGCAATAAATAACTTTTATAGTCAAACTGCTGAAAACTGGGTATATTTTTCCTTTGCTACTTCTCCTTCCCCACTTGCTCTGAAGCAATGCTTCTTTTACCTAAGCTAAAGATCCCTGTGAAGCCCCAAAATACTGTGGGGTCTGCTCATCAAGAGGCTAAAAGATTGGGACATGTGCTGAGTTTGAAACACATTAGGGGATCAGCTTGTACAGGCTGATTGACCCAGTTTGGCTCAGACGTGCCCTAATGAACTGAATGCTGGCCCCTGAGGGTGTCATCTGGACACCCAGCTGGATTCAGAGGTATTCTGTTTAACTGTGTGCTTGTGTCTGACTGTAGTTTATTGTTGCTCTGATGAGCTGATTCTTGGCATATGAGGGTGTCAACCTGCCCATGCTGATCAACCCGGTCAGGTCAGGCATGTCATGTTAATCTGTGTGTGTGTTTGTGTGTATGACTGATTTGGGGACTGGAGGAACCCAGCCCCACTGAAATTGAGTCCTGAAAGATAGCTCCATTGGGGGTGAAGGCTTGCAGAAGGGAGAGATACAGCTCTGTATAGAAACACAAGTAACACAAGCAGCACATTAATAGAATTGCCAAGACCCTAGAAATGTATCCCAAATAAATGAGCACACCCCAAAGTCATGGGCAAATCTGGTAACACATCCCTTTTGAATATGCCTTCATACAGCCTCAGTTTATTTTGGCAAGCCTTGCATTCACAGCTTTCCCTGTTTCTCCTGACTCCTGATCCAGCTTTGGCTTTTCTTGACCCTGAACTTATACCTCCCTGAAGCCCATCACTGGTTCTGCTCTTTGGTTTTCCTGGTATCCTTGCTCAACTTAGCTTCCTTGACCCTGATCCTGGATTTTCCCTGGATCTCAGCACCGGTTCTCTGACCCTAGTTCCTGTCCTCAACTTTTGTCTCAGACTACACCTCTTGAATCTCCCCGCTTGGCTCTGGTAACTTGTGCTTCTCTCCTGAGGACCTTCTAGGTGTCCCCTAGGTCCTATACAGAGGCCCAGCTGCCTACGTCCCAGCAAATCCTTCATAGTGTTGAATGTTACCACTTGAAATTGTTGCAGAAGAACAAGTGGAAGTGAATAACTAAGTTTAAGAGCCAGGTTAATCTAAGATGTTTTTGGAAATTGCAACAGAACCAATGAGAAAAGATCTCAGACTGCAGGGTTCAGCAGACTTAGTAAAATACCACACTGCTTGGTGGTAGTCCAAGCAAAGCAGATTCTACTTCAGCTTTGACCCCACCTCAAAAACAAAACAAAAAACTTAAACAAAAATAACCCCTTGGCAAACCAGCACCTTTATATACACGCCTTCTTATTGTCAGATCTGGTGATTTTCTAATGGCATCCCTGCATCCCAAATATTGATACATATTACATATATACTATGTAATAACTATAAGACTATTTCCCATAAAACTGCAGAAAATATTCAAATAAATGGTTCATCATGTGACCTACCAGAATCTTTATGAACCACAGACCTTTTAACTACAGGCCATTATGTTTAGTTTATTTTGGGCTATCTTTGAACAACATAACATACAAACATCAAACTGTACATCATATAATTATGTCATATACATTAACTTAAATAAGTTGATAAAAAGAGTATTCCAGAATTTTACTGTCAAGAGTGGTTCATGTACAGTCTTCATATGAACCTGCTTCCCCCTTTGGCCCCTTTAAAAAGGTTTCCAAATAGTAGCATTCCCTAGATAGTACTGAATCACTTCTTAGCGTGTGCAGTAGTGACAATCTTAATCATGCTGGAGTATTGTTGTAGCCTAGCCATGGTAGTCCAGGAACTGTCTGAAAGGCAAGGATTTTATGTATATCTGTAGAGAGATAGGTAGATTTTATTGTACTGACTTCATAGTTGGGAGAGCTATATCATTGGTCCAATAAAAGATATCACTGACTTAGTCATGTAGGTGAACCTGTAGCCAAATAATTCATTTACCTGTGACTATTCAATTCAGGTCATTGTGCAAGGTGAAGAATGTCATGGGGTTACTTAGCTTTCAAGAAATTTGTCTCACTTATATGTCTTAGCAATGAATGAGATTTCTGTCCTTATGAAGGTATTAATAATAAAACAAATTGAATACATTATATTACTCTTTTTGGGTAGCATCACAATAGCTATACAAAAAGAGATAGTGGCACTGTTGTTGTGTTTAACTACAGAGCCAAAGACACAACTTGAGCATGCTCTGTACTTGTGCCAAAGACTACCTGTAGTCAAGTCAGCTGGGGCTTACTCATTATCGGGCTCAGGAAACAAACATGGTTGCACATATATTTGGAGGGGGCCTTGAGGGTCATGCAATCCAGACTTCTGGTCACCACCATTCTGTGCTCTTCAGCCACTATAACAATTGACTTGATGCTAGCTATATCACTTTTGCAAGCTCTTAGTCACTAGTATGCCATGACTGTGCTAACCTGATGTGTGGGGATTCTGGTTTTATCTGATAAAAAAAAATCCCCAATTTTCTTTTTTTAAAAGTAACCTCAAACCCACATTTTCCCATGATTAAAATGAAACACCACTAATATATATAATAGTGGTGTTTCATTTTAATCATGGAAGAATGTGGACTCGAGTTTACTTTTTTAAAATGAAAATTGAGGATTTTTTATCAGATAAAACCAGGATCCCTGCAGATGTGCCATCTAGCCTTAGGATGAACTTGGTAGATGAGTTGGTAGGTATGTTATGGTTGAGATTGTTCTGCTACTCTAGAGCTGTTTTTCAGTTGCCTGTAGTTTACTACAGGATAAATAGATCCTTGGAGCTGAAATGTCATGTTTGATTTTAGCCAGAAGTCATTCTTTGTTTAGTTTCATAAAAGTGCACTCAGCTGTGTTTTCAGTTATCTGAATGTGGAAGATTCTGACCCACTTGAAAGTTTAAAAACTCTGGACTCGATGATCTCCCGAGGTCCCTTCCAGCCCTAATGTCTATGAAGTCTATGAAATCTATGAAATTAGGAGGAGATGTCTTGGCCAGCACGATGGCTGAAAGGGACCTCAGCATTATGGCTGATCAAATAATGAATATAAGCTGGTGTTACAATGCTGTAGTCAACACAGGTAATAGCATCCTGGGATGCATTAGATGATGTGTCGAGAGCAGGGCTAAGGAAGCGACACTTCCTCTCTACTCAGTATTGGTGAGACCCCAGCTGGAGTACTGTGTCTAGTTCCGGGTGCTACACTTCAAAAAACACATAGAGAATCTTGAAAGGGTCCAGAGAAGGGCCACACAAATGATTAAAGACCTGAAGGACAAACATTATGAAGAAAGACTAAGGGATCTAGGACTGTTTGGCCTGGGGAAAAGACTGTGGTGTGGCTTGGTGGCTGTTTCTAAGTGTTTAAAGGGCAAATATTGAGAGCTGGGAGAAAAAACTGTTCACTAGGGCAACCCAGGGGAGGACAAGGAGTAACGGCCATAAACCGTTATAGGATGCCTTCAGGTTGGATGTAAGGAAGAACTTCTTTACAGTAAGGGTGACCAGAATCTGGAATAGACTTCCCAAGGAGGTGGTGAAGTCCTCAACTCTGGAAGTCTTCAAGAGGAGACTGGACAGAAACTTTGTTGGGATCATTTGATCTCAACTGTATTCCTGCCTAGAGCAGGGGGGTTGGACTTGATGATCTTTTGAGGTTCCATCCAGTCCTTAATTTCTGTGATTTTATATCCTGCTGCAGAGTTTTTTCATGCACAGCAGCACATGTGTAGATGCTGACCTGGCTGGCTGGGGCATAAGGGTGCTTCGGTGTAGGGGCTGACCGCTGGCTAGCCCTATGTTGAAACACCCCAGTGCCAGCCAGCCCTTCTGCAGCACAGTTAGCCCTGCTAGAGCATCCCCCAGGCTAAGCAGAGTTGTGTAGAGCACGTTTTGGCTCTAAGGATATAAAAAAAGACAAATGGAAAAAATAAGAAAGCACTGATTTTACCAGGCCAGTTTTGTGTGCTGCAACCAAGTGTACAATGACATTGCATGTATATTGTACCCTGAAATGATTCCTTTATTTTTCCATTAGCTAAGAGATTAATAAGAATTGTATTCCCCATTGGTGTTTTTCAGCCTGAGTTCATAGATCTTCAGGATGGAATGGGAGGCTCATACTTTCTCTTTTGCCAGTAAGGACACAGATGATCAAAAGCAGTATTGTAGACAGTATTCTGACGAGGACTGAATGAGGAGGTATACCAATTCCTGGTTTTAGCCCTATTTTCTATGGGAGATTTTAAATTCATCTTCTGGTATTATAAAGGTCTATTTTCTTACACATTTTTCAAAAATTGCAAAGGACACCCAGAATGTAGGATGGCCACTATGCGATCAATGAATACTACAAATATAAATAAATAAATTATCAAGCAAACTCCTGAACACCTGCAACTACCACTGAAGCCAGAAAAAAAATGACCTGAAGTTAGTATTTGTTCTGATACATACATACTCTCAGGTAGAAAGATTTACAAGGAACATTCTTATCTGTGTTAAAAAACTTAGAAAATTGACATCATCTGCTTTTCAGTAGAAATAACTTTTTTCCCCATTTCATTCAAGTTGTTATCCACCCATTATTTTCACAGATAATATCTTCAGTGCTCTTCTGGCACTGACATAGACAAAGGACATATACATTTCACCAGACATGGAGGTCACTGCATCCTCATAAAACAATGTAAAATAGTCCCATAAACTTAACTGCTTCAAACGTATCTGGGTAGTACAAAGGCATCTGTACCACTGTACTGTATTTGCAGATGCTGCTATGGCACTTGTTTGATTTTAGTAAGGTTCTTAGTGAGACCCATTAGAAAAAGAGTTAGTTCACAGCATGATTAAAAGCATTGTTTTGATGTACATTATTTTCCTTTTATCTTCTTTCTTTATGTTTCTTATAGCTTTTTTCCCCTCCCTTTCTCATGCTGTGATGATAGTGCTTGAATGCTAATGTGACAATACTTGCCTTACATAAGTCATTTTTTTCTGGTGATATGTTTGTGCATCAGATATTCAACCCATATTTTCATCTTCTAAATTATTCACATACTTAAGGAACAAGTCCTACTTTCCTTCATATTGTGAAGCCCTCCATATACAGGTAAAGTACTACAGTTGTCTTCATAAAAGACAGGTTCAAGGGGTTTACGTGGAGCAAGTTACAGAGCTTGCGCCTGGGATTATCCCATACAATTGTGCAGAAAAGATTTGGGGGTTGTAGCTGGAAATTAGAGATGCTCCCTAATTTGGAACTGTGGGAGTTGGAAATTGGGAAATAGTCCCTCAGGTAGCAAGCAGCTTGCCAGTCAGACTAAGGAACTTCAGAAGTTGCCTGCTACTCTTCAAAATTAAAAATTTTGGTTAGTCTTTCTCATTCATGCATGTATTGAACCTGGGGATCACTACACGATTCATGGTGTGGTGGACTAGAAATGTGTTTTAGAGCCAATAGAGAAGGCAGACCTATAACATGCAAGCTATTTCAGCCCTAAGATTGCAGGAATGACTAGAAAGCAGCTCTATATCTGTTAAATTTCTTGGAGAGAAGAATTACTCACTTCCTGGATTCCCACAGATACACCAGTAAATATACATATCTGTCTTTACCACTTTGGCCTCTTGATGTTTGATGCTCATTGTAAACTTAACCTTTGTTGCTCAAATATGGTATATATTGTTTTTCATAAAGGTCTTTCATGTAGAGATGCTATTTTTTTGGTTAGTAAAATACCTAATTCACGACCTTGTCTAAATTAAAGAAAACTTCCCAAGGTCCGTTTTTGTAACAGATACAATTGGTGGAAAATAATTGATCATGTTATAAGAATCCCACAGAGTCTACAGGAAAATGAATAGTTTGATAGTCCCATGGAGCACACTCATTTATGATAGTGCAACTCTGGAGTCAATTCACTGGTTCCAACAGATTAACTCTAGAATTATCATCACTTGTCTTACTACTGAATTTTTCCATGCCCTGCTCAAACTTCCTATCCTCTGTTTTACTATTGACAATTATTTTCACAAGATTCTACAAACAGTAGCTAGCTCGAAGGCCAGATACAGACATACACAAAGCCTGAGGCAGAACTGATCTAAGTTATACAGTTTTCTGTAAGTGGCATAGGTTAGATTGGTAGCAAACAGAGCACATATTTGTCCTTTGGTCAGGGGGAGAGGGAGACACACAAGTTGCCTGCGCTGGCTGAGGCCAGCAGGTTGAGGGCCCTCCTGCATGACTCCCAGCATTCCCCACGAGCTCTCTGGCTTCCAGAGACTGTCGAGTGGAGCTGAGTGCCCCAGCCACCCCGATTGACTACTGGGAATGGATAACCATGCTCCCAACCCCCTTCTGTGTCATCTGTCAGCTACAGGAATCTGCCAACTACAGTCAGGCAGCAAGGAAGCATCTATTTTTCTGTGCACAAGCCCTGGGACCTGATCACTTGTGACCCCAGACCGTGCCCCTACACCCTATCATGAAGCATCCCATGATGTACACATAGGCCTAACATGGTGCTCAGGAGAACCCCAATGCTCAGGCACATCATCTGTTAGCCATAGCCATCTGTCCGCTGCAGGCAGGCAATGGGAGAAAGCATACTCACCCATGACTGGCAGTCTGGTTGGGCTCCAAGGACTTGCCCAAGCACAGCAGTTCCTCTGGGTTTTGTGTCAGGTCTGTGTGTACATCATGGGGTGCTTCATACCAGAGTGTAGGGGCACAGCCCTGGGACTTAGGTACCCAGATGCCAGGGCTTGTGCATGGGAAAACAGATGCCTCGCTTCCCAACTCCCACTACCTGCCTGCAGCTGACAGCTGGCCAGTCAGGAAGTGGAGCTGTGGAAAGGGTTTGTGCTAGAAAGGGTCTGTAGTGACTTGGCTCCATGATAGCTTGGGGACAGGGCCCACTGGGTACTTGGCCAGAGCAGCTAAGTGTGGGGTGAGTGCTAGGATGCGTCCCTGTTAAGTGGGGGATAGTGGGGGCCCTCAAAGGAGCCTGGGATGCCAGCAGACAGTGACCTCACTTGAATCAATACAGGAACCAGTACTGAAGTTTGATGCACTAGTCTAACCTAAATCAATTAAGTTTGAGTGCAAATTGATTCAAGTCTATCTTAAACTGCCTTCCACCACTTTTTACACCAGTCTGTGTGTACTGGACTTCTCTTCTGCTATGTGTTTAGACCAGCTTCCAACTGCTTAGACTGATAAAAGTGCCATATCTGTACCTGGCCTAAAGGATTGAATTCCAGAGTGCTTTACGTTTATTGAATTAATAATTCTTTTGTGTTTTCCATTTTTAGTTTGTCATTTGGCAGTTTGGGGAAGATCTCTATATACATCTCACAAATCTATGAGGTTATGAAATTGCTGTATCATGGAATGCTACTATATGGATGTTGGATCCACTGCTTGCTAACATGAGGTGTGGCACATCTCATCAGGCATGCTAAGAAGATTGCCTGAATAGGGACACCATCTCTGTTACCAAGGTCTTTTCCAGGGAGCAGATTAAGTGAAGAGTGGATAATCATCAGCACAGAACGAGGCTTATTGTCACCATAGAGACTTAGGCATGAGCCCACACAGAGACCATTATCCCCCTCTTATTAGAAGGATTACTAAGTGTGTAGCAAGAGCATCCTCAGGGCAACTAATGCAACAACAGGGACAGAAGTGAGCATCAGAGGTTAACAAAGTGCTCGAAGGGGAGACACGAAGCAGAGCACACTAGGTAGTGTCCACTTAAATGAACCCAAGGAGCCAGTGGATATTGCCTAGTAAACCTCTGTCCAGATATATGAATGGATGAGGGACAGGAAGATGGCCCTACAATTAATGGGGGTCCTCCCTGCCAAAGCCTCCTTCCTGGTCACACAGATGGGCATCTTAATTAGAGCCAGGAGGAGGGTAATCAGGAGGTCCCAGGACACGATGGGGACACAGATGGGTAATATATAAACAAAAAAGGTGTGGGGAGTAGTGCAGATAGGACCTCAACAAGAGGAGATGATAGGCCCGCTACCTTGCACACTTGAGGTAGGCAGGGTCTCCCTCTGTTGACAAAAGGGGCAAGTATCAGAGGTGTTTGCAAAACACACCAGTTATATGGCCATGGTGAAGGCTCTGTGTAGGAGGCACCAGCAGAGATCCCTGGTCAGGAGGAGGATCCCAGATGCCACCAATGACCCTGGCTTAAGCCCAAAGATTGCTCCAGTGATTAAGAAGCTGAAGCTAAAACCAAAGTGATAAGGAAGCTGAGACTATTTTGATCTCCGTAGTAGCCTCATGTTACAGATGGAAAGAATAATTTGATTTAGAATCCTATGCAAAGCCTGTGCTACATCAATCATGTGCACTTGAAAAGTTAACTTGTGAATCTGGAGCATCAAAGTAATTAGAGTTTGGGGGGAGTGGAGGAGAGGCATGGTTATACAACCTGGGAATCTTGCAGGGAGTCAGCACAACTGCTCTGGCCACCTCATACAACTAATCAAGGTTGTACACAGCATAAAAACTTTTTTTTAAATTATATTTTTATTTCCCCAGAGCTGTTTGAATCAACAAACAAGTTTCAGCAGCATCACAGCTAAAAGGCACTCAGAATGCAATTTAAAACCTAGGAAGTGATGATAAAAGGGAAGCTCAGAACAAAAAGAATGCTCAGCTATGACATAAGCATTTTTGGATTAGAACTGCAGTTGTCATAAACTGGTGTAGCTGCCCTGACTTCACCTGAGCTACATAGAGTTAAAGTATCTAAAGAAGTAGTCCTTTTTGTTTAACAGAGCTCCCTTCAAACATATGCCTTATGAACCATTAAGCATGTGCTCTGGTATCAGTTTTGCAGTGAATGCCATTATCCACAACTCAGCGCAATCGTTATAACTGGTATATCATCTGAGTATATGCTATATTTTCTTGATCAGGCGGATAGATAAGCTTTTTAGGATTGAAGGTAGAATTCACTTACAATTGTTTCATAGAGTAAGGAAAAGGACAATTAATAAATGGTATGACCATTAAACATTTCAATTGACCTATGTATTAAATACGTTTGAAAGATAAATTTAATCTAAGGAGCTGTTCAGCGATATTTTAAACGTGACGTTCACATTGGCTACATTGAACGAGATCTTCAGCTGCTACAAATCAACATAGCTTAATTGACTTCAGTGGCCAATGTTCTTGCTGTGAAGGGCAAGTATGGATTTTTTTTTATTGTCTCTGAAACTTCTTAATCAAAGTGTGTAGAATTCCAAAGACTTAGATGTTTCTGATTAAACCTAAGTTTTAACAAGGTTGCAAGCAGCATGTGATTTTTGCCTTCATAGATGAGAAAATCTTTCACCGGCCTTCTGTGAATTACATGGCCAAATTCTATTTCACTTTGCTTGGGTCCCTGAAAAACAAAATGTAGACGGGTCTTCTTCCTCCTCTCTGCTCTTTTGTTACTCAGGTAGGATGACTGGGTGTTACAAAAGTTGATTCATTAATGCATTTTTTCAGGACTTGAACAGGGTGGAACAGAATCTCATTTATTTGACTGAGTCTAACTAGATACCTGTAAGATTCATGGGGCATGTCCAGATAAGCGTGGATGTGCAGCATGTGGTGCTGCAGACCAGTCTGTAGCGCTGCACACTACACATTCTGCAAATGCAGTGCAGGGGTTTTTTGACACTGGGATCACCTGGTGTCAAAAAAACCCCGGACTTTAAAAAAGAGGGATGGCACACGTGGGGACAGCGTGTGCCTCCAGAGATGGTATCCTGGCCAGCCAGACCCACATCCCAGCTGCTGGCCAGGCTCTGTGCTGCCAGACTGCCACAGCTGCAGCCCCCTAGAGGTCCTCAGGACCCCAAATAGTGGCCCCAGCCTTTCCTACCCTACCCAGGGAAATACGGTGTGTGCCAGAGTGCTCATTCATGGGTGTGTCCTGGGGACAAGCAGCAGCAGCACGTGCATTTCCCTAGAAAAAACAGAAGCAGTGCATAGTATGCCAGTGCTTTTGTTCCCAAGGAAATGCATGTTCCCATGCATGGAGATAAGTCTGTGTTGTTTTCATTACAAAATGTTTCATAGCCCTAGTCTATGAAAAGGTTTTGTTGCACTGTTGTCCAATATAAAAAAACCTTCTCAGGTACTTGGAGTTAAGCCAAACTTCAAACAAATAACGTGGACACTCCTCCAGAGAGATAGATTACACTTTTGAAAGAGCCACCCAGATACCACGTGAAGAATTTCTGCAGTACAGAAGGAAAAGCCCCATGAATTGCACACCACTGGTTATGACATATCCCTCCCTGGAACATTTATGGAAAATACTCAAAGAGTTGCAACCCATACTGGAAGACAATCCACTTCTTAAAGAGATCTTCCCAGAGCCACCCACACTAGTCTTTAAAGAAGTACCGAACCTCACCAACCTCATCACCAGAAGCAAACTTCCTGTGGTCCAAAACACACTGAATGGATCCAGATGATGCCAGGACAAGAAATGTAAAACCTGCCAACATATCTCCACCACCCCCACAATTACTACACCCCACAACAGAGCCATCAGCATTCCTGGATCTTACACCTGCACCTCCAGAAATGTTATATTTCTGATCCAGTGCACCAAAACTTGTCATGGAAAATATACAGGAGAAACCAAACAACAACTGCATACCAGAATGAATGCACACTGAAAATCTATCAAAGACAAGAATACCCAATTACCTGTGGGGGCACGTGTCTCATAAGAAAATCTGTCTCTCTCCAGCCTCTCATTTCTAATCCTTGACAAGAATTTACAAAACATCTTTCACAGATGAGCCTATGAACTTCACATCATCAATCTACTGGATAAAAACATCATGAATTAAATATAGATATTGGATTTATGACGCATTATAACCTGCTTAACATCTGACTCCCCTAGTAACTTCTCTACTATTTACTAGCTATATTCATTCTCTGCCCCCCCGCCTCACCTGTCTCTCACCCACTGACTACCTCAATTTACATTTTCACTGACTGGCTTTATCACAACCATACTGGCTTCTGGCTTCTTTACTATTCCATCCAGGAATCGCACAGACCAACTGCAGATGCTTCCTTAGCCTGACAAAGGGTATTGTATCCAAAAACTTGCAAAGAAGAGTATTTCCAACTATTTTAGTTGGTCTAATAAAAGATCTCAGATTTACACAAAGAACCTTGTCTGCCAATGTCCTTAGAACAACCCAGCTATAACCCATACCTCCATTTTCGACAGCTAGTCTCATCTTCCTTTACAAAAAACATTTTGGAAGGATAATGTTGACCCAAGTCCAATGTCAACAGTTTCAGAGTGCAGGAAGGTAAAGGGTAATCTCAGTTTTAAAAATTAGTTCTAAGAGTCTGATATAAACCCTATCATATAAATCAAGAGAACATTATTATTCCAGTACAGTCTGATCCACATTGATAAATGTCAGGTACACAGAGAACAACAGAGAGATTATATCTTTCTAACAGGAGACAAAAAAAAAAGGCAACCAATTTATGAAATCACTAAATTCACTTTGCAGACTCTGGAACACTGTGTGTCTTGAATGAAGAATACAGAAGTATCCTCTCCTGAAATCAGACTAAATTGGTTTAGTTTAAATGCCAGTTTTGTTATGAGAATAAGCATATGGTGCATTCTTAATAGAATGTATTGGGTACTACTTTGTACATTTAAAACAGTGTTTTATTCAGTCTGAGATTTTTTCAGTGTTATGCTACTATTCTATTGCTTAAAGCTGTTATTGCTGTGTTTACCTTTTTACCAAGGACTGTGAATTAAATTTAAGTATTTAAACTTACTGTGATTGTCAGTGAGAAATAAGAAAGCTGGGTACCATGTAGCACAGAGTACTGGTTTTTATAAATTTTTGTTTTAATACTTGGATTTTCAAGGAGTTAGTGCCACCCTCTACCTCACAAATATATGAAACTCAAAGGAATTTCATCATCAGATTCTGTGAGACTCTGTAAAGTGACCCAAGCTACATGGCTACACTGGGAACAGGGTCTGTGTGCCACACACTCAGCAGTCATCTCACTCTATTGTTCTCAAATCTTATCCACCATGACTTGGTGTAATCATGAGGAAGGTATCGGGAGGTGGTATCTAATCAGCAGGGATCCTGGTTTTCTCCTTCTCCCCTACACCCCACCACTTTCCACAGGCCAAGGAATCCATAATGGCAAGAATACTATGTTCCCTGGATTCAGGGTCTCTCAGCTGAGCTATTGGGGCCCTGCTGCCATTCTGGTTCAGTGATGCATGACCTGTATAAGGAAATAAATGAACTAAACTAACTTAAATAGCCATGTCCAATACAGCTGTGTGAAACAGCACTGTTTTGTTTCGACTTCCATTTTGCTATTTTGAAGGGACAGTGTTTCATTTTGCCATTTTGTTTCATTTTGAAGCACTGTTCCATTTCATTTAATCAAAAGTGTTTCACTGTTTTGACACGTTTTGATGTTTCATCCATAGGCTATAATGGGAAATCATGAAAATGCCTAAATTTTTTTGAAACATTCTGAGTGCCCTCATTTCATTTTGAAGCTGTTTCAAAGTCTTTTGTTTTGTTTTGATATTGCTGTTTTGAGCTTGAAATGCATCAAAACAACTTCAAAATGAAACACACAGCAACATTTCACACCGCCCTAATGTCCAAGCCTACTTTAGGCCTTTCTTTGGGCCAGCAGTGTATCTCAGCCGCCTTCCCTCAGGCAGGCTGAGCTCTTCAGGGTGTGCCTTGCACATAAGTTCAGTGCTAGCAGGCTGGTCCATCTTGAGCTGAGACTTTTAGCTAAGGTCAGGGTAGTGGTGGCACAAACCCCAGAGTAGCCCCTAAAGGTTCCTGACCTACTATGGTAGAATGCCAGTCAGGAGTCTGTCCAGAAAGCCATGTTGATCCAGGTCCTCAGCCTCAGGTCTTCCCCCTCTGTGGGGGAACACAATGAGCCAGACTTGCCTGTGCTTATGTTCCCCCATCCTGGGGTTGGTGCATGGGCTTGCTGTTTCCTTGTGGGCTTGCCTGAGGCTCTGCCACTTGGGAAATGTGCCAGTTACCCTAATCCCAGTAAGTATGGGGCTCAGCTTGGCCTCTGCTACAGGGTCCCTTGAATAGCCTTATATTAATATTACAGTTCTTCCTGAAAAACAATGATCAGACCAGGTATCTGGTGCCACGGTAATAGCATTCATTACTGACTTTCTGGGAAATCCTATGCCAGTCATGTCATCTTTGTACCATTTTAAAATGGAGACAATATGAAAATACTTCTGTTTAAAGGCTTTAAGGGCTGCATAAGGCAAATGTGAGCTGTATATGTGGAAAGTGTCATCTTAGTTCTATTTCATTAGCCCTAAATCTTATATTTTAGAGGAAGATAATAACATTTCTGCCAGACATTTGTGTTGCTATAAATGGGAAATTATTATCATATCTCACTGCTGGTGAATATTGACTTTCGAAAGTAAACAATTAAGCCAAATCCAAATTTAGGTGGCATTTTCTTTTGTCATTCCCATCTTATTCTTTTACCCTCCAATTTGCAACCGGAAGCTATTGGATAATCTGATCAGGTGTATGTACATATTTAGTGCATATAACTCTTAGAAACAGGTGCTTCCCTGTTTTGGAGGGTGATTTTAAAATTTCCTAGCTGTAGCTGTTCTCTACAATTTGCTTTAAATCATACTTTTCTGTAAAGATTCCTGTCAGACGCTTAATAGTAGTTTTCTCCCAACCTAGTTATATCATTATTAGGGATGAGTGAATCTTACAAGATTCAAATATTCAGTTTGGATAAGACTTAGGGTCCCATTTAAATATAATAAAAATAACAACAGCAACAGCAATAACAACAATAACACTAACAACAGCAATGACAACAACAATAATGTTCATTAGTATGGAATTGCAATAGGATTTCTAGGCTTCAGAGGCTGCATCTACACAAGAGGCTTCAAGCATAGCAAACTAATTCTACTGCGGATTAGCATGGAAGGCAAAGCCTGTGCTAATGTCCAGTAGATTTAGTGTAATGTTGATCAACCGTTCATCTGCACTAATGTGCAGTAGTGTCAATGACAGCATAATTATGGCACATTAATGAACGTGTAGATTCATCTAAGATGGAAAAATCCAATATTACTGAGAACCTTGATGTTGAGCTACTCGTCCATTCCACACATCCATGAAAGATTAAACATGATGATGCAGAGATCTTTCTGGAACCACCCACCCTAGCTTTTAAACAAGCACTGAACCTTACTAACCTCATCACTAGAAGCAAGCTCCCTATGACCCAAACCACATGTAATGTATCCAGACCATGCCAGGACAAGAATGCAAAACCTGCCACATCTCCATCAGTTTCACAGTAACTACACCCCACAACAGAACCATCATCATTCCTTATCTTATACCTGCACCTCCAGAAATGTAATATATCTCATTCAGTGCACCAAATGCCCTGATGGAAAATATGTAGGAGAAACCAAACAACAACTGTGCACCAGAATGAACACATACTGAAAATCTATCAAAGGCAACAATACCCAATTACCTGCGGGGGCACACTTCTCACAAGACAATTACTCCCTCTTGGATCTCTCAGATCTAATTCTCAAAAGAACTTACAAATCACCTTTCATAGATAAGCCTATGAACTTCACTTCATAAATCTACTGGATACCAAAAATCATGAATTCAATATAGACTTTGGATTTATGACACATTACAACCTGCCTGACATCTCATTTACCAGGTACCTGCCAGATCTGAACTTTTTCTTCCCCCTCGCTTCCTCCCCTCCCCGCATTTTCTATCCTTTGTCTTCCTAATTTCCAGTTATTTACTTTTTTTAATAGACGGCCTCTTTTCTACCTAAGAGAATCAAGTATACTAGGGCTTCCCTTACTTAACTTTAGCATTCCCCCCTGTCATTCCCCGCTCCATCTTCCCCTTCTCTACCTTTTGTTTTCCTAACTTCTACCTATTTACATTCTCACTGACATCCTGTCACACTTTTAGCTTCTACAGCAGAGACTCTCCATGCCTGAAGAAGGGTGATAGCACCAGAAAGCTTGCAAAGAACTTTTTCCCAACTACTCAGTTGGTCTAATAAAAGATACCACATCTACCCAAGGAACCTTGCCTGCTGAGTATCTAGTACTGAATTTGCAGCCCTAATTTAGGCACCTACATTCCCTATATAGTAAATTGAAAAAAACCCTGGGCTTCACAACAGCCAGCATGATGATGGTAATGAACAGCCTAAACTAGTTAATAGGAAAAGCGAAGTTGTCTGTGAAATTCCATCTCTCTTCCTGGACACAGATGCCTACTCACAGGTAAATATGGGAAACTGAAATATAATCTGCACTTTGATGCCTGCCCATCCCTTTGGAAACTTATAATTGGCTTGTTCTTCTTTTAAAGCACAGTCAGCATTGCTATTGCCACTGGTGCCAACATTTTATAGATTTTTTTTGTTTGTATCTGACCTAAAGTGTCTGGAATCTCCAAAATTGGCTTTTATCAAGTTCTCTTGATAAAATATCCTTTCACATTACTTTTTCATTTCCATTTCTGGACAAAGGAAATCAGAAAATACACAGGTATATAAAAAGAAAAAAAATATTTTCTTAGAAATTACCTCAACATTCTTTTAACATCCACAGTAATTTGGTCTAGATTCAGTTTGACTTTGGGCAAAGATATGCATATTCTATTATTTTGTCAGAACCAGTCTGCTGAATCCTGAGCATAGGGACTAGGTTTAGACATTCAAAAAGCCCAAGGCAGAATTGATCTATGTTACATGGTTTTCTGAAAGTGGTGTATTTTAGATTGGTGGCAAACAGAAGACATGTTTAATCTTTGGTTGCAGGGGGTAAATAAGGTTCCACCATTTTTAAACCAGTCTGTTTGCACCAAACTTCTTTTCTGTTATGAGCATATCGCAGCTTTCTATCACTTATAACAGTAAAAGTATACTTTTTGTACCTAGCCAGTGCAGTAGGTAAAACTTTGACAGATTTTTGAGAAGTAGTATGTTTTGCAGTAAGTACCTAAATACCACAAGAATAAATCATTTCCCTCAGAATCAATGAATATATATTGTAAAATTGAAGAAATATTTCTGAAGGATAACAATTTCCAACTTCTGATGTTGATCCTGACATTAGATTCCCAGCATATCTAGAGGTTTCTTACTCAATTCAACTGCAGCTTTGGAAGTCTCCTCTGATTCTTCTGTGCCTAATTTTTTCTCCCTTTGATGAACCAATATCATAGGCAGAGATGAATCAGCTGCTTGATCCCAATCTCAAGTTTCTGAATATGAACAAGGTTTGATACCCTCCTAAAGAGCTTAAACATGTAATGTCTGATATTTCCCCTTATCTTTAATATTTTTGCATTGGTTCTCTTATTCACTTTAACCATCAGCTACTGTTTGTAGCACCAAAGAGCTGCTTTATATAATCATACATTATATATTCTTACAGTAATATAAGTAATTTGTTGAATATTTTTCATGATCTTCTCTAAAGAAAGCTAATATTAAAGAACCTCATCTAGCAAGCTAGTCACAAATCTGCCTAAACTAGGGAGTCTTAATTAAATGTAGCCTGAAATTCTTCAGAAATGGGGCTAACAGCAAGCATGTGGTATATCAGAAAACTAGAGTTGGTTGGACATTTGATGATGCTCGAATGAGTATTTGATGCCATTTTTAACTACATAATTTTCAACGGTGCTGCATTGTAATACAACACTTCTGGGAACAATATTAGAATAATCATTTTTAGTGTTGGCATCTGTGAACGATGGCAAATAATGGATTCAAATAAATTTGATGCCTTTTTGAGAGAATTACAGACTTCTTTATATCTCTCTCAACTGTACAGTTGGTCTAAAGAAGATATCACCCACAAAACATTTCCCCTCACTTTTTTCCTGTTACAACATCACACCGACACTACTATACCCGATTTGACATTATTGCTGCCTAACCAGGTTTGCAAGAATTTAGGCTTCTAAGTTACAAAAAACATACCAGATCAATGCCACTTCAATAACCATGAAACTGCTTAGATTGGTAGATCTTTTAAAGGCAGAATTCTTTTTTACTTTGTGAGCTTAAACAGCAGTATTCTAGCCACATAAGCGGAGTTTTTGGCACATAGATGCAAGTTGTGATTCAATTGCATATATTTGCATGTGTAATCTGAGAATGGACAGTAGGCCCATTCGCTGGGTCATAAGATGTTATCTACACACACCCATTCTGGATATGTATAGGCATGGAACTCATGAGAATTTAGATGGTCAGAAACCCAGGACTAACATATGTTAATTTCAAGAGGAGGAAAAAGAATTCTCTGTGTTTTAGCATCAGTAACTAAGTGATTAATTTGTTTTCCTAAGAGAAAGGAGATCTGGGTTCTAGTTCCACTGCTAGAGAAAGTTTAAATCTACATCTAACATCAGCACTGTATTTTAACCATCAGTCCTGAACAACTGACTCTCCATCATTCTTTTTTTTAATTTAGTCCTGAAGCAGTCAATAGAGGTAGATTTGTATACAGAAGAAAAGAAGCGAGTAAGCAGAATCACTGCATTTGCTATAGTCAAAAGGGTCCTGTGTTCTAGCCTAGACCCTTGTCCCCAGCGACTGCCTGGACAATGACCACCACATGCCCTCCTAGGGCCCCCAGTGTCACAAAGCTGCTGCCACCAGCCATGAAGACCAGGGGATCCAGGGTACCACTGCTAGGGCTGCCGTTGCCCTTCTGGCATCCAGCCCTGCCACCTCTGGGCCCACCCTTCCAGGTGGGACTGGTTGCAGTGCATCATACAATGTGATTGGGATGATGAGCAGTGGCTCAATGCCTTCAGGATGACCCAGGGCATCTTTGAAGATCTGTTGCACCAGCTGCAGCCCCACATGAAATTCCAGGACACTGTGATGCATTGGGCCCTCCCTGCGAACGCCCTCCTGGCCCTGATGCTGGTCAAGCTGGCCACTCTCACCAGACTGCATTATGTAGGGTACCAGTTTGGGATAGACGAGGCCACCACTGGGGAGGCCATCTTGGAGGTGTGTTGCGCCCTCCAGGATGTACTGGTAGACATGTCCTTTTGTGTTTTACCCCCCCAGGCAGTGGTGGCAGGGTTCAGGGCACAGGGGTTCCCACAGTGTATTAGGGCCCTGGATGGAATACACATCCCCATTACCTTCCCACCCCACTCAGGTCAGCCTTACTATAGTCACAGGAGGTTCCACTTAGTTGTCCTCAAAGCAGTCATCGACTTTTACTCATGTCAGTGTTGGCTGGGTGGGCAACACACATGATACATGTTTTTTCCAGAACTCAGGACTGGGCATGCTCATGGAGAGTGGGTGCTCTGCACTGGGAATGGAGGATATTAATCTGGGTGTTGTCGTCATCTCACCTGTCCTCATCAGGGACCCAGCATACCTGCTACTCTTGTGGCTGATGAGACTCTACGCTGATGAGGGCACCTGGACCCCGACCAGTCCCATTTTAACCAGTGCCTCAGGAGAACCTGCACCCTCATCAAGTGCACCTTAGTTGTCTGAAAGGCCACTAGCAGTCCCTCATGGCCTGCCTTGAGGTGGCCAAGAGAAACTTCCCCGGGCTCATCGTTGTGGCATGCATGCTGCACAATGTTTGTGAGGCCCATGGAGAGGCATTCAGGGAGGCTTGGGCAAAGGAGGCATTCTGGGAGGAAGCAGCATAATGGCAGAAGAATGAACTGCAGCAAAAGCACCACTGATGGATCCCCTCCAGCGAGGCCTCAGGCAAGCTGCTTATCCACAATTAGGGGCCAGGGCATTGGGTGCAAGAGGCCCTGGTGGATGACTTCTTACAGAACTCCCCGCTCTAGACTGCCTGCCCTACTGCCTACACACCCCATACTCCCTGTCCACTCCCAGCACCACTGTCAGGACACTCCATCTGCACATGCTCCCTTCAGGCCACCAGGCTGCTGGGTGCTGGCCACAGTTAGCCTGCCTTCCCTGCCTCATCCCCAGAGTGGGACAGGCCAGGCTTTTGGCAGAACCTGCTTCCCCCACTTCAGATCCTGCTCCCTACCCTCTCCCCGCAGGCCAACCACTCTGCCGTGGTACCACCTAGCCCACAGCACCTGGGCTTGGGGTGCACCGAGCTCCTGGACAACTGGGGCAAGGGGCTGACTGTGCTCCCACCCCCCCCCCACTATGAGCCATTCCAGGGAGGTGCTCTGGAGCCAGCTCCCCTCTCACCCCCCGTGCTTTCACTGTGCCCTAAGCATACCCCTGATGCATGTGCCCTGGGTGGTGCACAATGAGTTGTTTGTGCAGGCTGAGGGGTTCCCAACCCACTATGTCCTGCTGCTGCTGATCCTCATGGTGCCCTAGGCACACCTACACTCCTGGTTTAAGAACCTGAGCTATGTCAGCATGGGGGGGAAGCCCAGGCTGCCCCACAACCTTTTCTGCTTCCTGGAGGGCTACCTGTGGCAGTGCTACATGTCCCTATTCCCTGCAGCTGAGGAAAACACTACTTCTAGCATCAATGCCTTCCTCAAGGCGTGAGAGGCCCGTGCCTTCCCAGATGCAGGGACACAAGGTGCTCAATAAAGTTTTGAACTGTGTCCTACTTCTCTGCATGTGAGGTGGGGAGGGAGGGTGGAACCCAAGGCCAGGGAAGAGGGCAGGCCAGGGAAGGAGTGGGGGCATGGGCAGGGACTGGGGCCATGGGCAGGGGTTGGAACTGGGGATGGGAGGGCCCTCCCCCTAGTGCAGGATTTACTATGTGGCCACGGCTGGTGAGGCTTGTGGCTCAGCATGGGCATCCCCATCAGTCATGGTTACTGGCTGTACCAGGTGCTCCTGGCATATGGTGGGCAGTGGGCCAGCACCTGGCCAAGGCCCCTTTCCGGGGAGTAGCTGGTGCTGCTGGCAGCCAGCTGTGATAATGGTTGCCTGCTCCTTGTAGTGGGGTCTGGGTCTGCAGAGCTGTCAAGGCAGCCATTGGCTTAATCTCCCTGAGCTGCTAGTAGATTCCTCAGCCAGGGAGGTGAGCAGGGTGGAGTGGGGCACTGAACACCCAAGTCCTCCTCCTCTGGTGATGTTTCATGGGAGGGATCAAGGTGGGGTGGAGGCTCAGTCAGGCTGCCCCTACTGGTGACCACTACGGGGGGCAGCCTGGGTCCCAGGGCATCAAAATCCTGGTCAGCTCCCACATAAAGGGCATGGCCAGACCAATGATTGTGGTTGGTCATGACCTCCTACTGTGCCAGCAAGGCCTTGAACTTTAGCTGGCACTGCCATACCATCCAGGAGTGCTCTCGCTCCCACATGCCACCTGACAGGGCCTTAAATGTGACTGTTTGAGCATCCCCCTATGCAAAATACCTCTGCACCACCCCAGAGTGCCACAAGGTCACTTATGTCCTCCCAGGACCATTTGGGGACCTGGGTGTAAGGCTTAGGCATGTGCATATGGGAGAAGCCGTGCCTCGCTGTGGAGGATGACAATGACATCATGTCCCATCCTGGCTTGCTGGGTCCTTGCATGGCTGTCCCTGTGTGGCCAGCCCTGGATGGCTGCCAGCAGTGCTCAAGAAAGGGGAACAGCCAGGGATTGGGAGCCACATGGCAAAGGCAATGTGCCACAGGACCTACAAATACAGGAGAGACTGCTGATGGTGTACAGCAGCAGGGACCAGGTGCTGGCCTTGCTGCCAGAGATAGACAGCCAGTAGCCCTAGGGTGAAGTCAGGGCTGGGCAGGCTGCAGCCATTTATAACACTCACCTGTGGCCAAGAAGCAGCTCTGTCTAGGGGACAGGACTGGCAGAGGCTGCCTGTGCCCTGTCCAGGGGGCACACAGGGCCTGCAGTGTTCCTGTTCAGACAACAGGCTCCCTCAGTCTGCCAGTGCAGTGTGCCCCAGGGCACAAAATGGCTGCGGGCTTCTATAGCCTGTAGTTAAAGGCTGCCAGGGAGGGAGCCCAGCAATTAGCTTAGGTTACTGAGCAGTAAGGGCATGCTAATATACACACTCACCTGTACTATGCAGTAAACTAGGCTAAGGTACATCTTGTATAGATGCACCCATTGTCTTTTAACCCTGTAAATTTCTATTTCTCTTTTAGGACATTGTAATGCTTATACGATCAGTTTGGATCTGGTTCTGAGTCTCAAGGCTTCTTCCTATATTCACTCCTCTGAAAATGACTAAGTTATGATCAGGGATCCAGGTTATCCATTTCCTGCAGAAAAACAATGAAAAATGTGGATTTTCCCCTTTAAAAGAGAAAAATACAAATTTCCCCCTTTGAATCAGGAAAACAGTTTTCTCCCTTTGCAAAGTGATTTCTGAAGGCTGACAGAGATCCAGCCTGCAAGAGCTACTTGCAAAAGGCACAAAATCCTAAGCCCTGTCTGGAGGAGGTGGATATGAGTCTTAGGAATCTTAGTCAGCCAGAGCTAGCTCAGACTCAGTTTCCCTCCTGCAGCCTTTGGAGTAAATAGGGCTCCTGGCAGCTGGGCCCTGGGGGTTGGGGGTTTCTGGCAGCCCCCTCCAGATGAGCTAGGGGTGGGCCCTGTATGTCAAGTGAGGGTCATGCTGCTAGGGGGCCTGGTGCCTGCAGAGTGAGCTGGCAGGGTCAGCAGAGAGCAGGACAGGGTTGTGGGGGTGGCAATCACCCTGTCCTGTGCTGTAAGCTGAGGCCAGGGCAGATGCAGGCTGCCTCATCCCACTGTGACTCTTTCCATTTGGGCTTGGAATGGGGCTGGGGGCACTGCCCATTTGGGGCAACAGTGGCAGCAGCTTAGTGTGGGAGGGAATACCTCTTCCCACCAGGCCAGACATCCTTGAAGCAGGATTAGGGGTTGGGGCTGGGGGTGCTGCCCAGATGGGGCAGTACCTAGGGCCAGGTTGCTGGGGGAAAGCGTTGCCCATCTACTGTGCTGATGGCTATTGCCTCACTGCTTAACACACCACCACATGACAACCCAGTGTCCTGTGTCTGCGGCAGCTGCTGGCAACTCTGCTAGGTCTAGCATTGGAGGTGATGGCGGGGGGTGCACTGAATGGCAGGGCATGGGGAAGAGATGAAGGAGGAGGGGTGGCCCCTTCCCCTAGTGCAGTTCTTCTCTTCTCCTGTCTGGGGGAGCGGGTGGAGGAGGCAGCAGGGTCTATGTAAGTGTGTGATGTGCTAGAGGTGGCAGCGGGGGTTAGGGGTCGTGTGTAAGAGAGAGAGAGATGGAGCGGGGGGTCCTCTGGGTAGAAGCGGCCTCCAGAGTCAGGCCTGGCCCACCCTGGCCCATTAAAGCAACTTTTGCGGGGGCGGGGGGCCTCAAAGGGAAGGGGCTTGCCAGAGTCAGACCCAGCCCAGTCCCTGAGCCCCAGCCCAGGGTTTCCCTAGAAGCCTGCGGGGACAACTGGAGCCTGGGCGTAGGTGCAGGGAGCAGAACAGCAGGAGCTGGCACTGCTCAGAGCCACAAAGCAGCAGGTGGGACAACCACAGCTAGATCCCTGGCCCAGTGCAGGGAGGGGAGGTACTGCTGGGAAGGAGAGTGGAGGGTCAGGCAGGGCTAGGGGGACTATGGGTTGGGAGTGAGGGGCAACAGCATGGGCAGGGGCAGGACACCAGCATATAAGTGCTGCTCAGTGACACAGATCAGCTGTGGGAACCACTGCATCTGTACCCGTGTTGTGGTGAATGAAGAGGGCAAGGAGATCTTTGATTTTCTCTGATAAAACCAAAATTAAATACCAAATTATATAGATATTTAGTATGTATTTTTTTTATCATGACTGAGACACTAGTAGGCTTCCAAATTGCTTTGAAATTGTAAATAAATCAATACAAAATTGTGTTACTCTGATACCTATATATATAGAGAGAGAGATGGCTTATTTTTAATCAGAGAATTTTAAACAGAGAAAACCAGGATCCCTGGTTATGATGAGGGTAGTAAGGCGACTGCCTGCAAATACCCAAGAGTGAAAATTCGGTTACCTGCCAGCTTTCAAAGACGTGGGGTAGGGGAAACAAAGGCAGGGGAAACAAAATATTATTCTAAAGTCTTATGCTAAAATCAGAGGGAGAGCTCTTCAATTTCTTTACCTGAATGGTTGTTACTCTCCTCCTTACCGGTACCTTAATAACTAGGCAGGCAGGGCGACTTTGGGACAGAATGGGAGGTTCCTAGAACTCCCAGTCACAAATAATATCAGCATTTCCCAAGGTAACTGGGATCTATCCTGCCTAACCACCTCTCCTGCTATTCTTTTCCTTAGGAAAGGGTCTGTTCCTGCAACTAAGTTCTTCTGTCTCTAGGGAAGAAATAGGTAAAACTCTTCACAAGTGTCCCCATGCATAGGCTGGGGTAAGAGAAAAGGGAGAAGAATGCAAAGGACAGAGGTGGGAGGGGGTGAACAGTCACACATGCTGATGCTTCACAGCAGTTCACACAGCACAGTATTGTCTTGTAACCGATCATGATGAACACTGAAACTTGTTAGATTTTTCTGTTCAATAGCATTTTCTTTAACCACTGTCTAGGATTGCTGGGTCTTATTATCTGCCCTCAATTAAAACAACTACATTCCAAACAGTTCTAACATTTATCATTTACTGGTTAGTCATGAGATAAATATCACAGCATACTTAACAACATATTTATTTCCTATCATAATTCTAAAAAATATAGAAACTCCTAGTGTCTGGCATATTAATAAGCCATTGCTGAAGGTAGAAGGAGGGGCAGGGGAGAGAAGACACCCATAACAAAAATAGTTTGAAACAAATTATCCAACCTATTTCCCAAATATTATCTAACTTTCCACTGAAATCTGTGATCAGCTTAGTCATCCCTATAAATGCTAACAGAACCGTTATTTTTAAAGCTTAGCATTTCCTCATTACACATCCATAGTTTACATGAAATCATCAAAGGACAAAATGCAATATGTTAAATTTGGGATTGTGTGAGCAGCATCTGAAGTATAAAGGAACAGCCATGCCTTTTTTTCAAACCTATAAAAATCATCAAAAGAATCTTAAAATAATTTCAAAGTTACAAAGACTCTGGTGCAAGCATGCTGTTATTTATGCGCTTCATACAGGACAGGACTCAGGAGGCTGCATTTTGAATCAATTGCATCATTTTAAATGTGCAAAAAATCCTGAAAACTAACTTTCAGTGCATTTATAGGTGGGTAAAATGAATTCAGGCAAAGAGGGTATCTTTGAACATAAATAGCTAGATTCATAAGAACAAGTTATTTAATGGCCAGTACATCTCCTGAACCACATGTTCCTGCTACATTTAGGTGATATTTTTGAAACAGTGGCCAATCTGAGTGTTTTCAAAAACACTACTTCTTCCTCAGACTTGAAGAAAGGCATTTTGTGCCCAAGACCCTTGTCTAAAATCTTTCCCAGATATATAGTTTGTCCAGTAAAAAATCTTACCAGAAAACCCTGCTTGTGACTTTGGGTAGCTTGATTTTTGAATGACCTTGAAGAAGCTTGTTTTTCAAAGGGTCAGCACTTCCCTACCATCTGAATTATCTTGTCCTTTTACTTATACCTCAGGCTCAGCACCCAAGAATTGAGACACTCTTGCCACCTTGAAAAATCTTTTCTGGTGCTCCTGAGAATAAACGGCAGTCTGAGCAGACAAAATCCATGAGATTCTGATTTGTTGGTATTATGTTTTCATTCGTAAAGGCCCATTGATGGTTTATGCAGCTGTTTGAGAAGCTATCATCACAAAGCAGTCTGCAGACAATGAAGGTCAATAATGACTTGATTCCAATACAGTACATGACAGCATAAAATGATGATCAATTTAAATGGAGCTTATTCTTTGGATATCTATACTATATTTCAGAAAGCTAAAAGAAGGCAGAAAAACTCATGAAAAGAGTCATTGAAAAGAGACAGAATAGTAGATCTTGCTGTCATAAAACATGAATTTTATTGGCAGCATATAACAAATATTGCTAAACATTAAAATTCATTTTTAACATTAAATAACTAGTGTGACTGGAACTTATGCTCTTTACATATAAAATGCCTTAAAGGTCAGGAAATCAATCACCCATGTTTTACTTGTCGTGCCTATTGGTTTAAGTGACTACTATAAAATAATGAATACTTCTTTGTATTACAGTTCTGCCTTAGCCTGCTTGACCCTCCATAAACCCATTAAAAATGTCACAGTATGGTATGTCGAAGAGTTTTAGGAAGAAAGAGGACACAGGGTAAGATAAACATGTCACCAATTCTGGCATGGGTTTAATCCACTTCACTTATTTGGAAGTATGATTTAGCTAAAAATCAATCTTAATTATAGAGTTACAGGTCTTTCTGCATTTTCATTATATACCCTTATTTTTTATTATTTATTTTTTTGTAAAATAAAATGTATATTGGGCTGAGCCTTATATAAAGCCAAACAGACATAACAAATGTTATCATTTGCCCTTATAAAATTACAAGAACAAAATGGAAATTTCCCATATGCATTTGCAGTTGACATTTTATATGTACAATATGAATGTTAAACTCTTTTGGCCAGATCCTAGTCTACCTCTATGGTATAAATTGACTTAAGTGCCTAGGTGCAATCCTATTCTACCCTGCTGGAAAACTCTTAGCCCAACCAATGGGTGAATACTTTTCTTGCTTGATACATTTTTATTACTTAAGTCTTAAAATGACAGCAGGTTTCAAAAGTACACAAATCAGTAGTTTTTCTGGGACCTGAGAAGTGCGGAATTGAATTGTACTTAGGCACCTGATAGGTGGAATAAAATCTGGGCCTTAGTGGGTAAATTTGGAAGAGCAATTTAGGCATCAAACTTAATGGAATTACTCATGCAAGTAACTACTTATCAGTGGGAATGAACATTTAACTTTCTGCTAATGCATTGGAATAGCTTCCTTTTTCTTTGATTTCAATACAGTACTGTATTGAAGGCAAAGGAAGTATGACAGTTTACAGGAGATTGGGTTCTATATGGTCTGAAGCTAAAGACCCCTACTTTCCATTAAGATATCAAAGTGGAACTCTCAGTTTTAAGCATCCAAGTCATGAAATGACATTCTACTTCATCACCCATATAATATATTAAATCATTCTACAAACCATTTGGTATATGCTCAGACACAATTCAGCATGGTTATAGAGGTGTCCAATTCCTCTACTGCTGTATAGCAATTTAGTTTTTCTGTGGAGGCATATGCAATGCTGCACAGAAGGTTTGCAACTGAAGTTAATCAAAAAGAAAGACTAACTTCCGTTTGATACTTCTCACAGCACAGTAGTGGTCCCCAACATTGGTCCAAAATAGACTCGCCATGAAGCTGGAATATATGCCTATTATAGACTATAATGTTAATTCTCATTGCAGTACTACTTTATGCCTAAAATTTCTGGTGAATTTTACAAAAAGAAGTGTGTCTCTGACTGGGGAAAGGAAAAGAAACAGTAGCAAATCTCAAGTATAGGACTTTCCCTTCAGAAAATTAAAGCCCACATATGTACAATATTCTGCATTCCTAGCCCTATGCCACCAGCTCACTGTATCATATAGAAAACTGGCTGGCTTTTTTGGGTATCAAAACTCACTTGAAATCACACTTCTCCAGCAACACCTCACCATTAATCCAGTTCTCACAGGAAGATGAAGGGGGCATACTAATGACAAGTGATAAATGTGATTTTGCTGTGGCTTTCATTGACTGGCCCTACCCCATGGTTTGGGACAGTGCAGCACAATGTTGCCTGGGGAGCTGAGAATGAATCTGGGGCCACTTAGGCATATGATACAGCAATGGGGGGTTCAGGGTGCATCAGTTGGGGCATGCAGGTATTCAGTGCAGCAGTGACAGTGGCATGAATGCATGATGCAGCAGCACAGGAGTCCAAATGATGTGTGGCCTGGGGACCCTATGTCTTACTTTGGAGTGGTCCATGGGTGTGCAGCCCCTAGCTGCTTAAAATTTGGATAGATCTGCTCTACTTTGTGGATTATAGAGGGAAAACCTTATATAGAAATTAATGCTGTCTGCTAGGCAGATGGTGTCATCTAGGTCACAAGCAAAGACATCCTGCTGCTCAGGTCATAAGTCCTGGTAAGATATCTTTGGATGTGAACAAGAATTCATTGGATCTGGATCAAGTTAGGTAGTTTAGTTTAAGCTTTCTAAACTTGAGCCAGGTCTCATGCACGCAAGGATTTGTCACTTGGGTTAGGGACAGAAGTTACACATAAACTGGTTCAAGTGATCAGAAACTGGTTTAAACCTGGAATAGAATAGAATTCAGTGCACATAAGCCAGTTTCAGAATGGCTGAAACTGGTTTAATATAAACCTGGTTGAATGTAGTGAATTAACTGATTTAGGTCAAACTGGTTTATGAAACTTCTGCCCCTAATGTGACCTAAGTCCTGTGAATGCTTGCATACTAGGGCATTTAGATTGCCCTAACCTTGGTTAGGGTGACCTAAATGTATATACCCTCTGTCTTACATGATCAGGAGAAAGTAGAATTCTGAGCAGAAGGATAATCTTAGCTCAGGTTAAAATCCCCTTTGGAAGACTGGAGAGCTAGGTATCTCCTAAGCATGAGAGGAACAACCCATGCAGGTACCTGATTTCTGCCAATCTCTTGCCCAAGCTGAAGAGGCCCAAATTTCCCATCTACCCCCATATGGAAACGTTTCTGTACATCTGATTGCCTTTGTCCCCTTTTCTGTTGTTTATTCATAGTGTATCCATTTGGCACTGAATTACCACAGAATACACAAGATATGGACACATCATAGAGTTATATAGCTATATAGCACACTAATATTTACTACTTTGTTTTCAATTACTTCCTTAAATACACAGCTCTCAATTATAAGGTCATAATTTCATCTGACAGCTATGCACACAACAAATTTTTGTTTCATGAAAAAACCAAATAAGCGAGAAAGAAATATTGGGGGAAAATGAGGAATTGTTATGGTCTGTTTGTTTGTATGTTTGGGTTAAAGTTGGGGGTGGGAGAACATAAACATTGTGCATTTTCCATTTAGGCCAATTCTAAATATTTTATTTTTATTTTAGCTTTCTAAGAAAAAAGATACTCTATTGTGTCTTATATAATCACCAGAAATAAAATTCTGCATTCTAGCCTGTAAAATAAGGTTTTAACAATTTATTTTAAATACTATAGAAAGTAATAGAGCCTTTGAGAAGTAGGGCTGCAAGGGAACTCCATGGGTCATCTTAGTCCAACCCCCTGCCTAAGGTAGGGCCATCTCTATTCAAATCATCTCATATAATTCTATTGTTTAACCTCTTAGCAAAACTACGTAGTCAACCCTGACACAACATAAGAGATAGCACCCATCCTGCCACAAGCGTGAGGGTTCAGCCAGGACATAGTGCCTGAGCAAACTGGTAGTCCACTAGGAACAGCTATGGGGTCAGCAAGGCAGGGCTGCAAATTACCAGAGCATCAGGCCCGGGTCTAGGTTGTAGGGCTAAGGACGTAATATGAGAAATGAGCCGAGATCAGAAAGCAAAGGGTCAGAGAACTGGTGCCTATTTCCAAGGGAGATCTGAGGCTAAAGTTAAGAAAAGGAAAAGCCAAGTCAGGAGCCAAGAGAATAAGAAGGAGTCATGGGTTTAAGGCTTGCTGGGATAGACTGGGACTGCATCAAGGTGTCCCCAGAACCCGAGGCTACAGGTTTGCTTAAAAGGGGTAGGCGAAGCTTTCAGCAGCCAATCTGGTTATTTACCTCCGCAGAAAACTAGGACAATCTCATTATCCTGGGATCAGGGCAGGTGTGATCTCTCAAATGCTTGGTCAAGCAGGGTATGAATTGATTGATCAGAGGTCCTGACAACACGTAAAGCAGAGGACCGTGGCAGCCAATGTCCTACTGCTGTAAAGGCTGTTAATAGAGGTTGCTCAAAAAATTCTAGGATGAGGACAATGCTTCCGGACCCTACCCCACCCCCTCCACTCCCAGCTACCGAGGTAGAAAAAAACACCACAGTCGATACCAGTCTGACCATGGGTTAAAATTCCTTCTTGATCCTAAATATGGCTATTGGTCTGATCTTGGTCAGAAGAGCAAGACCCTCTAGCCAAGAACTTCTGACTTTAAGTCCCAGCAGGAGCACTAGCATACTGCATTGGCTATAGCCAACATTCAGTGACTCTGAGGAAGGCTTAAAAACCCTTGACAAATGTAGTAGTATGCGTTAGAGGGAGAATTTCCTCCCAGTCCGATATGGCAACCCCCAAATCCCAGAATCAAAGGAAATACCCATAGCAGAACATAGGCATAGTTACACCAAGAATATCCTTGACCAGTGGTTGTCCAACCTCTTAAATATGTCCAGTGATTCACTGGATTGCACTGCCTCACTGTTCTTAATCGTGAAGGAGTTCTTCTTGATATCCAATCTAAATGTATTTTGCTGCAACTTCAAAGTATCGGTCCATGTCCTACTTTGTGCAGAAATTTAGAAAAGGTGTATTCCCTCTTTATGGCAGCCCTTCAAGTACTTGAAGAATGCTATCATCTCCCCTTTTAAGAATGCTATCATCTCCCCTTTTCTGTAAGCTGAACATGCCTAGTTTCTTTAACCTCTCCTCATATGACTTCTTTTCCAAGCCCTTTATTATTTTTATCACCAGCTCTGGACCTTCTCTAACATCGCCATGTATGTTTTAAGATGCAGAATCCAAAACTGAACTCAGTACTCTAGATGAGGCCTAAGCAGCAAGAGTAGAGAAGCGCTGCCACCTCCTGTCTTGCACCTAATGCTTCTATTGATGCATCCCAAAACTTCATTTGCTTTTTGTGGACTTGCATCACATTGCAGACTCATATTCAGTCTGTAACCTACCGGGACTCCCAGATCCTTCCCCATAGTGCTACCATCTAAACAGGTGTCAGCTATTTTATATTTGTGTTTTTGATTGTTCTTCTTGAGGTATAGCACCTTGTATTTGTCAACACTGAAATTCACCCTGTTAGCTTCAGCTCAGATTTTCAATCTGTTGAGATCCTTCTGAATTATGTTCCTATCCTCCAATCATTCCCAGTTTCATGTTGTCTGCAAACTTGGTCAAGAAACTCTCTATTCCAGCATCCAAATAACTAATAAATACAATGAACATCACTGGGCCCAGGACAGACCCCTGTAGGACTCCATTTGAAACCTCCTGTTGTTTTAACATGGATCCAGGTATAATTATCCTTTGCTTGTAGGAAGTTGTCTATCCATCTTCTAGTAGATGTGTTCAATCTACGTTTCTCCAGTATTTTTATGAGAAGATTGTGCGGGACCTTGTCAAAAGCTTTACTGAAATCCAGATACACTATACCCATAGCATTCCCTTCATCCACCCAAGTTATTATGTTGTCAAAGAAGAAGATCAAGTTTGTCTGGCACATTTTTTTCTTAGTAAATGCCTGCTGTGTGACTGTGATCAGCCTTTCCTCTGCCAGAAGCTTGCAAATGGATTTTTTTACGATATACTCCAGTAACTCCGCAAATTTGTGGTGAGATTAACAAGTCTGTAGTTTTCCAAATCCTTCTTTTCACCTTTTTAAAGAGGGATACTGCATTGGCTCTTTTTCAGCCCTCTGGTACCTCATGCATCTCCTACAACTTCATGAATATCATTGCCAAGGGCTCTAAGATCTCATGTGCTATACATACCCTGGGATAAAATCCATCAGACCTTGCTGACTTGAATTCATTCAGATCTATTAAAAGCTATATGACAATAAGATGGAACAATAGGATGAGGTTTCAAAAGATATAGAAAATACAACAAGAGGTCATTCTTTTCATTTTATCCCACCCCCCTTTATGGAGGCAGCAGTTGACAAATGTTCATTTTCAGATAAGTACTCTGCAAACACAGTAGCTGTTTGCTTGACAGAGTTATGTAATTGTATTCTGTGTTCATATTATCATAATATTTAGGTACTATCAGGTAGCATCTGTTTTCTTTAAAAAAAAAGGAAGGGTCTATAAGTATTTCCTTTGGTTTCCATGTATAGGATTTAATTTTATGCTCTGTCAATTCTTTGTTTTGAATTTTAATTTGGAATAAATTCCATTCCCTGCCCGCCATCACCCCAAAAGCAAACAAAAATCAGAATGTCTTCTGGCTTTGTGTTTGAATAATGTAAAATACTATTTTTCACGTTATTTTCCTGTAAAGCTATACACTGGATTCCTAGTCCTGAATTTCTACAACATTTTTTTGGAATATTTAAAATCTAAATGGAATATTTGAAAACAAATTGAATTTTGTGAGAAATAAAGACTGTGAGGGTTTGAGGCTTACCTACTGGAAGAACTAGAGAGGCTTCTGTACTAAACTGTTAATTTTGTAGGTTATGTTGATTGTTATCAATATAATTATTATAATCAATCATAAAAATTTAAATTTTTGATCCTTTGAACTAAGTCATAATCCTAGACTGATACACAAATGTTTACCTTTATTTTAATATATTTAAATATTTAATTAACAAAATATAGAACATTCACAATGGTAAACTCAAGTAGGATATGAGAAGATAATGCACTGGACTGCAAGAGAGGATGGAAGCAAAAGTCAATAGCTCTTCTACCACTGATTTTTCCATTGTACCTTATGTAATAAAAAGAATAAGGAATGGGTTTTTTGTTTGTTGAGTTTTTTTATATTTCTATGTAATTATAATGATAAAGAATTTTTTCACTGATTTGTAGAAATTCCTGGAAATAAGTAAATACCTTTAGTCCACATTTTAACTAACAATTCTTGAGGTGTTTATTATTTTATTTCTGCTGCCTAATGCTTCTCCTTTGAATTATCAATGGACTTGCTTATTGTAATCTCAGTCTACAGAGCAAACAGTTTTGGGAAGCTACTGAACATAATGTAGCTATTTAGGAAAAAATAATAAAGAATTATTAAGACAGGGCCCTTAACATTACTGCTACATTGTTTTATGTGCTTTTATTGTCATTTAGTTCAGCATGAATAGATAAATGGGAAGAAATAAAATAACGAAAGCAAGTGTGCTTCAAGAAGAAAATTATAATGGATGCATTTTTATTTCTTAAGGGATTCTTCATCTTTTTTCCGAGCAAGATCTTAATAAGCACTTGAAAAATTACTTTTTGCCAATAACTGAAAAAACTTCAGGTGAAAAGTGAAATCTTGTTGTGATGGTATCGAAGTTATTGCTAGATACTAATGTTAGCTACATGGAGAAATGGCTTGAAAACAGTTACCAGCAAAAGAAATATGAGAGCTGTGTGGGCAAAAATAGACTAACTAAACAAAAATTAGTTAATATAATTACTGCTTCAGTATGTACCAATTAGAGGATAGTATATTGCAATAAAAGCGGTGAGAATATATTCATTAGTGTATGCCTTGAATGGATAGTAAAGTGAGCTAACTGACAGGGAGGCAGCAGGAGACACAGTGCTATATCTTCTGTATTGAGCAATTGAGAAATTCAGTTGAGGAATATCTTGAGAAAAAGCACATGGGAAATCTGGGATGTCCAGAATATATATGTTATGCTTACAGGGTAGGAAATGTTGCAAATAAAATATATCCTGAGTTATATTGTATCCTAAGAACAATTCAAGTCAGGTTAATATTAATATTAATTTCAGGTCAGTTGGCATTGTAATGAAACATGTTTGAAGAAAAAAACTGACAATCACAGGATTAAACACTATTTTGGGGGGTAGGGGTCTGGAAAACAATTTAAAAAATGGAAGAATTGTTTGGAAAGTTGCCAGCATGTTTTGGACAAAGCCTGGTTTTTACAACTGTTGTGTGGTAGTATGTCACATATAAAGGGGTATTTGCAATGGTAGTACATGGAAATACGAATATTTTGTAAATGATGCAGTTTAAAGCAAAATCAACAACAACAGAATTTATTTTCCTAAGTGCAGTTTTTATTAAATGAGTTCTGGCTACAGGGATGATCAAAAAAAGGGCTCTGCACATATATTGTAGCATCATCATTTAATTCACATCTCTGATAATAGCTTACAATTGACTAAAACATACACAAAAACAGGTCTGGTGTGCTCGCCTTTTCACTTTTTCATATATTTTTTCTATGGTTTTATAATTGTTTTAATCATTTTCCTCTTGCAACCTATTTTTATAATCAATTTAATAAAGATACTGCTAAGCCTCCCTCCCCCCGCCCGACAGTAAATTGTGGTTTGGAGAATATAGGACTGGAAGGGGCTTCCATGGTAACTGTATCCCGTCTTCTGATATTCATGCACAATGCTTTATAATCTTGTCAAAAATCAATCAATTAACCTTAAAATTATCTGGGCTTTCTGCTCTCACTAAATTTGTTGGATGGCTGTTTAAGAAGAGTTTTGAAAATGTGCATGAATAATATTGGCCATCCAAATTCACAAATTGGTTATTTGGGAGTGGTGCAGGAGTGCTTGTTCTTCAGTTTTTTCTGTTGCCACATTTCCATTATCTATAGGTAATTTAATACTCATTAAAACAAGGGCTAGAACATACAGGTTTCTATCTCATCAAGAGATATCCTGACCATGACACTAAAGAATAGTTTTATTCTTTTGCTGCTTTATTCAATGAATATTTAAGTATTTACACAATATGGAATGATCCCAAGAGGAGGGACTGAGGTATACCCGAGTAAAACTATCTTGTAGGCTTCTTAAAACACTTGCTATAAGATGGAAAACTCAACATTAAATCAGCTCAGCTGCGTAATTCAAAGCAGGGACTGAAATTGAACTGAAAATCAATTATTTCTACAGCTCTTAAATCAACATGAAAGTGTATCACTTAAGTCATAAATTTAGACTTTTACTCTTTGTTCTTCCCATCATGGTAACCATTTTACACATCTTCTGTTCTGTTTTATAGGATTATTTCCTTCAAAATTACCAATCTACCAAAATATTAATTTGTAATGGTTTTAGGTTGGTCTCTGGTTGTCTTAGGCTAACAAAATCTGCCTCTTGACTAATGAGTAAGAAGCAGTAGAGGGATAAATTCTACATCTAATCTTCAAGGAACACGATGTTCATAGTATAATAAATAGCAGGACTCCTGATGTCTAACTTCTACTATGGCCAGGTGGCTGTTGATCAAGGGGCTATGATTGCCTTAATGTGACTGCTGCTGTTATAGATGGAGAGATGTCAGGGCTATTATCTTTATCTTTAAATAACTGTTCTGTAACCTTAATTTGATGGACTCTTGATTTACAAGGGATATGCTACATTAAGGGGCACAATGCTCTGCTGGAGCAAATGATCAGAAATCTAAGGAAGATATTAAATTTGTACTCATTTCCCCTTAATTGGAAAGGGCACTAGATGGGTTAACTGAATGCACGCGCACTAATATATGCTATAAAATAATCTTGTAATAGTCAGCAAAGTGTTTTGTACTTACTCAGTTAATTCATCTTTAGTCACATGATGAAGTTAAAACCTACCAATTCAAAGGCATCAATCACTAAAATGATTGTATTGTAGGTAAGGACAAAAAGGAGAGTGGAGAAAAATGATAAATGCTTTTTAATTAGAAGCATTTAAAATCTCCTTTCACAATGAGGAGATACATGATCAGCTTCACATCCTAGCAGAGTTATAATCTAGGACTCCATCCAGTAATGTTTCTGGTAAGCATTTAAACCCAAGTTGGGAGTTGGAAACTAAAGGTCATGTATTTTGTGCAGTGCTTTGAACATAGAAAGTGATCTTAGCATTAAACACTTAGCATTATCAGTCTTAGCATTAAACACTTAGCATTATCATGGTATGCCCTATCTTATATTTGGAACATCACTGATTTCTGTGGAAGAACCATTGATTGATTCCATAATATTGATATACTACATTGTTTTTGTCATTTGATAACTCAGAGAGATTAACTACAAGATAATACTTGGTATTTTCTTACCTTTACTTCACAACAAATATTGTATACAGTTGATTAGTGCCCCCCTCCACCCCCGCCACTGCCACTGCCCTCTTCCCAAAAGCAATATAAAAAGAATTCTGCTTTGACAATCTCTTGCTCACTTAGTTTTTCTTTTGTTTTGTTTTGTTGGAAAAGAATGTCCACTTTCTCTTTAAAAATCTTTCCTTTTAATAGAAAAAATATGGGAAAATGAAGAATATAGGAAAAGAAGCCTGATTCCTATTTACACTCTGCTAGAAGAATGCAAAGGGCTGGCAAGTGTATGTAAACCTAAAATTTACATGTCAATAAAATAGTGTTTTTCAAAAAAATGTTTAGTAAAAAAAAATTCAACCGGGCTGCAATATTGTAATTCTTTCTCCCTTTGTCTTCTTTTGCCTTTCTTTTACCCAAGTTCCTGTGCTTTCAAAAATGCTACTTTCAGGACTGCTGGTAAACAAACTGCTGCTTCTGTGCTAAGCTGTTCTGAGATTTCCAGAGGTACATTTTACTTTGAAAAGACAGTAATGTAATCAGAACCAGGATCACTATAATGAGGCAAACTATTTTTTACAAGGTCAAATTTAGTAATGTGCTACTTGTACTTTTATTTCAGCTTTGGGCATGATTAACACTGAAGTTACCTTAATTCCTGGATTTCCAGTTCAATATCCTTTCAAGAACCAGTAAACTGAAATTTTATCTTCAGAAAAAATAATCAGGTTTAAGAACAATTCAGGCAACATGGGTCTACTTTTCATCACTTATGCTTAAAATAGGTACTGGATTACAAAATGCCATAACTTTTGAGGTAGCATAAGAGTGATGTTGTAACTGTAATGGTCCAGAAATTATGCAAAAAACATGGATTTGTTAAGGTGATATCTTTTATTGAGCCAGCTATGTAGTTGGAAAAAAGTTAGACAAGCTTTTAAACGCAAGACTTGATGAAGAATATTTTGCAACTAATTCTCAAGAGCTTTTCTGCTTAATAAGTTTTCACAAACTCTGATTTTTTTCCATGATATGTATCTTCAGCAGTGATCATTTAATTTTTTATTATTATTATCATCTTGATATTTTTTCTCTTGCATTCATCTAATTTTGATTTTATTGGCTATTTGTGACCACAGTAAAATCTCTCTCTCTTGCTTTCCCTCTTTTTACAAAACTATTATAGATAGGAAAAATATAGAAAAGTTTTAGGTATACAGGTATCTAAATACCTATATAACCCGGCACAATTTGAACAATGTCAATACTTTCTGTATAGCATAAAATCATTACAAAAGTTAATGATACAGGAATTTGCCCTTTTCAATTGAATTGGAGGTAATTTACATATTTTGTGTTTCATTCAAAAGCCTAAAGTGAAATAAATATAATATTTATTAGATTGGTGCTATTATACTTTTCTAAGCTGATATTTGTTGCTGCTTGGGCCTTCCAAGCCAAACTTGATTTCTGTCACCTTCTTCTAACTCTTAGGATTGATCAATATTAACTATGCTCAGTATACAGTATTAACCACACCAAAGCTATGACAAAGGTTTAGAGGGAGAAAAAAACAAAAGAAAGCAAAACAAGCTGTTAACTGGCATAGGCTTGCTCTGGAAGTTACAAAACAAACCTCTGTTTTATATCGATGAGGCAGGGATAAGTAGCTGGAGTGACCCAAGGAATACAATCTTCTTTTTCTTCCGTATATTCCTGTTTACATTGGAAAGGTTGATTGCATTTTCTATTGTAAAATAGCTTCAGGAAAGGAGTACTTTGTAATGGCTCTACACCTGCTGAAAAATGCAATATCAGTAACGTTGCAGTTCCAGCATGAATTTGTATTTTTGATTCAGGAACTTGTTCCACCTTTCACTATGAGCCGCAGAAATGTTGCTCGGTATTAGTACTACCTTAAGTTTGGAGCAGTCACACTTAAGGGCATCAGAGGTGTGAAGGACTGAAAGGTAAGAATTCCTCCTGCCCCTCAGGGTTCTCCCCACCCTCCAGCCCCCCGCTACTTGTAGTTGCCTGTGCTGCCAGTTCCAGGGGAGCAGGCAGGGAAGGTTTAACCTGCCTCCCCAATAGTGGCTACTGCTGCTGCCACTGCTGCCAAGATGCTGCTCTTCTGCAGGATGAACTCTTCCAGAGAGTAGAGGCAGCAGCAGCAGCATATGGGCAGGCAGGTTACCTCTTCCCTGCCTGCTCCTCTGGGACAGGCAGCATGGGCTGCCCTAAATAAGTGAGGAAGGGTGTGGGAGGGGCAGTGATCAGGGATTTGGGGTGATGGGGGAGTGGGGGCTTGGGTCTGATCCAGGTCAGTGGAGGTAAGGGACTGGCTGGGGTGTTTACACTAAAGTGTTGCCTAGAGTGGCAACACTTAATGTAACACAAGCTGGGTAACATGGATCAGAGGTAATCCTTCCCTGGAGTGGTGTAATTTTGAGCCACCTAATGAATGCTTAAATCTAGTTTCAGGTATTAATCCCAGAATTACAGTTGAACAAGGTCCTTGGTCTCCTTTGAGAGAATACTTTCCCTTTGACAGATTTAGAACTTTTGTTTTCTCAGGTCAGGTTTTTTGGGGGTATGAATGAGGTATTTGAACTTCCTTAAAGAAGGACTTTAACCATGGGCGACTGGTGCCTCCTGGATCAGGGGCAGGGCACCAATTGCTGAGCCAGGGAGGATCACCCGGTGACCAGTCACTGAGTTGAGGGGATTCCCCGAGTGTCCAATTGCTGAGTGGCGGGTGGAGGGGGTGGGGGCACCTCCCAGCAGCTGATTGCCGAGTCCAGAAACACTGGTGGTGAAGCCAGAAGTGCCTCCGGCAAAACTGGAAGTGCTGCTGAGGGACCGACATACCACCCACTGTTGATATGCCAGTGCAAGAGGGGCACACCAAGCACCCCTAAGCATGCATTGCTTATGGCTTTAGCTCATGGTTTTCCTCTTCCTGGGTGAGAACTTAACCACTGGTTAATCTTCTGACTACATTTAAATAAAATATGATTCTTTCCAAGTTCTTTGACAGAATAGAAGTAGGTGTTTACCATCTGGGGTGGTGATGGTAGAATCTTGGGCTCTTGTTTCCAAGTGAATAGAGGAACTTGACTAAAGGTCTAACCTGCAGAAAAGTGAAGGATTTCCTATTGGCTGCCATTCTGAGCTACCTAATTAGCAATAGAAAGAGGATTTCCTCTCCCCTCAGGAGAGGATTTGGCCCCTCCTGCTCAGAAGGGAAAGTCACATAAAAAAGGAGTCTTTTAAAAAGACCTTGTTCTCCCCTCAAGACCTTCCAACCACTTCAAGGTGAGCTGAGGTTAATGCCCCCCCCCCCCCAATCTCTGCCTGCCTCCTTGGGAGCAAGAGTGCTTGGCTCACAAGAGCACTCCACACAAGAGCTCAGGGACTGATGTCCCCCTCCCCTCACCAGGTCCCCTCAGAGGACGCTGCTCCCACAGGGCTCAATGCTACGAATCCTGGTAAGGGGACAAGTGCTCCTCCCAGGGCCTGGCAGTTCTCAGTGCCTGACGTGTACAGCTCCTCCTCAGGGTTGGATTTTGATTCTCCTTCTAGGGATGAGTTAACAGAAGTTCTGCCTCAGAAGGTGGTGTCCTCTGATACAGCTAAGTGTGGTGGCAAGAAACCCCAACAGGCTTTAAGGGGTTGGGGGGAACCCTGAGAACCCCCGCAGAAAACAAACAGGCCCCCCACACCCTGGGAAACCTACTGCTGGGAGTGCGGCATTATGCCAGCTCTTCAAACAGCTGATCCCGTGGAGGGGAGCGGCCGGCTAATTGTGGCAGCTGCAGACGCTGCCGTGGGAGATTTAAAAACCCCACCGGAAGCCAGCAGGGGGGGAAGGAGACAGAGCGAGCCAGCAGGGAGCCTGCCAGGCAGATGGTGACTGCAGAGGTGGGCTGAAGTATTGAACCTGGTGCTGCACCCACGCTAGAAGCAAAGCAGAGCAGGGTCCTGCACTGGGCTGGGGAAAATCGGTCCCCACCCATTTACAATCATAATTTTAGAGAGGCATCCTTCTCACTGGAAGGCAGAAGGACACCAGACAATGGGAGGCCAGCCATTTGGCACCAGGGACTGGGGCTCCAGCTGCCTTAACATCGAGGCAATTGATCAGTGCCGAAGCCAACACCTGATCCCCCTGTAAAAGGGGCTTACATGGAATGGCAGAACAATAAAATCCAACCTCTGAGTGGTTGGCGAGTGGACAGGGTGTAGGGGAGGCAGATCCCTGAGGAACATCGTGTCTCAAAATGTGATGTTCCCCCCGCCCTTACCACTGGGACACCCAAGAAGAACTCCATTGAACCCCTCCTTTTTCTGTTAAAATCAAGTCATGGCAGGTGAGTTGAGGGGCACTCCAGTAAAGGGGGATGGTGCGGTACTCACCACTCCCACTAGAGATGCCACACTAAGGTACCCCCCTCAATAGGGAGTGTCCCTACCCCAGAAATGGAACCTGTTCCTGCTTCTGAGGAACCTCCCTGTGTTGGTAACTCAGTTGAAAGCATTTCTGCATTTCTAGACCAAACAAAGCACAATTGGAGGTTTGCACAGCATATACATAAATGATTCCCAGAACCTGCGACATTTTTGGTGTCTGCTAAGGCAGTGCAGTGACACTGCACTCCACTGTGGGGATGCAGTGATATAGTTTTTGCCTAAGCAAGCTTCCGGGAGATGTTGGACACTCATTCCTGGCTGGCAAGCTGTAGGCCTGTTTTTTCCCCTGTCCTTCTCTGCTGTTCCTCTCTGTTTTCTTGGCTTTGCCTGTACCCCTATTCTATACCCTTCATGCATTGCTGCCACAACCTTTGGTGCACTCAACACTAACAGCTGCAGAGACCCTGTGAAGCAGATGGCAGTCTTTGATTTCCAGCACCAGGAAAAAGCTGGACATCACCGTTCTGCAAGAAACTCATACTTATGCAGCTAGTCAATCTGATTGGCAGGCTGCCTGGATGGGCCGTATGTTCCTGAGCCATAGTACCTCTCTCAGTGCCTTGCTGATAAAATCCTGCCTGTCAGCCATCACTGGGTGATTTTTACCCTGCTACCAAAGACAAGGGACCATGGCTGCATTGAGAACTGGTGACCAGTATCCATTCTGTGTGGTGAGTACAAGATTCTGGCCAAAGCCTTAGCCAATTGACTGCATACTGTCATAGCCTCAGTCATTGGTCCCAAACAAAGCTACTTCATGCTGGGCAGTACCATCCAGAACAATCTGTTCTTGCTTTATCACCTGGTAACAGCCACAGACCTCTTTGGACTGAACATCAGGCTCATCTTCTTGGACCAGGAGAAAGCCTTTGATAGGGTTAGCCACAACTACCTTTTTTAGACCCTAGAGGTCTTTGGCTTTGAAACGGTCTTCACCTCTGCCCTCTGGGTACTTTACCGAGATGTCTCCAATCTTTTGAAAGTGAATGGCATGCTCTGTGCTCCTTTCCCAGCACACAAGGGCATCCACCAGGTCTTCCCCCTCTTGGGAGTGCTGTACACTGTGCCTATTGAGCCCCTGCTTCACTGTTGTGATGGCACCTGACTGGCCTCATTCTTCCATTGACCTCTGGTTTGGTTGGCAGCCCATCAGTTAGGCTGATAGTGTATGCAGATGATGTGACCATTCTCCTCAGCACCCAGGGTGACATCCAGTCACTGGTGTACTATCAGCATGCTTATGAGTGTTCTTCCTCAGCTCCCATCAACTGGCCTAAAAGCAATGCCCTACTTCTTGTTGCTTGGACAAATCATTACCCCCCAGACCTTCCTAGGGGTCTTGCCTGGCAGTGCAAGGGCCTTAAACCTCTGAGGCTGTTCCTTGGCCCATCAGTCTTCTCATCCTGGAATTGGTAAGGCCTCAGTGAGGAGGTGGAGGCATGCCTGCGGTAGTGGTACCAACACTTGCCCAACCTCTCCTACCATGGGTGGATCCTCATTGTGAAAAATTTGGCAGCTGCAACATTATGGCACCAGTGTGCCATGTTGGACCCCCACCGGATTTACTTGAACAGCTTCAAAAACTGATGGTGGACTTTTTCGGGGACAGATGCTATTGTCTCCCATGAGCTGTTATCTATCTGCCTATGGCTGAGGAAGGCCAGGGTGTGGCTGACCAGGGTGATTAGAGTGGCTGCTTTCCACCTGAAGGTTCTCTAGAGCCTCCTTTATTGTGAAGACCACCCTCCCTGGCAGCAGCTAATCTGTGTGTTTCTGCACTTGGTAGGGGACCTTGGGTTTGACCGAGAACTCTTTCTCCTGAATCCTTCCTTCCTGTATTGGGGAACCCCACACCCTTCTACTGAAGCCTGGTATGGGTCTGATGGGCTGTTTTCTGCCTCCAACCTTGTGCCAGAAGTCTGCAATTTCCACAGTTGCTGCAGGAGCCAGTGTCTACAACCCAGCCCTGCAGCACAGGCTCTTGAGCCTTGGGTCTGATAGCCTCATTAACTCTCTCATCTGGTCATGTATAGTCCAGATAGGCCACCTTCTTGATATGGCCTGGTCAGCCCGATTGTCAGCCAAGGCTCTGGCTGCCTGGTTGGGCATACATTTGGTTCACTGCACCACCTGTCTCTTGAGGGACATGTGGGCCACCTTCCCATTGGAGGCAGCTGCTTCCATTGATGGTTACCTGTGAGCATGACAGGACATCCCTGCCAGAGATGTCTCCAAAGAGCCCTTTCTACCATTGCCCATTTTCCCAGCTGTGGATAATGAGTTGGGCGGTAGGCCTGGCACCTTATTTACTCTTTCTGTGCCTCCTGACAGTGATATTGGGATTTGTCTTGATATGCTGACCCAGAAATCCCTGTACACATGGGTGGTTTGTGTCCACTATGCTCATACCACCCATGCTACTCAGCCTGACATGATGTGGAGGCAGCACCAAGTGGCAACGGAGCTTGCACCAGCTCATCCAGGGTGGTGCATGCTTTATAAACTGCCCATTGCCAGATGAACTGGTACCTTTCAGTGGTGGTTGCTGCATGGGATACTGGCCACTGACACTTTCGATGGCCACATGGACCTAATTGCATCATCAGACTGTCCCTTTTGCTCAGGTGTCACAGGCCAGCTGGGCACTGTGAGTATATCAATTCTATCACAAGCCAACTGAGCTGTTAGGTTCAGTTTCAGATAGAGGAGGCAAAGTTGGGAGTGAAGTGAAGGCAACAGTTAACAGAAAGATAAATGTGATAAGCAGATAATGCAGTATTAAAGAGCTAATAGTAAATAATAACAACAGATAATAGATAGATAGATATATCAGTTCTGTCACAAGCCAACTGGGCACTACAAGGGTATTAGCCACTGGGCTGTTCAAAACAACAGATAGACAGACATGGGTTGGCAACTTATCGATAGTCCATTGATGCCTAGATATGTGTCAAGTGATTCCAGTGAAGTCAGGGGTCCCCAATCACCACTGTCAGAGGGATTACCGAGGAAGGTCCCTTGTTCAGGATCTGATCCTCACTCACACCAGGAATCTGGGGTCCGGACATGGAACAGCAGTGACTGTTCTGTTCTCTCCTTCCTGCTGGTCACCTGATGCACGCATTTTTTATACCTAGCCTTATGCTAATCTGTTGGCTTTAGAGCCACTCACAATATTGCTCTATAGCAGTTACCCTATGGGATTGAAAGGTGTTAAAAATTATCATAAAAGGTTGCTACCTCGACTCAGGTTTATCCAATAAGCAAATTACAATGCAGCACCTTTAGGTTTGAAATGTACATTGCTCTGCCTAAGCTCCAACCCCTTTTAGGTTGTTTTTTTTTTTTAATATGCTTTGTTGGGATGTGCATTCCTGGAATGTGTTGGGTGTGTCAGGCAGTTAGATCCAGTTTTATCATCAAGGCTGAACCCTGAGCAAAAAACTGTTAGGTCACCTAATCTTACAGCTACATCTTTGCCTATGGGGCCCAGTCAGTTCCACAAACAGTTAATTTTATCATTTTGGTTAAATTTATGACAGACAAGTTACATTTCCAGTTTATAAACTTACAAGCTTTATATTAACTAAAATTACCTGTTTAGGCAAAATACCAAATACCTCTAAGAAACACATATTTATGGCTTATTAATCCCTCTGTTTCTGGCCGTCACACCCAAGGGAGGTAGAAGAGGATTTATGCAATGCTTTCGTCAGGTGTCTCCACCTGCTGCTGCTCTGCTGCCCTTGACACCTTGTTTTTGGTGCTAGACTTGGACCTCTCAGAGATCACCTATTTGTTTTCTTTCCCATACTGGGAACTAGATGGGGGTATCATCTGCCTGGCCATCTATTTGCTTGGTCAGGGTAAGATGGCCATCCTCACGAGCTGCAGGAAATGGCTTGCTGGGGATGGCTCTGATGATGCCCTGAGACACTTTTAATTCTTGGTCTGGGCATGGCTGACACTGGTATTTGAACATGCAGTCCTACAGTGGATAGTACCCACCTTCCAGTCATGTTGGGCCATTTAGGGGGTGCTCTGCAGCAATGAGGGCATCTGTTTAGTGCTTACTCTGTGATACTGCTTTCACTTTCCCAGGGTATCACAGAGGTCTGAGCAGGTTGTTGTGTACTAGCTGTTTTTGTTTTTTAGACTGAGGGCAGGGCTTATGGGCCATAGCCCTAGGCTCTGTCTGTTGTACCTGGGAGGCTGTGTGGGTAGTGTTTTATTTTTTTGTTGAATTGTTACCCCTTTAATAAACCTTTATAAAAAGTCTGCCTGTCTGTCTGTCTGCTTTTCTTTCTGCCTTTCTTTCTTTCTGTTCTTCTGTCTGTCTTTGTCTTTCTGTCCATACTGCAAGCTCATTCTTACATAGTCTTTCATTCTCTTATCCTCTAGGTTTGGGAAACACATGGTGTATTTTTGGCAATATTACAATCTAGTAGAATAGTAATTTAGTAATGTTAATAAGTAACCCACATAAATCATTAACCAATTATAGGGTCTGATTTCCTTTTTAACTGGTCATAAATAACATATAAAATTGTTGGCAGCAGCACTAGTCCCTTGATATGAGAATGACAGTCTTCCAGTAAATAGGGAAGCCATTAGTGAATCTACAGATGACAGAAAAGGTTGAACCAAGATTCTTGTGTTTGACTGTGGATGTGGCAAATGATTTGCAAAGAAGGAATAGATCCTGGTGAGATTGGGTCACAGCTCTTTCCCTCTGTCTCTCTCATCTGTCTACCACCATAGTAATGTGAGGTTACATGAAATGATCTATACCTCACCATACATCATGGCATTACTGCAGACAATTCAGAGCTTGAGTCTCCCAGGTATTAATGTTAGTAACATATTTCTTTACCACATTTCTTCAACATGTCCTTGCATCTCTTTTTTTGCCTACTTCTAAAATGGTGATCATCAGTAAGTTGGGATATAAACATTGCCTCAGTGCTAGTTGGGACATTTTTAGCATTTATTCTGTACTTATGATTGATATAAAGGATTCTTTGGAGATATCACTGATGATAACATTCACAGAATCATAGAAAATTAGGATTAGAAGGGACCTCAGGAGGTCATCTAGTCCAACCCCCTTCTCAAAGCAGGACCATCCCCAACTAATCATCCCAGCCAAGGCTTTATCTAGCCTGTCTTAAAAACCTCTCCAAAGCTCCCAGCTGTTTCTGATATATTCTTCATGTTTCAAACTGATACAAAAGGCAGGGATGACAACAGTCTGGTAGATGAGAAATTATGTTTAGGTTTCAATGTCATGATCATCATGGGCATGATGTTGGAGATATCCAAAGGCAGCACTAGGATATTTTATCCAGTTTTGAATATTATTGTCTGTGTTTACAATTATTGTCTGGGAAAGGTAGCTGGGAAAGGGTAAATGCTCAACATTCTACAAGGATTGCACTGGAATTGTAATATATGGAGGAAGAGCTGGTTGGTTCAGAATGGGTTAGTTTCGGTTTTGTGACATTAACTATGAGTCCAAGAATTTTATGTACTTCATAGAAGTTATCAAGAATGATCTGTACGCTCATTCAACTTTATAATTGAGGGAGCACATATGACACAATTATCAATGTATTGAAAATCAGTACTGGAGGCATTGGTTATCTTGGATTTGGAATGTAACTAGTTGAAGTTAAAGAGATTCCTGTTCATGCAATACTGAATGGTAACTCCAGATGTAGCAATAATCATGGTATTGCACTCCAGTCCACAGCTGGGAAGACCCTCACCTGTATTGTCAATAGACTCACTTTCTTCACTGAGAAGATTCTATCCAAATCCCAATGTCCTTTTAGACCAGTCAGAAACACAATATATATGATCTTATTTACTAGAGAGCTGTGGAAGTGCTGTGAGTAATACCAAGCTATGTATATAGTCTTTATTGACCTGAATAAGGCCTTTGAGTCAACCAACAAAGAGGCCCTATGTATCCTGATGAGATTTGGATGATAATCAAAATTTATTACCTTTAGTGGACTTCACAATGTCTTGACAGCAACCATCCTAAGCAATGGCTCAGAAATGAATCCCTTCACCATTAGAATTGGAGACAAGCAAAGAAGCGTGATTGCACCGAGACTCATTTCCCTTTGCACTAGAATATCTAATACAGGTATTCTACATCTCATTGCTGAGAGCAGAAAGAGAGATTGGGAGAAGACAACATTGTCTATGTACATATTTCATGTAGGTCCTTTTATTTGAGATTTGATTTTTGAAGCAGTGATCAGGGCTGTTCTAAAATTTTCCAATGAAAATATTTTCCACAGAAAATTGAATGTTTGACTAAGCCATTTTATTTGTGCAAACTGCCTGACTTCCACAGAAAAAATTAAATGTCATTAGGAAAAAAAATGCTGTAGGTTTAAAAAACATTCAGTTCTTGGCCAAAATCTGAAATGTTTCATAACCCTCTCCCTCTCACCCCGCAATGTTCCATCTTTATGTATCATGGGAATTATAGTTTAAGCAACTCATATCCCATTCTTCCCTATTGAATCCCCAGCCAGACCACATCTCCCCTATTGTCATCAAACCTGATGAGAAGGCTGGCAAAGCTTACAGTAGATGTAACCAGACTGTGTGTATCAAGTACTGAGAAAATGGGAGCATAAATTGTAACTTACCTGAGGTACCACAACTGCATTTCCAAATCAAAAAATTTCATTTTTGTTTCCAACATTTCAGTTTTTGAACTTTCAGTGATCATAAAAAATCTTAGAGGGAACGGAGGTGGGAAAATGACTCTCTATGCCATGTTTAAAATGCAGATACCTCATAGAAGGTATTCCTCTATACAACTGTCCTTCATGATAATATCTTTCTTTTTGTGTTCTTTCTTCAAGGACTTTGGGCTTCAGATTTTAAAAATGGTGGTTTATGAATGAAACACTGAACCTGTGACACAAACATCTTTTATTTTATGAAAAAGAATATAAAAAGACAACTTAATCATGATCTTTGAAGAATACAACACCTAATATTAGAAAGCTCTTTAATCTAGCAGACAAAAACGTAAAAGATCCAGTGGCTGGGAAAATTTAAACTGAAAATAGATGCATATTTTTAACAGAGGGTAATTAAACACTAGAACAGATTGCCAAGGGAAGCAGTAAATTTTCCATCAGAATGGAATCTTTCTGACAGATGTTCTCTAGTTCTACCAAAAGCTATTAGTCTTGATACAGTAATGGTGAAAATCTATGGCCTTTATCATCCAGGAAGCCAGGCTAAATAATCATACTGGTGTTTCTAGAAATAATTGTAATAACTGAATAACAATGGAACAAGCTGCCCAAGGGAGTTTTCTCCCTTACTAGAGGCTTTCAATAATGGCTAGACAGATGGTTTATGAATAGCTCATCCTGTATATGTGCTGGATCTAGGACTAGCTGAGTTATCATAAATGTTACAACCCTTTGATTCTGTTAAAAACCTATACATTCCAAGAGGACATCAAAATAAGCATTCCCCTTGTTTGTTGAATCCATAGCCCCCAAAAGGGGACCAATGTGGAAAAATAATGCAGAATCAAAGATGGCTGCTGCAGGGGGAAACAGAACAGGAAGAGCTGAAGAGAAATATAAAATAGTCCCTTTGACAAGAGAGGACTTGGGTGAGTTAATTTCAGAACACAGAGCTCTAAAATCTTTTATGAAGGCATAGTTTGGTAAGATCACAGCAGAATTAACAAAAATTAGGGGCAGGGTGACAGACCTGGAAATAAAGATCAAGGGAAATTTGCCATCAGAAGCAAATCTATTAAATAAAATTAAGATAATTGGGGAAAAAAGAAAGGAGCTTGCAGAGAAAATTGAGGATATAAAAAATTATTATAGAAGAAATCACCATTAAAGTAAGAGGGTCCCCAGTAGGCATGGAGAGGGTAGATCTAGCAGAATATTTAAAGCAGGTATTTCAGTTCTTCTGCAGCTGAAAATAAAGGTAACAGTCCTTGTTAGACAGAGCACACAGAGCTCTCTCCTCTCCCAGAAGCTCAAACAAACCAAAAGTCACGATACTACACATGTACTCTTTTGAACAAAAGCATTATAAGGCTTTGTGAAAGATCAACCTTTTCTTTCAACTTCCATTTCACTATTTCAGCAGGACAGTGTTTCGTTTAGTTTCAGAACCACTGTTCCATTTTGTTTTGTCGAAACTCTTGCTGTTTAGATGCTGGTTTGACCTTTTGCCCATAGGGTATAATAAGGAATCACAAAATTGCCTATAACTCTGTGATTTGTCAGATTTAGATGAAAACAGCAGGGATGAAAACAGCCCCTACTGAAAGCATGACACCTGCCAAGTTTCAAGAAGATAGATGCAAGGGTTTTCTGGGAAACTGCACCTCAACGTCTTGAAAGCAAAACTCATGCCACTTGTAAGTGTGAAGGCATGGGGGGTGCATAGAAAATCAGATATGGTAGTCCCTGCTGAGGCCACAAAGCCTGTAAAGTTTCAAGGAGATGGGTGCAGGGGTTTCTAGGGGACTGCATCTCCACTGCTGACAAACAAAACTCATGACATGTGTGACTGTGTGTGTGTATTAAGGTGCATTGGGATGAAAACTACAGACATGGTAGCCCCTGCTGAGGCCACAAGGCCTGCCACATTTCATAGAGATAGGTGCAGTTGTTTCTGGGAAACTGCACCTCAATCTGCTGATAAGCAAAACTCATGTCATGTATGTGTGTTAAGGCACAGTGGAGTGAAAACAGCAGGCATGGTAGCACTTGCTGAGGCCATGAAGCCTGACAAGTTTGAAGGAGATAGGTGCAGAGGAGTTTGGGAAACTGAACCTCAGGCTGCTCTCAAGTAAAACTCGTTATATGGGTGACACTGTGTGTGTGTTAAGGCACAACCTCACTGGCACTGGGGCCTCTACATGACACGGTAGTGTGCCCCATTGAGGGCTCTTCCTCCCCTCCAGCCTCATCCTGGTCCATCAC